>NC_140008.1:43722118-44322118 GCF_964263955.1 Coregonus lavaretus | reverse complement strand
CATTTTCTACTTCATATTCAGCATCTCCAGCACCAACATCAATATATGTGGTTTTGTAGTAAAAGAGATAGAGGAAGATGTGTTTACAATGACATAATCAACCAATTAGTAGAACATTTGTAGGCAATAGAGAGCCAGAGTATGAGTCATATTACCCAGAAAACATCAAATAGGGAAATGGTTCAATCATTTTTCCACCATTAATTTTTCCCATAGGGGATATTAGAAACACTTCAAATAAGGGCTGTGTTTTGTGTAGGCTTACCCTGGCATGACGTTTTGATAACTGTGTAAATCGCTCTAGGACAAGGTGACTTTTATCAATATATTTGCCTGTATTTACCCCCCCCCCCCCCAATATTAAATGCTAATTATCTGCTAATGTGGCTATCATAAAGTACTACAAATGCCATGATGATCTGGATGAGACTGCCGAATTGAGGCAAAAGGTAAGAATCTCTGGATGAACTATCTAATGCTAGCTAAATGTAGTAATTAATACATTGGCTAGATTTCTTTAAATGGACAATGCTATGAACTGTCTTTTGCAAGTTTTAAATTGACACCATACCTGTTAGAAAGGTGTCAGCTAGAGATGACGTTCAGGAGCTTGCAGGGATTTGTAGTTTTGCATGATATCTACTTTGATGCTAATTCGCATTTTGAATCTGGGAATCAATAGAGCCGAATATATTGCTAAAAGTAATCTTGTCCGAAAGAGAGTTACATGGTCAAAATGTCACACCAGGGTAAGCCTACATGAAACACAGCCCTTATTTTAAGTGTTTCTAAAATACCCAGCAGTGCTATTTTCAGAGTTAGCACCAAGTAAATGTTGTAATTTTTCAGCCATTCCTGAACCTACGACCACAAACAAGCTACATATGGGCAGTACCAAAACAAGTGATCTAATGATTCTGTCTATTCACAGCAAAATCTGCAGAGTTGGGATGGTTGTATCCCCCATTTATATATAACATTCTATTGTTTGCAAGAATTGTATATAATAACTTAAATTAAAAAACGTGTTTTGAATCTGCCGTCATTTTGTGTATCAGTTCATAAACCATGTTCCATGGAATCGGTACATCGAAAATCTCCTCCCAACTATTTTGCAACCTCTATGGCGCAGCTGTCCATTTGTTGGTCCTTAAATTAAACTGGTATACTTTGTTATTCATCACAATTTTCTTTAGCCAATTTTGGTCTTTAATGCAGGGCCGACAGACAAGTTCCTTACCACCTCTCCTTTCCACTCGCCTCCTCCATTTTTGCAGTAATGCTGCAATCAGTTGGTTGTAATTTTGGATACAGTAGATATTTCCATATATTTTTGTTAACTGCATGTGTGACATAACTCCACCAGTCCAATTTATGATATATTTTACAAAGATTATACCGTTCTTATTTTTCTTTCTACAAAAATAATGTTTTTTTAAAATGATCAATTAGTATATTTTAGTTTAACCATATTATTTGTGGTTATATTTGTTCTGTCTTTTGTATGACTGAAGCCCTTAGTGAGTGGTCCAATGATTTAATATTTCATAATTTCTGCCCTCCAAATGTATATTCATTATATAAATAGGCCCTTTTAATTTTGTCTGGCTTGCCATTCCATATTTCTTGTTCATATAATAAAGAGGTAAACTGGGATGAGTAAATACTTAAACTGGGATATGGCTAAATAATTAATCAGGGTGATTTTTCCACAAATAGACAGGTGTTGTTCTATCCATGGTATCAAGAGGGGGAGTAGCCGATACATGGGGCGCCGATCCGGGTGCGAATTTGTCAGCGAGTGGATAATCCTCCTTTACCATCCCTCCTACTGGCGAACGTGCAATGACTGGAGAATAAACTGGATGAGCTCCGCTGGAGACAATCCTACCAACGGGACATTAAAAACTGTAATATCTTATATTTCACCAAGTCATGGCTGAACGAGGACATGGATAATATACAGTTGGCTGGGTTTTCCGTGCATCGGAAAGACAAAACAGTAACCTCTGGTAAGACGAGGGGGTGGTGGCCTGTGTCTATTTTGTCAACAACAGCTGGTGCTCAATCTCTAATATTAAGGAAGTCTCAAGGTTTTGCTCGAGGTAGAGTACATCATGATAAGATGTAGACCACATTATTTACCAAGAGTGTTTTCATCTATATTTTTCGTAGCTGTCTATTTACCACCACAAACCGATGCAGGCACTAAAACCACACTCAATGAGCTGTATAAGGCCATAAACAAACAAGAGAATGCTCACCCAGAAGCGGCACTCCCAGTGGCCAGGGACTTTAATGCAGGAAAACTTGAATCCGTTTGACCTAAATTCTACCAGCATGTCACATGTGCAACCAGAGGGAAAAAAACTCTAGACCACCTTTATTCAACACATATATACGCGTACAAAGATCTCCCTCGCACTCCATTTGGAAAATCTGACCATAATTCTATCCTCCTGATTCCTGCTTACAAGCAAAACTCAAGCAGGATGTACCAGTGACTCGCTCTATACGGAAGTGGTCTGATGACACGGATGCTAAGCTACAGGACTGGAATAGCACAGACTGGAATATGTTCCCGGGTTTCATCCGATGACATTGAGGAGTATACCACATCAGTCACCGGCTTCATCAATAAGTGCATCGATGATGTCGCCCCCACAGTGACCGTACGTACATATCCAAACCCGAAGCCATGGATTACAGGCAACATCCCCACTGAGCTAAAGGCTAGAGCTGCCACTTTCAAGGAGAGGGACACTAATCCGGATGTTTCTAAGAAATCCCACTATGCCCTCAAACGAACCATCAAACAGGCAAAAGTGTCAATACAGGACTATGTTTGAATCCTACTACACCAGCTCTGATGCTCGTCGGATGTGGCAGGGCATGCAAACTATTACGGATTACAAAGGGAAACCCAGTCTTGAGCTCTCCAGTGACGCGAGCCTACCAGATGAGCTAAATGCCATCTATGCTCGCTTTGAGGCAAGCAACACTGAGCCATGCATGAGAGCACCGGCTGTTCCAGATTACTGTCTGATCACGCCGATGTGAGTAAGACCTTTAAACAGGTCAACATTCAGGGCCAGACGGATTACCAGGACGTGTACTCAGAGCATGCGCTGACAAACTGGCAAGTGTCTTCACTGACATTGTTTTACCTCTCCCTGACCGAGTCTATAATACCTACATGTTTCAAGCAGACTACAATAGTTCATGTGCCCAAGAACGCCAAGGTAACCTGCCTAAATGACTACATCCCCGTAGAACTCACGTCTGTAGCGATTACGTGCTTTGAAAGGCTGGTCATGGCTCACATCAACACCATCATTCCAGAAACACTAGACCCACTACAATTCACATACCACCCCAACAGATCCACAGATGATTTCACTCCACACTGCCCTTTCCCACCTGGACAAAAGGAACACCTAACTGAGAATGGTGTTAATTGACTACAGCTCAGCATCCAACACCATAGTGCCCTCAAAGCTCATCACTAAGCTAAGTTGGTGATTAGTCCCCTCCTGTACTCCCTGTTAACCCACGACTGTGTGTCCATGCACGACTCCAACACCATCATTTAGTTTGCCGACAACACAACGGTGGTAGGCCTGATCACAGACAACAATGAGACAGCCTACAGGGAGTGGGTCAGAGACCTGGCAGTGTGGTGCCAGGACATCAACCACTCCCTCAACGTAAGAAAGACAAAAGAGATGATCGTGGACTACAGGAAAATGGGGGCCGAGCACGCCCCTATTCACATTGACAGGGCTGTAGTGGAGCGGGACAAGAGCTTCAAGTTCCTTGGTGTCCACATCACTTACAAACAATTATGGTCCAAACACACCAAGACAGTCGTGAAGAGGGCACGACAATGCCTATTCCCACTCAGGAGACTGAAAAGATTTGGCATGGGTCCTCAGATCCTCAAAACGTTCTAAAGCTGCACTATCGACAGCATCCTGACTGGTTGCATCACCGTTTGGTATGGCAACTGCTCGGCATCCGACCATAAGGCGCTACAGAGGGTAGTGCGGATGGCCCAGTACATCACTAGGGCCAAGCTTCCTTCCATCCAGGACCTTTTTACCAGGCAGTGTCAGAGGAAGGCCCTAGAAATTGTTAATAGACTGTTCTCTCTGCTACCGCACAGCAAGCGCCAAGTCTAGGTCCAAAAGGCTCCTTAACAACTTCTTTGTTGTTTTTGACTAAAAGTAACCACTCTAAGTTAGATATACAGTACCAGTCAAAGGTTTGGACACACCTACTCATTCAAGGGTTTTCCTTTATTTTTAATATTTTTTTAATAGAGAAGACATCGGAATTATGAAATAACACAAATGGAATCATGAAGTAACCAAATAAATGTTTAACAAATCAAAATATATTTTATATTTGAGATACTTCAAATAGCCAACCTTTGCCTTGATGATAGCTTTTCACACTCTTGGCATTCTCTCAACCTTGAATTCTAAATAAATCACAGACAGTATCACCAGCAAAGCAACCCCACACCAAAACACCTCCTCCTCCATGCTTTACGGTGGGAACTACACATGCGGAGATCATCCATTCACCCTCACCGCGTCTCACAAAGACACGGTGGTTGGAACCAAAAATCTCCAGACCAAAGGACAAATGTCCACCGGTCTAATGTCCATTGCTCGTGTTTCTTGGCCCAAGCAGGTCTCTTCTACTTATTGGTTTCCTTTATTAATGGTTTCTTTGCAGCAATTCAACCATGAAGGCTTGATTCACACAGTCCCCTCTGAACAGTTGATGTTAAGATGTGTCTGTGACTTGAACTCTGTGAAGCATTTATTTGGGCTGCAATTTCTGAGGCTGGTAACTCTAATGAACGTATCCTCTGCTGCAGAGGTAACTCTGGGTCTTCCATTCCTGTGGTGGTCCTCATGAGAGCCAGTTTCATCATAGCGCTTGATGGTTTTTGTGTCTGCACTTGAATAAACTTTCAAAGTTCTTGAAATGTTCCGTATTGACTGTCATTCATGTCTTAGAGTAATGATGGACTGGCGTTTATCTTTGCTTATTTGAGCTGTTCTTGCCAAAATATGGATTTGGTATTTTACCAAATAGGGCTACCTTCTGTATACCCCCTTTACCTTGTCACAACCAACTGATTGGCTCAAATAAATTCCACAAATTAACTGTTAAGAAGGCACACCTGTTAATTGAAATGCATTCCAGGTGACTACCTCATGAAGCTGGTTGAGATAATGCCAAGAGTTGGCAAAGCTGTCATCAAGGCAAAGGCTGGCTATTGAAAGAATCTCACATATAAAATATAGTGGGGGAAAAAAGTATTTAGTCAGCAATCCAGAAATCCAGAAAATCACATTGTAGGATTTTTAAGCAATTATTAGGAAATGGAAGACATACAAGACCACTGATAATCTCCCTCGATCTGGGGCTCCACGCAAGATCTCACCCCGTGGGGTCAAAATGATCACAAGAACGGTGAGCAAAAATCCCAGAACCACACGGGAGGACCTAGTGAATGACCTGCAGAGAGCTGGGACCAAAGTAACAAAGCCTACCATCAGTAACACACTACGCCGCCAGGGACTCAAATCCTGCAGTGCAAGACGTGTCCCCCTGCTTAAGCCAGTACATGTCCAGGCCCGTCTGAAGTTTGCTAGAGTGCATTTGGATGATCCAGAAGAGGATTGGGAGAATGTCATATGGTCAGATGAAACCAATATATAACTTTTTGGTAAAAACTCAACTCGTCGTGTTTGGAGGACAAAGAATGCTGAGTTGCATCCAAAGAACACCATACCTACTGTGAAGCATGGGGGTGGAAACATCATGCTTTGGGGCTGTTTTTCTGCAAAGGGACCAGGACGACTGATCCGTGTAAAGGAAAGAATGAATGGGGCCATGTATCGTGAGATTTTGAGTGAAAACCTCCTTCCATCAGCAAGGGCATTGAAGATGAAACGTGGCTGGGTCTTTCAGCATGACAATGATCCCAAACACACCGTCCGGGCAACGAAGGAGTGGCTTCGTAAGAAGCATTTCAAGGTCCTGGAGTGGCCTAGCCAGTCTCCAGATCTCAACCCCATAGAAAATCTTTGGAGGGAGTTGAAAGTCTGTGTTGCCCAGCGACAGCCCCAAAACATCACTGCTCTAGAGGAGATCTGCATGGAGGAATGGGCCAAAATACCAGCAACAGTGTGTGGAAACCTTGTGAAAACTTACAGAAAACGTTTGACCTGTGTCATTGCCAACAAAGGGTATATAACAAAGTATTGTGAAACTTTTGTTATTGACCAAATACTAATTTTCCACCATAATTTGTAAATAAATTCATAAGAAATCCTACGATATGATTTTCTGGATTTTTTTTCCTCATTTTGTCTGTCATAGTTGACATGTAACTATGATGAAAATTACAGGCCTCTCTAATCTTTTTAAGTGGGAGAACTTGCACAATTGGTGGCTGACTAAATACTTTTTTCCCCCACTGTATTTTGATTTGTTTAACACTTTTTTGTTTACTACATGATTCCATATGTGTTATTTAATAGTTTTAATGTATTCAGTATTATTCTACAATGTCATAAATAGTATTTTTTTTAAACTTTTGATGGGCAGTGTAAATACTAAACTTTTAACAGCTTGGACTGCTATTTCTTGTCCCGGAATCCTGCTTAACAGACAGGTTGAAGCCTGCTTGACAGAGCTAAGCTGCTAGCCATCAAGCTAACAAAGTTAGTCCCATATGAGTTTTGCAATGGAGCCCTTCTTGTCTGGAGAAGTAAACGAACCGTTCCAGCGCTGTAGGAGCAGTATCTACTACGCTTTGTTTCGGGACAAGCTGAATCACTCTGAGTTCCAATGGGTCAATTGTTTGGTTGCCGAGAAGTATAGGATAGAAGTGGCTTCCTTGATCAAGCAGGTCGCCAGTCTCTGTAAGAAACTGGGGAAAACGCAGAGTGGCATGTTCACCTTTTCTACGCAGTGGCTGGACGGCGTTCGGGCTTGTTTGATCTCCGCCTTGCCATTTGTCATTGTTCGACTGGCCGGTGTTGCCTGGAGTTCGTTCTCCAGGGGAGCCATTTCCTTCCCCCATCTGACAGCGGAGTCAAAAGAGCACAGCAAGAGGAACATGCCAATCAACGATTGTCACATGTCACGAGCCGTGGAGGCCAAAGACAGTGGCCTCCCGCAAAACAGGCTACACTCCCAACGAGAGGCCTGGAGCGGATACAAACAACGAATAGTCACAGTGGGAACCTGTGTCTGCGGCCGCTGTGCCTACTCCTTCCCCTACGATTTTCAAGTCGACTTCAGCAACCTTCCGTGCCTTCTCTGGATCAAGCGGGGCTTCTCTATCTGTCTGAGACCTGCACCAGATGCCGGGAGCTACGTCCTCAAGTTATCCTGCCTCTTGCCTGTCCTTAAAGGGTTCTCCGAATCCTGTGAAGCATGGGAGTGGGCGCGCATTTCCTCGTCCTTTTCGCAAGCTGTGATTTTGTCATAATGCTTTGGCAAATGTACATTAACCCAGGGGCGTTGACAGAACACAATGTAAGTAACCTAATTTATGTCCCTCTAAATGCCTTGAATGCCTCTGCTGATCCTACAGCTATTGTATGCAGTAATCATGTGCCTATGAACCAGAGTTATACTGTTAGCACTGAGGCGGTTTGCCCTAGTAGAAAGTCCACTGTGTGCAGCTCACCCTGCAATAACATAATCAACATGAGAATGTCTATTTCTGATAAGCTTCCCAGTAAAGCAATGAAAACAATCAAGCATCCCAGAAAAGTGCTAAAAATAGCCCACATTAACATATGTAGTTTATGAAACAAGGTTCATAAACTCAATAACTTGCTAGTAACAGATGACATTCATATTCTGACTATCTCTGTAACTCACGTAGATAATACATTTGATGATACAGTGGTAGCAATACATGGTTATACAGAATGGTCTACAGAAAAGACAAGAATGCCAATGGTGGAGGTGTTGCTGTTAATATTCAGAACAAAATTCCTGTCAAGTTTAGGGAGGATCTCATGTTAAATACTGTTGAAGTAATATGGCTACAAGTTAATCTGCCCATTCTTGTGGGAAGCTGCTATAGACCATCAAGTGGTCAGAATCTAGATAATATGTGTTACAAACAGCACAGGAATGAAATTATCAACATGTATTGATCACATCTTTACTAATGCTGCAGAAATGTGCTTTAAAGCAGTATCCAAATACATTGGCTGTAGTGATCGCAATACAGTAGCCATATCTAGGAAAACCAAAGTTCCAAAGGCTGGTCCTAATATAATATATAAGAGGTCATAAAATAAGTGTTGTAGTGATACCTATGTTGATGATGTAAAGAATATTTGCTGGTGATGTGTTATGATGAGCAACCAGATGCTGCACTTGATATATTTATTAAATTGCTTATTCCAGTTACTAATAATCATGCACCCATTAAGAAAATGACTGTAAAAACTGTTAAATCCCCGTGGGTTGATGAGGAATTGAAAATTGTATGGTTGAGAGGGATGAGACAAAAGGAATGGTAAATAATTCGGGTTGCACAACCGATTGGCAAACATGCAGCAAATTGAGAAATCGTGACTAAACTGAATAAAAAGAAGAAGAAACTATACTATGAAACAAAGATAAATGATATAAAGAATGATAGTGGTGAGGGAGGCCCTGCTCTCTCCTCTCCCAGATGCTTAGCTCATTTCATTCCGATCTCCTCTGCATTTTTGTAGCCATTTGCTACAGCCTGTCAACTATGCCTCTGCCTATCCCTGTTCTCTCCTCTCTGCACAGGCTACACAAACGCACCACACAGCGTGGCTGCTGCCTCTCTAACCTGGTGGTCCCTGCACGCTCCCCACACCTGGAGTTCCAGGTCGCAGGCAGCCTCTGGAACTGCCGTTCTGCTGCCAACAAAGCTGACTTCATCCCAGCCTATGCCAACCTCCAGTCCCTCGACTTCCTGGCACTGACGGAAACATGGATCACCACTGAAAACACTGCTACTCCTACTGCTCTCTCCTCGTCTGACCATGTGTTCTCGCATACCCCGAGAGCATCTGGTCAGAGGGGTGGTGGTACAGGAATCCTCATCTCTCCCAAGTGGACATTCTCAATTTTTCCCCTAACCCATCTGTCTATCTCCTCATTTGAATTCCATGCTGTCACAGTCACTAGCCCATTTAAGCTTAATATCCTTGTCATCTATCGCCCTCCAGGTTCCCTTGGAGAGTTCATCAATGAGCTTGACGCCTTGATAAGTTCCTTTCCTGAGGATGGCTCACCCCTCACAGTTTTGGGGGATTTCAACCTCCCTATATCCACATTTGACTCATTTCTCTCTGCCTCCTTCTTTCCACTCCTCTCCTCTTTTGACCTCACCCTCTCACCGTCCTCCCCTACTCACAAGGCAGGCAATACGCTTGACCTCATCTTCACTAGATGCTGCTCCTCTACTAATCTCACTGCAACTCCCCTCCATGTCTCCGACCACTACTTTGTTTCCTTTTCTCTCTCGCTCTCCTCCCACACTACTCACTCTGCCCCTACACAGATGGTAATGCGCCGCCGCAACCTTCGCTCTCTCTCTCCCACTACTCTCTCCTCTTCCATCCTATCATCTCTTCCCTCTGCTCAATCCTTCTCCCTCCAATCTCCTGATTCTGCCTCCTCAACCCTCCTCTCCTCCCTTTCTGCATCCTTTGACTCTCTGTGTCCCCTATCCTCCCGGCCGGCTCGGTCCTCCCCTCCAGCTCCGTGGCTTGATGACTCATTGCGAGCTCACAGAACTGAGCTCCGGGCAGCGGAGCGGAAATGGAAGAAAACTAAACTCCCTGCCGACCTGGCATCTTTTCACTCCCTCCTCTCTACATTTTCTTCATCTGTTTCTGCTGCTAAGGCCACCTTCTACCACTCTAAATTCCAAGCATCTGCCTCTAACCCTAGGAAGCTCTTTGCCACATTTTCCTCCCTCCTGAATCCTCCCCCCCCCCCCCCCCCCCTCCTCCTCTCTCTCTGTGGATGACTTCGTCAACCACTTTGAAAAGAAGGTTGACGACATCCGATCCTCGTTTGTTAAGTCTAATGACACTGCTGGTCCTGCTCACACTGCCCTACCCTATGCTTTGACTTCTTTCTCCCCTCTCTCTCCAGATAAAATCCTGAGACTTGTGACTGCAGGCCGCCCAACAACCTGCCCGCTTGACCCCATCCCCTCCTCCCTTCTCCAGACCATCTCCGGTGACCTTCTCCCCTACCTCACCTCGCTGATCAACTCATCCTTGACCGCTGGCCATGTCCCTTCCATCTTCAAGAGAGCGAGAGTTGCTCCCCTTCTCAAAAAACCAACACTCGACCCCACTGATGTCAACAACTACAGACCAGTATCCCTTCTTTCTTTTCTTTCCAAAACTATTGAGCGTGCCGTCTTTAGCCAACTCTCTTGCTATCTCTCTCAGAATGACCTTCTTGATCCAAACCAATCAGGTTTCAGGACTGGTCATTCAACTGAGACTGCTCTTCTCTGTGTCACGGAGACTCTCCGCACTGCTAAAGCTAACTCTCTCTCCTCTGCTCTTGTCCTTCTAGACCTGTCTGCTGCCTTTGATACTGTGAACCATCAGATCCTCCTCTCCACCCTCTCCGAGCTGGGCATCTCCGGCGCGGCTCACTCCTGGATTGCGTCCTACCTGACCGGTCGCTCCTACCAAGTGGCGTGGCGAGAAGCTGTCTCCGCACCACGTGCTCTCACCACTGGTGTCCCCCAGGGCTCAGTTCTAGGCCCTCTCCTTTTCTCCCTATACACCAAGTCACTTGGCTCTGTCATATCCTCACACGGCCTCTCCTATCATTGCTACGCTGACGATACACAACTAATCTTCTCCTTTCCCCCTTCTGATAACCAGGTGGCGAATCGCATCTCTGCATGTCTGGCAGACATATCAGTATGGATGACGGATCACCACCTCAAGCTGAACCCTGGCAAGACGGAGCTGCTCTTCCTCCCGGGGAAGGACTGCCCGTTCCATGATCTCGCCATCACGGTTGACAACTCCGTTGTGTCCTCCTCCCAGAGTGCGAAGAGCCTTGGCGTGACCCTGGACAACACCCTGTCGTTCTCCGCTAACATCAAGGCGGTGACCCGCTCCTGCAGGTTCATGCTCTACAACATTCGGAGAGTACGACCCTGCCTTACACAGGAAGCGGCACAGGTCCTAATCCAGGCACTTGTCATCTCCCGTCTGGATTACTGCAACTCGCTGTTGGCTGGGCTCCCTGCCTGTGCCATTAAACCCCTACAACTCATCCAGAATGCCGCAGCCCGTCTGGTGTTCAACCTTCCCAAGTTCTCTCACGTCACCCCCCTCCTCCGCACACTCCACTGGCTTCCAGTTGAAGCTCACATCCGTTACAAGACCATGGTGCTTGCCTTTGGAGCAGCGAGGGGAACGGCACCTCTGTACCTTCGGGCTCTGATCAGTCCCTACACCCAAACGAGGGCATTGCGTTCATCCACCTCTGGCCTGCTGGCTCCCCTTCCTCTGCGGAAGCATAGTTCCCGCTCAGCCCAGTCAAAACTGTTCGCTGCTCTGGCACCCCAATGGTGGAACAAGCTCCCTCACGACGCCAGGACAGCGGAGTCACTCACCACCTTCCGGAGACATTTGAAACCCCACCTCTTTAAGGAATACCTGGGATAGGATAAAGCAATCCTTCTACCCCCCCCACCCCCCACCCCACAGCGGAGTCACTCACCACCTTCCGGAGACATTTGAAACCCCACCTCTTTAAGGAATACCTGGGATAGGATAAAGTAATCCTTCTACCCCCCCCCCCCAAACAAATAAAAAAAAAAATGTGTAAAGTGGTTATCCCACTGGCTATAGGGTGAATGCATCAATTTGTGAGACGCTCTGGTCTAGAGCGTCTGCTAAATGACGTAAATGTGCCCTTGAGCAAGGCACTTAACCCTAATTGCTCCTGTAAGTCGCTCTGGATAAGAGCGTCTGCTAAATGACTAAAATCTAAATCTAAAATCATAGTAAATAGCTCTGGAGTACCTTCAATAAAATGTTGGGCAAAAAGACAAACTCAGCTCCGTCATTCATTGAATCAGATGGCTCCTTCATTAAAGAAAACAACTGACATTGGCAATTACTTTAACTATTTTTTCATTGGCAAGATTAGCAAATTTAGGCATGACATGCCAGCAACAAACGCTGACACGACACATCCAAGTATAACTGATCAAATTATGAAAGACAAGCATTGTACTTTTGAATTCTGTAAAGTGAGTGTGGAAGAGGTGAAAAAATGATTGTTGTCTAGCAACAATGACAAGCCATCGGGGTCTGACAACTTGGGTCAAAAAGTACTGAGGATAATAGTGGACCACTCCTATTTGCCATATCTTCAATCTAAGCCTACTAGAAAGTGTGTGCCTTCAGGCCTGGTGGGAAGCAAAACATTTTCCGCTACCCAAGAATAATAAAGCCCCCTTTACTGGCTCAAATAGCCGACCAATCAGCCTGTTACCAAACCTAGGTAAACTTTTTGAAAAAATGGTGGTTGACCAGATACAATGCTATTTTACTGTAAACAAATTGACAATAGACTTTCAGCACACTTATAGGGAAGGACATTCAACAAGCACAGCCCTTACACAAATGACTGATGATTGGCTGAGATAAGTTGATGATACAAAGATTGTGGGAGCTGTTTTGTTAGACTTCAGTGCGGCTTTTAACATTATTGATCATAGTCTGCTGCTGGAAAAAAATATGTATTATTGCTTTACACCCCCTGCTATATTGTGGATAAAGAGTTACCTGTCTAACAGAACACATAGGGTGTTCTTTAATGGAAGCCTCTCCAACATACTCCATGTAGAATCAGGAATTCCACAGGGCAGCTGTGTAGGCCCCTTACTTTTTTCAATCTTTACTAATGAAATGTCACTGGATTTGAGTAAAGCCAGTGTGTGTATGTATGCGAATGACTCAACACTATACACGTCAGCTACTACAGCGAGTGAAAGCACTGCAACACTTAACTAAGAGCTGCCGTTAGTTTCAGAATGGGTGGCAAGGAATAAGTTAGTCCTAAATATTTCAAAAACTAAAAGCATTGTATTTGGGACATCATTCACTAAACCCTAAACTTAAACTAAATCTTGTAATAAATAGAACCATGACTACATGGAACTCTATTCCACATCAGGTAACTGATGCAAGCAGTAGAATCAGATAAAAAAAAAACACCTTAAGAACAGCAGGGACTATGATGAGATACCCACACACAGGAACAGACACACACACATACGCACACACATGCTATCACACGCACCCTACACACACGTACAGTACATTGTAATATTGTTGTATGGTGGTATTATACATATTGTATTCTAGATATGTAGTGGTGTAATAATGTTATGTGATGTACTGTTTTATCTTTTGTTTTATTTTTGATGTAAGTGCCTTAATGTGTTTGGACCCAAGGAAGAGTAGCTGCTGCCTTGGCTAATGAGGATCCCTAATAAATAAAATACCCCCAAGCCATTACACTGCTAAACAGTTAATCTAATGGCTGCCCGGACTATTTGCATTGACCCCCTTTTTTACGCTGCTGTTAATCGCTGTTTATTATCTATGCATAGTCACTTTACCCCTACCTACATATTACCTCAATTTACCTCGGCTAACCTGTACCCCTGTACATTGACGCGGTACCCCCTGTGTGTAGTCTCGTTATTGTTATTTTATTGTGTTACTTTTTTCCTTACTTTATTTTATTAATATATTTAGTAAATATTTTCTTACGATTTTTTTTTTACAATTCTGCATTGTTGGTTAAGGGCATGAAAGTAAGCAGTTCATGTTGATTCGGCGCATGTGACAAATACAATTTTATTTTATTTGAGTTATTTAAAATATACTGTGCATTCGGCAAATATTAAGACCCCTTGACCTTTTCCACATTGTTACGTTACAGCCTTATTCTAAAATTGATTAAATTGTTTTTCACTCATCAATCTACACACAATACCCCATAATGACAAAGCAAAAATATTTTTGGGAAAATTATTGCAAAAACGTAAATACCACATTTACATAAGTATTCAGACCCTTTACTCAGTACTTTGTTGAAGCACCTTTGGCAGCGATTACAGCCTCGAGTCTTCTTGGGTATGACACTACAAGCTTGGCACACCTGTATTTGGGGAGTTTCTCCTATTCTTCTCTGCAGATCCTCTCAAGCTCTGTCAGGTTGGATGGGGAGCGTAGCTGCACAGCTATTTTAAGGTCTCTCAAGAGATGTTCGATCGGGTTCAAGTCCGGGCTCTGGCTGGCCACTCAAGGACATTCAGAGACTTGTCCCGAAGCCACTCCTGCGTTGTCTTGGCTGTGTGCTTAGGGTCGTTGTCCTGTTGGAATGTGTACCTACGCCCCAGTCTGAGATCCTGAGCACTCTGGAGCAGGTTTTAATCAAGGATCTCTCTGTACTTTGCTCCGTTCACCTTTCCCTTGATCCTGACTAGTCTCCCTTTCCCTGCTGCAGAAAAGTATTCCCAAAGCATGATGCTGCCACCACCATGCTTAACCGTAGGAATGGTGCCAGGTTTCCTCCAGACGTGACGTTTGGCATTCAGACCTAAGAGTTCAATCTTGGTTTCATCAGACCAGAGAATCTTGTTTCTCATGGTCTGAGAGTCCTTTAGGTGCCTTTTGGCAAACTCCAAGCGGGCTATCATGTGCCTTTTACTGAGGAGTGGCTTCCGTCTGGCCACTCTTAATTAAGGGCCTGATTAGTGAAGTTCTGCAGAGGTGGTTGTCCTTTTGTAAGGTTCTCACAACTTGAGCTCTATCATAGTGACCATCAGTTCTTGCTCACCTCCCTGACCAAGGCCCTTCTCCCCCGATTGCTCAGTTTGGCCGGGTGGCCAGCTCTAGGAAGAGTCTTGGTGGGTCCAAACTTATTTTATTTAAGAATGGAGGCCACTGTGTTCTTGGGGACCTTCATTGCTGCTGAAATGTTTTGGTATCCTTTCCAAGATCTGTGCCTTGACACAATCCTGTCTCGGAGCTCTACGGACAATTTCTTCGACCTCATGGCTTTGTTTTTGCTCTGACATGCACTGTCAACTGTGGGACCTTATATAGACAGGTGTTTGCCTTTACAAATTATGTCCAATCAATTGAATTTACCACAGGTGGACTCCAATCAAGTTGTAGAAACATCTCAAGGATGATCAATGGAAACTGGATGCACCTGAGCTCAATTTCGAGTCTCATAGCAAAGAGTCTGTATACTTATGTAAATATGGTATTTATCATTTTAATTTTGATACATTTGCAAACATTTCTAAAAACCTGTTTTCACTTTGTCATTATGGGGTATGTTGTGTAGATTGATGAGGATTGTTATTTATTTAATCAATTTTAGAATAACTTAACAAAATATGGAAAAAGGGAAGGGGTCTGAATACTTTCTGAATGTACTGTATATATAAAAAAATCTTTCATTAGCATTAGCTCAATATAATCAGTAAAACCTTTAAAAATATATATTTTACACACATCATATGTGTCCATTACAATCTATGCAATAATCGGAATGCATTATTTGTCACCAGTACTTGAAAACATATGAATAGAACTGTAAATACATTATACTCCATACATACATACATTTTAAGTCAGAAGTTTACATACACTTAGGTTGGAGTCATTAAAACTCATTTTTCAACCGCTCCACAAATTTCTTGTTAACAAACTATAGTTTTGGCAAGTCGGTTAGGACATCTACTTTGTGCGTGACACAAGTAATTTTTCCAACAATTGTTTACAGACAGATTATTTCACT
Organism: Coregonus lavaretus; assembly: GCF_964263955.1. Taxonomy (NCBI): domain Eukaryota; kingdom Metazoa; phylum Chordata; class Actinopteri; order Salmoniformes; family Salmonidae; genus Coregonus; species Coregonus lavaretus. Next base: position 44,306,218 of record NC_140008.1, on the reverse strand, counting down.
TATAATTTACTGTATCACAATTCCAGTGGGTCAGAATTTTACATATACTAAGTTGACTGTGCCTTTAAACAGCTTGGAAAATTCCAGAAAATGATGTCATGGCTTTAGAAGCTTCTGATAGGCTAATTGACATCATTTGAGTCAATTGGAGGTGTACCTGTGGATGTATTTCAAGGCCTACCTTCAAACTCAGTGCCTCTTTGCATGACATCATGGGAAAATCCAAAGAAATCAGCCAAGACTTCAAGTCTGGTTCATCCTTGGGAGCAATTTCCAAATGCCTGAAGGTATCACATTCATCTGTACAAACAATAGTACGCAAGTATAAACACCATGAGACGACGCAGCCGTCATACCGCTCAGGAAGGAGACGTGTTCTGTCTCCTAGAGATGAACGTACTTTGGTGTGGAAAGTGCAAATCAATCCCAGAACAACATCAAAGGACCTTGTGAAGATGCTGGAGGAAACAGGTACAAAAGTATCTATATCCACAGTAAAACGAGTCCTATATCGACATAACCTGAAAGGCCGCTTAGCAAGGAAGAAACTACTGCTCCAAAACCGCCATAAAAAAGCCAAACTACGGTTTGCAACTGCACGTGGGGACAAAGATCGTACTTTTTGGATAAATGTCCTCTGGTCTGATGAAACAAAAATAGAACTCTTTGGCCATAATGACCATCGTTATGTTTGGAGGAAAAAGGGGGTAGCTTGCAAGCCGAAGAACACCATCCCAACAGTGAAGCACGGGGGTGGCAGCATCATGCTGTGGGGGTGCTTTGCTGCAGGAGGGTCTGGTTCACTTCACAAAATAGATGGAATCATGAGGAAGTAAAAGTATGTGGATATATTGAAGCAACATCTCAAGACATCAGTCAGGAAGTTAAAGCTTGGTCACAAATGGGTCTTCCAAATGGACAATGACCCCAAGCATACTTCCAAAGTTGTGGCAAAATGGCTTAAGGACAACAAAGTCAATGTATTGGAGTGACCATCACAAAGCCTTGAACGCAATCCAATGGAAAATTTGGGGGCAGAACTAAAAAAGCGTGTAGGATTTCTATTTGCAATATATATTTCAACTGTACTGTGATGTCTTACAATAGTTCTGAACCTTTCTATTCTCATTGTTTCTACAGATCGTGAATTGAAAATAAACATTTTTGACATTGTTAAAGAAAAAGCCATATCTCACACTGCACATCTTAATCTTTCATTTTTATTGGCCAGTCTGAGATATGGCTTTTTCTTTGCAACTCTGCCTATAAGGTCAGCATCCCGGAGATGCCTCTTCACTGATGTTGAGACTGGTGTTTTGCGGGTACTATTTAATGAATCTGCCGGTTGAGGACCTGTGAGGCGTCTGTTTCTCAAACTAGACACTCTAATGTATTTGTTGTGCACCGGGGCCTCTCACTCCTCTTTCTATTCTGGTTAGAGCCAGTTTGTTCTGTCCTGTGAAGGGAGTAGTACACAGCGTTGTACGAGATCTTTAGTTTCTTGGCAATTTCTCGCATGGAATAGCCTTCATTTCTCAGAATAAGAATAGACCAATGAGTTTCAGAATAAAGTTATTTGTTTCTGGCCATTTTGAGCCTGTAATCGAACCCACAATTGCTGATGCTCCAGATACTCAACTATTAGAATTAGTCTCAAGAAGGCCAGTTTTATTGCTTCTTTAATCAGCACAACAGTTTTCAGCTGTGCTAACATAATTGCAAAAGGGTTTTCTAATGATCAATTAGCCTTTTAAAACGATAAACTTGGATTAGCAAACACAACGTGCCATTGGAACACATGACTGATGGTTGCTGGTAATGGGCCTCTGAATGCCTACAATTGCCATTTACAACATTAACAATGTCTACACTGTATTTCTGATCAGTTTTATGTTATTTTAATGGACAAAAAAAATGCTTTTCTTTCGAATGTTAATGTATATATACAGTGGCTTGCGAAAGTATTCACCCCCCTTTGCAATATTTTTTTTTTTGTGAAACAAACAAGAAATAAGACAAAAAAACTGAAAACTTGAGCATGCAGAACTATTCACCCCCCCAAAGTCAATAATTTGTTGAGCCACCTTTTGCAGCAATTCAAGCTGCAAGTCTCTTGGGGTACAGTGGGGAAAAAAAGTATTTAGTCAGCCACCAATTGTGCAAGTTCTCCCACTTAAAAAGATGAGAGAGGCCTGTAATTTTCATCATAGGTACATGTCAACTATGACAGACAAAATGCGAAAAAATATTCCAGAAAATCACATTGTAGGATTTTTTATGAATTTATTTGTAGATTATGGTGGAAAATAAGTATTTGGTCAATAACAAAAGTTTCTCAATACTTTGTTATATACCCCTTGTTGGCAATGACACAGGTCAAACGTTTTCTGTAAGTCTTCACAAGGTTTTCACACACTGTTGCTGGTATTTTGGCCCATTCCTCCATGCAGATCTCCTCTAGAGCAGTGATGTTTTGGGGCTGTCGCTGGGCAACACGGACTTTCAACTCCCTCCAAAGATTTTCTATGGGGTTGAGATCTGGAGACTGGCTAGGCCACTCCAGGACCTTGAAATGCTTCTTACGAAGCCACTCCTTCGTTGCCCGGGAGGTGTGTTTGGGATCATTGTCATGCTAAAAGACCCAGCCACGTTTCATCTTCAATGCCCTTGCTGATGGAAGGAGGTTTTCACTCAAAATCTCACGATACATGGCCCCATTCATTCTTTCCTTTACACGGATCAGTCGTCCTGGTCCCTTTGCAGAAAAACAGCCCCAAAGCATGAAGTTTCCACCCCCATGCTTCACAGTAGGTATGGTGTTCTTTGGATGCAACTCAGCATTTTTTGTCCTCCAAACACGATGAGTTGAGTTTTTACCAAAAAGTTATATTTTGGTTTCATCTGACCATATGACATTCTCCCAATCCTCTTCTGGATCATCCAAATGCACTCTAGCAAACTTCAGACGGGCCTGGACATGTACTGGCTTAAGCAGGGGGACACGTCTGGCAATGCAGGATTTGAGTCCCTGGCGGAGTAGTGTGTTACTGATGGTAGGCTTTGTTACTTTGGTCCCAGCTCTCTGCAGGTCATTCACTAGGTCCCCCCGTGTGGTTCTGTGATTTTTGCTCACCGTTCTTGTGATCATTTTGACCCCACGGGGTGAGATCTTGCGTGGAGCCCCAGATCGAGGGAGATTATCAGTGGTCTTGTATGTCTTCCATTTCCTAATAATTGCTCCCACAGTTGATTTCTTCAAACCAAGCTGCTTACCTATTGCAGATTCAGTCTTCCCAGCCTGGTGCAGGTCTACAATTTTGTTTCTGGTGTCCTTTGACAGCTCTTTGGTCTTGACCATAGTGGAGTTTGGAGTGTGACTGTTTGAGGTTGTGGACAGGTGTCTTTTATACTGATAACAAATTCAAACAGGTGCCATTAATACAGGTAACGTGTGGAGGACAGAGGAGCCTCTTAAAGAAGAAGTTACAGGTCTGTGAGAGCCAGACATCTTGCTTGTTTGCAGGTGACCAAATACTTATTTTCCACCATAATTTGCAAATAAATTCATTAAAAATCCTACAATGTGATTTTCTGGATTTTTTTTTCTCAATTTGTCTGTCATAGTTGACGTGTACCTATGATGAAAATGACAGGCCTCTCTCATCTTTTTAAGTGGGAGAACTTGCACAATTGGTGGCTGACTAAATACTTTTTTTCCCCACTGTATGTCTCTATAATGTTGGCACAACCTCCGTCCCATTATCAAATCTTTGGAAGACTGAAACAGGTTTCCCTCAAGAATTTCCCTGTATTCATCCCCCTTGGCGTTTTTCCTATTTTGTTGCATTACAACCTGTAATTGAAATGGATTTTTATTTGGATTTCATCTAATGGACATATACAAAATAGTCCAAATTGGTGAAGTGAAATGAAAAAAATAACTTGTTTCAAAGAATTCTAACAAATTAATAACGGAAAAGTGGTGCGTACATATGTATTCACCCCCTTTGCTATGAAGCCCCTAAATAAGATCTGGTGCAACTAATTACCTTCAGAAGTCACTTAATTTGTTAAATAAAGTCCACCTGTGTGCATTCTACGTGTCACATGATCTGTCACATGATCACATTCACCTGTTCTGAAAGGCCCAGAGTCTGCAACACCACTAAGCAAGGGGCACCACCAAGCAAGCGGCACCATGAAGACCAAGGAGTTCTCCAAACAGGTCAGGGACAAAGTTGTGTAGAAGTACAGATCAGGGTTGGGTTATAAAAAAATATCAGAAACTTTGAACATCCCAAGGAGCACCATTAAATCCATTATAAAAAAATGGAAAGAATATGGCATCACAACAAACCTGCCAAGAGAGGGCCGCCCACCAAAACTCACAGACCAGGCAAGAACGGCATTAATCAGAGAGGCAACAACTCTCTACTGACCGGGATGACCGCCAACTAATTCGAATGTCACTCAACAACCGTATGGTGACATCAATTGACCTACAAAAAGAATGGCAAATGGCAGCTGGGGTGAAGTGCACGGCAAGGACGGTTTGAAACAGGCTCCTAGGGGCAGGGCTGAAGATGTGCAAAGCTAGAAAAAAGCCCTTCATCAATGATAAGCAAAGAAGAGCCAGGCTGAGGTTTGCAAAAGACCATAAGGATTGGACCGTAAAGGACTGGAGTAAGGTCTCCTTCTCTGATGAGTCCAATTTTCAGCTTTGCCCAACACCTGGTCGTCTAATGGTTAGACGGAGACCTGGAGAGGCCTACAAGCCACAGTGTCTCTGTGATATTTGGTGGAGGATCGGTGATGATCTGGAGGTGCTTCAGCAAGGCTGTCTTTGTGAAGGACGCATGAATCAAGCCACGTACAAGGTTGTCCTGGAAGAAAACTTGCTTCCATTTGCTCTGACATTGTACCCCAACTCTGAGGATTGGTTTTTCCAGCAGGACAATGCGCCATGCAACACAGCCAGGTCAATCAAGGTGTGGATGGAGGACCACCAGATCGAGACCCTGTCATGACCAACCCAATCTCCAGACCTGAACCCCATTGAAATCTTCTGGAATGTGATCTAGAGGAAGATGGATGGTCACAAGCAATCAAACAAAGCCGAGCTGCTTGAATTTTTGCACCAGGAGTGGCATAATGTCACCCAACATCAATGTGAAAGACTGGTGGAGAGCATGCCAAGACGTATGAAAGCTGTGATTGAAAATCAGGGTTATTCCACCAAATATTAATTTCTGAACTCTTCCTAAGTTAAAACATTAGTATTGTGTTGTTTAAAAATGAACATAAACATATTTTCTTTGCATTATTCGAGGTCTGAAAACACTGCATCTTTTTTGTTATTTTGACCAGTTGTCATTTTCTGAAAATAAATGCTCTAAATGACAATATTAATATATAAATGTTGTCAGTAGTTTATAGAATAAAACAAAAATGTTATTTTTACCCAAACACATACCTATAAATAGTAAAACCGGAGAAACTGATAATTTTGCAGTGGTCTCTTCATTTTTTTCCGCAGCTGTATATCCACCCCAAACAACATAACTCCTATACAAAAAGTATCCCGATTGGGTTTTAAACAGTTACATGTAATATAGTTTTAAAGATGAATAAATATTAAAATAACCAATTTGTTTCAACTATATTGTGAAAATATCACATATACAATATATTGTACCAGAGGGTGAACAGTGTATACCATCTGTGTTTACTTTTTGGACATTTAAGCAACTTTTTGAACAATTTAATTGGGGGGTCTACAGGTTTTTTCGTTAGGATACGTCAAGGGAAGCTTTTTGAGTTTGATTATTTACATTTTAGGGAAGGATTTAAGGAATAATAAGGACATTGAAAGTCTGTCTCAATTAATTTGCCAGTCATGGATGGGTTGATTATTATTGTCGGAGTGACACAGCCCGCTGTTTGTAGCCTCCATATGTTTGTAGTGTTTCCCGTCGCTGGATCTTGGCTCCCTCCTTTTCATGAAAGTTTCCTCTTTCGACCAACAGGAACAGATATCACAGGCTCCAAACTGTCGAAGGGATCCATAATCAAAAGGTCCACAACACTAGAGCTCAAAGCTAACTTAACGCAAGGTAGCCAGCGCTCGAACAGCTGAGAGTGACAGCTGTCTATCACCATATCTGGCTGACTAAACCAGGTGTTAGCCTAAATGAATAAGATAAGGTTCTGATTACATTCTTAAGTGTGGATTTTGTTGTTGTTGAGAAAACTGGCTTACAGATAAATATAATAGAAAGTATTCGCTAAATGACACACTTTTGCGCCAGCGGCAAAAAACATATGCAACGTTCCAGCCATCTGGACAGTGGATATAGCCAGAGCCATATGTTTAGAGAGTTGGGCCAACTTGTTTCATTTTTTATATTGTTCTAATTCTAGACATTCAGTTACATATATATATATTTTTTAATATTCCCCATGTAATGTTAATGGGGTGCTAACATGGCTGCCATACATTTTATTATTGTATTCCAGAGTTTTCTGAAGTTTAAACCCCGCCCTCTTCAACATTGTGATTTTAGGTGACTTTAACATCCATGTTGACTCACCCAAGTGCTCTATGGCTGCTGACTTCCTCAACTTGCTGGACTATCGAAACCTTGTGCAAAATATTAATGTCCCCACTCACAACTGTGGAAACACATTGGACCTCATTATCACTGGAGATGTCCCTGCCTCTGAACTTACCATATCTGACCACAAGGCTGTGACATTGTCTCTGACTGCTCCCACTCTTCTCCACCGCCCAAAGAGTACCATTAAATTCCGCAACCTAAGGAAACTCAACCCATCCCTCTTCCTAGAACACATCCAGCACACCTTTGAGTCTGACTGCAGTGAGCTGGCCCTCGACAACATGGTCAACCTGGATAACAGCACTCTGAGTACTACCCTGAACATCCTTGCTCACAAAACAAAACACTAAAAGTAACTTTCCAACGCTCTCTATCCTGTTTCACTGATTTACTGCGCAGAATGAAGACTCAAGGTCGTAAGTTTGAGAGGCACAGGACGAAAGATGGCCTCACTATCCATCTACTGGACCATCAAGCAAGCTACTCTGCTGCCCTAAAAGTAGCACAATCAGCCTTCTAATCCACCACGATTGACAAAAACAAAGCTAACCCCAAAATCCTGTTCTCAACTATCAACCGCCTTCTCAACCCTGTAAACTCATGCTCTCTTGTAGCCTCACCTGAGCAGTGCAATCACTTCTCTGATAGTTTTCAAGAGTAAGATTGACAACATCAGAACAAACATCATGGCCTCTAAGATGACCTGCACCCCACCTCATGAGCCCTCAACCCAGACTGCCCCTCCCCTCAGCAAATTCACAGAAGTCACATCCACCGCTGTGCAGTCAATCATCTTTAAAATGAAGGCTGCCACTTGCTCCCTTGACCTTACCCCTACATCCCTACACAAAACCTGCTCATCTAGCCTGCTTTAGTTTGTCACCACCCTCATCAACAAGTCCCTGCTGACCAGGGAGGTACCATCACTCTTCAAAACAGCTGTAGTCACCCCCTTACTTAAGAAACCCAACCTTGACCAGGACATCCTATCCAACTACAAGCCCATCTCCAACCTCCCCTTCCTATCAAAAGTACTGGAGAAAGTAGTTGCAAGCCAGTTGCAAATCAGCTGTACAATGTTTTCCAGTCTGGCTTCCAGCCCTTGCACCGAAACAGCTCTGGTGAAAGTTACCAACAACCTACTGATTGCTCCGCCTCTTAGATCTCAGTGCTGCTTTTGACACCGTTGACCACAACATCCTCCTGCAGCATCACAGAGCTCACTACAGTCTCTGGAACTCCTCTGAACTGGTTCTCCTCCTACCTCTCCAATAGGAAGCAATACATCACGATTGGAGAGTCCAGATTGGAGGAGTCTACAGTCACATGCATTTTGGGACATATTCTGTTCCTAATCTACATATAAATATTTTTTTCACCTTTATTTAACCAGGTAAGCCAGTTGAGAACAAGTTCTCATTTACAACTGCGACCTGGCCAAGATGTGACCTGTGTAAGGGCTATTTTACCAAGAAGGAGAGTGATGGAGTGGCCTCCACAATCCCCCAACCTCAACCCAATTGAGATGGTTTGAGATGAGTCAGACCGTAGAGTGAAGGAAAAGCAGCCAACAAGTGCTCAGCATATGTGGGAACTCCTTCAAGACTGTTGGAAAAGCATTCCAGGTGAAGCTGGTTGAGAGAATGCCAAGAGTGTGCAAAGCTGTCATCAAGGCACAGGGTGGTTATTTGAAGAATCTCAAATATCAAATATATTTTGATTTGTTTAACAATTTTTCGTTTACTACATGATTCAACATGTGTTATTTCATAGTTTTGATGTCTTCACTATTACTCTACAATGTAGAAAATTGTAAAAAGAAAAGAAAAACCCTTGAATGAGTAGGTGTCTCCAAACCTTTTGACTTGTAGTGCCTTCAGAAAGTATTTGTACCCCTTGACTTATTCCACATTGTGTTGTGTTACAGCCTGAATTCAAAATGGATGAAATGTGTTGTTTTTTCACCCACACAATACCCCATAATGACAAAGTGAAAACATGTTTTTAGAAATGTTAGCACATTTTTTGAAAATGAAATACAGAAAGATCTCATTTACATAAGTATTCACACCCCTGAATCAATACTTTGTAGAAGCACCTTTGGCAGACATTACAGCTGTGAGTCTTTCTGGGTAAGTCTCTAAGAGCTTTCCACACCTGGATTGTGCAACATTTGCAATTATTATTTTCAAAATTCTTCAAGCTCTGTCAAATTGGTTGCTGATCATCGCTAAACAACCATTATCAGGTCTTGCCATAGATTTCAAAGCAGATTTAAGTCAAAACTGTAACTAGGCCACTCAAGAACATTCACTGTCTTCTTTGTAAGCAACTCCAGTGTAGATTTGTGTTTTAGGTTATTGCTCTGCTCAAAGGTGAATTATTCTCCCAGTGTCTGGTGGAAAGCATACTGAACCAGGTTTTCCTCTAGGATTTTACCTGTGTTTAGATCTATTCTCATTTATTTTTTATCCTGAAAAACTTAACAATTACAAGAATACCCATAACATGATGCAGCCACCACTATGTTAGAAAATATGGAGAGTGGTACTCAGTAATGGGTTCTATTGGATTTGCCCCAAACATAACACTTTGTATTCAGGACAAAAAGTCAGCCATTAAACTCTGTAACTGTTTTAAAGTCACTATTGATTTCATGGTGAAATACCTGAGCGTTTTCCTTCCTCTCTGGCAACTGAGTTATGAAGGATGCCTGTAGCTTTGTAGTGACTGGGTGTATTGATACACCATCCAAAGTGTAATTAATAACTTCACCATGCTCAAAGGGATATTCAATGTCTGCTTTTTTATGTTTTACCCTACCAATAGGTGCCCTTCTTTGCGAGGCACTGCAAAACCTCCCTGGTCTTTGTGGTTGAATCTGTGTTTGAAATTCACTGCTCGACTGAGGGCCCTTACAGATAATTGTATGTGTTGGGTACAGAGATGGGGTAGTCATTAAAAAATCATGTTAAACACTATTATTGCACTCAGAGGCCATGCAACTTATTATGTGACTTAATAAGCAAATGTTTACTCCTGAACTTATTTGGGCTTGCCATAACAAAGGGGTTGAATACATATTGACTCAAGACATTTCAGCTTTTAATTTGTAATTAATTTGTAAAAATTTCGAAAAACATAATTCCACTTTGACATTATGGGGTAATGAGTGTAGGTAGGCCAGTGACAAAAAATCTAAATTTAATCCATTTTAAATTGAGGCTTTAACACAATAAAATAATCCTTCCATCCTCCGTCATTAAACCCCCAGTCCCAGCAAAACGATTATTCAGCGATAAAGTTTTAATTGCGCGGTTGTCTATCAGAGGAGATTGTGGGCGTAATTAGCCAGTCCAAAGAAGAATGCACAGAGGACCTGGGAGCCCTGTCGTTTTGTCTCCTAGACAACTGTCACACACTGAAAGTCAAATTGAACTTGCCACCAGCCTCTCCTAATCACCATGGCAAAATACAGAGAGGCTCCTTTGAACCACACACTCAATTCCCAGTCACACACAAGCGCTCGCTCGCTGATTGCTCTATGACCTTCTGCATGAATACAAACTCCCTTTCCATCTCTCTGTGTCTCTTCTTCTTCACCCTCTATCTTCTCTTTCTTCCTCCTCTCTCTCTCTCTTTCTCTCACTCTTTCCCTCTATGCCCTCTCTTCAATGGTGTGCCTCCATTGTCTGAGTCTCTCTGTGAATTACTGAGTGTCCAGCTTTTGTCATGACTTTAGATTCAAGCCCACACACTGATTCTGCAGTGCTCTGCCCACTCCATGTTCCTCTGAGAGAACTGCTGTGTGCTTTTTTGTGGTCCCAGACATCCCTGATATCGTATTGCATTCAATAACACGACCTAGCTCTTGTGTTTTGTATAATGGCGTGGGTGGGTAATTGATTATTTGCAAAGTGTTATAAGTCACTTTTTAAAAGATCTTCAAAACCCTCATCACCAACTCCTTGTTTACATCCACTATTGACTACCTTGAGCCTTGCCAATTTCCTGTTTTCTCAACAAACACGCAGGTTGAATGAGATAACTAGTCATTATCGGTTTGTCAGCCCGCCCAATGCTGTAATCTGTGATTATTTAGCTTGTTGTGCACTTCCTCCTTGACAATAATTAATTTTCCCTGCTGAGATAAACTGACTCAACAAATTGGTGTGTGTATTTGTGTGCACTGTGTGTGCGTCTGTGTGTGTGTGTGTGTGTGTTTGTGTGTGTGTGTACATGAGTGTGCATGCGTGCGTGCATGTTTAATACATATGTGTGGTTTACAGGGGAGAGGCAATAATATTGCATCGCATGAGAAAGTATTGAGCATGTGCTGTAACAGGAGTGTGTGCACTGTGTGAGTATTTAGATTTACATTAAATTAGTCAGTCCGTCCATGATATCTCAGAGATATATAACCTCTCATGACAAGGTTGGTTTTAAGCCTTGCTCCTCTGAGCATCACAGATAAACCTAGATCCTTCTCTCTACATACTAATTCCCTGTTTCCTTTCATCTGGTGACAGAGCTGAACCGTACTTATTAACCCAGATGACCTATCAGCTGTGAATGAAAGGTTGATGCCACAGGGTTTTACTTGGAGCTTCAGTCCGTAGATCGTATAGAGAATATAAGAAAATACCTTTTCAGTTCATTGATATAGAGCTATTGATTTAGCGTATTCATTGATTAATTGAGCGATTTTGATATACTGATTCAAAAGTATTGTACATAGCAATATGACTGCACCGAGGTTACCTCTCTCATGGAACAAGAAAACTGTAAAAATACGAAGTTTGTGGAAAACTATCAAGTCCAAAATATCAAAAGTAAAAAGAAAGTCAGTAACTTATTTCCATTGTGGTTCTCAAACTGTTTCAGAGAAGAGAAAAGGTCTAAACTCATTAAGAGTCCATCTACATCTCCATAACAGTTATCTCATTCTAACACAAGAAAATACCAGTAGGTATGTGATGTTTGGCTTGGTTCTTGATTTACAGTGCATTCGGAAAGTATTCAGACGCCTTCCCTTTTTCCACATTTTGTTACGTTACAGCCTTATTCTAAATTGGATTCGAGGGAAAGATGAACTGAGCAAAGTACAGAGATTTCCTTGATAAAAAACCTGCACCAGAGCGGTTCACCTTCCAACAGGACAAAGACCCTAAACACACAGCCTAGACAATGCAGGAGTGGCTTTGGGACAAGTCTCTGAATGTCCTTGAGTGGCCCAGCCAGAGCCCGGACTTGAACCTGATCGAACATCTCTGGAGAGACCTTAAAATAGCTGTGCAGCAATGCTCTCCATCCAACCTGACAGAACTTGAGAGGATCTGCAGAGAAGAAAGGGAGAAAATCCCCAAATACAGGTGTGCCAAGCTTATAGCATCATCATAATAATAATAATATGCCATTTAGCAGACACTTTTATCCAAAGCGACTTACAGTCACACGTGCATTTTTATTTATTTTTTGTGTATGGGTGGTCCCGGGGATCGAACCCACTACCTTGGCGTTACAAGCGCCATGCTCTACCAGCTGAGCTACAGAGGACTCAAGGCTGTAATCGCTGCCAAAGGTGCTTCAACAAAGTACTGAGTAAAGGGTGTGAATACATTTTTAAATGTAATATTTCAGTTTAAATGTTTTTATACATTTGCAAACATTTCTAAAAACCTGTTTTTGCTTTGTCATTATGGGGTATTGTGTGTAGATTGATGAGGGAAAAAAACAATTTATTAAATATGTCAACGAGGTGACGTATAGGTTACATATGTGTAATGGTACAAAATGTGGAAAAAGTCAAGGGGTCTGAATACTTTCCGATTGCACTGTAGCTGTGTTATATTCATCTTTGGTAATTTGTGTCTTCTCTTGGTGTTTTCTTGCTACTCTGTGTGCTGTGAGTTCTCACCTTCTGTATGTCATCTTGACACACTCATTATATTGCGCTGTGTGATCCCACGCATATTCTCCTTCTCTGCAGTCTGCTCGGTCCCCTATCATCTGCTGATGGTTTGGGTTTGATGGAGGAATGAGGGCAGATACAAACACTGTCTGCTCCCCTCTACCTTTTTTCTCCATAAGTAACACTAACGCTATATTCCAAATCGACACCAAGCCCCTACACCCACACCCTTGTCAATCCGGCGTGTTCTAACTAACAGGAAACTGTTACATCACATGGCACTGCTTATACACGCTCCATACAAGACTTAATAATAATATAATAATATGCCATTTAGCAGACGCTTTTATCCAAAGCGACTTACAGTCATGTGTGCATACATTTTTACGTATGGTGGTTAATCTGTATAACACACAAACACTTTGTTGGTAATTTTTCCTCTAAACCTTCAGTTGAAACCATTGAGGTTGTCCTTGACTGGGAGGAGCAGTGTAATTATAAACAATGGGAGTAACAGTAACTTAGTCTGCATATCTCCATTAAAAGACAATTTATGCTTGATCCGAAAATGTGGTCGGAGACTCCGTAGAGACTCAGTATGGAGGTTGTGATACAATTGCGGAGCCTCCGGAGGCATACAGAGGCCAAATTGAGCTCCGTACCGCATCGCTGTGCGCCTCCCAAATTTTATAACAATGAGGAGGGCTCCATATAGCTCCGCATTGGCATGATTGGTTGATGGTAGGTGGGGGCGGGAGGTCCTGTATGAACACAAACTCTTTTTCCGGCTTCAGACCAATACCTACTTCTCACTTAAAACAGTTTTTTGTTTTTAATTTCTATGGTTTTTACACCTGAAGGTGTTTTTCTGTCTCTCACTTGCTGAGCTATTGTAACCTTCAATTTGGCCTCTGCCAAAAGGTCTGGTGGTGTGCTTGCATAACTGCAAGGGTTGCTGGTATAACCCTGGTCTGCTGGCTGTTGCCATCTAATAGCTAAAATCTGTTTTTAATTATTAAAGTATGTTTAGATTTTACCATGGATAGTCAAGTTATTTTCTGCAGTTTTCAGAAGGTGAATAGCTCAATTGATTGCGATTGATTGTAAAATATGACTCAATTCCCATTGAAAGCAAAGTAAAGGAAAACGGTTCGAAGTCATTGACTTTTGAAGGTCATATAACTCAGCCATAGAGACTAAACAAAGATACCTCCATGTAATAATATGCCATTTAGCAGACGCTTTTTACCAAAGCAACTTACAGTCATGCGTGCATAATTTTTTTTGTGTATGGGTGGTCCCGGGGATCGAACCTAATACCTTGGCGTTACAAGTGCCGTGCTCTACCAGCTGAGCTACAGAGGACCACACTAGAGCCATGTCTTTCTTGTACCTTTCACAGCTTGTTTCTAGCCTAAAGCATTGTGGAGTTATGCATCCTATACATTTATATAATCCAGGTTTGGGGGGGGGGGGGGGTGATTAGTCCCTTTCCTCACCCCTAGCGCCACTGAAATATCTATGCACGGCAGAGTTGTTGACAAATATCCAACACATGGGCTAGACGGTCAAATGGCAGAGTTTCTAGTTTGGCACTGTTGATCAGCACAAATTTGGATTAAAATGTCAAGAAGACTGGAATCTATTCTGGAAATTTGCAAGAATTTCTAAAACCCTGTTTTCGTTTTGTCATTATGGGATGTTGTGTGTAGATTGACGACGGGATAAATTGTTTAATTGATTTTAGAATAAGACTGTAACGTAACAAAATGTGGAAAAAGTGAACGGGTCTGAATAGTTTCCGAATGCACTGTAATTGACTAGGGTTGACATTGGTTATGATTATGACCGTGGATGAATTATAATTACCAAATTATAGGCATGCGGCAAAATAGGATTCCAAACAGATGTAAATAACAAGTATTGCATATCCAGCAAGCTAGCTAAGTTTACTAGCAAACAGTGAGGAGAAACAATAATACAACAATTTACTGTTGTAAATCTCTAAAATATAAGCTGATTTTACTATAAAAAATACTTGCCAAAGACATGGCTGTAGGTAGATATTGTCTGCCTACCTACCTAGGTACATTTGTATGGTCTGATCACTGTGCAAAGGTTGAGGGTTATGCCATATTTAATTATATTAGGCTAGATATTGTTGTAAATGTAATGTAATCTCTGTGCACATCTATGCATGTTTAACTAGTCTACCCTAATGTTGATGTTATGCTGGCACATTTCAACTGTCATTCAAACTACAATAGAGAATAATTATTTATTTATTTTTGTCTTACAGACAACACCGTGGTGCCTGAGCTTTTTCCTGGAGAAGTCATTTGCCTGCGTGTGTCATTGTAGCAGAACTGGATCCAGTGAACTGCTGGATTTCAAGCAGATTTCAAGCAGATGACTCAGTGGCTGAATGGCAGTTTGATCATGACAACACTCCTCCCACAGCTTTACAAGTATACCCTGAATTTTACTACACTGATCTTACTGTATTTTCTTACTGTATGTTTCTTTGTGAATGGCAATTTCATAATGACCACCAGCTCTCTTAGCTACAGATTGTTACATTAGATAATGTGATTTAACCAAAGATTTCTGGTATCCATTACTCTGAGTTACAGGATAGGTACAATATGGTGTAGCACAGAGGATTTTCGACCAACCTTAGCAATGCTGTCTTCGTCCTCGATTCGGGGAAACAGGCGTCTCATAAAATGTCAGTGTCCAGTTGCAGGGGGTCAATTTGAATTGATAAAATGCACCTTTATTAAAATAAATGAATGTTTTGCTCCTTGAAGTAATCCAACAATGTGTACGCTGCCATCTTGTCTATCTCAAGTCTTCTCTCATCGATTGAGACAGGTCTCTGTCATCATAACAAGCAGCACTTTGGTGTGGACACCCACCTGTCTCGATCAATGAGAGAAGACTTGAAACAGACAAGATGTCTGCAAAAATCTTTGGTTAAATGACATTATCTGGTGTAACAATTTGTAGCTACAGTTCTCTGCAATTTTGTCTCTACACCTGAGACACACTGAACTGTACTACACTGTTCATAATGTGTTTGGGTATGTTACTTTTACCATATAACATTCTTGTTGAATAAATACCCAGTTCTCTTGAGGTAGCATTAAATAGTGTACACTCCCCTGTATTTTAGACTGACAAATAAACATTATTTGGATGTAACAATGACGCTGTGAGTCGAGAAGCAGGTGCAGGTGAAACGTTTAATAAAACAACAAACATAAAACGAGACAGGGTAACAGTGGCGATATATCATGACCACAGGAACAACACCGACTGAGGAAAGAACGTAAGGGAGTGACAGATAAAGGGGAGGTAATGGAGTCCAGGTGTGAATCATAATGATCTGCAGGTGTGCCTAATGATGGATGCCAGGTGTGCGTAATGATAAATCCCAGGACCGGTGGTTAGTATTCCGGTGACGTTGCACGGCGGAGGAGAGGAGCAGGAGTAGACATGACAGTACTCTGACGCGCGGCTGCCACCGCAGGACGATGAGGGACGACCCCTAGGATGAGGAGCGGGTCGGTCCGGGTGGCGAAGGTGGAAATAACGGATGATTTTGGGTTCCAGAATGTCCTCCACCGGAACCCAACACCGCTCTTCTGGGCCACCAGATACTGGAGCCGAACCCCACGACGCCGGGAGTCCAGTTTTGGTCTGACAGCATATGCCGGACACCCTTCGATGTCCAGGGGGGGTGAGGGGGTGTCATGGGGGACAGCATCAGCTAGGGGATCAGTAACCTCCGGCCTGAAAAGGGAGACATGAAAAGAGGGTGAGATACGATAGTGACTGGGCAGCTGTAACCTATACGTCACCTCGTTGACCCTGAGAAGAACCTTGAACGGCCCCACAAACCGGGGGCTAAGTTTCTTGCATGGCAGGCGGAGTGGGAGGTTCCTGGTAGAAAGCCAGATTCGATCCGCAGGGTGGAACACAGGGGTCTCACTGCGGTGGCAGTCTGCCTGCTCCTTTTTACGATGGACGGCGCGCTTAATACTCACGTGAGCGTCACTCCACACTTCTTCTGCGTGCTGGAACCACTCATCAACCGCAGGAGCTTCGTTCTGGCCCTGGGTCCATGGAGAAAACCCAGAACACACTGGAAGGGGGTCAACCCAGTGGAGGAGTGACGTAGTGACTTCTGGGCTTACTCTGCCCATGGAAGGAATTGTACCCACTCACCCTGCCGGTCCTGACAGTGACTCCTCAGGAACCTCCCCAGCTCCTGGCTCTTCCTCTCCACCTGCCCGTTGGACTGAGGCCGGTACGCGGAAGTGAGGCTGACCGTGACCCCGAACTTCTCCATGAAGGCCCTCCATACTCGTGATGGGAATTGTGGGCCACGGTCGTAGACGATGTCCTCCGGAAGGCCATAATGACGGAAGACCTGCAGGAAGAGTGCCTCAGCAACCCGGAGAGCAGTGGGGAGACCAGGAAGTGGGATTAAACGACAGGATTTAGAAAATCTATCCACTACCACCAAAATGGTGGTGAAACCGTCAGAGGAGGAGAGATCGGTTACAAAGTCAATGGATAGATGTGACCAGGATCGCTGAGGCACGGGAAGTGGCAGGAGCTTCCCTGCTGGAACGTTCCGGGAGGACTTGGTTTGGGCACATACAGAACAGGAGTTGACATAGCGAGTGATGTCCTGCGCTAAGGTGGGCCACCAGTATTTCCCAGAGATGGATTGGGTAGTGTCAGAAATACCTGGATGTCCAGCAAAGACAGCTGTGTGCGCCTAGGTCAGCAGCCGGTCCCTTATCCATGTGGGAACGTAAATGCGCTCGGGAGGACAGTTAGTGGGTGCGGGCTCCCTCTCCAGAGCAGATGTCCGCATCTACGTCCCAGACTCGGGAGGATGGAATTATGGGCGCATTCTGGACAGGACCCTCCCCCGAATCATAGAGACGGGACAGAGCATCGGCCTTGGTGTTCCTAGAACCTGGGAGATAGGTCAGCGTGAAGTCAAACCTTGTGAAGAAAAGGGCCCACCTTGCTTGGAACGGATTCAGCCTCCTCGCTGTCCGTATGTACTCCAGGTTCCGATGGTCGGTGAGAATGGTGAATGGTTCCTTGGCGCCCTCCAGCCAGTGTATCCACTCCTCTAATGCCAACTTCACCGCCAGGAGCTCACGATCACCGACGTTGTAATTCCTCTCTGCAGGGGACAGTTTCTTAGAGTAAAACGCACACGGGTACAACTACTGTGGGTTACCCTGTCGTTGAGACAGAACTGCCCCCACGCCTACCTCTGAAGCGTCCACCTCCACCACAAAGGTGTCGTGGGATCTGGGTGTTTGGCCTCTGGGGCGGAGGTGAAATGTCCTTTGAGTAGACAGAAGGCTCCACACCAACCTATGTGGCTCTCCTTTAAGGAGAGAGATGAGAGGAGCAGCGACAGAGCTGAAGTTCCTGATGAAGCGGCAGTAGAAGTTGGCAAACCCCAAAAACCGTTGTAACCCCTTTATGGTGGTTGGAACTGGCCATGACCTGACTGCATCTACCTTCTTGTCATCCATCCTCACACCCTGTGGGCTGATTTGGTAGCCTAAGAAGGAGACCATCCGCACTTCTCAGCCTTGACAAACAGGTGGTGGGCGAGGAGGTGTTCCAGGACTGGCGTCACCAAATACTCGTAGTGACCAGACATCATGCTAAATGCCGTCTTCCACTCATCTCCCTCCCAGATGCGGATGAGATTGTATGCACTCCACAGGTCCAGTTTGGTAAAGAACCGGGACCCGCGGAGCTGCTCGATGGCTGATGGTGGTGATTTCGTTGAGTCCTCTGTAGTCAATGCAGAAACATAACCCTCCATCCTTCTTGGCCACGAAGAAGAAACCAGCCGACACAGGGGAAGTGGACATGCAGATGAAACCTTGTTGGAGCGCCTCTTAGATATAATCATCCATGGCTTGGGTCTCAGCCACCGACAGAGGGTAGATGCATCAGTGCGGAGGCACAGAACCTGAAAGCAGGTCGATGGCACAGTCCCAGGGGCGATGATGATTAGGTGGCGCGGGTGTTGGAGAATACCTCCCGCATTTCCTTGTATACCTCCGGGATGTTGGGCTGAAGGGCAACCACAGGACTCTCAACCGACGTGGAACCACAGCGGACAGGGAAGTAGGTCTTGTCATAGAAATATTTGACTCAAAAGTAGTCAACTCAAAAATATCTCTCAAGAGACTGGAGCTCGTGAATCCAGAAATTAGACTCTATTATTTGCGTAACAAAGCCGAGCCACTCCATGGAACGGCTGTCTCTCTTTGGCTCCGAGATCTCTTTTATACACACACAAATGCACAGTCATGTATACATAGCTTACAAAGCTACTCCCCTTAAGATCACTGATTAACATCTTTAACTGCCACGCCACTCTTATCTTTCAAAGTCCAATAACACATGTTGTTTACTCCAAACAGCCATGGGCGCTTTTCCTCTTTCCCTTATCTCATTATATTGGTGGCGTGGCTCAGACACTTAAAAAAAATAATATACATACATTCATTAAAGCATGTTTACACACTGTATTGGCTATATTCCTTATTTAGACATGCATCTGGATTTATAAAATGTCAATCATGTTTACTATATTTTATCTTTGACATTTCCCAACATTTTCCTTAATGATACATAAAATATTACCATAGTCTTCCGGCATTCGGCTGACCAGTCTATATTCTCATTCTCGACCATGAGATGGTAGGGTTGTGGCACTGAAGCCAAGGGAGGCCGAGGGTGATCTTGTGGACTGGTATGGCCCAGAAGAACGGTGTTGGGTTCCGGTGGAGGACATTCTGGATCCCAACATCATCCATGATTTCCACCTTCGCCGCCCGGACCGACCCGCTCCTCGTCTTTGTCCCTCAGGTTGGCGTCGTCCTGCGGAGGGAGCCGTGCGTCAGAGGGGTTACTGTCAAATCTACTCCTGCTCCTCTCCTCTGACGCGCGGCTCCCACTGCAGGACGACACCGAAGATGGAAATCACGAATGATGTCGTCTCGACAGGCCAGTTCCATCTGGACCTCTTCACACAAACCTCTTCTAAATAGCATACGAAGCGCGGGCTCATTCCATCCACTCGATGCTGCTACTGTCCGGAAGGTGAGCGCATACTCAGCAGCTGTCGGGTTCCCCTGCCGTAATTGCAGTAGCCACTCACCTCCCTCTCTGCCCTCCGGGGGATTATCAAAAATATATTTGAACAGAGCCATGAACCCCTCATAAGAATCAAGCTCCTCCTCTCCTCTCTCCCAGACGGCCATAGCCCATTCCAATGCCCGCCCAGTCAGCAGAGAAATCACCATGGCAACCGTGGACCTCTTGGTGGTGGGAGCTCCCCTCTGATGCGTAAAATAGAGGGAGCACTGAAGTAGAGAGCCACAGAATTTGGATGGTGTACCGTCATATTTATCCGGGAGGGAAAAATGGGCATCGCTGACCTGAGCGGGTTGCTGAATGGGCTGATGTGCTGGCTCAACTGGTTCTGGAGTATCCTCCGCTGGATGAAGGCAATGCCTCCCGGGTGTGTTCGAGACGTTGCACACTGCGAAGAACCTCCTCCATAGCCAATCCCAGTTGTGCCAGCTGGTCATGGTGTTGACATAGAAGATATCCCTGTTCATCGACCGTCTGAGAGATATTCACATTTCCTGGTGCCTCCATGGTTTGAGTCGGTATTCTGTAACAATGACGCTGTGAATCGAGAAGCAGGTGAAACGTTTAATCAAATATATCATGAACACAGGCAAAATACAGACTGAGGAATGAACGTCAGGGAGGGACAGATAAAGGGGAGGTAATGGAGTCCAGGTGTGAATCATAATGATCTGCAGGTGCGCGTAATGATGGATGCCAGGTGTGCGTAATGATAAAATCCCAGGACCGGTGGTTAGTATTCCGGCAACGTCGCACGGCGGAGGGGAGGAGCAGGAGTAGACGTGACATTGGATATCTGAATGTCTAGCATTTGTTTGATGCTACAGAGCCCTGTACAGCTTATATAAATATTTTATGTGAATCCATAAAGGCAGACTAATTTCAAAGATTGACAGGAAAGCTCAATATTTATTTTATGGTGGTTCTACATCAGGGCTCTCTGTTAGGCCTACTGCTGCTAGGTAGCTCTCTCTCTCTGCTCTCCCCCTCCCCTCTGTCTGTTCTTAATTGCAGGAGTGAAGTCTGGTGTGCAGGAGTCAGGGTTCCAGCTGCAGCTCATTCACCATAATCACCTCAGCCTTAAAGACCCGGTCAAACTTGCCACTCATCGTCAGATCATAGTCAAGACGACCATGTTAGTCTCGCTGCTGACTCAACCTGCTTGTTTTCGCTCTTTGTGTTTTTGGCCGGTTCTATTTATATTTCTCCTGTGCCACAGATTATTGGAACCTGACTCCTGCCTCCGCTTCACTCCTGCCACCACCATCCTGCCTTCCACTACTGGACCTCACATTTGGACTCACCACGGACACTAGCACGTTACGGTACCACTCCTGCTCAGAACCCTGGATCTGTTACCCTCCCTGTAGACCTGGACTTGCTCTTCCCCTATTTTTGGAAACCTGGACAATTTAACTTTGAAATAAACCTGTTAAACCTTCTCTGGCTCGGTGTAGTTGTCTGCATTTGGGTTCATATTCAGTTTAAATCATGACACTCTCCAACCCTGTTCCTAGAGACCGTCCTGTAGGTTTTCACTCCAACCCTAATCTAGCACACCTGATTCTAATAATTAGCTGGTTGATAAGCTGAACCAGGTTAGTTACAACTGGGGTTGGAGCAAAAACCTATAGGAGGGCAGCTCTCCAGGAAGAAGGTTGGAGACCCCTGTTGTACATGGTCTTATGCTGAGCCACACTAGCTGCCTTTACACAGACTGCCCAATTCTGATATTTTTCCCAAGAATTGTTCTTAATCACAGCGTATATTTTTCAGAACTGATCTGATTGGTCAAAAGAGCAAATAGTAAAAAAATATCAGAATTGGGCTGCCTGTATAAACACAGCCATAGTCCATTATCCGGCTTTGGTACATTGGCAATGGTGTTTGGCATGGTGGGCTGGAGAAGTTCTCTTATGTGCTTATGGCGAAGTTGAGGCTCTTTGTGCTTATGGTGAATGGTATTTTCCTGTCTGCGGTGAACAGCTAGCTGGATAAGACTCTGCCGAAAGTGGTGTGGGGCTTCATAACCACCAACTGTTTGGTCCTCTTGCAGAAGATTTGCTGGTACTTCACGTCTCCTGGTAAGACATGGTTGTGGTGTTATCATTTTACACTTTTTGTGGAAGGGACATAGGGCAACACACCTTTGTTGGTAAAGGTGTCAACCAAATAGGACCGGCTAGCGTGTTGTTTAGGGACAATGAGGGGACATTAGGAGCTGCTTTTGAGAGGAAAGATCAGTCAACGAAGTGAATGGGCTGGGGGCTGCAGAAGGTGTGAAGTCTTAGGAGGGCCGTTCTTACACAGTATGAACTATGAATTGTTGTGTATGGGAGATTGAGGAGAAATGGCACCTCAATAGCTCTCATACACAACAATATATTTACTGTCTAAACCAGTGTTTCCCAAACTTGGTCCTGGGGACCCCAAGGGGTGTACTTTTTGTTTTTTGCTTTAGCACTACAAAGCTTACTCAAATAATCAAAGCTTGATGAAGAGTTCATTATTTGAATCAGCTGTGCAGTGTTAGGCAAAAAACTAAACCTGCACCCCTTGGCGTCCCCCGGACCAAGTTTGGGAAACACTGGTCTAAGACAACCAAAAACTCCTCCCTCATCTCAAAGTACTGTCTGTAAACCTCCCCCAGCCCACTGACTTTGACAAATCATTCTTGTCAATAGTAGCCCTTTACAGGGGCTTTTTGTAGACATGTCTTTGCATTGTGTTTTGAGAATCTGCAGAGAGAAGGAGGCTGTTGTGTCATTCCTGTTGTAGTCTTGATTTTATACCTTTCAGTGTCCCTGGCTGGTTTCTGTCCCACAATCTTGTGCTCCATAACCGCAAGGTGTATCCACTCCCTCATGCTTGTGTTCCCAAAAGTCAGCCGCTTTGGGGTATTTTTCAGCAGGGCACTGTGGAATAACTCCAGATAACCTGAGTTTTACAAAGAGAAAAGGTCAAAAGAGATGAGGGGTAGATTATATTGCTTACATAGTCTGTAAGGTACTCTGTGGTCCTCAGGCTGTAACCCATAACACAAACACATACCATACAAACACTACCCAATTCATGTTTATACCATGCTTATTGTAAATCTCAGCCGTCAGCTTATAAATATTTTTGCTAACTTACCTTCACCTTGTGCAGAGCTAGGGGTTGGAAGTGCATGTTGGTGGAATCAGATTCTGTCCTGTACCACCTACAACAAAATACACAACCACAGACATTTTAACCACCCCACTAATTGTATTGATCTCTATTAGACTGGCTAGCTTACCATACCTAACATGGACATTTCAATATTGTCTGCTTTCTGTTAGCTAACTAGCATCACTAAATTGGCAGCAAGATTGCTATCCAGCTGAGACTGGCTGAGAACCAACTAACCAACCATAGATGATTTATACACATTCTTCATTGCTAACGTTACCAACACACAGAGTGAGTTAGATATATCGACAATTCTATTTTTAGTAACAGAGTGTTTTCCTGAGAAGGGCGCCAAAATCCCTGCTGTGTGTGCAAACCTGGTCAAGACCTACAGGAAACGTATGATCTCTGTAATTGCAAACAAAGGTTTCTGTACCAAATATTAAGTTCTGCTTTTCTGATGTATCAAATACTCATGTCATGCAATAAAATGCAAATTAATTACTTAAAAATCATACAATGTGATTTTCTGGATTTTTGTTTTAGATTCCGTCTCTCACAGTTGAAGTGTACCTATGATAAAAATTACAGACCTCTACATGCTTTGTAAGTAGGAAAACCTGCAAAATCGGCAGTGTATCAAATACTTGTTCTCCCCACTGTATATAGCCTCCCTACTGTAATTTGTTTTTTTTTTACTTATCTACAGTGGCTTGCGAAAGTATTCACCCCCCTTGGCATTATTCCTATTTTGTTGCCTTACAACCTTGAATTAAAATTGATTTTTTGGGGTGAAACAAACAAGAAATAAAACAGAAAAACAGAAAACTTGAGCGTGCATAACTATTCACCCCCCCCCCCCCCCCCCCATATTCAATACTTTGTAGAGCCACCTTTTGCAGCAATTACAGCTGCAAGTCTCTTGGGGTATGTCTATAAGCTTGGCACATCTAGCCACTGGGATTTTTGCCCATTCTTCAAGGCAAAACTGCTCCAGCTCCTTCAAGTTGGATGGGGTTCTGTTGGTGTACAGCAATCTTTAAATCATACCACAGATTCTCAATTGGATTGAGGTCTGGGCTTTAACTACGCCATTCCAAGACATTTAAATGTTTCCCCTTAAACCATTCGTGTGTTGCTTTAGCAGTATGCTTAGGGTCATTGTCCTACTGGAAGGTGAACCTCCGTCCAAGTCTCAAATCTCTGGACATCTGAAACATGTTTCTCTCAAGAATTTCCCTGTATTTAGCGCCATCCATCATTCCTTCAATTCTGACCAGTTTCCCAGTTCCTGCTGATGAAAAACATCCCCACAGCATGTTATTTTTTTCATTTCACTTCACCAATTTGGAGTATTTTGTGTATGTCCATTACATGAAATTCAAATAAAAATCCATTTAAATTACAGGTTGTAATGCAAAAAAACAGGAAAAACACCAAGGGGGGGATGCCTTTTGCAAGGCACTGTATTTTTTTACTCAACTTTTTTTTATTTTCTTAAAAAGCTGTATTTTTGGTTAAGGGCTTGTGAGTAAGCATTTCACTGTAATGTCTACAGCTGTTGCATTTCGCAAATACAATTTGATTTGATTATTTCTTTTAGACAGGTCTAAAGAAGCATGATATGAAGAAAATGTAGTTTATTTCAGAAGAACAGAATAGTATACTCTGAGATGTCCTTATGTTATGTCCTGATGTGGCTATGCCAAATGGCCGTGGGCTACACTAGTTCATTTAGCAGACAAGATTTGCTTAGAATTTCCATGGCATTATTTTATATGATTTTATAGTATGAAGAATACAAATATAAATATTTTCTCCAAACAAAGAAATAGGTACTCATATATGCTTAATTTAGAGTTAATAATGTAACTTTAGTTGTTCTACAAACATTGGGCTATATGTTTAGATTTGTTATACAGTTTAAGGCTGCATGATATGACTCCAATTATGATTTGAAAAAAGTTGCTTGAAAGGCATGAGCTCTGCTTTGTTTTTTTGTGCAGGCTGTACACAGTTCATTAGTCTCTCATTCACAATTTGACAAGCACTTGATAATGCCTCGAAATTCATGGCGCAACCCCTTCGTGGCCGTAATGCACCCTAAAAAAATCGATGACTTTGTTTTGCTCTGAGTGCTGCACGCTCTCCATCACGTGATCGGGTATTTCTCACAGGCTACAAGTGAAGACAGACACATCGGGGACGCAACTGCGTGAGTCCTTAACCAATTCCGAGGTGTATATTGAAGATGTTGGCAGAACTGTCATCATTTACTTTTCGTCAGCCAACAACGAACAGCAAAAGGACTAGCCGATGTCAATCTACTATCCCCCATAGTACAAAAGTCAACCTTTTCTGTGTGAGAAATACATATTCCAAACATAGTCTGGGGCAGCTGTGCGATGCAATAAATCCCAAATTAATACAACCACTAGCATCATTTTTTAAAATGCATTTAACAATGTTTACATTGGTTTTTGCCATGTTTATTCTATTATACACCTTAATACATACTTTTAAATTATACTATGTAAGCTAAACATTAATGAAAAAAATATATAAAAACATTTTGCTTAAAGTATAACTTTTAGAAAGTACTAATGTTTCGGTCCCCACTACAACAACAAAAAATACTTTAAAACATTTAATTTTGTCCAATAAAATACTGTAGAATTCCATTCATTCTTATGGAGGACTGCTTTTCTGATGTGCCAATATAGCCGACTAGTGGCTTCAAAGCCTCTCATTGGCCAATACAAAGCATCAGCAATCCAGGGTTTATATTCAGTGAGGGAAAACATTATTTGATCCCCTGCTGATTTTGTAAGTTTGCCCACTGACAAAGAAATTATCAGTCTATAATTTTAATGGTAGGTTTATTTGAACAGTGAGTGACAGAATAACAACAAAAAAATCCAGAAAGACGCATGTCAAAAATGTTATAAACTGATTTGCATTTTAATGAGGGAAATACAGTGGGGGAAAAAAGTATTTAGTCAGCCACCAATTGTGCAAGTTCTCCCACTTAAAAAGATGAGAGAGGCCTGTAATTTTCATCATAGGTACACATCAACTATGACAGACAAATTGAGAATTTTTTTTATTACAGGCCTCTCATCTTTTTAAGTGGGAGAACTTGCACAATCGGTGGCTGACTAAATACTTTTTTTCCCCCACTAAGTATTTGACCTCCTCTCAATCAGAAAGATTTCTGGCTCCCAGGTGTTTTTTATACAGGTAACGAGCTGATATTAGGAGCACGCTCTTAAAGGGAGTGCTCCTAATCTCAGTTTGTTCCCTGAATAAAAGACACCTGTCCACAAAAGCAATCAATCAATCAGATTCCAAACTCTCCACCATGGCCAAGACCAAAGAGCTCTCCAACGATCTCAGGGACAAGATTGAAGACCTACACAAGGCTGGAATGGGCTACAAGACCATCGCCAAGCAGCTTGGTGAGAAGGTGACAACATTTGGTGCGATTATTCCCAAATGGAAGAAACACAAAAGAACTGTCAATCTCCCTCGGCCTGGGGCTCCATGCAAGATCTCACCTCGTGGAGCTGCAATGATCATGAGAACGTTGAGCAATCAGCCCAGAATTACATGGGAGGATCTTGCCAATGATTTCAAGGCAGTTGGGTCCATAGTCACCAAGAAAACAATTGGTAACACACTACTGTTGGGTTTTATTTTTTAATTGAATCTGTATGTGATGAATAGCTTGGAAGGAATGCATTAATGAGGAGCACTGTACTGATATGGATTGTTTCACATAACAGGCTGATAAGAACACTCTCTCTTTGTTGTCTGTGAAACTGTCCTTGAACATGGCTACAGTGGATTTGTGGATTTTCGGTGCTGACTCCGCAGGTTATTATCATAGCAACTATGCCTGGCAACCAATGGAACGGATTGGCTGAAATGGAGTCTGGACCACACTCAGTCCTTTGCTCTGGTTGGCCAACAGAAGAGGTGGAGGCTTTCTGTCAGAGTATTTGAGAAAGAATCTGTAAAACAATAATTCTAGTTCTCTGTCGGCCCTGCGTGGTTTTTCAGTGAGCCCGTATACGAACCTTCATACTTATCATACATACATTTTGCATATAATAAATTAAGCTTGGATTGAAGATCTCTTGATTCTTATTCCAATACCAGATTTGAATTACGCAATTTCTAACAATTGGTGACCCCGACGTGATCTGGTAGCGGAACTTCACTTCGCTGGAATTCACCCAGCCTATTGGACATCACTGTCATCGAACTGTGTTTCACAAATTGCCCGGGCTTCTATAAAGGTAAGCAAAACACCTATTGTAATATAACTGAAGTTTTGCACATTGGCTTTATCCAAATTAATTTTTGTGAAGCACCTGTTTGATGTAAGTGAACCCTATTCTACTATAAATAACAATTAGAGTATACTACTTCGATTTCATAATGTACTATGCAAATGTTTGATAATTGTGATGGTTAAACCCATGGGAGTGCAAACTATGACTAGAGGTTCATAGGTGGCACTTTAAAGCAAATAAACAGTGTGACCTATGGTTAGAGGGTGTGACTCCCATAGGATGTATTTTAAATTAACAGTGTGACCTATGGTTAGAGGGTGTGACTCCCAAAGGATGTATTTTAAATTAACAGTGTGACCTATGGTTAGAGGGTGTGACTCCCATAGGATGTATTTTAAATTAACAGTGTGACCTATGGTTAGAGGGTGTGACTCCCATAGGATGTATTTTAAATTAACAGTGTGACCTATGGTTAGAGGGTGTGACTCCCATAGGATGTATTTTAAATAAATGGTGTGACCTATGGTTAGAGGGTGTGACTCCCATAGGAGGTGTTTTAAATAAGTAGTGAACTATGGTTAGAGGGGTCTGACTCCCATAGAAGATATTCTACACAAGTGGTGTGACAGTACGGTTTATGACTTAAAAATCATAGGAAGCATGATAAAAGGTTAGACAGTGAGAGTGTGGTCGTATGAATGAGAGTGTGAATGATAAACCAGTATACCTTGATAGAAAACTAATTGGGAATCAAAGACGTCTGTGCCTGTCCAAACTGTATAATTTGGGGATAACTGTTGGGTTTGTGGTTGCTTAAACCATATAACCCGTTAAAACAATTGGGAACATAAAGCTAAAGTGATGAATTGTGTGACTGAACTGAAACGGTTGAGCTGATATGTTTGAACTGTGCCGTTTGGTGTTAGACATAGCATAATTCTGGTTATAGGTGCTTGGGTTGAGGCTTTTTGGTTTATTATTTGATTTAACGTTTGATGTTTGACCCTGCAAAATACTGGTTAAACAATTAAACTGAAATAATTCGGCTTATCGTTGAAATATAAATATGCACCAGCTTTGACTAATTAGGTGGGAATAATTTGATTTAAATAACTAGATTAAAGTACCTTAAATAACGACAGAATATTGGAAACACAGCTCCTCAAAAGCTGAAGAGAGAGTTGCGAGGGGAGGGGCTGGAGAGAGCGAAACTGTGGCTTTTGGAGCGAGGAAGGACTGGAGTTGGCTGGGAACACCACGGGGTGATTATTTGAGAGGTGCCTGGGGGTTTCTGACGATGGATATTCTGAATTTGCTCATCCGAGCGTAGACGTGCGTCATGGGTGAGAAAGTGGAGAATATTTACATTTGCATTTTTGGTGATTTGGCAGACGCTCTTGTCCAGAGCGACTTGCAGGAGCGATTGGGGTTGAGTGCCTTGCTCGAGGGGCACATCGGCAGATTTTTCGCCTGGTCGGCTCGGGGATTGGAACCGGCGACCTCTCGGTTGTTGGCGCGGCGCTACTGATCACTAAGCTGCCTGCCGCCCCATATGAGTTTAAGGTTGTGGCGTTGTTTGATCATGTGATAAGGTTTAATTTGTAATCGGACCATAACTAAAGTGGTTATAGAAGTAATGTATAGGTAGGGGAGATTCAATAGGGGGCTCCATTGAACTATTATGGTTTATTTGGCATTTCAATGGCATAAGGTGAAATCTGTATGCATGAGGGGAATTCGATTATGTATTATTTTAGTATTTTGGACACTCTGTAATAAATAAACTGAACCAAACAAGACGTTACTACAGCAATAGAGAATAGTTAATGTTGTTACGTTAGTTCTTAAACCCGATGATAGAGGAAAATGCAGAACGCTGTTAGAGTGTGTTTTATTTAGGCTACTAGGGTGTTTGAGACGGAAGGGCTGGCTAGACGGGGGTGATGACGTGGCTGGATGTGCGACGTGAAAGTATTTACTTTGAGAGAATCGTAGATGGTGTGGAGTGACTGGCGATGTCCCTGGTTCGAACACAGGTAGGGACAGTAGACAAAGCTTTCGCAGTGGGGCTATATACCTAGATTACTATGTGGATTGAGAAATCTGGACGGTTGAATTAGATAGCTTAAATAGAAGTATTCTAGAAAAGTCTATGAAAATTTGTTATAAGGTTACCATGCGCTCTCCCCGAAGGAGCAAGGGGAGGGTGAGAGACAGTACAGTTCAGATGGTAGAAACATCATTAAATGTATGCTAATCAACGATAGCAAGTAGTTGTTTTATTAATTAGGGCATAATCAGAGAGAACCGTTAAATAAATTGAATAGCGAACTGAAATGGTTTAGCGGGAAATGAGGAATTAGATTGATACAAACAATTATTGATGGGTTAAGACTGGGGATAACCAGGAGAAAGAGATTAGCTCATCTCGTTGGAATGTTGCCTAGGGCTAGGGGAGCAGTAGTGAAGTTAGGCAGTATTTAGGTCATAAAAGTGAGCTACCAAATTAAGGCCTGGCTATTTGTGGTTTTTTTTCAAATTGGGTTTTTCAAACAAAAAACAACACACCTAGTATGATGTTTATAAAGCCTTGTTGTTTCAATTTTGGGGGGGTTTCAGCAGGTCAAGGGTGATAGGTCTTAGAGGAGCACACAGTGAATTTTATGGAGTTTTTTTAGCTTTTGGCTGAGTTTGGGGTATATATGATTTCTTATGAGAATGAATGTCATGAGGACTTTTTTTAATGAACACTTGGGATATCTAACATTTATGAAGTATTTAGAATAATGGTAATGTTTAGTATACTATGTGATTAAACAGTTCGTTAAATGATTTCAATTGCCTCTGAACTCTGTTTTAACATTCTGGTGTTATTTTAATCATCCACACTAGTAAATTCTAAAGGCATGAGAGGAGGACTTTAAGATAGTTTATTTTACTAAATTGAGGGTAATTTGTAATACTGTGCAAATTGTGAAGAAGATTATAATTTGGTAATAATATATTTGATTTGAACCATAAAATAACAGAAGGGAGAGTGGAGGAATGGCAATTGGATAATGAATTACCAATATTAACTAAAGTGATTGTTTAGGTAGGTGGTAATATTGACACATGGCCAAATCATGTGTCAAAAGGGGGATGGTTGGATTAAATATTAAATATATACGAAGGAGAGGACAAAATACAGTAAAAAAAAAAACACGTATGATAGTTTATTAACCACACCTGTATGTCAGAGGTTTTGTGCCCCACAGGTGAACTAAAGGAGAAGGTGACCCACTCTATCTAACCAGGAGACTGAAGCAGGCCTGGCGGGAAGGGCCCTACCAAGTACTGCCTTTGCCAGCAGAATAGCTGAGAGATCCATCTGGATGCATGTCACTCAATGCAAAAAGGTAAACCCAGCTACACCTGACGAACAAACACAGAGTTAGGAGAAAGATCCGATCACCATTAGGGCTCGGGGGTTGGCTCCTTAACGAAGATTCCCTTACCCTGTCTGATCATCCCTGTGTGAGTTCGATAGAAGGTGAAGCAATGGGTTGGCCTCTGGCGTCTGTGGAGATTCACAGGTCTCCCGACGGTAGGTAGCTGTCTGATTGTGGGGGCCATTTTCCTAACACACACGGACCCTCCTGTTTCAGCCAGAAGTGGTAGTTAACCTAACACAAGTTGAAAAGGCATAGGAGACAGCTAGACGTAGGAAAAGGGGAAATACTAGGGACTTTAGGGAAGGACATCACCAATCTCCATACACAGTTTAGGGACAGGTGGAGTATTGTGAAAATAGGGAATTATCAGAAATGGCAATGTGTCCTATATAAGGGTAGGTACTGTCTGAAAGTCTGAATTATGCTAAAACAGATTACAGACCTGACAAGTGAGATATCTTCTTCAACTGGGGCACCCTATAGAGTAAACCTCTCTGAGGGAGGTAGTGAGACAGTGCAAACTATAGACCTGAAGGAAGTAGTACAGATGGAGACGGAGTAAATAGATTTTAACCTGTGGTTGGAATGGATTCAGTATACGGTCTAAAGAGGACTGTTATGCCTGTAGGACAGCCAAACCAAGGTTAACAACTACTCCGTTCCCCTTGACAGGCTTTGACTCTCTGTCAGGTTTATCCTCCATGCAAGCCACCTGGGAATGTGGTGAAAGAGTCTTATGGTAACTTGCACTATCTGTTTCCCCCGATAACAAAGTCATCCCGACCTGGGTTGCCTCAGTTTGAAGTCACAGGGGATTCTAATTGTTTTTCTAGGACTAGTAAAACAGGATACAGGGTAGGGCCTCTTAGCTCCTGCTCCCACACAGAGAATGTCACAACTAAAGAGACCATGACTAATCTCTCCTCTTTGTTGCAGCCAGAGGATTTTAGGAACCAAAACCAGACCCGTGCTGACATCTGTTGGATGTGTGGTGATAACTGATTGTGAACTCACCTACATATGTAAACAATCAAACATGTCAGAGACTGGTGAGTTGTCACGTAGAAAGTAAGACCTCCTCCAGGAATCCTTTGATGAAAGGATATATATTGATGGGATCCACAATCAGATCGCAGCTGGGTTTGAATCAAGTATTTTCTGGTGGTCAACAATTAATAAAAATGTAGATTGGATAAATTATATTTAATATAACCAGCAAAAGATTTATAAACCACACTCGTGATGCAATAAAGGGATTAGCTGAGCAGACAGCGGCAACTAGCTTAATGACAGGGCAGAATAGAATAGCTTTAGATATGCTTGTGGCTGAGCGGGACGGGGTTTGTGTTCTGTTTGGATATATGTGCTGTACTTTCATCTCCAACAACACAGCACCGGACGGGTCCGTGACCAAAGCGCTTGAGTGACCATCACCACGCTGGCGAACGAACTGGTTGAGAACTCTGGTATTGATAGCTCCATAAACGGTTGGTTTGATAACATATTTGGTAAATGGAAAACTATTGTTGTAACTATTCTGGGTGAAGTTATAGCTTCTATGGGTATACTTGTTCTTTGTGGATGTTGTCTTATTTCCTGGCTGAGTGACTGGTTTGGTGAGTACTCTTCTATGGTGGTTACTGGATTTCTGACCCTAGTAATTGTGTTTTTGCTGTTAATGTGTTGTGCTGCTTGCATCGTCCCCTGTCTCAGGAGGTCAGTGGTAGGAGTGGTGCAGGCGTCAGGTATGATGCTGTTGTTACCGGCCCAGGATGATGCGGGTGACTCTGCTACTGACTCTGAGACCAAGCTGGATGATCCATGGTTTGCCTAGTAAAATACATACACGCATTTATTTTCAGTTCTTGCTCATTTATTACCTTATGTTTTTACTAACCACTGTGATTGTTTATTCTTCCTGATGTGAAGGTAAAGGATTCCTGGGTGGCTGGTAGCCAACTCAGTACATGTTAGGTGTAGGGGAGGAATAGAGGGTAAAAATTATTTTATTTTTTATTTTTTATTAACATTAAATGTTGTGATTTAATTTCCATATCCTGTTATTCTTAAGGGTGATTATACTCTGTTTAGAGTGACACCATAAATGGTGTCAAAAGAGGGAATTCTAAAATTTCCCTTTAAAAATCTTTAATCACACCCTAGAGTTTTAATAATCTTGTGTTTTGTGTTCACTCTAGGGATAATCCTGTGTTTTATGCTTTATTAATCAAGTTAACCATGTGAATGTTTGTCTTTCCTTATGTGATGGTTTGAACTTCTTTGATGACTGGTAACAGTTTGCAAGTTGGGTGTCGATGGAAGGACTGAAGGACTTTTATTATCAAATTGTCTATTAATAAAAGTGTTTATTTTTGTTTGTATTGTATTTTAATGAGTGACACCCTAGAGGGCGTAAAAAGGGGGAATTATTGGGTTTTATTTTTAAATTGGATCTGTATGTGATGAATAGCTTGGAAGGAATGCATTAATGAGGAGCACTGTACTGATATGGATTGTTTCACATAACAGGCTGATAAGAACACTCTGTCTTTGTTGTCTGTGAAACTGTCCTTGAACATGGCTACAGTGGATTTGTGTATTTTCGGTGCTGACTCCGCAGGTTATTATCATAGCAACTATGCCTGGCAACAAATGGAACGGATTGGCTGAAATGGAGTCTGGACCACACTCAGTCCTTTGCTCTGGTTGGCCAACAGAAGAGGTGGAGGCTTTCTGTCAGAGTATTTGAGAAAGAATCTGTAAAACAATAATTCTAGTTCTCTGTCGGCCCTGCGTGGTTTTTCAGTGAGCCCGTATACGAACCTTCATACTTATCATACATACATTTTGCATATAATAAATTAAGCTTGGATTGAAGATCTCTTGATTCTTATTCCAATACCAGATTTGAATTACGCAATTTCTAACACTACACCGTGAAGGACTGAAATCCTGCAGCACCCGCAAAGGTCCCCCTGCTCAAGAAAGCACATATACAGGCCCGTCTTAAGTTTACCAATGAATATCTGAATGATTCAGAGGAGAACTGGGTGAAAGTGTTGTGGTCAGATGAGACCAAAATTGAGATCTTTGGCATCAACTCAACTCGCCGTGTTTGGAGGAGGAGGAATGCTGCCTATGACCCCAAGAACACCATCCCTACAGTCAAACATGGAGGTGGAAACATTATGCTTTGGGGGTGTTTTTCTGCTAAGGGGACAGGACAACTTCACCGCATCAAAGGGACAATGGACGGGGCCATGTACCATCAAATTTTGGGTGAGAACCTCCTTCCCTCAGCCAGGGCATTGAAAATGGGTCGTGGATGGGTATTCAAGCATGAAAATGACCCAAAACACACGGCCAAGGCAACAAAGGAGTGGCTCAAGAAGAAGCACATTATGGTCCTGGAGTGGCCTAGCCAGTCTCCAGACTTTATTCCCATAGAAAATCTGTAGAGGGAGCTGAAGGTTCGAGTTGCCAAACATCAGGCTCGAAATATTAATGACTTGGAGAAGATCTGCAAAGAGGAGTGGGACAAAATCCCTCCTGAGATATGTGTAAACCTGGTGGCCAACTACAAGAAACGTCTGACCTCTGATTGCCAACAAGGGTTTTGCCCTTGTTGTACTAAGTCATGTTTTGCAGAGGGGTCAAATACTTATTTCCCTCATTAAAATGCAAATGAATTTATAACATTTTTGACATGCGTTTTTCTGGATATATTTGTTGTTATTCTGTCTCTCAATGTTCAAATAAACCTACCATTAAAATTATAGACTGATCATGTCTTTGTCAGTGGGCAAATGTACAAAATCAGCAGGGGATCAAATACTGTTTTCCCATACTGTATACTACATATTCTATCATCATACTGTCATTAATATCTATACATCCCATCACATTTGTATATATAAATATACGGTACCAGTAAAAAGTTTGGACACACCTACTCATTCAAGGGTTTTTCTTTATTTTTACTATTTTCTACATTGTAGAATAATAGTGAAGACATCAAAACTATGAAATAACACATAAGGAATCATGTAGTAACCAAAAAAGTGTTAAACAAATCCACAAATATTTTAGATTCTTCAAAGTAGCCACCCTTTAACTTGATGACAGCTTTGCACACTCTTTGCATTCTCTCAAACAGCTTCACCTGGAATGCTTTTCCAACAGTCTAGAAGGAGTTCCCACATATACTGAGCACTTGTTGGCTGTTTCCTTCACTCTGCGGTCCAACTCATCCCAAACCATCTCAATTAGGTTGAGCTCGGGTGATTGTGGAGGCCAGGTCATCTGGTGCAGCACTCCATCACTCTCCTTCTTGGTAAAATAGCCCATACACAGCCTGGAGGTGTGTTGTTTCATTGTCCTGTTGAAAAAACTAATGATAGTTCCACTAAGCGCAAACCAGATGGGATGGCGTACCGCTGCAGAATGCTGTGTTAGCCATGCTGGTTAAGTTTGCTTTGAATTCTAAATAAATCACAGACAATGTCAACAGCAAAGTACCCCCACACCATCACACCACCTCCTCCATGCTTCACGGTGGGAACCACACATGCGGGGAACATCTCTTCACCTACTCTGCGTCTCACAAAGACATGGCGGTTGGAACCAAAAATCTCAAATTTTGACTCATCAGACCAAAGGACGGATATCCACCGGTCTAATGTCCATTGCTTGTGTAGTAACAGTCAGTATCTGGTGTGGCCACCAGCTGCATTAAGTACTGCAGTGCATCTCAGCCTCATGGACTGCACCAGATTTGGCAGTTCTTGCTGTGAGATGTTACCCCACTCTTCCACCAAGGCACCTGCAAGTTCCCAGACATTTCTGGGGGGAATGGCTCTAGCCCTCACCCTCTGATCCAACAGGTCCCAGACGTGCTCAATGAGATTGAGATCCGGGCTCTTCGCTGGCCATGGCAGAACACTGACATTCATGACTTGCAGGAAATCACGCATAGCACGAGCAGTATGGCTGGTGACATTGTCATGCTGGAGGGTCATGTCAGGATGAGCCTGCAGGAAGGGTACCACATGAGGGAGGAGGATGTCTTCCCTGTAACGCACAGCGTTGAGATTGCCTGCAATGACAACAAGCTCTGTCCGATGATGCTGTGACACACCGCCCCAGATCGCCCCAGACCATGACGGACCCTCCACCTCGATCCCGCTCCAGAGTACAGGCCTCGGTGTAAAGCTCATTCCTTTGACGATAAACGTAATCCGACCATCACCCCTGGTGAGACAAAACCGCCACTCGTCAGTGAAGAGCACTTTTTGCCAGTCCTGTCTGGTCCAGCAACGGTGGGTTTGTGCCCATAGGTAACGTTGTTGCCGGTGATGTCTGGTGAGTACCTGCCTTGCAACAGGCCTACAAGCCCTCAGTCCAGCCTCTCTCAGCCTATTGCGGACAATCTGAGCACTGATGGAGGGATTATGCGTTCCTGGTGTAACTCGGGCAGTTGTTGTTGCCATCCTGTACCTGTCCTGCAGGTGTGATGTTCGGATGTACCGATCCTGTGCAGGTGTTGTTACACATGGTCTGCCACAGCGAGGACGATCAGCTGCCGTCCTGTCTCCCTGTAGCGCTGTCTTAAGTGTCTCACAGTACGGACATTGCAATTTATTGCCCTGGCCACATCTGCAGTCCTCATGCCTCCTTGCAGCATGCATAAGGCACGTTCACACAGATGAGCAGGCACCCTGGGCATCTTTCTTTTGGTGTTTTTCAGAGTCAGTAGAAAGGCCTCTTTACTGTCCAGTTTTCATAACCGTGACCTTAACTTCCTACTGTTAGTGTCTTAACGACCGTTCCACAGGTGCATGTTCATTAATTGTTTATGGTTCATTGAACAGGCATGGGAAACAGTGTTTAAACCCTTTACAATGAAGATCTGTGAAGTTATTTGGATTTGTACGAATTATCTTTGAAAGACAGGGTCCTGAAAAAGGGACTTTTCTTTTTTTGCTGAGTTTATTTATTGACACTATGTAGTCTCCTGTAATATTTAGTTTGAAGTGAGACACCTTTGGTCATTCATAACACATCCATAAAGACTCTATATTGCATGACGTTGTACTTGCTATAAAGTCAGACACCTTTGGTCATTCATAACCCATACTTAAATGCCTTGTATCAATTGACACTGTACTTATTATAAGGTCAGACACCTTTGGTCATTTATAACACATACATAAAGGCTTAATGATGTAAACACACATGTATTAACACTTGGGGAATTATCACTAACAGCTAAAATAAATAAACATTAAAGACGTTTAAACCATACATTTCCTTATATTTCTAAATGTTTTAAACAATACAAACACATGAAGTTTCAAAAAGTCCAATGCATTGAACATTTACACAGGGCTGTGAATAGTGTAGCTCGTCCCTGAGCTGGAGAATGAATGGTTCTTGCATCTTCCTGCTGGAGGTACTGCATGTTGGTTCCAACCTTAAAAGTAACATCAAAGAAAGTTATCAGGTCTGTTCGGAAATGCCTTTGTTACATCATCTGGATATTAGCATTTCTGTGCTGCGCCAGAAACTCTAAATGGGAAGATGGGGAATCTCCATTCAGTTTGTATTATTATATTCCTCTTTTATATACACATCTTATTGTGTGACTATGAGACATGGCTGTATCTAGTGGGATTTGAATTTAGCTGCACCTGCTAGCTAGCTAGCTAGCTACATTTTGGCTAGCTAGCAATTGCTGTGAAGTCACCGAAATTATTTGAAATAACGATTGTAAGTAGCTACAGTATGTAATCTAACTCAACATTTAGCTAACTACTACAAACTAATTGAAATTACAATAAATAAAGGTTAGTAGAAAAGTGTCAATAACCATTCATGACATGAAAAATAATTGTCTAAACATTAATAATGATTCAAATTTGTTCAATGGTCACTTTATGGAAGCTATAGTCTCATTTTAATCTGACGTCTAGAATTTGAGCTAGGTAGGTGCAGAAAATACTCTGAATACTCAATTGCTAACGACCCTGTTAAAAATCTGGTGTGTGGTTCTTTCGATAACGGCCGGATGGCACTTGACGAGAGGTGGG
Source organism: Coregonus lavaretus (assembly GCF_964263955.1). Taxonomy (NCBI): domain Eukaryota; kingdom Metazoa; phylum Chordata; class Actinopteri; order Salmoniformes; family Salmonidae; genus Coregonus; species Coregonus lavaretus. The sequence goes on along the minus strand of NC_140008.1, from coordinate 44,268,505 downwards.
GAGTGTGTTGTGTACTTCCAATCAAGTTGATTTGCACATTTTCACCGACATTGGTGTCATATTGGCTTAGATATGATGGTTGGGAGATTTATTTTAACATTGCGCTTCAACCAATGAATACTGTAGTCATGGTCAGAGCGACTATAATCTAGGACACAAAATTTGGACCCATGAGGTCCTTATCCACCTTATCCATTCTTCGTGTTTGTTTAATGTTCTTTTTATGTCAACCCTGCAGAGGGGCTGTTGTATTTGTCCAGGGTCTGAGCTTGGGAAGGTTGTTTACAGATTTCATGGTCTTGCTTTCTCTACACTAGCTCCTCAGTGCTAATTTATATTCTGTTAACACAGCCCTTCACAGAAGCCCTAGCTGTCCTAGGAGAAATTGACACTGATTGATCTCTTGTATCTAATTCCAAATTTTAGTTCCCAACTTTCCACATGTTGGTAATGAAGATTACTTTTTACCTTGACATTTTTTTTATATCATGTGAGGGGATAAAGCGTAACGTACTGCTTGTCAGTATGGAAATTAATTTTCGACAGACGTACTGTAACACCTATTGACAAACCAGGTGGTTGAAATAACTTATTACTGACCTTGGTGTAAAACAGTAATGTTGTATTTTTCTACAATAGTAAGGCAATTTAAGAACAACGAGAAAACAATCAGAGACAGATTTTTTAAAACGTGTTTCCCCCATGTGAATGAATTACAATAAATGGAAAAAATACAATACTTTAGACTGGGACACTTACGGAAATCAGAAGAATGTGTTACAATGACGTGTAGTAACATACCAACACAGGGTCAAAATAACTTGATGTGAACTTACTGATTTGGCCTAGTTTTTTCCCTTGTTCATTAAGACAGAAGCCAAAGGTGAGTTGTCTTGGGGGTGTGGTTTGATGTGGGTGTTTCTTGAGTCTGTGCCATTCGATCTCAACAAACCAAGGGCAGTACAGTAGTGAGTAGTGTCGGGGGTTAAGCAAAGCTAGCTTTGCTATATAGAGACGATTTAAAGTTAGGACTTCTCCTCTCTTGACTCGACATCTCAAGATGGTCAGCTAGTTCAGTAAACACTGCGCTGGCCTGTGTTTAGCGAAGCTGACAGCAGCTAGTGAGCATAGCTTGGGGTTAGCTGCAGCTGGCTAGCCTACAGTGCCTTGCAAAAGTATTCATCCCCCTTGGCGTTTTTCCTATTTTGTTGCATTACAACCTGTAATTTAAATGGATTTCTATTTGGATTTCATGTAATGGACATACACAAAATAGTCCAAATTGGTGAAGTGAAATTTAAAAAATAACTTGTTTCAAAGAATTCAGAAGAATTAATAACGGAAAAGTGGTGCGTGCATATGGATTCACCACCTTTGCTATGAAGTCCCTAAATAAGATCTGGTGCAACCAATTACCTTCAGAATTCACATAATTAGTTAAATGAAGTCCACCTGTGTGCAATGTAAGTGTCAGGTAGCTTAGTGGGTAAGAGCGTTGTGCCAGTAACCGAAAGGTCGCTGGTTCTAATCCCCGAGCCGACTAGGAGAAAGATCTGTCGATGTGCCCTTAAGCAAGGCACTTGACCCTAATTGCTCCTGTAAGTCGCTCTGGATAAGAGCGTCTGCTAAATGTATAATAATAAATAAATATGATCTTAGTATATATACACCTGTTCTGAAAGGCCCCAGAGTCTGCAACACCACTATGCAAGGGGCACCACCAAGCAAGCGGCACCATGAAGACCAAGGAGCTCTCCAAACAGGTCAGGGACAAAGTTGTGGAGAAGTAAAGATCAGGGTTGGGTTATAAAAAAAATATCAGAAACTTTGAACATCCCATGGAACACCATTAAATCCATTAATTAAATATGGAAAGAATATGGCACCACAACAAACCTGTCAAGAGAGGGCAGCCCACTAAAACTCATGGACCAGGCAAGGAGGGCATTAATCAGAGAGGCAACAAAGAGACCAAAGATAATCCTGAAGGAGCTGCAAAGCTCCACAGCGGAGAATGGAGTATCTGTCCTTAGGACCACTTAAAGCCGTACACTCCACAGAGCTAGGCTTTACAGAAGAGTGGCCAGAATATAGCCGTTGCTTAAAGAAAAAAATAAGCAAACACGTTTGGTGTTCGCCAAAATGCATGTGGGAGACTCCCCAAACATATGGAAGAAGGTACTCTGTTCAAATGAGACTAACATTTATGTGATGAGGTGTGAATGAAGGAGTCAGGCTCATGAGGTAAAACACAGAAGTCCAGAGTTTATTCCGTTTACATAAATAAAACGCACCCAGCGTCAAAACGAAACTATCACAAGGGAAATATTCCACCTTGGCAATGACAAATTGAAGAGTAGCTCAACCGAGCTACTCGCTCTCACAAATACAATCACTCACAAAGACAAGGGGAACAGAGGGAACACTTATACACATACTAATTAGGGGAATGAGCACTAGGTGTGTGTGATTGACAAGACAAGACATGACAAGTGGAGTGATGAGAATGGGATCGGCAGTAGCTAGTAAGCCGGTGACAACGAACGCCGAAACCTGCCCGAACAAGGAGGGGAGGCAGCCTCGGCGGAAGTCGTGACAATTTAGCTTTTTGGCCATCAAGGAAACCAATATATCTGGCGCAAACCCAACACCTCTCATCACCCCGAGAACACCATCCCCACAGTGAAGCATGGTGGTGGCAGCATCATGCTGTGGGGAAGTTTTTCATCGGCAGGGACTGGGAAACTGGTCAGAATTGAAGGAATGATGGATGGCGCTAAATACAGGGAAATTATTGAGGGAAACCTGTTTCAGTCTTCCAGAGATTTGAGACTGGGAAGGAGGTTCATCTTTCAGCATGTCAATGACCCTAAGCATACTGCTAAAGCAACACACGAGTGGTTTAAGGGGAAACATTTAAATGCCTTGGTATGGCCTAGTCAAAGCCCAGATCTCAATCCAATTGAGAATCTGTGGTATGACTTAAAGATCGCTATACACCAGCGGAACCCATCCAACTTGAAGGAGCTGGCGCAGTTTTGCCTTGAAGAATGGGCAAAATTCCCAGTGGCTAGATGTGCCAAGCTTATAGAGACCTACCCCAAGAGACTTGCAGCTGTAATTGCTGCAAAAGGTGGCTCTACGAAGTATTGACTTTGGGGGGGGTGAATAGTTATGCACGCTCAAGTTTTCAGTTTTTTTGTCTTATTTCTTGTTTGTATCACAAAAAAAATATTTTGCATCTTCAAAGTGGTAGGTATGTTAGGTAAATCAAATGGTACAAAACCCCCCAAAATCCATTTTAATTCCAGGTTGTAAGGCAACAAAATAGGAAAAATGCCAAGGGGGATGAATACTTTCGCAAGCCACTGTACATGTTCGGCAATGGAGGACCAGTACCTATTTAGGAGCGGGTCTTATGGAGGACCGGGTCAAATGGAGGAACTGGCCATCGGAGAAGCAGATGTGATGCACTTATGAAGCGCACCGGGCCTGTTTGTCAGTCAGACTGTCTTTGTTTATCTCTGGCTGTACCATCGATGCCCCCTCTGCTGAAGCTACACTGCCTTTCCAATTCAAACTGCCTCAACTCCCAGCCTTTCATCCAAAGCCAAATAGAGACAATCAATCTCCATCTCTACCTTCTCAATTTGACATGTGTTGTTTGTTTAGTTTTTTATGCAGTTTGACATCATTTCTGTAATGAAAAGCGCTGTACAAGTTAAATAAATTATTATTATTTACTGCGAGTTCAATGCCCGTTCTTCAGCCAATTGTCCTACAACACAATATTCTATAGCTAACTGGCCAGTTTTGTTCTTGTCTCTCCTTTTGTCCGCTGTTAGATCTGTCCTGAGCAACAAATCCCAGAACTACTAATATCCCTACAGGCATAGGCTACATGTTGACATTGCACAAACGTCGCCCAGCTAAAAATCGATTGGTGTGTTCGTGTTACACAGACAAAACCTTTTCTTCTTTAGATATTACATGAATGTGCTTATAAAGACAGTATGCCTACACTTTACCTAGCAAATCAAAATAGGTTGTGTGTTGAGTACAACTTCAGCTGTTTAATCAGAACTAAGAGGGCATTATATTTACATGATCTATTTGGCTGTCTAACCACACAATCCCATTCACAGCTCTCTGGGTAAAGTTCTGTCTTCAAGTCTCCAGTGGTTGCACATGTAATATATTACAGGTTATAGACAGGTGCCGTCAGGTGTCAGGAGGGGTGGAGTGCATGCCCCTCCATGCTGGATATGACAGAGTTTGCCTCAACCCATGGGTTCAGCAGGCGGAGTTCAATTACCAGAGGCAGATGTGAGAGGCAGGAAAATTGCACTCTTCTCATACCGTAGGCTATACTGACCAATTCAAAGCTTCCTCCAGGATAGAAGAGTGAAATTGCTAAACTTAAGTACAGTGCCTTCGTAAAGTATACAGACCCCTTGACTTTTTCCACATTTTGTTAGGTTACAGCCTTATTCTAAAACAGACTAAATATTGTTTTTCATCAATCTACACACAATGCCCCATAATGACAAAGCAAAAACAGGTTTTTATAAATTTTTGCAAATGTATTAAAAATAAAAAGGGAAATATCACATTTACATAAGTATTCAGACCCTTTACTCTGTAATTTGTTGAAGCACCTTTGGCAGCGATTACAGCCTCGAGTCTTCTTAGGTATGACGATACAAGCTTGGCACACCTGTATTTGGGGTGTTTTGCCCATTCTTCTCTGCAGATCCTCTCAAGCTCTGTCAGGTTGGATGCTGCACAGCTATTTTCAGGTCTGTTCATAGATGCTCGATCTGGTTCAAGTCCGGGCTCTGGCTGGGACACTCAAGGACATTCAGAGACTTGTCCCGAAGCCACTCCTGTGTTTTCTTGGCTGTGTGCTTAGGGTCGTTGTCCTGTTTGAAGGTGAACCTTCGCCCCAGCCTGAGGTCCTGAGAGCTCTGGAGGAGGTTTTCATCAAGGATCTCTCTGTACTTTGCTCCGTTCATCTTTGCCTCAATCCTGAGTAGTCTCCCAGTCCCTGCTGCTGAAAAATATCCCCACAGCATGATGCTGACACCACAATGCTTCACCGTAGGGATGGTGTCAGGATTCTTCCAGACGTGACGCTTGGCATTCAGGCCAAAGAGTTCAGTCTTGGTTTCATCAGACCAGAGAATCTTGTTTCTCACGGTCTGAGAGTCTTTAGGTGCCTTTCGGCAAACTCCAAGCTGGCTGTCACGTGCCTTTTACTGAGGAATGGCTTCCGTCTGACAAACTCTACAATAAAGTCCTAATTGGTGGAGTGCTGCAGAGATGGTTGTCCTTCTGGAAGGTTCTCCCATCTCCACAGAGGAACTCCAGAGCTCTGTCAGAGTGACCATTGGGTTGTTGGTCACCTCCCTGACCAATGCCCTTCTCCCCCGACTGCTCAGTTTGGCCGGGGTGCCAGCTCTAAGAAGAGTCTTGGTGGTTCCAAACTTCTTCCATTTAAGATTGATGGAGGCCAATGTGTTCTTGGGACCTTCAATGCTGCAGAATTTCATTGGTACCCTTCCCCAGATCTGTACCTTGACACAATCCTGTCTCGGAGCTCTACGGACAATTCCTTCGACCTCATGGCTTGGTTTTTGCTCTGACATGCAGTGTCAACTGTGGGACCTTATATAGACAGGTGTGTGCCTTTCCAAATCATGTCCAATCAATTGAATGTACCACAGGTGGACTCCAATGAAGTTGTAGAAACATCTCAAGGATGATCAATGGAAACAGGATGCACCTGAGCTCAATTTCGAGTCTCATAGCCAGGGGTCTGAATACTTATGTAAATAAGGTATTTCTGTTTTTATTTTTTAATACATTTGCTAAAACCAGTTTTTTCCTTTGTCATTATGGGTCATTGTGTATAGATTGCTGAGGATTTGTAAAAATGTTTTAAACAATTTTAGAATAAGGCTGTAACGTAACAAAATGTTGAAAAAGTCAAGGGGTCGGAATACTTTCCGAAGGCACTGTAGATATGCTAAACAAAGTGTTTTGATAACTTTTATGTTTAACACACACATAAACCATCCTTCATATAATACTGTAGAAGCAGTGTTCTATTAATATAGCAATGTACTATCTCCAGTACTATTTCACTGAGTCAAATTCCTGTGCATGCAAATGTATTTGGCAAATAAAGGTGAATCTGATTCTGATAGTACTAAACAGTTTTGATGTCCTGTCTTATTAGTAATCACATGTTGTCCCTTCTGAGGTGTTTTCCTGCGCCTGATGGCATTGCAGTGTAGATCAGCTCCAGGCTCCTCTTGTCACAGATACTGATCATGAAGGAGCCTGACTTACGGATCCAACCCAGCTCCTATCACAGAGAAAGAGAGGGAGGGAGAGAGAGAGTGAAAGACTGTCACCATACCATGCGAAAAGTGCAAATCAATCCCAGAACAACAGCAAAGGACCTTGTGAAGATGCTGGAGGAAACAGGTAGAAAAGTATCTATATCCACAGTAAAACGAGTCCTATATCATCATAACCTGAAAGGCCGCTCAGCAAGGAAGAAGCCACTGCTCCAAAACCGCCATAAAAAAGCCAGATTACGGTTTGAAATTGCACATGGGGACAAAGATCATACTTTTTGGTGAAATGTCCTCTGGTCTGATGAAACAAAAATAGAAATGTTTGGCCATAATGACCATCGTTATGTTTGGAGGAAAAAGGGGGAAGGCTTACAAGCCGAAGAACACCATCCCAACCGTGAAGCACGGGGGTGGCAGCATCATGCTGTGGGGGTGCTTTGCTGCAGGAGGGTCTGGTTCACTTCACAAAATAGATTGCATCATGAGGAAGGAAAAGTATGTGGATATATTGAAGCAACATTTCAAGCCATCAGTCAGGAAGTTAAAGCTTGGATGCAAATGGGTCTTCCAAATGGACAATGACCCCAAGCATACTTCCAAAGTTGTGGCAAAATGGCTTAAGGACAACAAAGTCAAGGTATTGGAGTGGCCATCACAAAGCCCTGACCTCAATCCTATAGAACATTTGTGGGCAGAACTGAAAAAGCGTTTGCGAGCAAGGAGGCCTACAAACCTGACTCAGTTACACCAGCTCTGTCAGGAGGAATGGGCCAAAATTCACCCAACTTATTGTGGGAAGCTTGTGGAAGGCTACCCGAAATGTTTGACCCAAGTTAAAAATGTTTAAGGCAATGCTAACAAATACTAATTCAGTGTATGTAAACTTCTGACCCACTGGGAATGTGATGAAAGAAATAAAAGCTGAAAGAAATCATTCTCTCTAATATTATTCTGACATTTCACATTCTTAAAATAAAGTGGTGATCCTAACTGACCTAAGACAGGGAATTTGTACTAGGATTATTATATAAATTGTGAAAAACTGAGTTTAAATGTATTTGGCTAAGGTGTATGTAAACTTCCGACTTCAACTGTATTTCAAACTCATTCCACAGATGGCCGAGTGTCTGCGGGTTTTCACTCCTCCCTTGTACTTGATTGATGAATTAAGGTCACTAATTAGTAAGGAACTCCGCTCACCTGCTTGTCTAGGTCATACTTGAAAGGAAAAAACAAAAACCAGCAGACACTAGGCCCTCCATGGAATGACTTTGACACTAGAGCCTACCCTGCTGACCCCTTCAAAGTGGGAGGATACATATGCAAAACTAAGATGACTGGTCATTGGTCAGAATAATCAGATCATATTGTGATGTCATGATCTGGGCGAAAAACTCCATCCCACATGAATAGGATGAAATTCCAAAATTTTGTTTTCAAACAGCTCTTACACAAAATGGCATTATCATAATTTTCTCAATTTCAGAGTGTTATTTCGACCTCATAGGGTGGAAATATCATTACAAAAACAGGAATATCATGTTTTAGCATTGACCCTTTAAACAACTTTATGGAAAACCATTTCACTAGGGGATTTCCTGAGCAATATGGGACCAATTCAGACTTAGGACTTTACGCATATTCTACACACTTCTCAGTATTTGGTATTCAGACTTACCTTAGCCAGTCGCGTAACACACTCTGCAGGTGTGGCTACCTTGTGCCCTCATTTAACCACTGAAAACCCTCCCACTTGCTGGCCAAGAGATTTTCTCGTAGAGTTTTCATTCAATAGGGTTTTCAGTACATTTATCTTAAGCGATCCCTTTAAATACGGTGTACCTTTGTTTAGAATTTTGTTGACACACTCGCTAGAATATATCAAGAGAACTGATTCAGATTAGGGATCAATGAAAGAAAGACATCTAAATATATGCATATACATCTCCGTTTCAGCACCATTTGTAAGATTTAAAAAATACTCTGGTCTTGTAGATTATTGAAGGAAAGTATTTATGAATGGAGAGCCTTTACGAACGAAAGAAAGAAAATGGTAGTTTGATTAAATCTGAAAATTACCACATTAAGTGCCTCAATCAATGGTAATGTTGGAAGATTACCTGTACCAGGTAAGCCAAACAACACTGAGACATTCTTAGCTGACATAGAGGACGGCTTGAATGGCTGACCGGATGCTACGGGTGCTGACAGGCTTTACCTGTTGAAGCAGACGTTGAATAGACACGTGACAGGGTTAATCCGTCTACAACAGCAACACGTGCAAAACGACTATGCAAAACTTGACACTGCTTTCAGAGGTTCTGCGACTCGCAAACACGACAGCTCGCTGGCTAACACTGTCAAACAAGCTCGGAATGAACACCCACAAGCGTACTATCATAGGCTTCGTTCAGCTTACTTTGGCTTACTCACTGAAACAGGAATGGAAGAGCTATTACCATTCAGTTTCTGTCGAACATGTATCCCAACTTCATTACCTACAGTGGGGAAAAAAAGTATTTAGTCAGCCACCAATTGTGGAAGTTCTCCCACTTAAAAAGATGAGGGAGGCCTGTAATTTTCATCATAGGTACACGTCAACTATGACAGACAAAATGAGAAAAAAAAAACAGAAAATCATATTGTAGGAGTTTTAATTAATTTATTTTCAAATTATGGTGGAAAATAAGTATTTGGTCACCTACAAACAAGCAAGATTTCTGGCTCTCACAGACCTGTAACTTCGTCTTTAAGAGGCTCCTCTGTCCTCCACTCGTTACCTGTATTAATGGCACCTGTTTGAACTTGTTATCAGTATAAAAGACACCTGTCCACAACCTCAAACAGTCACACTCCAAACTCCACTATGGCCAAGACCAAAGAGCTGTCAAAGGACACCAGAAACTAAATTGTAGACATGCACCAGGCTGGGAAGACTGAATCTGCAATAGGTAAGCAGCTTGGTTTGAAGGAATCAACTGTGGGAGCAATTATTAGGAAATGGAAGACATACAAGACCACTGATAATCTCCCTCGATCTGGGGCTCCACGCAAGATCTCACCCTGTGGGGTCAAAATGATCACAAGAACCACACGGGGGGACCTAGTGAATGACCTGCAGAGAGCTGGGACCAAAGTAACAAAGCCTACCATCAGTAACACACTACGCCGCCAGGGACTCAAATCCTGCAGTGCCAGACGTGTCCCCCTGCTTAAGCCAGTACATGTCCAGGCCCGTCTGAAGTTTGCTAGAGTGCATTTGGATGATCCAGAAGAGGATTGGGAGAATGTCATATGGTCAGATGAAACCAAAATATAACTTTTTGGTAAAAACTCAACTCGTCGTGTTTGGAGGACAAAGAATGCTGAGTTGCATCCAAAGAACACCATACCTACTGTGAAGCATGGGGGTGGAAACATCATGCTTTGGGGCTGTTTTTCAGCAAAGGGACCAGGACGACTGATCCGTGTAAAGGAAAGAATGAATGGGGCCATGTATCGTGAGATTTTGAGTGAAAACCTCCTTCCACCAGCAAGGGCATTGAAGATGAAACGTGGCTGGGTCTTTCAGCATGACAATGATCCCAAACACAACGCCCGGGCAATGAAGGAGTGGCTTCGTAAGAAGCATTTCAAGGTCCTGGAGTGGCCTAGCCAGTCTCCAGATCTCAACCCCATAGAAAATATTTGGAGGGAGTTGAAAGTCCGTGTTGCCCAGCGACAGCCCCAAAACATCACTGCTCTAGAGGAGATCTGCATGGAGGAGTGGGCCAAAATACCAGCAACAGTTTGTGAAAACCTTGTGAAGACTTACAGAAAACGTTTGACCTGTGTCATTGCCAACAAAGGGTATATAACAAAGTATTGAGAAACTTTTGTTATTGACCAAATATTTATTTTCCACCATAATTTGCAAATAAATTCATAAAAAATCCTACAATGTGATTTTCTGGATTTTTTTTCTCAATTTGTCTGTCATAGTTGACGTGTACCTAAGATGAAAATTACAGGCCTCTCTCATCTTTTTAAGTGGGAGAACTTGCACAATTGGTGGCTGACTAAATACTTTTTTTCCCCACTGTACTTGGGCCCTACAGCCCATGTTGGTTTGCCAATCTCAGAACTCAGAGAGCTTGCAAGCACAGCTTTTGAGGCGCTAAGAGCGCTGACATCTCGGGTTTGGAGATTGAACATGAGCACTCACTCCAGTTAGAGGGTGAGTTATCAGGGATAGGAGCATTGAGAGATGACACACAACAAAGGTATCTACCACGAAACCACGATACCAATACCCACCGTGGTCAAAATAACTATAAAGTACGTTGCCAGTGAAACGACTACCGATACTCTCAACCTGATCGCTACGTTCCTGCACCCGAACCACAAAAGTGTCAGAGCACAGGTGTAACGGAAACAAAACGCTCTCAATCGAGAACCTATCCAAGGCCCACTCGATCAAGAAACAATCCCACAGGCTTTGTCTATAGACTCAGATACAAATGTTGTAAAGCAAAAGGTAAAAAACATCACAATAGCCAATTCCACTCAAACCCCGATCAGTCGATCTGTCTTCACCATGAACACAAATGACATATCACGTTGTTGCGAACAACCACTCCACTTTGTGGGGAATATGACCACAAAACGCAACTCAATGAGGCCATACCTAAAAACAGTCCTGGAGGACTGCTTAACCTGTGATGCGCTAATTGATTCGGGCTCGACAATATCGCTCATCTTTCAAACGTTGTTCAATGATCTCAAAAGGCCTTTGATCCCAGCTTAACATTGGTTAAAAATGGAACGATGCGATTCTAAACTTCGAGCTTTCACTCAGACTAGCTGACCTCTCATATTGAGCCTCATGCTGAAACTACACTTCCAAGACGTATCGCTTGTTCACCCTGTGTATGAACACCTGCTACTCGGATCAGACTTGATGGATCGTTTGATCCCACTAATGGATTGGAAAACCTCTTGGTGCAGAATCTGACTCAAGCAGATATTATGATATCTCGTCACATTCAATCAGCAAACCTGATTGACTATGCTTTTCATGATTTTGAGCCTGCAGTCTCTGTGAGTGAGCAACTTCCGTCCTCCTTGGAGTCATGATATAATGTAGCTAAGATTAACTTATCTTGTGTTTCGGACACTTCCACAAGCACTGCAGCTGTTTCAGGAATAAAATAATCGACGTTGAGAGTTTACTCTGCTGCCGATGATACCTTTTACGCTTTGAGGGGGACTGAAAACCCTTACAACTGACCCGATGACTCCCACTGCAGAAACACTGTGCGATATCGCAGAAAGATATTCTCGTCTCAGTTCGGAAGTACTGGAACAGTTGCCACACGCGGACGCTGTGGTGACTGGCAGGCCACGGCAGCCACTGAGCGTTTTGAAGCACAAACACCAGGAGATTTGGTTGAAAGGTTATAGCCAATCTACTAACTACGTGGCTGCCGACAACTCGTACAAAGGGCCCGACCTTTTCCTTTGTGCCTCGGACACCAACACCAACCGCTGGTGAGGGGGTCCCGAAACACAAAGGGGGGAAATACTAGCCCAGACCCATGATGAGCCTCGTCGAGGCTGGTGGGGGGGGGGTCGAGACTGCGTTCAACACTGTAAGAGGCCGCCCGATCAGGAAACAAATCTAGTTGTAAACTTCCCCACGTGAACAGAGAGGAGCGGACAGGCCCCTCGACGGGGATAACCTTAGAACACATCTGAGATATCACTGAGGTGTACCACATTGGTCGTAAAAGAAGTCCACTTGACTTTACCACAAATGGTAACAAAAATCATTCCTTGCCATGTGTAGTTTCAACTACAATGCAACAAGTAAAATGCTCTAATCATGTGTTCCGGTAGGATAACATTTCGGAATAAATCGGTAAGAAAGCTGTTCATGTTGGGTACCAGTACCAATTCCAGCAACAGGCAGTCCAGCCACACTCAGTAAGAAGGTTAGAGACCTAACAAGTCAAATTGCCCTTGATAACAGCGACAGAGGAGGTAAAAGTCACTCAGATTGCAACACGTGGAAGGGAATTTCCCAAAACACTCTTCTGGTGGTTAACACACATGCCACTAATAAATAGAACCCTTCATTCAGGAGGAATGTTATTAGAAGTCATGAACCATGATCACACCGCGTACGACTGGTTCAGCGCTTATAAAGTACTTCCGTCATGAGGTTAGCTCCTCCATGGATAACAGAGCTATGAATAAGACTCTTTCATACCTTACGCCACTACAATGGTGTAAGACACATTGACTTGTAGTAAAACACCTACAGGTCCCATTGGCATATGGCTTGAGGTCGGCACCAATTCTTACTGACACATGGTCATTAACATAGAAATTATCTGATGACGTCAGACTCATTGTGAACAGGTTGCAGCCTACCAGGATACTTGGTTTTCTTTCCCTTGGCATCTGCACTTGTGTAAGCATAAACGCACACGTACAACGGAACATTTAATGAGGATTTATGCTAGGATCACTTAAGGGTCCGAACAAAATACCAGCTGTGGTAAAGTAGAAAATGTACCCTGAAGCCTTTGACTCTACAGCTACATTAATCACTAGTTTCTCCCCAGAGGTCCATAGGTCATCCCTGTAGACTGTCCGAAGCTAGTGCCTTACAGCTGTATACTTATCATGTAGATATCAATTTAGGATAGTGTCCTAAGCAACACACCGCTAAGTAGGATCACCCTAGAAATGACATTAGACAAAATGCCATGATAGAGTCATTTAGCCAAGACCGTGGATGTATATAGAATATACTCCAATTAGATGATTAAGGTATGGTAACTATATTTTGTATATGTTTTGTTTGTGTTTTTATAAATGTTTGTTTCATTTCCTTTGACACTTAGGAAGTGATAGAGCCAAAAAACAAGTTCCCTATACTACCACCAGTTAGTGCCACAACGCCGCTCATTTGGGGAAGAAATGTAACAATGTATTTCGTGAGTGTTGTGCATTGTTAACGTCTGCATAAGTTACTGCCTAGATCTACCAACCTGGACAACCGGACGACGGGTCAGGAAACGACTATCCACAACCAGGACATTCCCTGGCCATTCTTGTGGTGGTCTGCAGCTTGCAGAAATCCTACCAGGGTAAACCACCAGAGGGGGACCGCAACGATGATCCACAACCAGGACATCCCGTGGTCATTTTTATGGTGGGTTGCAACTTGCAGAATCCTTCCAAGGTTGAACCCACCAGAGGGGGACTGTCATGACTGTCCTGTGTGAGGATCTAAGACCTCAGATCAGCTTGGCAATGGCTGACAATAACCAGAAACTCTCTCACCCACAGATGAGGGGAGGGGGGACTGGGCCGGTTTTGACACCTCACACCCGGTCGTAAATTAGGCAGGAATGGAATCTCTTTCTACACCTCCAGTATTGGTGATTGGAATGTCCCTTTGTCACCAGAAGACTTTTGCAGCCAAAACTCTAACGTCCAAAAAGTTAACACTGGAACAATATTTCTAAGATAAGAATGTGGGGAATGGTCAGTGGGGACCTAAAGAATAATCATGTCATATTGTTTATTATTTTGTAATGTTATTAAGAATGGTATCAAGAAAATATTGTAACTTCAAAAGTAAGTTTTCATCCAATACTTCGTGTATATAATATGGAAAATTATGAGAGGGTTTTTGTTAAGATAGGAATGTGATTTTAATTTTCTAACGAGATCATAGTTTTTGATGTCGCTTTGCACCATTAAGTAGCCACGCCCCGAGTGAGCTCAGAAAGTGTATCAGCATGATGGAACACCCCTTTTACCAAGAGTGCATAAAGTCTTGAAAGACAAATTAACATCAGACCAGAAAGACATGAGACGGTGGTTGACACGTTTGAAAATGGTTGGAACGTTGATCCTCAACACGATGTGAAGAAGATCAACTCCCAGACTAGACCCGAACATTGCCAGGCTGCAGCTGTGCGTGTAAAGTGGTTCAAAGCTGAGTATCTGCTCTGAAGAAAGACTCCACTCCAAACCAAGACAACTAAGAAGAAGGACATTGTGACCTCTGGTGGACACCCAGAGCCTTACACTGACACAGTACACCACCAAAACCACCTTTTTAAGAAGGCTTGGTTTCAACAGAGATAGACATGAACAAAGACACCCACACGTAAATACATTCATGATTTCTTACTCCAAACGGGCGGTGGTTCGTGAGTAAAGTTATGATTGCTTTGAGGGTAGTTTCCAAATGTATCAACGATAAGTGTCTCTTTCTCTTTGTCCCTCCCTTTTTTGGTAACCAAGCAGTCATGTTGTTGATAGTCCGCTAGGGACTTTTTCTCATGTATTAAGGGTGTATGTTATTCTGTGTTATTATTTAGTTAGCTAGTAAATAAATAATTAAGCCAATTTGTGTAGTGCTGAATCATAAGTACATTTGGGGTTCGTGCAGATCCAAGAAGTCTACGACCGTTCAGAATGAGACTGATAAGAGGTAATGATTAATACATTGACTGTTTTATACCTATTGATAGGTAAAGACCTTTAGTTTAATTCGGGAGATGGTAACTCTATAAACAACTTATTCCGTGGTGCCCCAAATCCTAATGAGTTAATTGTTACATGATTATTTTAATCGAGTAACAATTAAACATAGTTAGTTGTTTCGATAAAAAGCAGTCATCATATTAATGAAAGTCGCGTCACCACACCATAGACAAACAAGCCTAAGATCACCATGTGCAATGCCAAGCGTTGACTGGAGTGGTGTAAAGCTCGCTGCCATTGGACTCTGGAGCAGTGGAAACGTATTCTCTGGAGTGGTGAATCACGCTTCACCATCTGGCAGTCCGACGAACAAATCTGGGTTTGGCGGATGCTAGGAGAATGCTACCTGCCCGAATGCAAAGTGCCAACTGTAAAGTTTGGTGGAGGAGGAATAATGGTCTGGGGTTGTTTTTCATGGTTCGGGCTAGGCCCCTTAGTTCCAGTGAAGGGAAATCTTAATGCTACAGCATATAATGACATACTAGACTATTCTGTGCTTCCAATTTGTGGCAACAGTTTGGGGAAGGCCTTTCCTGTTTCAGCATGACAATGCCCCCGTGCACAAAGCGAGGTCCATACAGAAATGGTTTGTCGAGATTGGTGTGGAAGAACTTGACAGGCCTGCACAGAGCCCTGACCTCAAACCCATCAAACACCTTTGGGATTAATTGGAATGCTGACTGCGAGCCAGGCCTAATTGACTAACATCCGTGCCCGACCTCACTAATGCTATTGTGGCTGAATGGAAACAACCCCAGACCAAACAACCTTTGATCTCATTACCTTTGAGGTAACTCTGGTGAGTGTTAAGGGACGTGGATTGGACTCATCCATGACACACGGCTCTGGGTGGCTACAGATCGAAGGGCACTGACTAACTCTACAAATGAGCCGTTCTGATGAAAACAGCCCCAAAAATACAGACATCTGGAGGGAGAGGGAAGGAGAAAGGTTATCTCAGATCTGAGATTGTAATCATCATAAAGGCAATGAGTCATACTAAGCAGGCTACACATAACAGCGTGGGGTGTGATGCTGAATTGATATCTACCGCCTCCACTTAAACCAGGTGTTTTTTGTAAACACTTGTAAATTGTAGAGTTCCCTAATTTCTCTGACTGTGGCACGGAGAGAGAAAAAGAAGGGAATCAGAAGGAAAGAGGTAAGAAGTGCTCTTATAGTCTAATACTGAATGGTCTACTATGCCTTTTTGATCAACCCTATGTAGCAAATGAAAGGAAGTATTAAAATAGTGTGAATCATAAAGCTAATTAGCCAACAGTAATTAGGTGAGAGACCATCCATCCTGGTCGTAGGTGTTCTCCTGTGGCGCACCAAGCAAAGATGCATGTTGCATGCATCTTCCATCCAGCATTAGCATGCTGTTACATTATTTATATGGACATCAAACGTATGTTGAAATATTCCGAATATATGACTCAGTGTTTTCTTGTTGTTTTTTCCCCACTAAGATGACATGGTTTCCTCTGTTCAATAGTTCAATAAGACCTCTAACTAAACCTCTAAATCAGGGAAATATTATCACCCCTAACACCTCTCCGGAGAGTGCGTTGAAGGTTATCTTGACAAGTGACTTCTGTGTATGGTTTTTAAGCAACATACAGTTGTAAAGTTGATACATATACTGTACAACCAACAAGCTCTCACAGTCTCACATCAGAATTAGATGTTCATCCATGTTTCTCAAATGTCAAATGTCAAAGTTGTTCCAAAGTCAAATTTCAAAGTGTTTAAGGTTAAGTTTAGGCATTGACACCAAATTTTTTACTCCGAGGCTTATAACAAAAATGTCAAAAACAACTTTCTATCGCTGGATTCGAAAATACAACATTTGGCACTAGAGGCAGATGCTTACGCATATCTGCCATCCCCTAGTAAAACCAAAACCTAGTTTTAGGAAACAGCGTTTCTAATGGCCGGTTTCAACGTCATCTCCTGACGTCCTCAAACATGGATGGACATCAAATACTGACTTGTATCACGGATGACCTGGTTGGTACAACTGAGGCACAATAACTGGCTGGTTGTCACAAGCATGCAACCCTAAGCTAATCTTGAAGTTCCTTGTTTTGTCTTTGTTGTGTGAATATTGTTATTAAAAAGTATTCTTGTGTGGGTTATTTTTTAAACGTAGCTCTGCAAACATCTGTAATCTTTCCCTTGGGTGCCACAGGCTGATACAAGTTGAAAACTTGTCTCTTTTCATTCATATGGAGTGAGATAGAACAGTTATTTTTATTTTTGGCATGTCAGGAGAGGGAGAGGGACACTGCTATGAAAAAAACTCCAGTGTTAACCCAAACAGAACAAATCCTCCAGGAGCTCAGAAACTCTATTTTGATTTTGCTGCTGAAAGTTGTGGAATGTTTTGATTCATGGCATCCCATGTGGGAAGACACACACATGTACACACACACACACACACACACACACACACACACACACACACACACAAACGCACACTCACCTCCCCCTGAAAGCTGCTTGGTGTCATTTGATGGGTGGCTGACAGGTGATATGCGGTACGATGCTGGTATCTAGAGAGAACCCTCCTACTCCTCTGCTTCTAGGCCTTTAATCACAGATTACTGCCAAGCTGAGGGCCAGAAGGAAGAAGAGGCCCCCTGAGAGTCACACAGTCTCATGACAGCACACACACACATGGAGAGACACACACGTGCAGACACACACACACATAAACAACACACACGCAGCTTATGTTTTACTATCCTCGTGGGGACCTAAAATTTATTTCCATAAAAAAATCCTATTTTCTCTAACCCTAAGCCTAACCTTAACCCTAACCACTAACCTTAACTCCTAACCCCTAATCCTAATTGTAACCCTAAACGTAAACCCTAAGCCTAAAATAGCCTTTGTCCTTGTGGGACTCTGGGAAATGTCCGCACAAGGGAGAATTTTCCTTGTTTTACTATGCTTGTGGGGACTTCCGGTACCCACGAGGATAGTAACACACACACACACACGCAAACACACACACACACACACACACATACACACACACACACACACACACACACACACACACACACACACACACACACACACACACACACACACACACACACACACACACACACACAACCCTGAAAGCTGCTTGGCGTCAGTTGATGGGTGGCTGACAGGTGATATGTGCTGCGATACTGGTATCTAGAGAGAACCCTCCTACTTCTCTGCTCCTAGGCCTTTAATCACAGAGTACTGCAAGGCTGAGATCCAGAAAAAAGAAGAGGCCCCCTGAGAGTCACACAGTCTTATGACAGCATACACCCACATGGAGAGACACACACATGGAGAGACACACACACATGCAGACACACACACACACACACACACACACACACACACATTAGTTTTACTATCCTTGTGGGGACACAACAATTGATTCCCATTCAAAATCCTATTTTCCCTAAACCTAACCCCTAAACCTAAAATAGCCTTTTTCCTTGTGGGGACTGGCGAAATGTCCCCACTTTCCTTGTTTTACTATCCTGTTGAGGACTTCAGGGCTCGTATCCACAAAGCGTCTCAGAGTAGAAAATTGGTTGTAGATGCTGAGAATAGAGACATTTTAGTCATGAACTGTCTTAACCAGTCAAGAGTTACCAGCAGGTGTCTTGATAATAGAAAAATGCAGCAAGTCTGTGGTTCCTGCGCCACATTCAATTGCTTTGGAGTTGTTAAAATAATGTTTTGATATTTCTATATGATCAGTCCATAAATAATCTAGACCTACATGCAACAGTATCTCTTGCTCTTTTGACAATGATTTCACATTAGGTCTATTTCACATGATAAGCTTAAATAACTACTAGGCTAATAAATAAATACAAATTTATTTTGATTACTTAATGACCTACGTCATGTTATTTTTAAGTTATCCCTTTGGAGCGCAACATCACATTGCAAATAAATATGCCTAAATTGGGCATGCCTAAAAACTGGGCAATTTAAGGCATCTAGGGCTTATGTTAACTTTGATTTTGCTCGATGAAAATGATAGACTGTTCAAATGTTGTATGCAACATTGTATGCAACATTATCGGCAAGTGACTTGATGTGTACTGTGCCAAAAGCGATTTAGAGTTGGGAGTGACGAGTGTGTTGATAAAACGGTAATATTGGCAGAATTCCACTTTTACAACAATCAGAATTGGTTTAAAAAAGGTAATGCATACCAACATATTAGGCAATAATTAAGAGTACGCAAAGTGATCGTGTCAGGCAAAACTTATATCAAACATTTTACCATTGCAACATTTGATGTAGCCTACAGTCACATTCACCGTGGTTGTCTCAAGAATGCTATAGTGTTCACAGCTGGCGATGCCTTATCGCGATTGGTATTTCCCCATCATTTGCAACAATGTCAATGAGCGTCATCACTATCTTTCCTTTGCGATAACTCAAACTGTCGTGATTACCAGCTGAGATAACATTTTATGAGTTGATTTTACTCCTTGCTCAGAGTTTGTCTGAGCAGTGTCTTAAAACCTCTTAGACGTAAAGTCCCCTGCGTGGTTCAGGTACAGGTTCCGACCTACATTTTTGCTCATGAATCGATTTGTGGACACTGTAGTTCGAAACGGCTTACATTGAGTGATAGCCCTGGTTCTCAAGGACAGAAATGTCCCTCCTTCCATTTAATTCGCTCTTCCAAATGTCCAACTCCTGGCTGAACCCTACGTCACAGCCACTGACAAACCACATGCCTGCAATCCTTGCATTGTACCGTAGCAGGAGAGAGTGTTCATCACTATAGCACATTCAGAGATCGATTTATAGCCATGAATCTAAAATAATTAATAGATTTTAGACAAAAAACACGTTCTGTTTGTCAAAGATGGACATGATGAATATGAGATGAAAGGTGAACTCCTGACGAGTTCAGGAAGCCAAGCTAAAGCCTAGGGTAACATTCACAGTGGTGGGGACAGATGTTTTGATCAAGAGAGACCTTTAGAAAATATACACATTTTCTCTAACACTAAAAATACATATATGTATTTTACAGTTATAAGGAAGGTGAAATCTTATAGTTAGTGGTTTTATAATTTGATTATACTACACCGAACAAAAATATAAACGCCACATGTAAACTGTTGGTCCCATGTTTCATGAGCTGAAATAATAATAATATAAGATCCCAGAAATTATCCGTACGCACAAAAAGCTTATTTCTCAAAAATGTTGTGCACAAATTTGTTTACATCCATGTTAGTGAGCATTGCATTTGTAATTTGCCAAGATAATCCATCCACCTGACAGGTGTGGCATATCAAGAAGATAATTAAACAAGATGATCAATACACAGGTACACCTTGTGCTGGAGACAATAAAAGGCCACTCTAAAATGTGCAGTTTTGTCACACAACAGTTTTGAGGGAGCGTGCAAATCAAATCAAATCAAATTTTATTGGTCACATACACTTGTTTAGCATATGTTATTGCGGGTGTAGCGAAATGCTTGTGCTTCTAGCTCCGACAGTGCAGTAATATCTAACAAGTAATATCTAACAATTTCACAACATATACCCAATAAACACAAATCTAAGTAAGGAATGGATTTAGAATATATACACTACTGGTCAAAAGTTTGAGAACACCTACTCATTGAAGGGTTTTTCTTAATTTTTTACTATCTTCTACATTGTAGAATAATAGTGAAGACATCAAAACTATGAAATAACAAATATGGAATCATTTAGTAACCAAAAAAGTGTTTAACAAATCAAAATACAATTTAGATTTTAAATTCTTCAAAGTAGCCACCCTTTGCCTTGATGACAGCTTTGCACACTCTTGGTATTCTCTCAACCAGCTTAACCTGGAATGCTTTTCCAAAAGTCTTGAAGGAGTTCCCACATATGCTGAGCACTTGTTGGCTGCTTTTCCTTCACACTGCAGTCCAACTCATCCCAAACCATCTCAATTTGATTGTGGAGGCCAGTTCATCTGATGCAGCACTCCATCACTGTCCTTCTTGGTAAAATAGCCCTTACACAGCCTGGAGGTGTGTTGGGTCATTGTCCTGTTGAAAAACAAATGATAGTCCCACTAAGCCCAAACCAGATGGGAGAGTGTATCGCTGCAGAATGCTGTGTTAGCCATGCTGGTTAAGTGTGCCTTGAATTATAAATAAATCACAGACAGTGTCACCAGCAAAGCACCCCCACACCATAACACCTCCTCCTCCATCCTTCACGGTGGGAAATACACATGCAGAGATCATCAGTTCAACCACACCGCGTCTCACAAAGACAGGGCGGTTGGAACCAAAAATCTCAAATTTGGACTCCAGACCAAAGGACAACTTTCCACCTGTGTAATGTCCATTGCTCGTGTTTCTTGGCCCAAGCAAGTCTCTTCTTCTTATTGGTGTCCTTTAGTAGTGGTTTCTTTGCAGCGATTTGACCATGAAAGCCAGATTCACAGTCTCCTCTGAACAGTTGATGTTGAGATGTGTCTCTTACTTGAACTCTGTGAAGCATATATTTGGGCTGCAATCTGAGGTGCAGTTAACTCTTATGAATTTATCCTCTGCAGCAGAGGAAACTCTGGGTCTTTCTTTCCTGTGGCGGTCCTCATGAGAGCCAGTTTCATCATAGCTCTTGATGGTTTTTGCGACTGCACTTTAACAAACCTTCAAAGTTTTTGAATTGTTCTGTATTGACTGACCTTCATGTCTTAAAGTACATTTACATTTTTTTAAGTAATGATGGACTGTCGTTTCTCTTTGCTTATTTGAGCTGTTCTTGCCATAATATGGACTTGGTCTTTTACCAAATAGGGCTATCTTCTGTATACCACCCCTACCTTGTCACAACACAACTGATTGGCTCAAACGAATTAAGAAGGAAAAAAATTCCGCAAAATAACTTTTAACAAGGCACACCTGTTAATTGAAATGCATTCCAGGTGACTATGTCATGAAGCTGGTTGAGAGAATGCCAAGAGTGTGCAAAGCTGTCATCAATGCAAAGGGTGGCTATTTGAAGAATCTCAAATATAAAATATATTTTGATTTGTTTAACACTTTTTTGGTTACGACATGATTCCGTATGTGTTATTTCATAGTTTTGATGTCTTCACTATTCATCTACAATATAGAAAATAGTAAAAATAAAGAAAAACCCTTGAATGAGTGGCTGTGTCCATTCTTTTGACTGGTACTGTATGTCTTTTTCAAGTTTTATGGGTGCTTGTTTTTAAATGGTAAAATTAATCAACTAAACTAAATACAGCAGAAGAGCCGCACAACATAGAGCCCAAAGTTTGTAGTCTGCTGTGGGGTTGCTAATGGGATATGGACCTGGAGGGCG
Source organism: Coregonus lavaretus (assembly GCF_964263955.1). NCBI lineage: Eukaryota > Metazoa > Chordata > Actinopteri > Salmoniformes > Salmonidae > Coregonus > Coregonus lavaretus. Next base: position 44,246,229 of record NC_140008.1, on the reverse strand, counting down.
GAAGGGTAGGATGAGGTCAGACAGGTAATTGTGTGAGCATATGGGGAGCCAGTGGAGGTTGAACAGCACTGGAGTGATGTGCTCACGGGGGAAGGTGTGAGTGAGGAAACGTGCAGCACAGTTCTGGACATATTGTAGCCTTCTAGGCACTTGGCAGATGCGCCAACAAACAGGGCTTTACAATAGTCCAGACGGGATGAAATAAAGGCGTGGATGAGTCGCTTAGCTGCAGGTTGTGACAGCATAGGTCATAACCTGGCAATGTTCCGTAGATGGTCACACTTTTGATGTGGGCCTCAAATGAGAGCTGACTGTCAAATATCACACCCAGGTTGTGAACCTCACTGGAGGGGGGGACCTTGAAACCATCAATATTGAGGCCGTAGCTGCTGATGTTGTTAATGATGGTGTGAGTACCAATCAGGACGACCTCCGTCTTTTTGCAGTTTAACTGCAGGAAACTCTGCTGCATCCACGCTTTGATGTCATGCAGGCAACTGACCAGGAGTGTTGTGGCATTGGCAGTGTCATTGTTTGTTGAAACATACAGCTGAGTGTCGTCAGCATAAAAGTGAAAGCCCAGTCCATGTTTCCTCAAGATATTTCCCAGGGGCAGCATGTAGACACAAAACAGTAGTGGCCCCAGGACCTAGCCTTGAGGGACCCCCTGGCGGACCACAACTGTGTCTGACCTACTAGGTCTGATTGCTACAAACTGGGAGCGATAAGTGAGATAACCGAAAGGTCGCTGGTTCTAATCTCCGAGCCGACTAGGTGAAAAATCTGTCGATGTGCCCTTGAGCAAGGCACTTAACCCTAATTGCTCCTGTAAGTCGCTCTGGATAAGAGCGTCTGCTAAATGACCTATTTATTTATTTATAGGACATGAACCAGTCCAGCAGTATGAGGATGCTGGCAGCCCCAGAGTCAGCATTCATGAGGAGGTCATTGGTGACCCTTACCAAGGCAGCCTCTGTGCTGTGTCTAGCTCTGAAACCCGACAGGAAGGGCTGGAGTAGATTGTGATCGTCCAGATGGTGTTGGAGTTGGCTAGACACAGCACGTTCGAGGAGCTTACTCGGGAAGGGCAGGTTAGAGATAGACCTGTAGTTCTGGAGGTTGTCGGGGTCAGATCCAGGCTTTTTAAGTACTTGTGTGACTGCGGCGAGTTTACGTATGGGTTAAGTATCCACATTGCCAGTCATTAGAGAGGCGGTATTAGTCTAGCACATACATATCTAATGCATTATTAACCATGCAGTGCTCCATCTCATTGTGTTCCCTGATTCCCTCCATCCCAAACAAAGGAGCATTTACGGAGGCAGAATGGCAAAAGCATTGCTCAATCCGTCAGACCTTTATATGAAATGACCTGAAGTAATGCTTATTCCACTGAAATCCAATGTCCCCGTGGAGGTTAAAGACCTTGAAAGAGCCCTTGAATCAGACCCTGACATGCTGGGTCCACAGCTGATCAATCACATGGCCCGGGATGTGTGAGGTGCATCGCGATAAGGCCCCAGTCATATGCTATCCCAGGCTACAGCACAGCCAAATAGCACATCCAGCTATCCAGCCAGCTAGTGCCATCTCTGATAAGTGGGAGTCAATTTGAAATTGACTGTATCCTCTCCTATTATCTCCACAGCAATTTTGAGCCAGCCGACCTGCCCTGCCGTACTGTGCCTTGCGCTTGGCTCCACTTTGTCAGCCAGATGCCAGTGAAAAAGCCCCCTAGAAAAGCCCAGAGATTAAGTTTTGGTATGGATACAGATGACCCAGACTGGAGCAACAAAGTAAGGTGTGCTGGGATGGTCAACTGCTTTCACATTCTGCCAAAGCTTCCTAGCCTTATTGTAGCAGCCCACAACAGTCCTGAATAGGGAGGATTTAGTGTGAATGGGTTGCTGCTCATAGGTGTTATTCCTGTCATTTCTAAAGGCTGAGGAGAGGATGATAACACTGTTTATTGTGTGTACTGTATGTAACTCCTCTGCATGTTAGAGTAGGGGAATCCAGAGTGGGTTTTCCAGCAGATCCCAGTGATCATGCAGAGAAGGACGAGGATGGGGTTTGCTACAGGCTGGAAGGCACAATAGTTTATAGGGAAGATCAGGGAACATTAAACATTAAAAGGAGGACTTCATTTTATACTAAATCCTTTTTCAAGTTAGATTAAATAAACTTTGACTCTGTTTACACATTTTCATAGTGTGTTCATGAAGTGATTATGTTCTGTTCTAAGCTTAGCAATTACACCAAGAGTTACTGAAAATTGTGTTATAATGTCTTGAATGGTACTCAAGGGACTTACAGTGGGGAGAACAAGTATTTGATACACTGCCGATTTTGCAGGTTTTCCTAAAAAAAAAATCCAGAAAATCACATTGTATGATTTTTAAGTAATTCATTTGCATTTTATTGCATGACATAAGTATTTGATACATCACAAAAGCAGAACTTAATATTTGGTACAGAAACCTTTGTTTGCAATTACAGAGATCATATGTTTCCTGTAGGTCTTGACCAGGTTTGCACACACTGCAACAGGGATTTTGGCCCACTCCTCCATATAGACCTTCTCCAGATCCTTCAGGTTTCAGGGCTGTCGCTGGGCAATACAGACTTTCAGCTCCCTCCAAAGATTTTCTATTGGGTTCAGGTCTGGAGACTGGCTAGGCAACTCCAGGACCTTGAGATGCTTCTTAAGGAGCCACTCCTTAGTTGCCCTGGCTGTGTGTTTCGGGTCGTTGTCATGCTGGAAGAACCAGCCACGACCCATCTTCAATGCTCTTACTGAGGGAAGGAGGTTGTTGGCCAAGATCTCATGATACATGGCCCCATCCATCCTCCCCTCAATACGGTGCAGTTGCCCTGTCCCCTTTGTAGAAAAGCATCCCCAAAGAATGATGTTTCCACCTCCATGCTTCACGGTTGGGATGGTGTTCTTGGGGTTGTACTCATCCTTCTTCTTCCTCCAATTACGGTGAGTGGAGTTTAGACCAAAAAGCTCTATTTTTGTCTCATCAGACCACATGACCTTCTCCCATTCCTCCTCTGGATCATCCAGATGGTCATTGGAAAACTTCAGACGGGCCTGGACATGCGCTGGCTTGAGCAGGGGGACCTTGCGTGCGCTGCAGGATTTTAATCCATGACGGCGTAGTGTGTTACTAATGGTTTTCTTTGAGACTGTGGTCCCAGTTCTCTTCAGGTCATTGACCAGGTCCTGCCGTGTAGTTCTGGGCTGATCCCTCACCTTCCTCATGATCATTGATGCCCCACGAGGTGAGATCTTGCATGGAGCCCCAGACCGAGGGTGATTGACCGTCATCTTGAACTTCTTCCATTTTCTAATAATTGCGCCAACAGTTGTTGCCTTCTCACCAAGCTGCTTGCCTATTGTCCTGTAGGCCATCCCAGCCTTGTGCAGGTCTACAATTTTATCCCTGATGTCCTTACACAGCTCTCTGGTCTTGGCCATTGTGGAGAGGTTGGAGTCTGTTTGATTGAGTGTGTGGACAGGTGTCTTTTATACAGGTAACGAGTTCAAACAGGTGCAGTTAATACAGGTAATGAGTGGAGAACAGGAGGGCTTCTTAAAGAAAAACTAACAGGTTTGTGAGAGCCGGAATTCTTACTGGTTGGTAGGTGATCAAATACGTATGTCATGCAAAAAAATGCATATTAATTACTTAAAAATCATACAATGTAATTTTCAGGATTTTTGTTTTAGATTCCGTCTCTCACAGTTGAAGAGTAGCTATGATAAAAATTACAGACCTCTATATGCTTTGTAAGTAGGAAAACCTGCAAAATCGGCAGTGTATCAAATACTTGTTCTCCCCACTGTACATACTACGGTACTGGGGTATCGGTACAGAGTCAATGTGCGGGGGCACCGGTTAGTCGAGGTAATTGAGGTAATATGTACGTGGGTAGAGTTAAAGTGACTATGCATAAATAATAATTAGAGTAGCAGCAGCGTAAAAGAGGGGGATGGAGTTTGGTCGGATGGGGTGGGGTGGCATTGTAAATAGTCCAGGTAGCCATGATTAGCTATTCAGGAGTCTGATGGCTTGGGGGTAGAAGCTGTTAAGAAGCCTTTTGGACCTAGACTTGGAGCTCCGGTACAGCTTGCCATGCGATAGCAGAGAGAACAGTCTATGACTAGGGGGGCTGGAGTCTTTTACAATTTTTAGGGCCTTCCTCTTACACCGCCTGGTATAGAGGTCCTGGATGGCAGGAAGCTTGGCCCCAGTGATGTACTGGGCCGTACGCACTACTCAAATACTTATGTCATGCAATAAAATGCAAATTAATTACTTAAAAATCATACAATGTGATTTCCTGGATTTTTGTTTTAGATTCCGTCTCTCACAGTTGAAGTGTATCTATGATAAAAATGACAGACCTCTACATGCTTTGTAAGTAGGAAAACCTGCAAAATCGGCAGTGTATCAAATACTTGTTCTCCCCACTGTACATCTGTGCATGGAAGCCTTCATTAACCAACTGTAAAGGATGATGTCCTCCTGTTTTTCTGCATGTATTCCTGTCTGGCCTCAGTGACTGGGTCATGGAAATTGAACTGCTATAAAAGTCGTCAAGTGAAGTATTTTAGTGAGCAGCTCTCAGGCTTTGAAGCTAGTTTATTCAAGTGAGGCCCTGAGGCCAATGCTTGTTCATTAAAGGTAAGGGATATACAGTTCTCTGTCAGTAAAAAGAAATGTTTATGCAGATTTGGTAGTCCACAGCAAAAGCACCATTCGTCTGATGTTGGCCCAAAGAAAGGGAAGGTTGGGATTAAGTTGTCTATCCATAAACTAGTGAAAAGATCTGATTTCATTCTCACCCGCTGCTTATTAATCATTGACTTGAAACCCTTGATGCTTTTTAAATGTAAAATGTCATACCAAAGGATGAACCAACAGTCATTCCTTTGTGGGAATATGTAGGCAAGGCCTTACCATTTAAAATACATATTTTGAGCTCCAATAGTTGTTGCAAATACTATTCATAGTTTGTACTACCATGGCAAAAACCTTTGTGTTCAGAACCTCACAATGTAAATAATCTACAGTTTACTGGAAACATCGAAAGGGAAGTGTGATGGATAAAGGTAGGTAACACAGAATTTGCAGACGGCGGGTCCAGAAAGAGGATATTTCCTTTGTGTCCGACTTTATTAAAGGAATAAGAAGCGTAACTCCATCAGACAGCATGGAAACGGGAAGGTTACGTAGAGGTTTGCTTCAAAAATGCTCTCTCAGAGACAATTTAAAAAGCTCTTGCTCTAACTAATCCATGAAATAAGAAATATCCAGCCAAACTCCAACCTGAAAGGCGTGTGTGTGTGTGTGTTTGTGTGTGTGTGTGTGTGTGTGTGTGTGTGTGTGTGTGTGTGTGTGTGTGTGTGTGTGTGTGTGGGTGTGAGAGAGAGAGACCAGACACTCAAGTCATTCGTATGGCGTGACGCATTAAATCAGTGTTCAGTGTGCCAAGGGCATCACTGCAAACAAGTGGATGTCTGTGCTACTGATACAGTATGTTAGTTCATAGTTCCTCCTGTACAACATCTAGAGGTACACTACATGACCAAAATTATGTGGAAACCTGCTTGTCGAACATGTCATTCAAAAATCATGGGCATTAATATGGAGTTGGTCCCCCCTTTACTGCTGTAACAGCCTCCACCCTTCTGGGAAGGCTTTCCACTACATGTTGGAACATTGCTGCGGGGACTTGCTTCAATTCAGCCTCAAGAGCATTAGTGAGGTCGGGCACTGATGTTGGGCGATTAGGCCTGGCTCGCAGTCGGCGTTCCAATTCATCCCAAAGGTGTTCGATGGGGTTGAGGTCAGGGTTCTGTGCAGGCCAGTCATGTTCTTCCCCACCGATCTCGACAAACCATTTCTGTATGGACCTCGCTTTGTGCAGAGGGGCATTGTCATGCTGAAACAGGTAAGGGCCTTTTCCAAACTTCCAAAAGTTGGAAGCACAGAATCGTCTAGAATGTCATTGTATGCTGTGGCGTTAAGATTTCACTTCACGTGAACTAAGGGGCATAGCCCCAATCATGAAAAACAGCCTCAGACCATTATTCCTTCTCCACCAAACTTTACAGTTGGCACTATTCATTCGGGCAGGTAGCATTCTCCTGGCATCCGCCAAACCCAGATTTGTCCGTCGGACTGCCAGATGGTGAAGCATGATTCATCACTCCAGAGAACGTGTTTCAACTGCTCCAGAGTCCAATGGCGGCTAGCTTGGCATTGCACATGGTGATCTTAGGCTTGTCTGCGGCTGATCGGCCATGGAAACTCATTTCATGAAGGTCCCGACGTACAGTTCTTGTGCTGACTTTGCTTCCAGAGGCAGTTTGGAACTCGGTAGTGAGTGTTGCAACCGAGGACAGACGATTTATACGCGCTTCAGCACTCGGCGGTCCCGTTCTGTGAGCTTGTGTGGCCTACCACTTCGCGGCTGAGCCGTTGTTGCTCCTAGACGTTTCCACTTCACAATAACATTACTTACAGTTGACCGGGGCAGCTCTAGCAGGGCAGAAATTTGACGAACTGATTTGTTGGAAAGGTGGCATTCCATGACGGTGCCACTTTGAAAGTCACTAAGCTCTTCAGTGAGGCCATTCTACTGCCAATGTTTGTCTATGGAGATTGCATGGCTTTGTGCTCGATTTTATAAACTTGTCAGCAACGGGTGTGGCTGAAATAGCAGAATCCACTAATTTGAAGGGGTGTCCATATACTTTTGTATACACTACCAGTCAAAAGTTTGGAAACACCTACTCATTCAAGGGTTTTTCTTTATTTTCACTATGTTTTACATTGTAGAATAATAGTGAAGACATCACAACTATGAAATAACACATATGGAATCATGTAGTAACCAAAAAAGTGTTAAACAAATCAAAATATATTTTATATTTGAGATTCTTCAAATAGCCACCTTTTGCCTATATTTAACAGCCCTCTATCAGTAAAAAGTTAGTTTGATGCAGATTTGATATTCCACAGCAAAAGCCCCATTCGTCTGATGTTGGCCCGAAGAAAGGTTTGGATTAAGTAGTCGCCTGTAGCTCAGTTGGTAGAGCATGGCGCTTGCAACGCCAGGGTTGTGGGTTCGTTTCCCACGGGGGGCCAGTATGAAAAATGTATGCACTCACTAACTGTAAGTCGCTCTGGATAAGAGTGTCTGCTAAATGACTAAAATATAAAATGTATCCATAAGCTGGGGGAAAGATCCGATCTGATTCTCACCCTCTGCTTATTAATTATTCACTTGTAACCCTTGATGCTTTCTTTAAAATGTACAATTTCATACCAAAGGATGATGCAACAGTCATTCCTTTGTGCCAATATGTAGGCAAGGCCTGACCATTTAAAATACTTATTTTGAGCTACAATAGTTGTTGCAAATACCATTCATAGTGTGTACTGCCATGGCAGAACGCTATGTGTTCAGAACCTGACAATGCAAACAATCATCTACATGTAAACTTTACTACATAGGATGTCCTCGGGACGAAACTAAACACAGGTCCTTTCAAATGAATGATGTACAACAGAATTAAACAAAGTGCCAAGTGAGGTTTATTAAAAGTGAGCAGCAATACATACAATTCATAAATGTAGACGGGTCACAACATTGGAACACACTCACTGGCTGCAACTACCACTTAGGGAACACGCAAAATAATTACCAACAGGGAAAGAAAAAATAGCACACTTGTGGTGAAACACTCTTTGTAAGATAGCACACATGATTACACGTGAGTGTGTAAAATGATAACACACTCATGATCACACACAATGGGTAAGCAGAGAACACACTAGTGATTGCACACTCTTGGTAAGATGATGACACACTTGTGGCCATTAACATGCGGAAGCACACGCATTCATTCATAGGATTTGCCTATGCTCTCTAACAACAACTCCTACTAAGGACAGCCAGCCCTGGAGGTTTCTGGGGAAGTGGTGACAAAACATACAAACAAACATATAACAAAGAAAATGAAACTAGTCCGCTCCTCAAGGCAACCCCAAATCTTTTGCCTGATTACTGGCTCATTAGCCGGGGAGGACTGAACAAAATACCAAGCTACACACATCATTTAAGGGAGCCCAAACACTCACAGCCCAAACAGCGTTGAAGACGTCACAACAGTCGACAAACTTGCAACAAACACAGCCCATGGTGGAAGGACAAGGAGTGTGCACACTCCTCTGTCGTCCGTGGCAGAAACACCGGCTCACCAATCGATAGTTTAGTCTCACTGACTTATACACAACTTATACATGAAGTTTACTGGAAACATCCGAAGGGAAGTGTGATGGAGAAAGGTAGGTGACACAGTGTTTGCAGACAGCGGGTCCAGAAAGAGGATATTTCCTTTGTGTCCGACTTTATTAAAGGAATAAGAAGCGTAACTCCATCAGACAGGATGGAAACGGGAAGGTTACGTAGAGGTTTGCTTCAAAAAATTCTCTGAGACAATTTTAAAAAACTCTTGCTGTAACAAATCCATGAAATAAGAAATATCCAGACAATCTCCAACCTGCAAGGTGTGTGTGTGTGTGTGTGTGTGTGTGTGTGTGTGTGTGTGTGTGTGTGTGTGTGTGTGTGTGTGTGTGTGTGTGTGTGTGTGTGTGCAGACAAGTCATTCGTATGGCATGACACATTAAATCAGTGTTCAGTCTGCCAAGGGTGTCGCTGCAAACAAGTGGATTTCTGTGCTAATGATATAGTAGTTCATAGCTAGATATTCTGACATTTACAATTCACCCTAAACCCACTGTCCCATCGTGACACTTCTCATTTTAATGCTTAGTGGATGCATCCTGTTCTTCAGATAAATGAGGAGAAAATATCTTAATATTCAGCTGCATACCCCAGTGGTGAAGATGCCCTTGAAGTATCTGGTGGACACACTTTTGAATGGTGTCTGTTAGCTCTCCACAAACAACATGCGCGTATTCCCGGGGCGGTAATTCTGGAAAAAAATGCAACTCATTCATCTCATGCAGGAGTTTTCTAAAGTTCAAAGGGTCCCTCTAATTATCCCTGCTTTGCTGAGAATTCAAAATCACGCGCAGCCAGTAGCCCGTTACGCAAAACAAGCCAAAAACAACGATCCAACTATCTCCTGAGAGAAGAAAGCAGCTGTTAATGACTAATGAAGGACACGTCAGGGATTTCAAACTGAAGGTCGATTGAATTAGAGAAACAGCTCAAATGAAATATGACCATATTTGGGGATGAACATTTTTTAATGAGCACCTGTTATTTTAACTTTCAATTAGCTGGGTATCATTTTGTATTTATATACAGTGGGGAAAAAAAGTATTTAGTCAGCCACCAATTGTGCAAGTTCTCCCGCTTAAAAAGATGAAAGAGGCCTGTAATTTTCATCATAGGTACACGTCAACTATGACAGACAAAATGAGAAAAGAAATTCCAGAAAATCACATTGTAGGAGTTTTTATGAATTTATTTGCAAATTATGGTGGAAAATAAGTATTTGGTCCCCTACAAACAAGCAAGATTTCTGGCTCTCACAGACCTGTAACATCTTCTTTAAGAGGCTCCTCTGTCCTCCACTCGTTACCTGTATTAATGGCACCTGTTTGAACTGGTTATCAGTATAAAATACACCTGTCCACAACCTCAAACAGTCACACTCCAAACTCCACTATGGCCAAGACCAAAGAGCTGTCAAAGGACACCAGAAACAAAATTGTAGACCTGCACCAGGCTGGGAAGACTGAATCTGCAATAGGTAAGCAGCTTGGTTTGAAGAAATCAACTGTGGGAGCAATTATTAGGAAATGGAAGACATACAAGACCACTGATAATCTCCCTCGATCTGGGGCTCCACACAAGATCTCACCCCGTGGGGTCAGAATGATCACAAGAACGGTGAGCAAAAATCCCAGAACCACACGGGGGGACCTAGTGAATGGCCTGCAGAGAGCTGGGACCAAAGTAACAAAGCCTACCATCAGTAACACACTACGCCGCCAGGGACTCAAATCCTGCAGTGCCAGACGTGTCCCCCTGCTTAAGCCTGTACATGTCCAGGCCCGTCTGAAGTTTTCTAGAGTGCATTTGGTTGATCCAGAAGAGGATTGGGAGAATGTCATATGGTCAGATGAAACCAAAAAATAACTTTTTAGTAAAAACTCAACTCGTCGTGTTTGGAGGACAAAGAATGCTGAGTTGCATCCAAAGAACACCATACCTACTGTGAAGCATGGGGGTGGAAACATCATGCTTTGGGGCTGTTTTTCTGCAAAGGGACCAGGACGACTGATCTGTGTAAAGGAAAGAATGAATGGGGCCATGTATCGTGAGATTTTGAGTGAAAACCTCCTTCCATCAGCAAGGGCATTGAAGATGAAACGTGGCTGGGTCTTTCAGCATGACAATGATCCCAAACACACTGCCCGGGCAACGAAGGAGTGGCTTCGTAAGAAGCATTTCAAGGTCCTGGAGTGGCCTAGCCAGTCTCCAGATCTCAACCCCATAGAAAATCTTTGGAGGGAGTTGAAAGTCCGTGTTGCCCAGCGACAGCCCCAAAACATCACTGCTCTAGAGGAGATCTGCATGGAGGAATGGGCCAAAATACCAGCAACAGTGTGTGAAAACCTTGTGAAAACGTTTGACCTGTGTCATTGCCAACAAAGGGTATATAACAAAGTATTGAGAAACTTTTGTTATTGACCAAATACTTATTTTCCACCATAATTTGCAATTAAATTCATAAAAAATCCTACAATTTGATTTTCTGGATTTTTTTCTTCTCATTTTGTCTGTCATAGTTGACGTGTACCTATGATGAAAATTACAGGCGTCTCTCATCTTTTTAAGTGGGAGAACTTGCACAATTGGTGGCTGACTAAATACTTTTTTCCCCCACTGTAGATAAAGTGAAATTATTTTCTGCTCCCTGTGAAAGACAGAGGCTAAATGTAAGGGCACGTTTCTGTCACACACTTATCTGTTTCACCTGTCTTGTGCTTGTCTCCACCCCCCTCCAGGTGTCGCCCATTTTCCCCATCATCCCCTGTGCATTTATACCTGTGTTTTCTGTTTGTCTGTTGCCAATTTGCCTTGTCTCTTCAAGCCTACCAGCGTTTTTTCCCTTACTCCTGTTTCTCGTTAGTTCCTGTTTTCTAGTTCTCCCGGTTTTGACCATTCTGCCTGCCCTGACGCTGAGCCTTCCTGCCGCTCTGTACCTCTTGACACGGCCCTGGATTACTGACCTCTTCCTGCCCTTGACCTGTCGTTTGCCTGCCCCCTGTTTTGTAAAAAAACGTTTGTTATTTCGAACTGTCTGCATCTCTGTCTTATCCTGAGGTCTGATAGTTTCTTACAAAGTAACCTTACAAATAGGCCTGTTTCTATACTCACACGAGACGGAAGTCATTTTTTTTAAGTGGCAAAAAATCTGTACTGACACACTGTATTTAATCTAAATTCCCCAAATTCATTTTTAACAGTTCAGTTCCTAATAGCTATAGTGCATACTCAACAATTGTGAAAAAGCAACTTAATAAGCCTTTACTGCCTGTCATAACCAACAGTTTGGAGACTAATTTGGAGGTTTGTCTATTATGGTGTCATCCTTCTCTTCACCCTGTGCTGGATATGACACCTCTAACATGTTGACACGGATAAACTCACAGATCTGAAGTGTCTTAGCCAGTGTGAATCCCAAGCCATGGAGAGAAGAGTTGTACAGAAACACTCCTGATCGCACCAATTAGCTTCCTGTAAACAGAACAGGCCTGTGACACTCATACTGTATCATAACATCACCAGTCCATGCAAATAAAAGCCCTTACATAAAATTATTTTATAATATAAAATGTTTTATCAAACAAGATTTAATTCATGAAATTGTGTGGTAATGAAGCATATCTTTCTTAAATGTTGTATTAATTCATGTCAAAACCTGTTAGCGTAAACTTGCACAGTCCACCGTGTCATGGTGATTTTATTGTCGTTTTGCCTCCCACACACCAATTCCTCCCCCACCAACATTATCATTATCTTTACAAGCATTACACCTGTCATCAGTTACTTAAATGTCCACTTATTAGATATCATCCTGAAGCCCAACTCTGTAACACCAAGAGGTCTTCACTGGAGACAAGCAAAGCCTTTGTTTAGATCGATCAAAAATCCCCAGTGACCACATGATGTCAGACCATGACGTTTTTGCTTTCATATAATGAATTCACCTTGCAGAGCACTGTGAGGGTGTTGTGTGAGATTAGACAGACCTGATGAGGAACGGAGATGTGCTGAACGCCAGACAGCTCAGATTCATGTCTGATTCCCCTCGCCTGTGGAGTGATAAAACTGGATCCAGCCTCGTTAACTTAGCACCTTTATGCACCTTTCAATGTATGACCGGCAGCAGTATTACGAATGAATGGTGCTGAATGATCTGAAATGACTCAGGTAAGATCAGAGAAGGGCTGTGTGATACATGACCACTGGTAAGTGAATGGACTGGATATTTCCTGGATGGTTCTTACCTGACCAGGAAAAACTCTGTGCCAATGTCATAGTCAAACTCAGGGACATATCAGGGACACACATTCAGGGACACGCCCATATGAACAAATACTACAGTTTACTATAGAATACTACAGTACTTACTATAGAATGATGTGGTAAACTGTAGTATACTGTAGAATACTACACTACACACTGTAGTATCCCTCAATCATGTGTAGTGCTTACAATTGGTTGTTTAGCAACAAAACCGAATTGTGCGCAACTATGGGGCAAAACTGATGGGGTTGGCTTAGATTGTTGACAACATGTAAACTATATTTAGTCTCCACATGTTTATTGAAAACATAAACACATTTGCACAATGAGCACAATGAGCGCCTCTCAAATACATCATTACAGTTGTTGGTTAGCTAGCAAGTTCATTTTTGCCATAGTAGCATTCACATGAAATTAGTCAAAACACCTCAAAACAAGACATGGTATCAATAACAATATACAACGAGTTGAAATGAGCCATCTACGATTCACCACATGGCAGCTATTTGTCATTGTTGCTAACTATCTGACCATCCAGAATCATAACACCATACGGCCTTCATTTTTGTGATGTTGTCACAAAAACTGTCAGCCAATTTTGTAGTGTACTGTAGAATACTATAGTAAATACTACAGTATACAGACTGCAAGAACACTACAGTAAATAGTATAGTAATGTCCGCAAAAACATTACAGTCTGCAAAAACACTAAAGTAATTACTATAGTATATGCTACGATATTTAATTTGTATATACCTTGCCCATTCCCCTCCCCCATATCACAATTTGTGTCACCCATAAGTGAGAAACGTACATGTCAAGTATAGACCATATATTGTGTTCCCTACAGGTTATAGAAAGAGCAGAATCTCTGAACGATCCGTCAGCAAAAAAACACTACTGTAATTACTATAGTATATACTACAGTTTTTTTTTACTACAGTATATATGCACTATAGTAAACTGTAAATACTACAGCATACTACAGTCATGTCCGCAACACTAAAGGAAATACTACAGTATTCACTGTAGTGTTTTTGCTGACTTTAGTCCGCAAAAACACTACAGTGAATACTATAGTAGTATTTTTTCATGTGGGACCTCATACATCATAAGGGATAGGAGATAAATATGGAACTTGTATTTCCATTCAAAGTAGGGTCTTGACAGCAGTGTTATCCAAGGCTCACCCCTCTATTCATGAATTTAAGTGTTTAAAGGATTTACCAAAGGACTTCACAATGATGTTTTCCCAATAAATATGCTCTCATTTTGTTAATTTCCTGGAGCATCTCATTTCCCCAGCATTTAGTTGAATGTAGGATTGTATAATTCAACGTAGCTGTAAATTATTTCATCCCCAGAGGGAAAGAGAACAGACTAATTAGAATCACTGATAAACTACAGAAAGGGGAGTTGGGAGATAAAGGGCCTGAAAAAATTAAAAAATTAAAATCCCCCCAACAATGCATTTTACAGGCAAGAGCAATAGAAAGAATAGCATGTCATGGTGTGGAGGCAAAAACAATGGCTATTAAATTATTTTTCCTTGAATGCTTTGAAAGTTGGACTGGGATGAACGTAAAATTAGCATTAAAAAATATATATATTAAACAAAAACATTACAATCAAACTAATATTTTGTGTTACACATTTGTATCAGAACATGGATAAAATGTTCATTTTAAGAAATGTTATAATAGGAAGAGATTGCTAATTTTTTTCTGAATTGGTCATTGGTACTTCATCAATGTCTGTCACAATGACGCACGACCAAGAGAACAACATGACCCCGTTGTGCCAAATATCATAATTTTTTCTAGATCTGCTCATTACATTTCTCCTCCTTTCCTTGTTTGTTCATGAGGCGGTTGAACCATGTGATGTTTCCTCCTATTTATAATGAATGACTCAAAGCCACATCTCTCACTCATGCTGAATCAGGCTTTACTGTCACCAAAATGACATGAATTGAGAAAGTACTACAGTATACAGCACTTGAATAAACACCATGAATACTTTACAAAACTCAGTTCATGATTTCTCCCAATTTTCAGGGTAAATTGTGTATACGTGTTGGCCTATCATGTTAATGTGTGCATAAAAGGCATAATTTGATTAAAACCATGCTAGGATTAAATTAGTCTTTATAAAGCCCATCTTTACATAAGCAAAAAAGACCTGGTAGTAATTTGCTATGGGGCAGATTACATGGATTATGCCATTCCAGTAGGATATTTTTAATCTGTGGTTCATTGAGAACAGTTAGTTTGAGACTTACCTCTAAAATTAGTAAGAGTACTAAAAGGTCATTAAGGATGGGCCTTTGGGCCTCACAATGTCTAACTGTAGAGAACATGCTACCAACAAACATCCTCAAGACATTACAGATTGGTGTGATTCTCAATCACAATTTACTGCATAGGCAAACTAATGTCAGCACTGTCAATATGCCTGTGGTTATAGATTCAGCACATTCCAAACAGAAAGTGTGTTGATTTACCAGATGATTTACTAGTAACTCATAATGTGGTTTCTGCAATGCACAAAGACAGCTGACATCAAGGAGTGCTATAAATTCATAGCCTCTCTTTTTTTGCAAGTTATTATGTTTTCTTTTTGGGGGTGATGGGAAGATAATCTGAAAGCTGTCAGAATGAATCAGGTTAGTCACCAGTGAGCTTGCCATTCGGAGTTGGGATTCTGTCGTGATGACACATACTGTAGAGTAGGAGCCTATCTCGCCCTGATCACACTAGTCATTTCTTTAATGATCGCAACATATACTGGACAAAAATATGAAGCAACATTTATAGTGTTGAAATAAATCATCCCAGAAATGTTCCATTTGCACAAAAAATATATTTATCTCAAATGTTGTGCACACATTTGTTTACATCCCTAATAGTGAGCATTTCTCCTTTGCCAAGATAATCCATCCACCAGACAGGTGTGGCATATCAAGAAGCTGATTAAACTGCATGATCATTACACAAGTGCACCTTGTGCTGGGGAACAATTAAAGGCCACTCTTAAATGTGCAGTTTTGTCACACAACACAATGCCACAATTGGCATGCTGACCGCAGGAATGTCCACCAGAGATGTTGCCAACATTGTTTTAGAGAATTTGGCAGTACGTCCAACTGGCCTCACAACAGCAGACCACAATTAACCACGCTAGCACAGGACCTCCACATCTGGCTTCTTCAACTGCGGGATTGTCTGAGACCAGCCACCCGGACAGCTGATGAAACTGTGTGTTTGCACAACTGAATAATTTCTGCCCAAAATGTCAGAAACCCTCTTAGGGAAGCTCATCTGCTTGCTCATCCTCCTCATCAGGGTCTTGACCTGACTGCAGTTCGGCGTCGAAACCGACTTCAGTGGGCAAATGCTCACCTTCGATGTCCACTGGCATGCTGGAGAAGTGTGCTCTTCACAGATGAATCCCGGTTTGAACTGTACCAGGCAGATGGCAGACAGCATGTATGGCGTTGTGTGCTCGAGTGGTTTGCTGATGTCAGTGTGGTGATCCGAGTGCCCCACGGTGGGGACATGTTATGGGCAGGCATAAGCTACGGACAACGAACACAATTGTATTCTATCGATGGCAATTTGAATGCACAGAGATACTGTGACAAGATCCTGAGGCCCATTGTCATGCCATTCATCCGCCGCCACCACCTCATGTTTCAGCATGATAATGCATGGCCCCATGTCGCAAGAATCTGTACACAATTCCTGGAAGCTGAACATTTCCCAGTTCTTCCACGGCTTACATACTCAACAGACAGTCACCCATTGAGCAAGTTTGGAATGCTCTGGATCGATGTGTATGACAGTGTGTTCCAGTTCCCACCAATATCCAGCAACTTCGCACAGCCATTGAAGAGGAGTGGGACAACATTCCACAGGCCACAATCAACAGCCTGATCAATTCTATGCGAAGGAGATGTGTCACGCTGCATGAGGCAAATGGTGGTCACACCAGATACTGACTGGTTTTCTGATCAAATCGAATCAAATCAAATGAAATTATATTTGTCACATGCGCCGAATACATCATGTACAGTGAAATACTTACGTATAAGCCCTTAACCAACAATGCCGTTTCAAGAAATAATACAAAAATACAATAATAATGAAATAAAAGTAACAAATAATTAAAGAGCAGCAGTAAAAATAACAATAGCGAGGCTATATACAGGGGGTACCGGTACCGAGTCAATGTGCGGGGGCACCGGTTAGTCGAGGTAATTGAGGTAATATGTACATGTAGGTATAGTTATTAAGGTGACTGTGCATAGATAATACACAGAGAGTGGCAGCAGCGTAAAAGAGTGGGGGGGGGGCATGCAAATAGTCTGGGTAGCCATTTGATTAGATGTTCAGGAGTCTTATGGCTTGGGGGTAGAAGCTGTTTGGAAGCCTCTTGGACCAAGGAAATAGAAGCTCTCAACCTGCTCCACTACAGCCCCGTCGATGAGAATGGGGGCGTGCTCCGTCCTCTTCTTTTTCCTGTAGTCCACAATTATCTCCTTTGTCTTGATCACGTTGAGGGAGAGGTTGTTGTCCAGGCACCACACGGCCAGGTCTCTGACCTCCTCCCTATTGGCTGTCTCATTGTTGTCGGTGATCAGGCCTACCAATGATGGTGTTGGAGTCGTGCCTGGCCATGCAGTCATGAGTGAACAGGGAGTAAAGGAGGGGACAGAGCACGCACCCCTGAGGGGCCCTCGTGTTGAGGATCAGCGTGGCATATGTGTTGTTACCTACCCTTACCACCTGGGGGCGGCCAGTCAGGTAGTCCAGGATCCAGTTGCAGAGGGAGGTGTTTAGTCCCAGGGTCCTTAGCTTAGTGATGAGCTTTGAGGGCACTATGTTGTTGAACGCTGAGCTGTAGTCAATGAATAGCATTCTCACATAGGTGTTCCTTTTGTCCAGGTGTGAAAAGGCGGTGTGGAGTGCAATAGAGATTGCATCATCTGTGGATCTTTTGGAGCGGTATGCAAATTATGTGGGTCTAGGGTTTCTGGGTTAATGGTGTTGATGTGAGCCATGTCCAGCCTTTCAAAGCACGTCATGACTACAGACACGAGTGCTACGGGTCAGTAGTCATTTAGGCAGGTTACCTTAGTGTTCTTGGGCTCAGGGACTGTGGTGGTCTGCATGAAACATGTTGGTATTACAGACTCAGACAGGGAGAGGTTGAAAATGTCAGTGAAGACACTTGCCAGTTGGTCAGCGCATGCTCAGAGAACACGTCCTGGTAATCCGTCTGGCCCTGCTGCCATGTGAATGTTGACCTGTTTAAAGGTCTTACTCACATCGGCTATGGAGAGCGTGATCACACAGTCGTCCGGAACAGCTGATGCTCTCATGCATGTTTCAGTGTTACTTGCCTCAAAACGAGCATATAAGTAATTTAGCTTGTCTGGTGGGCTCGTGTTACTGGGCAGCTCGCGGCTGTGCTTCCCTTTTGTAGTCTGTAACAGCTTGCAAGCCCTGCCACATCCGACGAGCATCGGAGCCAGTGTAGTACCATTCGACCTTAGTCCTGTATTGACGCTTTGCCTGTTTGATGGTGCTTCGGAGGCCATAGCGGGCTCCTTGAAAGCGGCAGCTCTACCCATTTGCTCAGTTCGGATGTTGCCTGTAATCCATGGCTTCTGGTTTGGGTATGTACGTAAAGTCACTGTGGGGACGACGTCATCTATGCACTTATTGATGAAGCCAGTGACTGATGTGGCGTACTCCTCAATGCCATCGGAAGAATCCCGAAACATATTCCAGTCTGTGCTAGCAAAACAGTCCTGTAGCTTAGCATCTGCTTCATCTGACCACTTTTTTATTAACCGAGTCACTGGTGCTTCCTACTTTAGTTTTTGCTCGTAAGCAGGAATCAGGAGGCTTTGTACGCATCTCTGTGTGTGGAGTAAAGGTGGTCCAGGGTTTTTTTCCCTCTGGTTGCACATTTAACATGCTGGTAGAAATGAGGTAAAACGGATGTAAGTTTCCCTGCATTAATGTCCCCGGCCACTAGCAGCGCCGCCTCTGGATGAGCGTTTTCCTGTTTTCTTATGGCCGTATACAGCTCATTGAGTGCGGTCTTAGTGCCAGCATCGGTTTGTGGTGGTAAATAGACAGCTATGAAGAATATAGATTAAAACTCTCTTGGTAGATATTGTGGTCTACTGCTTATCATGAGATACTGTACCTCAGGCGAGCAAAACCTTGAGACTTCCTTAGATATCGTGCACCAGCTGTTGTTTACAAATATGCAAATACCCCTTGTCTTACCAGATGCTGCTGTTCTATCCTGCCGATACAGTGTATAACCTGCCAGCTGTATGATATTCATGTCTTCGTTCAGCCACGACTTACAGTTTTTAATGTCCCGTTGGTAGGATATACGTGCTTGTAGTTCGTCCACTTTATTATCAAGTGATTGTAAGTTGACCAATAGTATCGATGGCAAAGGCAGATTAGCAACTAGTCGCCGGCTCCTTACCAAGCACCCCAATCTCCTTCCGCGATATCTCCTTTTCTTTCTACTGTGAATGACAGGGATGAGGCCCCTGTCGGGTGTCTGGAGCAAATCCCTCTCATCCGACTCATTAAAGATAAATTATTCATCCAGTTCAAGATGAGTAATCGCTGTTCTAATGTCCAGAAGCTCTTTTTGGTCATAAAAGACGGTAGCAGCAACATTATGTACAAAATAAGTTACAAACAATGCGAAAAAACACACAAAATAGCATGGTTGGTTAAGAGTCCATAAAACGGTAGCCATCCCCTCCGGCGCCAATCAATCTCCTCATGGCCCTACCTTTTTTTTAAAAGGTATCTGTGACCAACAGATGTATATCTGTATTCCCAGTCATGTGAAATCCATAGATTATGCCTAATGAATTTATTTCAATTGACTGATTTCCTTATATGAACTGTAACTCAGTAAAATCGTTGAAATTGTTGCATGTTGCGTTTATATTTTTTGTTCAGTGTATATTGGATCGACTGAAACAGCATGCAGAATGTAAAGCAGGAAAAGCTGTGCTGAATTTCACACTTCAATCCATGCTCTCTAAGCTCGGGAAGCAATTCAGGGTAATTGTGTAACATTTATCGACAGTAGCCGTGCTACACCACCCCTTGGTTTACACAGGAGCAAAGGGGAGCTCCAAAATGCTAAGACATAAGGTTCCCAATACAGGCCGACCAAATTAATCATAGAAGTACATCAAAATACAAAAAAAGCTTTGATTTGGAATATAACTGAAGAGCAATGGTAAACTGCTAAAATTTGATTGGGGAAAGCTTTCAATTACAACTTTGTTTCAGTAATAAAAACAAAGAACAAAGAACAGCGGCTGGCATTTCACTTCTAAAGAGAAGAATTACACAACTAAAATACATTAATACATTTGACCATTGACACCATTCAAGCTTACAAATATTTCTTAAGAGCAATTATAAAGTACACTTACAAAATAGGTCATCTTTACAGATATACCTGTACCAAATTAATGAATTACATTTCCTTAAACTTTCAATAATACATATTAATCTGTGGGAGAATTGTAGGCCTACCTTCAAGAAGACACATTCATTCAACAAACAATTCTGGCACAAGGCACCACAGGAGGCTCCCAGTTGAAATTACTTCTTAAAATGGCTTACATCCACTTCCCTTATAAAGGCTGGCAGAAATTGTCCAATACCTGAAAAAGTGCCACTACTGGTAGACCTCCCATGGTCCCACATGCTACAATTGTATAGTCCAAGTTTGATGCACAATGGCCACATTCAATACAATGTTTTAATACAATGTCAAAACTTTCAGACTAAGAAACAAGCTTGTCGCACAGACGAAAGGTAGAGCATAACAAAGACGGAGAGTAACAATGTTCCTATAACCGAACCCTGTGGTAGAACCTTTTTAATTCCCAAGTGATTAGACTTGTGTCTTGCTACTGGACCACAACATTTATATTACAAAAGATAGATAGGACAACAAAAACAACTACATCAGCCACTTAATTTAACAGGTGTCCTTAATGGCACTACTAATGACTGAATTTGAAGGATGAGGCTTTATGTGCATAAGTTCACAGGGAAAAACTAAAATGCAAGGCCTCACTATAATGCAATGGCACACTGTCGGTATTAAGGTTGATTTGAAATTCCATTTCAGCTACTGTATGAGAGGATTCCGCACCCCCAAGCCACTCTCGTCCACTCCCATGTTTGGTAGGAATGCTTTGAAGATATGAAGGTGTTTGAAAGTATAACATGCCCAATAAATATGTTCCCTTAGAGAGATTATGCTGTAGGGAAGGTACGGGTAGGTCTGTCAAATTCATGGGGAATTTAACTTTTCGATATTTCTAATGAACACACTTAGCTTCTGATGTTAATGATCCAAAACCCTGTATTTGATAATTTGTAATCTGTTCATCTCTATCTGAAAGATATATTATTTTTTTTTTACAAACCTCCAAAGAAACATTTGCAAATGGTATAAACTGGGAATGATTGTGAGGCGTCTCACACTCATAAAAGTACCAAACTAATCTAAAGTATGCCTAAGCGTATTGATATGAAAGTTCCATGGTTGCTGAGTGTTGCAGTCAGCGAGTTTCAGATAAATTTGCCTCTAGTGGTGCTGACTAGACAAACAGGACTGACTCATTCATCCGGTTATCTGCCTGGAGTGCCTTACAAATGAGCCCCGTTAGATGCACAATGATACACTTGACATTCTGTATGAAAGGGATAGTTGATTGGTTAAGATCATTGTCTCTCCGCTGACCCAGTCAATCAGTAAACAGAAACAAGATGATCTAAGGAAGGTCCAATAAACCTCCTTGTTTATCAGAAGAGGCGGGACTAACTATCACGCTCTGCGCAATGCGGAAGAGAAAGACAAAAATGAACCGCATGTTGAACATGACGTGATAAAAACCACAGCGCCTATCTTGGCATACCTTGACTTCACAGAGCCATTGATTTTGACCACAGATGCAAGCTTCAATGGCCTGGGTGCTGTGTTAAGCCAACAGCAAAATGGAGTAGAGAAATTACTGGCGTACGCCAGTCGGGGATTCCACAGATCAGAACGGAACGTCAAGCACTACAGTGCATATAAACTTCTTGCCCTTAAATGGGCTGTGACTGATAAGTTCAGGGAGTACCAGTTGCACTCAAAGTTTGTGGCTTATACAGATCACAATCCTTTCAAGTATAGACAGCGCTAACCTGAGTGCTATACTCATTAAGGTTTAACAGAACAGTATTTATACACTGCAGGCCCCAAGAGGTTTCATAATACATTTTTTTAATGTTTTTATTTAAACTGCCCAGTTTGATATTGATATCCGATACAAGCCAGAAAGAATCAATCAGAATGCAGACACACCATCAAGATTACAGAACCCAGTGGAGCCTGAGGCCATGGATGCTGGAGGAGATTTCCTCACAATTCAACCGAACAAGGTTTAAATATTCTAAACATTTATCTGGACTCACCATTTGGGTAGATTAATAGAGACCATACCATTGCACTCTTACCCATTTACAGGAACATCTCTTACTGTCTCCAGACTAATTGTCTCTCATTAGTATGAAAAGCATGGTGGAATGCAGTTTATGCAGTGAGGCAGCCAGCCGCATTAAAACGATGCAAACGTGTTAGCTAACGTGTCTTTGTTTGTTCATGTGAACGAGCCTGTGAACGCTACCCTGTAATCATTCAATGTTGAGAGGAATAATTACGTTTATGAATCATACTGGATATTTAGGCTGCTGTTTCTGCTCTGTGTGTTCAAATGAATTACTATAATGGAGCGCTGAGAGCTCTAATGCTGAAATGGAGGATAGAGTTCTCAAAAAGGTATAGAACAGCTCTTATGTGAACTCTAGCTCACTTGTGGTGTCACGCTTTGTTGCAGACAGAAATAGAACACATAAGCTCGGTTTCCATCAATTTGCCGAAAGAATTTCAAGTGAATATTCCAATATTTACATAAAAGAAAGATGTGAATTTTACCATCAGCGGTCTGTTTCCATCAAACTGACTGCTTGCAAATTAAAAACTGTGCATAATAAAGTAGTGCACATAAAAAGCATTTATTGAATAAAAAACTGACGTTTTATGCACACTGTAAAGGCGTTACCGTGAATTTGACACGAGCTTACAGGCAGCTTAGTTGCAAGTCAAATTCTGTTTTTCATATTACAGTACACCTACTGTAATATAAATACGGTATCAAAGCAAGGACTGTGTAATGACAGACAGTACAATACCGTAAAATTGACTGTACAAAAGTAAATGCTACCGTAATCCAGATGAATGAATGGATGAATGAATGATATTCATTGAGGGGAGAGGTTTGTATTTCACTGTATTTCTCTGTATTTTACTGTAATTAGAAGGGATTGGTGCAAGCAGGTTTGCTGGTAGGTAAAGTGTTTGAATATTTGGTGTTTTATATCACTTGCACTTCTAGAGGCCTTAACAAAGACTTCCAAACTGGCAGCGACTACAGGGCAAAACAGACCAAAAGGACATGGCAAAATGCTCAACCATTTTAAGGTTTAAGACTTACTGTCACTCCTGTCTGTCAGCTATACATTTCAATTGATGGGGTACTATAGACGGGTTGGTTGTTTAGCAACAAAACCGACGCGTGCGCAACTATGTGGCAAAACAGACAGGGTTGGCTTAGAAGTAAACTATGTTTTGTCTCGAAATGTTTATTGGAAACATAAATACATTTGCACAATGAGCACTTGTTGTCTTTTAAATACACCATTACAGTTGACAGTTGTTGGTTAGCTAGCTAGCAAATGTTATCCATATTAACATAGCCCTAGTAGGAAGTCCACTGTGTACAGGTCAACGTGCACTATCAGCTCCAATGTAAATAACATGAGTAAGTCTACTTCTGATAAGCTTTCCAGTAAAGCATTAAAAACAATCAAGCAACCCAGAAAAGTGCTAAAAATAGCCCATATTAACATATGTAGCATAAGAAACAAGGTTCCTGAAGTCAATAACTTGCTTGTAACAGATGACATTCATATCTCTGAAACTCACTTAGATAATACCTTTGATGATACAGTGGTAGCAATACATTGTTATAACATCTACCGAAAAGACAGAAATGCCAATGGGGGCAGTGTTGCGGTCCATATTCAGAACCACATTCCTGTGAAGCTTAGAAAGGATCTCATGTTAAATACTGTTGAAGTAAGTAAGTTCATCTGCCTCACCTAAAGCCCATTCTTGTGGGAAGCTGCTATAGACCACCAAGTGCTAACAGTCAGTATCTGGATAATGTGTGTGAAATGCTTGATAATGTATGTGATATCAACAGAGAGGTATATTTTCTGGGTGATTTAAATATTTACTGGCTTTCATCAAGCTGCCCACTCAAGAAAAAACTTCAAACTGTAACGAGTGCCTGCAACCTGGTTCAGGTTATCAGTCAACCTACCACAGGAGGTTGGTGGCAACTTAACTGGGGAGGATGGGTTTGTGGTAATGGCTGGAACAGAATTTTATTTTATTTTATTTATTTTATTTAACCTTTATTTAACCAGGAAGGGCTCATTGAGATTTAAAATCTCTTTTTCAAGAGCGTCCTGGCCAAGATAGGCAGCACCAAGTCATTACAAAAAAATTACAGACAGACAACATGAAAAACTACAAGTAATCTAGTAAAAACCATTCATGAATTCACAGGAGTATAACAATATCAAAAACAGCAAATTAAAAACATTGACAGGTCAGGGAATCAGCCTCAAAATCCTTCATCAGAGATTTAAAAACACCAATCGGGACAAGTTCTTCCAGTTTAAAATTATTTTGTAAGGTGTTCCAAGACGATGGCGCAGAGTACATAAATGAGGGGGATGGTATCAAATACATCAAACACGTGGTTTACATGTGTTTAATGCCATTCCATTTGCTCCATTCCACCCATTATTATGAGCCGTCCTCCCCTCAGCAGCCTCCACTGCAACCTACCAGGGTAGTTACAAACAGCACAGGAATGAAATCATCAACATGTATTGATCACATCTTTACAAATGATGCAGAAATTTGCTTTAAAGCAGTATCCAAATCCATAGGATGTATTGATCACAATATAGAAAACCAAAGTTCCAAAGGCTGGGCCTAATATAGTGTATAAGAGGTCATACAATACATTTTGTAGTGATTCTTATGTAGATGATGTAAAGAATATATGTTGGTCCGTGGTGTGTAATGTGGAGCAAACAGACACTGCACTTGACACATTTATGAAATTGCTTATTCCAGTTACTAATAAGCAATTGAAACATTTTATGGTTGAGAGGGATGAGGCAAAAGGTATGGCAAATAAATCTGGCAGCACAACCGATTGGCGAACGTACTACAAATTGAGAAATCATGTGACCAAACTAAATAAAAAGAAAAAGAAACTATACTATGAAACAAAAATTAATTATATAAAGAATGATAGTAAAAAGCTTTGGAGGACCTTAAATGAAATTTTGGGCAAAAAGGCAAACTTGGCTCCATCATTCATTGAATCAGATGGCTCATTCATCACAAAATGCACTGATATTGCCAACTACTTTAATGATTTTTTCATTGGCAAGATTAACAACTTCGGCATAACATGCCAGCAACAAACGCTGACACTACACATCCAAGTATATCTGACCAAATTATGAAAGACAAGCATTGTACTTTTACATTCCGTAAAGTGAGTGTGGAAGAGGTGAAAAAATTATTGTTGTCTATCAAAGTTTACCAACAATTATACTTTTTCAATCAGGCCTGATGTGAGTTTATTTTATCTGACAGAAAGGACATAATTCTCTGTTCCAGCGTTGCAGATAGGAATATAATGAAACGAGTTCCCTTTTACACAATCATTTTCTATCTGAATGTTGTGTAACGATGGATCATCGCGAACAGACCCCAGGCCATGAAGAGGATGACTGCATTGAAGAAAAGACAGTTTGCCATTTGTGATTTCAATCTGAATGCTGTTGGTTTTAATGCAGGAGACATTGGTTGAATTAATGTAGTCTGTTTCCCTTAGGCTGTATAACGTTAGAATATTCAATAGACAATTGATGACCAAATGCTCACTCTGCCCTCTTCTCAATCCATGGACACCATGAGCTGTTAATTTCACTCATATAATTCCAGCCAGAAACCCTCCTATGTATACATTCATTAGATACCACATTTTATCTGTACCTCAACTACCAGTCAATAATTATGAATCATGTTGTTTTAACCTCTTACCTGTGCTCTATGCAGATGCAGAACATACTGTATATGTACAGTACAGTGCATTCGGAAAGTATTCAGACTCCTTGACTTTTTCAACATTTTGTTCGGTTACAGCCTTATTCTGAAATTGATTAAATTGTCCCCTACTCCCTTATCAATCTACACACAATACCCCATAATGACAAAGCAAAAACAGGTTTTTACACATTTTCGCTAATTTATGTAAAATAAAAAACAGAAATATCAAATGTACTTAAGTATTCAGACCCTTTACTCAGTACACTGTTGAAGCACCTTTGGCAGCGATTGCAGCCTGAAGTCTTCTTGGGTATGATGCTACAAGCTTGGCACGCCTGTATTTGGGGAGTTTCTCCCATTCTTCTCTACAAATCCTCTCAAGCTCTGTCAGGTTGGATGGGGAGCATCTCTGCACAGCTATTTTCAGGTCTCTCCAGAAATGTTAGATTGGGTTCAAGTCCGGGCTCTGGCTGGGCCACTCAAGAAAATCCAGAGGCTTGTCCCGACCCACTCCTATGTTGTATTTGCTGTGTGCTTAGGGTCGTTGTCCTGTTGGAAGGTGAACCTTCGCCCCAGTCTGAGGTCCTGAGCGCTCTGGAGCAGGTTTTCATCAAGGATTTCTCTGTACTTTGCTCCATTCATCTTTCCCAATCGTGGTTTCATCAGACCAGAGAATATTGTTTCTCATGATCTGAGTGTCCTTTAGGTGCCTTTTTGGTAAACTCCAAGCAGGCTGTCATGTGCCTTTTACTGAGGAGTGACTTCCATCTGGCCACTCTACCATAAAGGCCTGATTGGTGGATTACTGCAGAGATGGTTGTCCTTCTGGAAGGTCCACCCATCTCCACAGAGGAACTCTGGAGCTCTGTCAGAGTGACCATCGGGTTCTTGGTCACCTCCCTGACCAATGCCCTTCTCCCCCGATAGAAGTTGGCCAGTTTTATGACTTAACAACCGGTCGTAAATACCGTGCAGACTTTCTCTTCCTTGCCATGAAGTATTGGGAGAAAGGACCCTTTTATTAACACAGAGATTCTTCCCGCCAAAACTCCAACATCCAAAGTGGATAATGAAACAATATTTCTAACACAAATAATGTGGGAAATGGTCGATGGGGACTTAAAGAACAATCATGTCAAATTCAATACTATGTTGTGATGTCATTGGGGATGGTAAACAACATAACTATATCTCTGAAGGTGTACACTTCCCAGTTATTAGGTTTACATAAAAAAAAATTATAAAACAAATGATTAAGTATAAGAATACTTATGTGAAGATAACAAGATAAGTTATGCTCAGTCAGTGGCCACGCCCAGTTGAGCACAAACATGATGAAACGCCCCCTTTTGTACCCAAGTATAACACCCAATGTGAAGGAAATTCACATCATACCAAGCACACTACGGTGTAAGCCGGATGTTGCAAATGGTTGAATTTCTACCAGACCAGGAAGCATGGAGTGGCGACTGCACGTTTAAAATGGTTAGACCAGATAGACCAGGAAGCCCCACGGCTTAAAATGGTTGACACTCCACAGACCAGAAAACGTGAGACGTCTACATGAGGTGAAGAAGAAGACAATACACTAGATCTTATCATATCAGTCTTCAGCTGGCATGTATAGTCGTCTAGAGAACTTTCACTAAAGACACGAGTTCGGAAGGACAAACCCTCTCAGACAACTGTTGGTACATCTGAAGTATCTAAACTAACGAACACTCCATTTGAAGACAAGCCGAGTCGCACCCGAAGTGGAACCAGGAAACTCAAACCCTTTTTGAGAAAGTGGTTCAACAGAGAGACAACGATGAAGGACACCTACGTGTAAATATATACATTGCATTTCTAGTCCGAATGAGCGGTGGTTAGGGTGCTAAGTATTGTGATTACTGTGAGCGTAGTTTCCAAAATGTAACAACGATAGTTTGAATCTCTGTCGTTCCCTTCCACTCTGACCCCTCCTTCTCCTAACCAAGCAGTCATGCTATTGTTAGTCCAGTCCACCAGGGACCTGTTTTCATTGTATTACGTTAGTAATCAATAACCTATACCGTGTGTGTGTGTTTGTATTCTGTGATATTATTTATTTAGTTAGTAAATAAATAATTAAGCCAATTTGTTTATTGCTGATTCATCACTAAGATTAGGGTTCTTGCAGGTTCAAGGATTGTGCGACGTTCAGAATGAGACTGATAAGAGGTAATTATTCAATAAGTGACTGTTATCGATATATAACATATATATCTTCTAATGTTTAATTCGGGAGATGGTAACTCGTTAAACAACTTCTTCCGTGGTGCCCCAAATTCCTAATGAGTTAAATGTTACATTATTAATTTAATCGAGGGACAAATAAACATAGTTAGTTGATTCAATAAATAACAGTCATCACATTAATGTAAGTCACGTCACGACAATAGACAGGTGTGTGCCTTTCCAAATCATGTCCAATCAATTGAATTCACCACCGGTGGACTCCAATCAAGTTGTAGAAACATCTCAAGGATGATCAATGGAGACAGGATGCACCTGAACTCAATTTCGAGTCTCATAGAAAAGGGTCTGAATACTTTTTTAAATAAGGTATTTCTGTTTTCTATTTCTAATACATTTGCAAAAATGTCAAAAAAACTGTTTTCACTTTGTCATTATGGGGTATTATATATATATATATATATATATATATATATATATATATATATTTTTTTTTTGTTTTTGTTCTTCTCTGATACTGTTTAAGTAGACAATGTGTGGTGTAAGAGTATCCACCAAAACACATGACATGAATAAATTAATAGGTTTCAGATAAGCCTCTCTGATGTCCCACAGTCATTCCAGAGCACCAATTTAAGAAGCCCTGACAGGCTGCAGCATCAAACCAGGTCTCGCTAATTACCATTCACACAGACTACAATTAAATAATAAATGTACAATGTGCTTACATAACCTGCAGCTGGGACAACTAACTCCCTGAAAAACAGAAGTGAATACATACACAGCAACCTGCCCTGTTATCCATACATTTGAGGTGAAAGTCATAGACAGGAGTAAGCGTGTTACCTAAATCTTGTCCAAAGCGAGTCACAATGAGTGACCTGTCTGAGAGCTAAAATTCAACTGTCCTCTCCAACCTGGAAGCTGAGTTTATAAATAGTCAATTTAAGCATACATAATATATTCAGTTAGGTGGAGAATATTGACTTATATACTGTAGTAGTTGGAAGTACAGTACATATCCAAGGGCAATGTGAAGAAATGCATGTAGACAGTGACATTATTGAGTCCCCATTGCTCATAACAACCTCCAATGATAGTTGGTGGCAGTCAAGACCGAGACCAGAAAAACGTTAGTCCAATTTAAGACCTTGATTGTAATTTTGTCAAATCGGCACCATAATAACAGTTTAAAATGTCCAGTATTTCTGTGTTCATATTTCAGAAGAACATTTAGACATTCAGAATGGTGAAAAAATGCATGCTGAGGGCAAAGATAGCCACTCTACAAATTAGTACTAACCCAAACACAGTGGGGAACCATGAGGGCCTTCATTACTTTCAGAGAAGGTCTAAGGATTTATACAATAATTGTTGTAGTTTTAAAATAAATATTTCGTTTTAATTTCTATTTCATATTTTCAATAATATTTATATGATATTCTAATTATATTATTATTTTCAATAATATTCTGATTTAATCTCTTCAGTTTTTGTTGGAAAGGAAAAATGGTCACCCATTACAAGTCAAAATGTGATTGGTTGATTCCAATGTCACTCAAAAAGTCTGCCCTAATACAGTTTAATGGTAGATGCCTTCTATCTAGCTTCCGAGGGCCTAGCCAATGGCTGACTTAGCTAGCTATATTTATCTCCCCAGAGATGACCAAAGAAAAATCCTGATTGGCTCTTTTTTATCTTCAGTGAAGACATATGGAAACTTCTGCCTTCTCAAAGGCCGACAGTTCAATGCGCAATAGTGAGCAGTAGTTTTCCCACAGTCTAGCTAGCCAGCTTTTGTTGTAGGATAGTTGGCAGCGGCTGCAGCAGGTATTATCAAAAAGGATGCTGTTGCTATACTGAACAAAAATATAAACGCAACATGTAAAGAGCTGAAATAAAAGATCCCAGAAATTGTCCACACTCACAAAAAGCTTATTTCTCTCAAATGTTGTGCACACATTTGCTTACATCCCTGTTAGTGAGCATTTGTCCTTTGCCAAGATAATCCATCCACCTGACAGGTGTGGTATATCAAGAAGCTGATTAAACAGCATGATCATTACACAGATGCACCTTGTGCTGGGGACAATAAAAGTCCACTATAAAATGTGCAGTTTTGTCACACAACACAATGCCACAGATGTCTCAAGTTTTGAGGAAGTGTGCAATTGGCATGCTGACTGCAGGAATGTCCACCAGAGTTGCCAGAGAATTTACCGTTCATTTCTCTACCATAAGCCTTCTCCATCGTCATTTTAGAGAATTTGGCAGTACGTCCAACTGGCCTCACAACAACAGACCACATGTAACCACGCCAGCCCAGGACCTACAAATCCGGCTTCTTCACCTGTGGGATCGTCTGAGACCAGCCACCCGGACATCTGCTGAAACTGAGGACTTTTTCTGTCTGTAATAAATCATTTTTGTTGGGAAAAACTCACTCTGATTGGCTGGGCCTGGCTCCCAAGTGGGTGGCCCTATGCCCTCCCAGGCCCACCCATGGCAGCGCCCCTGCCCAGTCATGTGAAATCCATAGATTAGGGCCTAATGAATTTATTTCAATTGACTGATCTCCTTATTTGAACTGTAACTCAGTTGTTGCATGTTGCGTTTATATTTTTGTTCAGTATAATTTGTTAACTGAAATGGCTGCTTATCTTTTAACAACATGTCTTTCTATCGGTCTTATGTATTTTACAAAAAGTGCTTTCCTACATGGAGTGTGCTGGTATTACGGTTGCTGTCCTTTCACCATCACGAGCCTGTCACACACATCCTTTGATGTGTCAGTGTTGTCGCTTTTGGTGATAGTGTGATAGCAATGGCGTTAGGCTACCATGGGTTATGTAAGCAGTGTGGGGTATTGTTTGTAGATTGATGAGGATGCATTAAAAAAAAATACATTTTAGAATAAGGCTATAAAGTAACAACATGTGGAAAACGTCAAGGGGTCTGAATACTTCCCGAATGCACTGTATTTGACACCGAGACAAGCCCGAGACACTCAATATGTGGTCTCGAGACCGGAAAGGCTTCACAACAAGGGCTGTTGGTTAGACCAGGAAATCAATGTCCCGGGTGTGGGCTTGCATGCAAGCCTTCGTTCAGCTGCAACAAGGCTACCCGGGACATCATGATATCACACACTCCTCTCACGCACGTAGTCGAAAGTCACCTTGCACAGCCGTGCCGCTGCCTGGCTACTGCGAGCAACACGTCTATTCATGTCACACTCTTCTTGTGGCCATCTAGTGTGTGTGTGTGTGTGTGTACCACAAGTCTCCCAAAATAACCCTGAATAGAGAGTCACGGTATGGAAAAAGCGCTCCAGGAGCCACAAGCACCCGTGACTCATCGGCGGTGGACATCAAGGGTTACTTAAAGCAAAGTGACACACTGTCGGTTAAGTCAAAAATACCCCTGTCGTACGAGCTGCCTCCCTCTGAGCTGCATACCCCTACAAGGCCAGGTAAAGGACGCCACGGTCACACTTATCTGAAACTTTAACTGAACTTTTTTGGGGTTCAATATAAGGATAGCAGCATTTTTTGGCACACTTGATAGGGAGCTTCTGGCGAAAATACAGAATAAGAGCATTTACAAGAATCAAATCAATGTATTTGTTACATACACATATTTGCCGATGTTAAAGCAGGTGCAGCAAAATGCTTGTGTTTCTAGCTCCAACAGTGCGGTAAATGTCTAACAGTACAATAATAATACAAACACAAAAAAAGAGAAGAAACAAGAAATTAAGAAATATCAGAACGACCAATATCAGAACGAGTAATGTCAGTATATATATACTGATATACAGTATATAACTATGTGGTGTGTATAGACAGAATGGACAATATATACAGTGCCTTCACAAAGTAATCATACCCCTTGACTTATTCCACATTTTGTTACAGCCTGAATTCAAAATGGATTTTTTTTTTTTACCCATCTACACACAATACCACATAATGAAAAAGTTGAATCATGTTTTTAGAAATGTTTGCAAATGTATTGAAAATGAAATACAGAAATACCTAATTTACATAAGTATTCACAGCCCTGAGTCAATACTTTGTAGAAGCACCTCCGGAAGTGATTACAGCCGTGAGTCTTTCTGGATAAGTCTCTAAAAGCTTTCCACACCTGGATAGTGCAACATTTGCCCATTATTATTTTCAAATTCTTCAAGCTCTGTCAAATTGGTTGTTGATCATTGCTAGACAACAATTTTCAGGTCTTACCATAGATTTTCAAGTAGATTTAATTCAAAACTACAACTTGGCCACTGAGGAACATTCACTGTCTTCTTGGTAAGAAATTCCAGAGTAGACTTGGCCTTTTGTTTTAGGTGAATTAATCTCCCAGTAAATGGTGGAAAGCACACTCAACCATCTTTTCCTCTAGGATTTTGCCTGTGCTTAGCTCTATTCTGTTTGTTTTTTATCCTGAAAAACTCCCCAGTCCTTAACGATTACAAGCATATCCATAACATTATGCAGCCACCACTATGCTTGCAAATATGGCGAGTGGTACTCAGTAATGTGTTGTATTGGATTTGCCCCAAACATAACACTTTGTATTTAGGACAAAAAGTGAATTGCTCTGCCACATTGTTTGCAGTATTACTTTAGTGCCTTGTTGCAAACAGGATGCATGTTTTGAAATATTTTTTATTCTGTATAGGCTTCCTTCTTTTCACTCTGTCAGTTAGTTGTGGAGTAACTAGTATGTTGTTGATCCATCTGCAGTTTTCTCCTATCACAGCCATAAAACTCTGTATCTGTTTTAAAGTCAGCATTAGCCTCATGGTCAAATCCCTGAGCGGTTTCCTTCCTCTCCGGCAACAGAGTGAGGAATGACGCTTGTATCTTTGTAGTGACTGGGTGTATTGATACAGCATCCAAAGTGTAATTATTAATTTCAGCATTTTTTTCCCTTTTTTTTTTTTAACCCATCTACCAATAGGTGCCCTTCTTTGCGAGGGATTGGAAAACATCCCTGGTGTTTGTGGTTGAATCTGTTTGAAATTCACTGCTTAAAGATAATTGTATGTGTGGGGTACAGAGATGAGGTAGTCATTCAAATATCATGTGAAACATTATTATTACACATGGAGTGAGTCCATGCAACTGATTATGTGACTTGTTAAGCAAAGTTATACTCCTGAACGTATTTAGGCTTGCCATAAATAAGGGGTTGAATATTTATTGAATCAAGACATGTCAGCTTTTCATTTTTTATTAATTTGTAAAAATAAAAATATAATTCCCGTTTAATATTATGGGGTATTGTGTGTAGGCCAGTGACAATTTTTTTTCAGTTTAATCCATTTTAAATTCAGGCTGTAACACAACAACATGTGGAAAAAGTCAAGGGCTGTGAATACTTTCTGAAGGCACTGTTAGTAGGAAAAAGGCATGTACACCAGTACTTACATTATATAGGATGAGCTGTCTTGAGTATATATAGGAATTTCTCAGAGATCAAATTCAATTTCAACAGAATAATGTTGCAGGAATGCTCATATTATCTGTATCTAACAGTAAACATTATGTAAACATTTTAATTTGACAAGTGTTCAATGACTCTATGTACTTAGAGCAGCAGTCTCTAAGGTGCAGCCGGCTAGTGATAGTGTCTAAGGAGCAGGGCAGGGTACCGGGCAGAGGCCGGCTTGTCTGATGGCCTGGAGATAGAAGCTGTTTTTCATTCTCTCAGTCGCAGTTTGATGCACCTGTACTGTCTCTGCTTGCTAGATGGTAGCAGACTGAGCAGGCCATGGCTTGGGTGGCTGAGGTCCTTGATGATCTTCTTGGCCTTCCTGTGACACCGGTGCTGTAGATGTCCTGGAGAGCAGGCAGTGTGCCCCCGGTGATGCGTTGGGCTGACTGCTTTGGGCTGGAGAGCCCTGCTGTTGCAGGCGGTGCAGTTGCCGTAGCAGGTGGTGATACAACCCGACAGAATGCTCTCGATCGTGCTTCTGTAGAAGTCGAGAGTGTCTTAGGTGCCAAGCCGAATTTCCTCAGCCTCCTGAAGTTGAAGAGATGCTGTTCACCACGGTGTCGGTGTGGAGGGACCATTTCAGGTCCTCAGTGATGTGCACGTCGAGGAACTTGAAGCTTTTGACCCTCTCCAATGCGGCGTCGTCGATGTGGATGGGGCGTGCTCTCTTAGCTGTCTCCTGTAGTCCACGACCAGCTCCTTCGTTTTTAGACGTCGACGTAGAGGTTATTTACCTGGCACCACTCCACCAGGGCTCTCACCTTCTCCCTGTAGGCTGTATCGTCGTTGTTGGTAATCAGGGCTACCACTGTTGTGTCATCATCAAACTTGATGATTGAGTTGGAGACGGTCATAGCCACGCAGTCATGGGTGAACAGGGAGTACAGGAAGGGGCTGAGCACGCACCCCTGTGGGGCCCCGTGTTGAGGATCAGCTTGGTGGAGGTGTTGTTGCTCCATGAGAGAACTGTGTCTTTGCAAAAGCACTATGCAATTTAGCAAACACAGTTGTCAAATGGGGTAATTTTCTAGCTTAAATGTGGTTATAGCTTTACATCCATAACAGCCCTGCTTGGGCTGTTGGATATATTTAGCTTCTACATTTACATTTACATTTACATTTTAGTCATTTAGCAGACGCTCTTATCCAGAGCGACTTACAGGAGCAATTAGGGTTAAGTGCCTTGCTCAAGGGCACATTTACGTCATTTAGCAGACGCTCTTATCCAGAGCAACTCACAAATTGGTGCATTCACCCTATAGCCAGTGGGATAACCACTTTACAATTTTTTTGGGGGGGGGGGGGTAGAAGGATTACTTTATCCTATCCCAGGTATTCCTTAAAGAGGTGGGGTTTCAAATGTCTCCGGAAGGTGGTGAGTGACTCCGCTGTCCTGGCGTCGTGAGGGAGCTTGTTCCACCATTGGGGTGCCAGAGCAGCGAACAGTTTTGACTGGGCTGAGCGGGAACTATGCTTCCGCAGAGGAAGGGGAGCCAGCAGGCCAGAGGTGGATGAACGCAATGCCCTCGTTTGGGTGTAGGGACTGATCAGAGCCCGAAGGTACAGAGGTGCCGTTCCCCTCACTGCTCCATAGGCAAGCACCATGGTCTTGTAACGGATGCGAGCTTCAACTGGAAGCCAGTGGAGTGTGCGGAGGAGGGGGGTGACGTGAGAGAACTTGGGAAGGTTGAACACCAGACTGGCTGCGGCATTCTGGATGAGTTGTAGGGGTTTAATGGCACAGGCAGGGAGGCCAGCCAACAGCGAGTTGCAGTAATCCAGACGGGAGATGACAAGTGCCTGGATTAGGACCTGTGCCGCTTCCTGTGTAAGGCAGGGTCGTACTCTCCGAATGTTGTAGAGCATGAACCTGCAGGAGCGGGTCACCGCCTTGATGTTAGCGGAGAACGACAGGGTGTTGTCCAGGGTCACGCCAAGGCTCTTCGCACTCTGGGAGGAGGACACAACGGAGTTGTCAACCGTGATGGCGAGATCATGGAACGGGCAGTCCTTCCCCGGGAGGAAGAGCAGCTCCGTCTTGCCAGGGTTCAGCTTGAGGTGGTGATCCGTCATCCATACTGATATGTCGGCCAGACATGCAGAGATGCGATTCGCCACCTGGTTATCAGAAGGGGGAAAGGAGAAGATTAGTTGTGTATCGTCAGCGTAGCAATGATAGGAGAGGCCATGTGAGGATATGACAGAGCCAAGTGACTTGGTGTATAGGGAGAAAAGGAGAGGGCCTAGAACTGAGCCCTGGGGGACACCAGTGGTGAGAGCACGTGGTGCGGAGACAGCTTCTCGCCACGCCACTTGGTAGGAGCGACCGGTCAGGTAGGACGCAATCCAGGAGTGAGCCGCGCCGGAGATGCCCAGCTCGGAGAGGGTGGAGAGGAGGATCTGATGGTTCACAGTATCAAAGGCAGCAGACAGGTCTAGAAGGACAAGAGCAGAGGAGAGAGAGTTAGCTTTAGCAGTGCGGAGAGCCTCCGTGACACAGAGAAGAGCAGTCTCAGTTGAATGACCAGTCCTGAAACCTGACTGGTTTGGATCAAGAAGGTCATTCTGAGAGAGATAGCAAGAGAGTTGGCTAAAGACGGCACGCTCAATAGTTTTGGAAAGAAAAGAGAGAAGGGATACTGGTCTGTAGTTGTTGACATCAGTGGGATCGAGTGTTGGTTTTTTGAGAAGGGGAGCAACTCTCGCTCTCTTGAAGACGGAAGGGACATGGCCAGTGGTCAAGGATGAGTTGATCAGCGAGGTGAGGTAGGGGAGAAGGTCACCGGAGATGGTCTGGAGAAGAGAGGAGGGGATGGGGTCAAGCGGGCAGGTTGTTGGGCGGCCTGGAGTCACAAGTCGCAGGATTTTATCTGGAGAGAGAGGGGAGAAAGAAGTCAAAGCATAGGGTAGGGCAGTGTGAGTAGGACCAGCAGTGTCATTAGACTTAACAAACGAGGATCGGATGTCGTCAACCTTCTTTTCAAAGTGGTTGACGAAGTCATCCACAGAGAGAGAGGAGGGGGGGGGGGGGGGGGGGGGAGGATTCAGGAGGGAGGAAAATGTGGCAAAGAGCTTCCTAGGGTTAGAGGCAGATGCTTGGAATTTAGAGTGGTAGAAAGTGGCCTTAGCAGCAGAAACAGATGAAGAAAATGTAGAGAGGAGGGAGTGAAAAGATGCCAGGTCGGCAGGGAGTTTAGTTTTCTTCCATTTCCGCTCCGCTGCCCGGAGCTCTGTTCTGTGAGCTCGCAATGAGTCATCAAGCCACGGAGCTGGAGGGGAGGACCGAGCCGGCCGGGAGGATAGGGGACACAGAGAGTCAAAGGATGCAGAAAGGGAGGAGAGGAGGGTTGAGGAGGCAGAATCAGGAGATTGGAGGGAGAAGGATTGAGCAGAGGGAAGAGATGATAGGATGGAAGAGGAGAGAGTAGTGGGAGAGAGAGAGCGAAGGTTGCGGCGGCGCATTACCATCTGTGTAGGGGCAGAGTGAGTAGTGTTGGAGGAGAGCGAGAGAGAAAAGGAAACAAAGTAGTGGTCGGAGACATGGAGGGGAGTTGCAGTGAGATTAGTAGAAGAGCAGCATCTAGTAAAGATGAGGTCAAGCGTATTGCCTGCCTTGTGAGTAGGGGGGGACGGTGAGAGGGTGAGGTCAAAAGAGGAGAGGAGTGGAAAGAAGGAGGCAGAGAGAAATGAGTCAAATGTGGACATAGGGAGGT
This sequence comes from Coregonus lavaretus, assembly GCF_964263955.1. Classification (NCBI taxonomy): domain Eukaryota; kingdom Metazoa; phylum Chordata; class Actinopteri; order Salmoniformes; family Salmonidae; genus Coregonus; species Coregonus lavaretus. The sequence continues at coordinate 44,208,892 of NC_140008.1, read as the reverse complement.
TGAAATCCCCCAAAACTGTGAGGGGTGAGCCATCCTCAGGAAAGGAACTTATCAAGGCGTCAAGCTCATTGATGAACTCTCCAAGGGAACCTGGAGGGCGATAGATGACAAGGATATTAAGCTTAAATGGGCTAGTGACTGTGACAACATGGAATTCAAATGAGGAGATAGACAGGTGGGTTAGGGGAAAAATTGAGAATGTCCACTTGGGAGAGATGAGGATTCCTGTGCCACCACCTCTCTGACCAGATGCTCTCGGGGTATGCGAGAACACATGGTCAGACGAGGAGAGAGCAGTAGGAGTAGCAGTGTTTTCAGTGGTAATCCATGTTTCCGTCAGCGCCAGGAAGTCGAGGGACTGGAGGTTAGCATAGGCGGGGATGAAGTCAGCTTTGTTGGCAGCAGAACGGCAGTTCCAGAGGCTGCCTGAGACCTGGAACTCCAGGTGTGGGGTGCGTGCAGGGACCACCAGGTTAGAGAGGCAGCAGCCACGCGGTGTGAGGCGTTTGTGTAGCCTGTGCAGAGAGGAGAGAACAGGGATAGGCAGAGGCATAGTTGACAGGCTGTAGCAAATGGCTACAATAATGCAGAGGAGATCGGAATGAAATGAACTAAACATCAGGGAGAGGAGAGAGCAGGGCCTCCCTCACCAAAACTTCCACCTCAGAAACTATAATTGTTTCACTGAACCACCCGAACAAAAACTCTCCCAACTTCCACCTTTAGAAATCAGAATTGTTGTGAACCACAGCGGTCCAATGTTTACAGGAATAGACTCAACCCACTTTATTCAGCTAGCTAACTATGATACCATAGCTAACTAGCATGCTAGCATCCAATAACACACAGTTTAGCACCAACACTTGGTCATAACAAACCACCACATTAGCTGTCAGGGGAATTAAGCCATACCAAACGCCTTCTAACTTTCTATGATTTATTTCATTATACAGTTGAAGTCAGAAGTTTAAATACACCTTAGCCAAATACATTTAAACTCTGTTTTTCACAATTTCTGACATTTAATACTAGATAAAATGCCCTGTCTTAGGTCAGTTAGGATCACCACTTTATTTCAAGAATGTGAAATGTCAGAATAATGGTAGAGAGAATGATTTATTTAAGCTTTTATTTATTTCATCACATTCCCAGTTGGTCAGAAGTTTACATACATTCAATTAGTATTTGGTAGCATTACCTTTAAATTGTTTAACTAGGGTCAAACGTTTCGGGTAGCCTTCCACACGCTTCCCACAATAAATTGGATGAATTTTGGCCCATTCCTCCTGACAGAGCTGGTGTAACTGAGTCAGGTTTGTAGGCCTCCTTGCTTGCACACGCTTTTTCAGTTCTGCCCACACATTTTCTATAGGATTGAGGTCAGGGCTTTGTGATGGCCACTCCAATACCTTGACTTTGTTGTCCTTAAGCCATTTTGCAACAACTTTGGAAGTATGCTTGGGGTCATTGTCCATTTGGAAGACCCATTTGCGACCAAGCTTTAACTTCCTGACTGATGTCTTGAGATGTTGTTTCCATGTATCCACATAATTTTCCTTCCTCATGGTGTAATCTATTTTGTGAAGTGCACCAGTCCCTCCTGCAGCAAAGCACCCCCACAGCATCATGCTGCCACCCCCGTGCTTCTCGGTTGGGATGGTGTTCTTCGGCTTGCAAGAGACCCCCTTTTTCCTCCAAACATAACGATTGTCATTATGGCCAAACTGTACTATTTTTGTTTCATCAGACCAGAGGACATTTCTCCAAAAAGTACGATATTTGTCCCCATGTGCAGTTGTAAACTGTAGTCTGGCTTTTTTATGGCGGTTTTGGAACAGTGGCTTCTTCCTTGCTGAGCTGCCTTTCAGGTTATGTCGATATAGGACTCGTTTTACTGTGGATATACATATTTTAGTTTCCTCCAGCATCTTCACAAGGTCCTATGCTGTTGTTCTGGGATTTATTTGCACTTTTCGCACCCAAGTACATTCATCTCTAGGAGATGAAGGATGAACCAGACTTGTGGAGGTCTACACATTTTTTTCTGAGGTCATGGCTGATTTCTTTAGATTTTCCCATAATGTCAAGCAAAGAGGCACTGAGTTCGAAGGTCGGCCTTGAAATACATCCACAGGTACACCTCCAGATGACTCAAATTATGTCAATTAGCCTATCAGAAGCTTCTAAAGCCATGTCATCATTTTCTGGAATTTTCCAAGCTGTTTAAAGGCACAGTCAACTTAGTGTATGTAAACTTTTGACCCACTGGAATTGTGATACAGTGAATTATAAGTGAAATAATATGTCTGTAAACAATTGTTGGAAAAATTACTTGTGTCATGCACAAAGTGGATGTCCTAACCGGTTTGCCAAAACTATAGTTTGTTAACAAGACATTTGTGGAGTGGTTGAAAAACAAGTTTTAATGACTCCAACGTAAGTGTATGTAAACTTCCGACTTCAACTGTATGTACATGACCGTTGGACCATAACACAGAAGTGTTGACCCCATGAAAGAGCATATCTTCTGCATACATGAATAATACACCTTCTGAGGGTGATGCTTCCATCCAAGCTGCGCACATGGACTGCCAACACACTTATCTAACACACTTGTCTATTTATTGTACCAGCTGGCTGTAGCAGATGTCACGATCGCTGACAGATGCGGACCAAGGCGCAGCGTGATAGGCGTACATACTTTATTAGGTGTACACAACAAGAACCAAAACAACAAAACGATACGTGAAGTCCTAGGTCATAACACAAACCTTACGGAACAATATCCCACAAATGACTAGTGAAAACAGGCTGCCTAAGTATGGTCCCCAATCAGAGACGAGCTACAGCTGTCTCTGATTGGGAACCACCCTGGCCAACATAGATATAAACAATCTAGAATGAAACCACTTTTTTGGTTACTACATGATTCCATATGTGTTATTTCATAGTTTTGATGTCTTCACTATTATTCTACAATGTAGAAAATAGTAAAAATAAAGAAAAACCCTTGAATGACCAGGTGTTCTAAAACTTTGGGCCGGTAGTGTATGTGAATATATAAACCAACCAGTCTCTGAAAACGGTTGTTTTTTATTCACGTCAGATGGAAGAGGGGAAGAGAGAAATGTTGTCTGAGCAGTCAGCACTTGAGGAAGAGGGGGGACTGCAATTATCTGCTTCAGTGCCTTAGCCTTTTTGTAGACAGAGAGAGAGAGAATTGAAGCAGCGCTTCTGAAAAATCATTTAAATATTGAATTAGGTCTGCTTTGCTTTTAAAGTGCATCATACACTTCAGCTGGTTTTGGATAACTATGTGCCATAACCTTGCCTGGCAGATGTCCAAGCCATGGATGTTCTGGTTAAAGGGGCTCCCTCTCCTATGTGTGTCCCACTTCCTTATTTTCCATGAATGGACTGGTCAGGAAGTGACTTGGCATACTGTATGTGAGGGCCCCTGCCAACACCTTGCCTCATCTCATGAATGATCTGATATGATCTCCTAGCTCTGCCTTATTCAGTCCAGTCAGATCAGTGTAGGGATATGGGATGAAGGATTAAGCATGTAGGAGAATATTTACACATGTTGTTGTGCTGAACTTGACAGATGGAAGGAACATGGTGAAACTACATCTAGTACTTTTACCATCTGTGGTCAATGAGAAAGGAAAGAAGATGAGGAGTCTAAAATGGATTAAATTGTTTTTTCCCTCATCAATCTACTCACAATACCCTATAATAACAAAGCAAAAACTGGTTTTTAGAATTTGTAGCTAATTTATTACAAATAAAAAAGGGAAATTATGTCTAATCAAGGCTGTGTGTGGTTATTATGCAGCTTACATGCAGCCACAGCGGAGGGAGTGTCAGACTCTTAGTGCGCCAGCCACAGCGGAGGGAGTGTCAGACTCTTAGTGCGCCAGCCAGAGTGGAGGGAGTGTCAGACTCTTAGTGCGCCAGCCACAGCGGAGGGAGTGTCAGACTCTTAGTGCGCCAGCCACAGCGGAGGGAGTGTCAGACTCTTAGTGCGCCAGCCACAGTGGAGGGAGTGTCAGACTCTTAGTGGGCCAGCCACAGCGGAGGGAGTGTCAGACTCTTAGTGCGCCAGCCACAGTGGAGGGAGTGTCAGACTCTTAGTGCGCCAGCCACAGCGGAGGGAGTGTCAGACTCTTAGTGCGCCAGCCACAGCGGAGGGAGTGTCAGACACTTAGTGCGCCAGCCACAGCAGAGGGAGTGTCAGACTCTTAGTGCGCCAGCCACAGTGGAGGGAGTGTCAGACTCTTAGTGCGCCAGCCACAGCGGAGGGAGTGTCAGACACTTAGTGCGCCAGCCACAGCGGAGGGAGTGTCAGACTCTTAGTGCGCCAGCCACGGCGGAGGGAGTGTCAGACTCTTAGTGCGCCAGCCACGGTGGAGGGAGTGTCAGACTCTTAGTGCGCCAGCCACAGCGGAGGGAGTGTCAGACTCTTAGTGCGCCAGCCACAGTGTAGGGAGTGTCAGACTCTTAGTGCGCCAGCCACAGCGGAGGGAGTGTCAGACTCTTAGTGCGCCAGCCACAGCGGAGGGAGTGTCAGACTCTTAGTGCGCCAGCCACAGCGGAGGGAGTGTCAGACTCTTAGTGCGCCAGCCACAGTGGAGGGAGTGTCAGACTCTTAGTGTGCCAGCCACAGCGGAGGGAGTGTCAGACTCTTAGTGCGCCAGCCACAGTGGAGGGAGTGTCAGACTCTTAGTGCGCCAGCCACAGTGGAGGGAGTGTCAGACTCTTAGTGCGCCAGCCACAGCGGAGGGAGTGTCAGACTCTTAGTGCGCCAGCCACAGCGGAGGGAGTGTCAGACACTTAGTGCGCCAGCCACAGCAGAGGGAGTGTCAGACTCTTAGTGCGCCAGCCACAGTGGAGGGAGTGTCAGACTCTTAGTGCGCCAGCCACAGTGGAGGGAGTGTCAGACTCTTAGTGCGCCAGCCACAGCAGAGGGAGTGTCAGACTCTTAGTACGCCAGCCACAGCCCCGTAGCCTAGAGCTGAAGAAAGCAGTTTTCACCAAGAGATTGGAATGGTTTGAAAAAAATCTAAAAAATCAAAATGGCCTGGAGATAAAAAAACGGCAAGCTTGTTGTTCACAGAAATGTATCTCTTGCCACAAAAAAACAAAACACTGTTGAGAAACCATTATCGGCGTTGTTAACCACAAATGTACCACTGCGATGAGCTATATTTATCACTAATGAGATAAATAATGCTGCTATTTGTCCCGAGCCTAGCCCTAGGTGCCACGTCAAGCCAGAGCGATGAGGATGTAGAGGTGTAACAACATAACAACATGAGCCCTTTAATGATGGGAGCACAAGGGCCAACTAACACACACTGACCAACTCGTGTCTGCCAGCCTGTCTGCCTGTCTGCCTGCTCGCTTTCCTGTCTGCCTGCCTGTCTGTCCATCTGTCTGTCTACCTGTATGCCTCCTTCGCACCCTGTCTTTTTGACTGCCTGCCAGACACAAACAGTGAAATGCTTGGCCTTTAGAGCGCTAAAAACAATAAACTTTTTTCCGTTACAGAATTGCTGAATAAAACTTTCTGTGCAATTACAGACATATGATTAATTTAAACCCTAATTAAAGATTAATGCCTCATTGTGAAACAGCTAATGGGAGGTAGCACCATTACAGTGGACTCTCAGTGTAAAGCAATGGTTTAACTCACCCTCTACAGGAGGCCATCTATCATCATCATGGGGTGAGCTCTCAGTCATTATGAGCACACAAGGGACACAGTTCCTAAGGGAAATGGGCTTAAGTAGTGGTGGACTATAGGCCCTTAAAATCAGCCCAAAGGGATTTAGATTTTAAAGGAGGATGTTGTTGAGGGAATTTAACATTCCTGAAATTCAAATTTAAATGTAGCGAATATCAAATTGCAACGTTGTATATAAATATTTGAATATTCAAAGGGCCTTTGCACCCTTTATCTTCCACATTCAAAGAAACACAATGGGTGGGAACTGATATGAACGAGAGCACGAACCGGAATCCAATTTGCCATTTGGTACACAGTCCTACAGTCCCAACCCACTGGGCACACCACGTAATTTCAATGTGGAGAATTGATTAATACTTGGTTGATACGTTGATCAAGGAGATTACAACCTATTTTCACACACTCAAAAAGACAGCCAAAAGTGTGTTGAATTCCAAATGTGTTACCACTATGCTTTCAACCATCTAAAAGCACAACCAAATTCTAATGGAAAATCACTGTCTGAATTGTGTTTATTTATACAACAACTTAATGTGTTATCACTGTGCTTCATCTAATCACACAACCAAAAGTCCTGGATTGCAGTTGAGATTAAATTAAAGTAAATACTTATAGCTCTTAGGCTTCAATAAAAACATTTTTTTTTAAAGACCAACGAGGGTAGCAAAAGACTTGCTCTACAAGTGATCAATGCCGTTGCAGATTATCATAGCATTTGTGAAGATTTCCACACACCTGCGACCTTTGCATACTATTTTCAACATGCACACTTATGATTATATGATAATATATTTATTGTTACAGTAACTTTCAAATGTGGCCATGATGTTACTCATTTTAAGGTTGAATAAATACTGTTAAATTACTTTGTAAGATAGCCTTAACTTATTTTAAGAATGTAAATTGTCAGAATAATAGTAGAGAGAATGATTTATTTCAGCTTTTATTTCTTTCATCACATTCCCAGTGGGTCAGAAGTTTACATACACTCAATTAGTATTTGGTAGCTTTGCCTTTAAATTGTTTAACTTGGGTCAAACGTTTCGGGTAGCCTTCCACAAGCTTCCCACAATAATTTGGGTGAATTTTGGCCCATTCCACCTGACAGAGCTGGTGTAAGTGAGTCAGGTTTGTAGGCCTCCTTAATCGCACATGCTTTTTCAGTTCTCCCCACAAACGTTCTATAGGATTGAGGTCAGGGCTTTGTGATGGCCGCTCCAATACCTTGACTTTGTTGTCCTTAAGCCATTTTGCCACAACTTTGGAAGTATGCTTGGGGTCATTGTCCATTTGGAAGACCCATTTGCGACCGTTTTAACATCCTGACTGATGTCTTGAGATGTCGCTTCAACATATCCACATAATTTTCCTTCCTCATGATGCCATCTATTTTGTGAAGTGCACCAGTCCCTCCTGCAGCAAAGCACCCCCACAGCATGATGTGGCCACAACCACACAACGTGCTTCACAGTTGGGATGGTGTTCTTTGGCTTGCAAGAGATCCCCAAACAGTTTTATTTTTGTTTCATCAGACCAGAGGACATTTCTCAAAAAGTACGATCTTTGTCCCCAGGTGCAGCTGCAAGCTGTAGTCTGGCTTTTATATGGCGGTTTTGGAGCAGTGGCTTCTTCCTTGCTGAGTGGCCTTTCAGGTTATGTCGATATAGGACTCGTTTTAATGTGGATATAGATACTTTTTTACCTGTTTCCTCCAGCATCTTCACAAGGTCCTTTCCTGTTGTTCTGGGATTGATTTGCACTTTTCGCACCAAAGTACGTTCATCTCTAGGAGACAGAATACGTCTCCTTCCTGAGCGGTATGACGGCTGCCTGGTCCCATGGTGTTTATACTTGCGTACTATTGTTTGTACAGATGAACGTGGTACCTTCAGACGTGGAGGTCTACAATTTTTTTCTGAGGTCTTGGCTGATTTCTTTAGATTTTCCCATGATGTCAAGCAAAGAGGCACTGAGTTTGAAGGTAGGCCTTGAAATACATCCACAGGTACACCTCCAATTGACTCAAATGATGTCAATTAGCCTATCAGAAGCTTCTAAACCATGACATCATTTTCTGGAATTTTCCAAGCTGTTTAAAAGCACAGTCAACTTAGTGTATGTAAACTTCTGACCCACTGGAATTGTGATACAGTGAACTATAAGTGAAATAATCTGTCTGTAAACAATTGTTGGAAAAATTACTTGTGTCATGCACAAAGTAAATGTCCTAACCGACTTGCCAAAACTATAGTTTGTTAACAAGAAATGTGTGGAGTGGTTGAAAAACGAGTTTTAATGACTCCATCCTCAGTGTATGTAAACATCCGATATCAACTGTATCTACTGCTTAGATAGTTCCATCAGAGCCACTGGCTTAAACCTATTCTTTAACTTTTATTTTTGGTTGAGATGGAGAAGTGAATCCAACATATAATTTGTTAACTTGTAGAAAAGTTCAAAGGCTATTTACTGTATTGTATAAAAGTGATATTTAATATTGTTTGGTTGTCATGCAACCAAATATCAACCTTTGAAGGAGATGTATATTCTGCTTGGCTTGTTCCATCTGTGCCACTGAATCTGGCTTTAATTCCAATTTGTCTACAAATTAATAATTTATATGTTGCATTCACATCTCCATTTCATCAAAACAACTAAGTTAAAGAATGGGACTACTACAAATCAAACTTTAAATGCACTTTAAATACAGTTTGATTTGATTTCGTCCTATTCTTTAACTTAGATTTTTGGTTGAGTTGGAGACATAAATCCAACATACAGTGCATTCGGAAAGTATTCAGACCCCCTTCAGTTTTTCCACATTTTGTTACGTTATAGCCTTATACTAAAATTGATTCAATGAATGTTTTTCCTCATCAATCTACACACAATACCCCATAATGACAGAGCAAAAACAAGTTTGTAGAAATTTAGCAAATATAACAGAAATACCTAATTTACATAAGTATTCAGACCCTTTGCTATGATACTCGAAATTGAGGTCAGGTGCATCCTGTTTCCATTGATCATCCCTGAGATGATTCTACAACTTGATTGAAGTACACCAGTGGTAAATTCAATTGATCGGACATGATTTGGAAAGGCACACACCTGTCTATATAAGTCCCATAGTTGACAGTGCATGTCAGAGCAACAACCTAGTCATGAGGTTGAAGGAATTGTCCGTAGAGCTCCGAGACAGGGTTGTTTCGAGGCACAGATCTAATGAAGGGTCCCCAAGAACACAGTGGCCTCCATCATTCTTAAATGGAAGAATTTTGGAACCAACAAGACTCTTCCTAGAGCTGGCCTCCCGGCCAAACTGAGCAATCGGGGGAGAAGGGCCTTGGTCAGGGAGGTAACCCGATGGTCACTCTGACAGAGCTCTAGAGTTCCTCTGTAGAGATGGGAGAACCTTCCAGAGGACAACCATCTCTGCAGCACTCCACCAATCAGGCCTTTATGGTAGAGTGGCCAGATGGAAGCCACTCCTCAGTAAAATGTACATGACAGCCCGCATGGAGTTTGCCAAAAGGCACCTAAAGGACTCTCAGACCATGAGATACAAGAGTCTCTATCAGCGGCAGGGACTGGGAGACAACTCAGGATTGAGGAAAGATGAACGGAGCAAAATACAGAGAGATCCTTGATGAAAACCTGCTCCAGAGCGCTCAGGTCCTCAGACTGGGGCGAAGGTTAATCTCCCAACAGGACAATGACCCTAAGCACACAGCCAAGACAAAGCAGGAGTGGCTTCGGGAAAAGTCTCTGAATGTCCTTGAGTGGCCCAGCCAGAGCCCGGACTTGAACTCGATCGAACATCTCGGGAGAGACCTGAAAATAGCTGTGCAGCTCCCCATCTAACCTGACAGAGCTTGAGAGGATATGTAGAGAAGAATGGGAGAAACTCCCCAAATACAGGTGTGCCAAGCTTGTAGTGTCCAAAATAAGAAGACTCTAGGCTGTAATCGCTGCCAAAGGTGCTTCAACAAAGTACTGAGTAAATGGTCTGAGTACTTATGTAAATATGATATTTCAGTTTTTTATTTTTAAAACATTTGCAAAAATGTCTAAAAACCTGTTTTTTGCTTTGTCATTATGGGGTATTGTATGTTGATTGATGAGGGGAAAAATGATTTAATCAATGTTAGAATAAGGCTGTAACGTAACAAAGTATGGAAAAAGTCAAGGGGTCTGAATACTTTCCGAATGAACTGTATTTATTATTAACTTGTAAATTCCATTTGAAATAAACCAAAGCTTGAAACCCTAGGCCTATATCTATTGTCAAATTTTTGTTTAATCCTGGGCTGAATTTAAACAATTCCACTGGGCACAGACGTCAATTCAACCTCTATTCCACATTGTTTCAACGCAATTTCATTGAAACGATGTGGAAACAACATTGATTCAACCAGTGTGCGCCCAGTGTGACAGTGGTTGATTACTTCCAAAATGCTATATAGGCCTAAATAGCATCATTGATGATATACAATTGAAAAAGTATGGTTACATTTAATTTGTTCTGTTAAACCTACCCTTTGGAATGCCTTTGATAGCAACAATGAATCTATTAAGTGGAGATTTCTCAAATCCAATGTATTTTGACAAATTGACAAATTATGTTGAAACAACATTGATTTAACCATTTGGTGCCCAGTGGGAAGGTACTGATGACCTTTTCATGCCCCAGAGTTTCAGCCACTTTAGGGAGAGAGACTGGATTAATGTATTGCTATGCACAAGGCTGAGCAGCAGAATTAGCTGACAGTAAACCCCACCCTGAGAGAGCGAGGTGCCTTACATCTGCAAATCCTGCAAACACACACACACACACATGCACACACACACACGCACACACACAATTACTTCCTTCCATCCTGAACTGCCTTCACCTTCAGGGCTGAGCTATAGCATGCAGGCGGGCAGTAGTCATGCATGTCATTATTCTGTGTCAAACCATGCCTCCCCCGGGGGAGAAACACGGCCTGCATGGAGAAGGAAAGAGAGAAAGAGGGAACTCCCCTGGGGGCATACATCTGCAGAAGAAGACATGCATTTTTAAAGCAGCGTAGCAGCAACAGCGCTGGCTGAGCCAAGTGGTATCCTGCTCTTATCGTGTTGAATAGGGAGTGGAGGGATTATCAGGCTAGAGAGAGAAACATCAGAGGGTTTTAAGAGAAGGACCCCCTTGAACCTTTCGATTAGGCTGCAGTGTATGGGGCATACATACAGAGGTCCCTGAAGATAGCCGAGCATGGCCCCTGGGTGTGGAGGCTGATCAAGAGAACAGCACATCCATACACATATAATGGTAGTGGACATACAGTACAGTAGTTCTGAATTCCTTGGTTGTTTCATGGTCCATGCAATGAGACAGCTCTATAGAATGTTTCATTGCTGTATGTGTATGTGACTTACTGTGTTTGAACCAGTTTAATCTGCAATACAGTTTCATCTGCAATACCCCCTGAGGCAAAGGTATCAGCTCTGAGAGCTAAAACAAGTCTTCAGGCCTCAGGCAAGGTTACTCATCACATGCGTGGTTCACCGCACCACCTCAATGACATGTTGAACACTGAGAAAGGTGCGGATTCTGAGGTGATGTGATTTAGAGAAGCAAGTATTCATTCTAGCATTTCAAATGGAGTATCCAATATGGCTGCCGAGCTACTCACCATGGCACATTGCTTTGGACTAGCCACTCTAATGGTACCATAGTCCTGTGTTATTCCCTGGGGACGCTTTGGGGGACAAAGCCATATATTGTCACCACAGAGGCCACAAAGGCAACTACCTAAGGATTTAAATAAAGTGTCTGTTGATCAGAATATGACACAAATTTTATGATGCATCGCAGTGAATTGACTGTACAATACGTGTCCAGGGAGATATACTCCAGAAATTTATAAAGTTTGGACTGCGAGGCGATGAGCAATTTGCCTGCCTGCTGTCTATTGATGACATCAATTGTTGCCTGGGGTCAATCCGTATTGTTACATCAAACCGACCTCCGAACAATGGGCCTCATTAATCGAGAGCAGAGACAAGTTAAACATCCCTGTTTTAACTCAGCAAGGTTTTGCCCTCTCAGTGCTCTTAGTCAATATGTATTTGATCAAGTGCGAGATGCCCCCGCCACCCGATTAATCTTTGCCACCTTTTCCAGTCTCCAACTGCCGCCCACTAGCATCATGGCATCCCTATGTGGTCCAGCGACTGACAGCAACATAAGTCACAGGCTGCATTAAAAACACATTAGGCCAGCGGAAGGAATTAAGGTGGCGCATATATGACGGAGAGGAGTTACTGTGAAAATGAAGCAAACCCCATATATTAAGTTTATATAACATGTACCCATGCGCTGCCACTCAAAAGAAAAACAAAAGTAAGAAATACATACAGATAAATTATCATATTGATCAAACTAGATTTTGTAATAACAAAATTGGAATGTAAAGAAACATTTTCAAAAATATTTGATACACTGCTGATTTTGCAGGTTTTCCTACTTATAAAGCATGTAGAGGTCTGTAATTTTTATCATAGGTACACTTCAACTGTGAGAGACGGGATCTTAAACAAAAATCCAGAAAATCACATTGTATGATTTATAAGTCATTCATTTGCATTTTATTGCATGACATAAGTATTTGATCACCTACCAACCAGTAAGAATTCCGGCTCTCACAGACCTGTTGGTTTTTCTTTAAGAAGCCCTCCTGTTCTCCACTTATTACCTGTATTAACTACACCTGTTTGAACTCGTTACCTGTATAAAATACACCTGTTCACACACTCAATCAAACAGACTCCAACCTCTCCACAATGGCCAAGACCAGAGAGCTGTGTAAGGACATCAGGGATAAAAGTGTACACCTGCACAAGTCTGGGATGGGCTACAGGACAATAGGCAAGCAGCTTGGTGAGAAGGCAACAATTGTTGGCGCAATTATTAGAAAATGGAAGAAGTTCAAGATGACGGTCAATCAACCTCGGTCTGGGGCTCCATGCAAGATCTCACCTCGTGGGGCATCAATGATCATGAGGAAGATGAGGGATCAGCCCAGAACTACACGGCAGGACCTGGTCAATGACCTGAAGAGAGCTGGGACCACAGTCTCAAAGAAAACCATTAGTAACACACTACGCCGTCATGGATTAAAATCCTGCAGCGCACGCAAGGTCCCCCTGCTCAAGCCAGCGCATGTCCAGAACCGTCTGAAGTTTGCCAATGATCATCTGGATGATCCAGAGGAGCTGGATGGGGGCCATGTATCGCGAGATCTTGGCCAACAACCTCCTTCCCTCAGTAAGAGCTTTGAACATGCAGCCAGGGCAACTAAGGAGTGGCTCCGTAAGAAGCATCTCACGGTTCTGGAGTGGCCTAGCCAGTCTCCAGACCTGAACCCAATAGAAAATCTTTGGAGGGAGCTGAAAGTCCGTATTGCCCAGCGACAGCCCCAAAACCTGAAAGATCTGGAGAAGGTCTGTATGGAGGAGTGGGCCAAAATCCCTGCTGCAGTGTGTGCAAACCTGGTCAAGACCTACAGGAAACGTATGAACTCTGTATCTGCAAACAAAGGTTTCTGTACCAAATATTAAGTTCTGCTTTTCTGATGTATCAAATACTTATGTCATGCAATAAAATGCAAATTAATTACTTAAAGATCATACAAAGTGATTTTCTGGATTTTTCTTTTAGATTCTGTCTCTCACAGTTGAAGTGTACCTATGATAAAAATTACAGACCTCTACATGCTTTGTATGTAGGAAAACCTGCAAAATCGACAGTGTATCAAATACTTGTTCTCCCCACTGTGTGTGTCTCTAATATGGCCATACATTTTGCAGGTGGTTAGGAAGTGCAGCTCAGTTTCACGTGCTGTCGTGACGTGACTTACATTAATGTGATGACTGTTATTTATCGAATCAACTAACTATGTTTAATTGTCACTCGATTAAATTAATCATGTAACAGTTAACACATTAGGAATTTGGGGCACCACAGAATATGTTGTTTAACGAGTTTTCCTCTCCCGAATTAAACTCTTCGAAGATATATGTTATATATCGATAACAGTCGCTTATTAAATAATTACCTCTTATCAGTCTCATTCTGAACGTTGCATAATCCTTGAACTTGCAAGAACCCTAACCTTATTGATGAATCAGCAATATACAAATTGGCTTAATTATTTATTTACTAACTAATTCAATAATAAAACAGAATACAAACACACACACACATGGTATAGGTTATTGATTACTAATTGAATACAATGAAAACAGGTCCCTAGTGGACTGGACTAACAATAGCATGACTGCTTGGTTAGACGAAGGAGGGGTCAGAGAGTGAAAGGGAGAGACAGCAATTCAAACTATCATTATTACATTTGGAAACTACGCTCAAAGTAATCATAATACTTAGCACCCTAAACACCGCTCATTCGCATAAGAAATGCAATGTATAATTTTACGTGTAGCTGTCCTTGATCGTCGACTCTCTGTTGAACCACTTTCTCAAAAAGGGTTTGAGTGTCCTGGTTCCACTTCGGTGAGACTCGGCTTGTCTTCGAATGGAGTGTTCATTAGATAGATACTTCAGATGTACCAACGGTTGTATGAGATGGGATTGTCCTTCCTAACTCGTGTCTTTAGTGAAAGTTATCGACTCTTAACATGTAGAGTTGTGGTCAAAAGTTTTGAGAATGACAAGTATTGGTCTTCACAAAGTTAGCCGCTTCAGTGTTATGAGATATTTTTGTCAGATGTTACTATGGTATACTGAAGTATAATTACAAGCATTCCATAAGTGTCAAAGGCTTTTATTGACAATTACATTAAGTTTATGCAAAGAGTCAATATTTGCAGTGTTGACTCTTCTTTTTCAAGACCTCTCCAATCCCCCTGGCATGCTGTCAATTAACTTCTGGGCCACATCCTGACTGATGGCAGCCCATTCTGGCATAATCAATGTTTGGAGTTTGTCAGAATTTGTCGGTTTTTGTTTGTCCACCCGCCTCTTGAGGATCGACCACAAGTTTTCAATGGGATTAAGGTCTGGGGAGTTTCCTGGCCATGGACCCAAAATGTTGATGTTTTGTTCCCCGAGCCACTTAGTTATCACTTTTGCCTTATGGCAAGGTGCTCCATCATGCTGGAAAAGGCATTGGTCGTCACCAAACTGTTCTTGTATGGTTGGGAGAAGTTGCTCTTGGAGGATGTGTTGGTACCATTCTTTATTCATGGCTGTGTTCTTAGGCAAAATTGTGAGTGAGCCCACTCCCTTGGCTGAGAAGCAACCCCACACATGAATGGTCTCAGGATGCTTTACTGTTGGCATGACACAGGACTGATGGTAGTGCTCACCTTGTCTTCTCCGGACAAGGTGTTTTCCGGATGCCCCAAACAATCGGAAAGGGGATTCATCAGTGAAAATGACTTTACCCCAGTCCTCAGCAGTCCAATCCCTGTACCTTTTGCAGAATATCAGTCTGTCCCTGATGTTTGTGGCTTCTTTGCTGCCCTTCTTGACACCAGGCCATCCTCCAAAAGTCTTCACCTCCCTGTGCGTGCAGATGCACTCACACCTGCCTGCTACCATTCCTGAGCAAGCTCTGCACTGGTTGTTTATGTACATGGATTTTATAATGTCGCATGTTTTTCCCCCACACCACTTTCCATCAATTTGTAAAGCAGACCCTCATTCCAAACTGAGTCAAAAGCTTTTTTTGAAATAAACAAAGCATGAGAAGATTTTGCCTTTGTTTTTGTTTGTTTGTTTGTCAATTAGGGTGTGCAGGATGAATATGTGGTCTGTCGTACGGTAATTACGTCTCTCTCTTTCTCTCTCTCTCTCTCTCTCTCTCTCTCTCTCTCTCTCTCTCTCTCTCTCTCTCTCTCTCTCTCTCTCTCTCTCTCTCTCTCTCTCTCTCTCACACACACACACACACACACACACACACACACACACACACACACACACACACACACACACACACACACACAGGTCAATAACTCCACCACCCAAGTCTCTTATAGCTGGTACTTCTGTAACAGCTGGTACCTCCGCCCTCCACTACACACAAAGTTTACACAGACTCACCAATGCCGAGGACTTGACAGATCCAGTTGAGCTCCCAGTGTGTCTGGTGTTGCTCCTTGTGAAGGGCATGTGGTCGTCAATCACATCTGCTTCTCATCTGTATCTGACAATGCTTGTTCGCTGAGTCAGTGGCTAGATGGTCGACTGAAGACTACAGAAAGTTGGGTGCAAGGGCTGTGGTTTACCTGCCTAGGATGCAAGAGGTGGCAGAGAGAGGCTCACACTGGCTGTCCTCTTATAAAAGGAATGTCAACCTGCCAGGCAATACAAATAATATAAAGTACATACAGTGGGGAAAAAAAGTACTTAGTCAGCCACCAATTGTGCAAGTTCTCCCACTGAAAAAGATGAGAGAGGCCTGTAATTTTCATCATAGGTACACGTCAACAATTTTTTTTTCAGAAAATCACATTGTAGGATTTTTAATGAATTTATTTGCAAATTATGGTGGAAAATAAGTATTTGGTCACCTACAAACAAGCAAGATTTCTGGCTCTCACAGACCTGTAACTTCTTCTTAAAGAGGCTCCTCTGTCAAAGGACACCAGAAACAAAATTGTAGACCTGCACCAGGCTGGGAAGACTGAATCTGCAATAGGTAAGCAGCTTGGTTTGAAGAAATCAACTGTGGGAGCAATTATTAGGAAATGGAAGACATACAAGACCACTGATAATCTCCCTCGATCTGGGGCTCCACGCAAGATCTCACCCCGTGTGGTCAAAATGATCACAAGAACGGTGAGCAAAAATCCCAGAACCACACGGGGGGACCTAGTGAATGACCTGCAGAGAGCTGGGACCAAAGTAACAAAGCCTACCATCAGTAACACACTACGCCGCCAGGGACTCAAATCCTGCAGTGCCAGACGTGTCCCCCTGCTTAAGCCAGTACATGTCCAGGCCCGTCTGAAGTTTGCTAGAGTGCATTTGGATGATCCAGAAGAGGATTTGGAGAATGTCATATGGTCAGATGAAACCAAAATATAACTTTTTAGTAAAAACTCAACTCGTCGTGTTTGGAGGACAAAGAATGCTGAGTTGCATCCAAAGAACACCATACCTACTGTGAAGCATGGGGGTGGAAACATCATGCTTTGGGGCTGTTTTTCTGCAAAGGGACCAGGACGACTGATCCGTGTAAAGGAAAGAATGAATGGGGCCATGTATCGTGAGATTTTGAGTGAAAACCTCCTTCCATCAGCAAGGGCATTGAAGATGAAACGTGGATGGGTCTTTCAGCATGACAATGATCCCAAACACACCGCCCGGGCAATGAAGGAGTGGCTTCGTAAGAAGCATTTCAAGGTCCTGGAGTGGCCTAGCCAGTCTCCAGATCTCAACCCCATAGAAAATCTTTGGAGGGAGTTGAAAGTCTGTGTTGCCCAGCGACAGCCCCAAAACATCACTGCTCTAGAGGAGATCTGCATGGAGGAATGGGCCAAAATACCAGCAACAGTGTGTGAAAACCTTGTGAAGACTTACAGAAAACGTTTGACCTGTGTCGTTGCCAACAAAGGGTATATAACAAAGTATTGAGAAACTTTTGTTATTGACCAAATACATATTTTCCACCATAATTTGCAAATAAATTCATTAAAAATCCTACAATGTGATTTTCTGGAGAAAAAAAATCTCATTTTGTCCGTCATAGTTATCGTTTACATATGCTGAAAATTACAGGCGTCTCTCATCTTTTTAAGTGGGAGAACTTGCACAATTGGTGGCTGACTAAATAATTTTTTCCCCCACTGTACCCAATACACATACGTGTTCCCACTTCTG
This sequence comes from Coregonus lavaretus, assembly GCF_964263955.1. Lineage (NCBI taxonomy): Eukaryota > Metazoa > Chordata > Actinopteri > Salmoniformes > Salmonidae > Coregonus > Coregonus lavaretus. The sequence goes on along the minus strand of NC_140008.1, from coordinate 44,191,250 downwards.
AAATCAATGAGTCCAGCTCAAAACAAACAGAAAGGAGTGTGACAGGACAGACTTCACATTTAAGTATTATGTGTGGATGCACTTATTGGGATCAGAGAGTGTTCTGATCAGCATATTCTGATTTAAGTAAGAAATGTAGACATAATACATAGATAGCCTAATCATACCTGTAGACGGCTGTTTGTCTTCATGAATGTCTTCTTGCAGGAAGGATTGTACACTCGCAGTCAGTGAGATGTTTGATCCCTCCGACTCTCCCCACTGTATCCCCCTATTATTATTATTATTATTATTATTATTATTATTATTATTATTATTATCCCCCTGCTCATTCATGGGCTGAGACTACACAGATAAACACACATACACATATACACACACATACACATTCACACACACACACACACACACACACACACACACACACACACACACACACACACACACACACACACACACACACACACACACACACACATACACACACACACACACACACACACGCACACATACACATTCTCCAGGTTTGCAACATTGTATCATTACTGCCTGGCCAGGACCTCAGTCCCTGTGTCTGTCAATCAACACACCAGGAGACTTGACAGTTTTGATGATGTTCTCATCAGGGCGCCATCCCATTTTTGACAGTCACAAAGACCTAGGTTCATGTACTAGTCAGGCACTAATATCTCATTAAGGTACAAAAATAAACTGATGCCTGTATAATTCTCTACAACCATCTTACTGAATGTATGAAGTAGCTCTATATGTCCCTAACCAGCCAAGCATAAATCATATTATAATAAGATAGAAAAATAAGCTAAAACAATGAAACATCTATACAGGTCCAGTAACCCATTACTAACCGTAACAATGATGATAGACAATCTGCTTGACTATTTTTGTCTAGTTTACATTACATGATTAATGGTAACACACTCCCGCTTTAGACCAGTACAGCAGGACTACAACTTCTACTAGTGTATCATCTGATTCAACCTTCAATGAGTGTACAATAATATCTCTATTCAGTCGTTTTGGATCTTATTTGGAGCTCACCTGCTCTAAGCCTGAGAGAATCAAAGCTTGCTGCTTCTTGTATGGGACTGTGTAGAATCCGCTGAAAAGCTGCAACTTGTGCTCCTCCGTCAACTTTCCACAATCCCTTCTGCACGTATTTGCACACACTCTTCCCTAATGCAGGAAACAGTGTAACGTTATCGATAGCCATGAATCATCAGGTGGATAGATAGATGTAAATTATAAGTTTCTCCTGACTAATCCAGCAACCACTTTCTTAATATATAGCCTATTAGCTGATATGTTTCGCTCTAGTTACACAAGCGAGCCAACACAGAACAACATAATGTCGGTAGCTAGCTACGTTAGCTAGCTAGCACACTGGGTTCGTTGATATACGGTACTTCCACGCACCTCTGTTGGACAAGTTTTCCCAGTTTTTTCTCGATGTCTTTCATTGCCTGTTCTTCCATTTCTTTAGTTTGGTTATTATTTTCCTTCCGACATTTTGCCGGTTTTCATTGGCAGCAGAAAACGAAAGTGTTTGTCCGTCCATTCTTAGTTGTGTACATAAATGTTTTTTCCACATGAGCCTATTTTTACATCTAAAATACTGGCTCATTAGTGCATGAAAGCCTCGAGAAACCAATTCATTTAATAGATAGGATATCTAGTAATGTTGTTTGATGTTTTCAAAAATGGCACATATACTGTATTTTGTCACAAGGGCTCAGTTGTGGTCAGTAGTTTTGTGGTTGTGGTCAGTAGTTGTAGTCAGGAGTTGTGTTCAGTAGTTGTGGTCAGGAGTTATGGTCTGTAGTTGTGTTATTGTACTCAGTAGTTGTGGACAATAGTTGTGTGGTTGTGGTCAGTAGTTGTGGTAAGTAGTTGTGAGGTTGTGGTCAGTAGTTGTGGTCAGTAGTTGTGTGGTTGTGGTCAGTAGTTGTGGTCAGTAGTTGTGTGGTCAGTAGTTGTGTGGTTGTGATCAGTAATTGTAAATGTGTTCATGCAGTTACTAAAACAGCTATATCGTTAGAATGGTATAATATACATTATTTTGGTTCCGCAAACAGATTTTAATAGCATAGAAGTAGACGAAGATGGTATACCCTCTAACTTTTCGTCTAACTTGTTGGGGAAGTGGTCAAACTGTCAGTTGTTTATAAACAGCTTGAGAATGTTGTTGATGTGGTTACTTAAACAGCTGTAACGTTTGATCAGTACCAGATAATTATGTTATTATTTCAGATTTGAATAGAAGAGAAGTAGAGGAAGATGTCATGCGCTCTAACTTTTTGTCTAAGTTGTTCGCAAAGTGGTCAAAGTAGCTTATTTGTGTGCAAAAATAAATTGGTTACAGTGAATGTTTGAAGTGATGATGTCACAATGGAGAGCTTTAAAATAATGAGGAAATCTCATGAAAGTGAATGAAGATGAACAAAAAGGACAAAAACATGTATAACTTTAAAAAGCATAGAAGATATCAAAACGTTGTATACAAGATTTTCAATCTGGACCGGTCTACCCGATTAAAATTTTGAAGGAAGTTTCTAGCTCAAACGGTGTAAGAGTAGAGTGCCTAATAATAATAACTAGATGGTACCTTTACAAGTACAGTTGTGGGGCTTGTGAAAGCTCTTTAAACATATTTGTGTTGTAGTGGAGGATGTTTTAAAAGTGACATTTTTTTCAAATGCCCATCCCTAGTCACTAATGGTCAGTAGTTTTGGTCAGAAGTTGTGTAGTTATGGTCAGTAGTTTGTATCGTTAGTAGTTGTGGTCAGTGGTTGTGTGGTTGAGGTCAGTAGTTGTGGTCACTAGTTGTGTGGTTGTGGTCAGTAGGTTACTCAGTAGTTGTTGTCAGTAGTTGTGTTGCTAGTAGTTGTGGTCAGTAGTTATCATCAGTAGTTGTGTGGTTGTGGTTGTGGTCAGTAGTTGTGTGTTTGTGATCAGTAATTGTGGTCAGTTGTGGTGGTCAGTAGTTGTGTTGTTGTGGTCAGTAGTTGTGTGGTTCAGTAGTTGTGTGGTCAATATTTGTGTGGTTGTGGTCAGTAGTTGTGTGAATGTGTACTTGTGTGGTTGTGGTTAATAGTTGTGGTCAGGAGTTGTGGTCAGTAGTTTTGATCAGTAGTTGTGGTCAGTAGTTATGTGGTTGTGGTCAGTAGTTGTGTGGTTGTGTGGTTGTGTGATGGTGGTCTTTAGTTGTGGTTTGTAGTTGTCTTGTTGTGGTTATTAGTTGAGTGGTCAGTAGTTGTGTGGTCAATATTAATTGTGATCAGTGGTTGTGGTCAGTAGTTGTGGTCATCAGTTGTGGTCAGTAGTTGTGTGATGGTGGTCTTTAGTTGTGGTTTGTAGTTGTCTTGTTGTGGTTATTAGTTGAGTGGTCAGTAGTTGTGTTGTTGTGGTCAGTAGTTGTGGTCAGTAGTTATGTGGTTGTGGTCAGTTGTTGTATGGTTGTGGTCTGTAATTTTAGTCACTCTTCACCCTCGTCATAAGTTGTCCCTCTGCTGCCACATGCTCCTCTGCGTCTCTGAGTATCCATAGCAACGGCTCTGTTTGGGCTGCTTAATGATGAGACAGAGAGCTGTTAGCTGACGTTAGCTAGCTACTTTTTGTCAGTCAGACAAACAGCTGTAACTTCTTATTAGTAGAATATATTTCTGTTTGGATTTTTGATTTGAAAAGTAGTGAAGTAGACAAAGATTTCATACGCTCTAAGTATTTGTCTGACTTGTTGGGGGAGTGGTCAAAACGGCAGTTGTTTATAAACAATTTGAGAATGTTGTTGATGATGTTACTTATTAGTTGTGTGGTTGCGGTCAGTAGTGTTGCAGTTCAGTAGTTGTGTGGTCGATATTTGTGTGGTTGTGGTCAGTAGTTGTGTGGTTGTGGTCAGTAGTTGTGAGGTTGTGGTCAGTGATTGTGGTAAGTAGTTGTGGTCAGTAGTTGTGTGGTCAGATGTTGAGTGGTTGTGGTAATTAATTGCTGTCAGTGGTTGTGGTAAGTAGATGTGATCATTAGTTGTGGTCAGTAGTTTTGTGGTTCTGGTCTTTAGTTGTGGTTTGTAGTTGTCTTGTTGTGGTCATTAGTTGTGTGGTCAGTAGTTGTGCAGTTGTAATATTCTAACGTTCTGTCTAACTTCTTGGGGAAGTGGTAAAAATGTATGTTGTTTATAAAAAGTTACAGAAAATGTTATTGTGATTACTAAAACAGCTGTAACTTTTTATCAGAATAAGATATTTTTGTTCTCTGAAAATATTTAATATGTCTAACTTTTTGTCTTAGTTGTTAACAAACTCATCAAAGTAGACAACTTGTGCAAAATGCGCAATGTTTATCGGCAGAATGGGACCCAGCTTCTTCTGCACAAAAAGTACATAGAAAAGATTGCTCATGAAGGAAGTTGTGTTGCCTGCTTTCACACCAGTTTCAAGTCCTGTGACCCACACATTGAATTTACAGGAATGATTTTCGAGTGATTTTGTTTAATTTTTTAGTAGATTGATTTCCCCTTCTAGCTTAGTTTACGCTGTTTCCAGGTCATGGAGTTGCACATCTGTCACATTGGCCGTTGTCTCCTAATGTCTACTTTAGTTGAGTAGGTATCCACTTTAGCAGTGAGCAGTGCAAGAGATAATTTACTGGTTTTAATTGGAAGTTGAGGGCAGAGGTAATTTCCTCACAAACAATCTCTTAGATAGTAGCGGCCAACTCTTTCTGTTGTCTAGTGTTGAGAGCCGCCATGTTCCCACCGGTGAATTCTGGACAGACAGGTTATAATAATAATAATATGCCATTTAGCAGATGCTTTTACCCATAGCGACTTACAGTCATGCGTGCCCACATTTTTTTTTTTTGTGTATGGGTGGTCCCGGGGATCTAACCCACTACCTTGGCATTACAAGCGCCGTGCTCTACCAGCTGAGCTACAGAGGACCACAATAGTGCTAGCTGCGGAACGTCCCACACCTTAATATTGTGTTAAATGTTGACAATTATTTGAAAACAAGTCCATTAATTCATAGTTATTTCGCAAAACAAAGCCACGAGAAAGTCCACACGTTTCAATGCATGCTACAAAAATGCACTGAATGCGCTCTCTCTCTCATTCTCTCTCTCTAACATGCAAACAATATTTTTTACTCTTTCTCTCTGAAAATGCTGTCTATTTTCATTCATATCCTACACACAACAAACTACTTGTGTTTTACATCATGAGGTCTTGAAACAATAAGAATCAGACAGAGAATAAAATAATCTGCTGTTTAACAAAGTGAGTAAACTGAACTATCTTCTCCCTTTCTCTTCACAGTCGGCCGACTCAGAGCAGGTCACAGATCCCGTGTCCATTAGACACTATTGACTGGTCCCTCAGTGAGTGGTATAAGCTGTGATTACAAATGGCATGTTGGTTGCACTCTAAAATGCCAGACACAATTCCGCCGCTTGCTATTTATCCTTAAACAGAGACGTAATGAGGATATGATAAACAAACAAAACAAACAGACCATGTAATTGACACTAGTTATCCAACTTTATACAACGGGTCGGTCTAATCCTTAATGCTGATTGGTTAAAACTGCATTCCAGCCCGTGTCTATTTCACAAGTTATCACCGGCTAAATCTATGACGTCAAAATGCCTATTTACTCTGTTCCATCTGACTGCGCAATCCACTGTCTCATCAGCCCAACCAAGCAATTTATAAAGTTGATCTCCGCTATCAGAAGCATCTAGACATTATCTCACATTTCTTTTAGACTAACATTTAGTTTATCAACAGCAGAGATTTGTATAGACCTTGCTGTCTGTCTCTCCGACATTTGCAACATTGTTTCAATAGTCAAATTCGATCTCCAGCTGTCCTATAGCAATGAAGGAGTCGGGACGAGACCGACAGGCAGGCAGCGTTTCTCAGCCAGTCGAAATCATGAATCAGCTGGCATAATTTTTATGGATATATACAAAGAAATGTAAATTTAAAAAAGGTCAAACGAAACGAAGTGCAGCTAGTTTGCGGTCTTTCCAGCTTCAGTTTGAAGTGATTGTGTTAGCTGTGTGGTTGGCTAGCTCCTCTGAACAACAGGGTCCTGAAGAGAGACCACATTTTCTAGGACAGGCGAAATCGCGCCTCATTAGCTCATTGTTATGGTTGTGTCCAAATCAATATCACTAGAAAACAGCTTAAACAAATGCAAATGCAGCTACGGTTGTTATTCTGGCTGCACTGTTTGAATTTACTATAAATTAGCTGTAGTTGGCTAGCTAGCAAGCAAGGGATAAGAACGTTGCCAGCCAGAATGGCAATGTAACATTTAGAATGAACGACTGGGTCGCATCCATAGATACAGAACAAAACGACTGAATGACTGGGTCGCGTCTCTGGCAACCGAACCGATAGAACGAACGACCAGCCGGCTTGGGTAGCAACCGTAGATTTGTGTCAGGACTATATCTTGTGGAAGGATGAAATAGTATTAATAAATTCATCAAAACAAAGTTTTTAATGAAAATATGTCAATCATTATTTGAATATGTTGGTAACCCGTTGTATAAAAGTGATAATGCCCTCGAAGGCGATGTTTGGAGGATATATTGGCATGGTTTGCCAATATATCCTCCAAACACCGGCTTCTCAGGCATTATCACTTAAACAACCAGGGTAGGTATTATTCCTAATCTCAGCTTGTTACCTGTATAAAGGACACCTGTCCACAGAAGCAATCAATCAATCAGATTCCAAACTCTCCACCATGGCCAAGACCAATGAGCTCTCCAAGGATGTCAGGGACAAGATTGTAGACCTACACAAGGCTGGAATGGGCTACAAGACCATCGCCAAGCAGCTTGGTGAGAAGGTGACAACAGTTGGTGCGATTATTTGCAACTGGGAGAAACACAAAATAACTGTCAATCTCCCTCGGCCTGGGGCTCCATGCAAGATCTCACCTCGTGGAGCTGCAATGATAATGAGAACGGTGAGTAATGAGCCCAGAACTACACGGGAGGATCTTGTCAATGATCTCAAGGCAGCTGGGACCATAGTCACCAAGAAAACAATTGGTAACACACTACGCCGTGAAGGACAGAAATCCTGCAGCACCCGCAAGGTCCCCCTGCTCAAGAAAGCACATATACAGGGCCATCTGAAGTTTGCCAATGAACATCTGAATTATTCAGAGGAGAACTGGGTGAAAGTGTTGTGGTCAGATGAGACCAAAATCAAGCTCTTTGGCATCAACACGCCGTGCTTGGAGGAGGAGGAATTCTGCCTATGACCCCAAGAACACCATCCCCACCATCAAACATGGAGGTGAAAACATTATGCTTTGGGGGTGTTTTTCTGCTAAGGGGACAGGACAACTTCACCGTATCAAAGGGACGATGGATGGGGCCATGTACCGTCAAATCTTGGGTGAGAACCTCCTTCCTTCAGCCAGGGCATTGAAAATGGGTTGTGGATGGGTATTCCAGCATGACAATGACCCAAAACACACGGCCGAAGGCAACAAAGGAGTGGCTCAAGAAGAAGCACATTAAGGTCCTGGAGTGGCCTAGCCAGTCTCCAGACCTTAATCCCATAGAACATCTGTGGAGGGAGCTGAAGGTTCGAGTTGCCAAATGTCAGCCTCGAAACCTTAATGATTTGGAGAAGATCTGCAAAGAGGAGTGGAACAAATATATATACCTCCTATACCTCCTCAGGACCAGCACTACCCAGGACCCCACCAGCACCAGCGTGCCCCACAGGTGGGACCCAAACCCAGACCGGCCCACTCCCCTAACCCCACTAATGGCAAGCCTGTTGACTTCAGCTCACCTCCCCAGATGTACAATAAACCAGGGCGATGGGGGGGCGCAGGAGCCAAAGCCTTCCCAGGGTGAGCCTCCACCCCCAGTCCCAGCTCCAGCCCCAGAGACCGATCGGGCCTCAGTCCCTGATCGACAACCCTAGCCTGGCCAAAGTACAGCAGTTCATTGCCCGGGTGCTTTTGCTCCATGAGGATGTGGACAAGTTTGTGGGTAAAAAATCGGACAAGAGTTAGAGGTACCTAGAGGAACTGCTGACCAAGGAGCTGCTGGTGCTGGACTCAGTGGAGACTCAGGGACAGGAAGTGGTAAGGCAGGCCCGAAAGGAAGCTGTGCAGAGGATCCAGGCCATACTGGACCGGCTGGAGAAAAAGGCCTTCTGAACTGAACCGGTTCTGTATATGGACAGGTCTTACTGTTCTTTTTCTTGTGACATTTGAATCTTCCACAGTCAGGTTGTGGGCCTTATTTCAGATTTAAACTGGTCCCTTAGAATTCATTGGAGTACTAAGTCCTTGTTTGTTGACTACACCTCCCGGATCGGAAAGGTTTAGATAGGCTGATTGTCAACAAGGGCGTAGGGGTTGGTTTGGTTTGGAATCGGGCCAGTTTGGGCTACTTTATGCAGGTGTGATCACAACATAGTCCTCTGTAGCTCAGTTGGTAGAGCATGGTGCTTCCAACGCCAGGGTTGTGGGTTCGTTTCCCACGGGGGGCCAGTATGAAAATGTATGCACTCACTAACTGTAAGTTGCTCTGGATAAGAGCGTCTGCTAAATGACTAAAAAATGTTTAAAAAAATGAGATGTGTGCAAACCTGGTGGCCAACTACAAGAAACTGACTTCTGTGATTGCCAACAAGGGTTTTGCCACCAAGTACTAAGTCATGTTTTGCAGAGGGGTTAAATACTTATTTCCCTCATTAAAATGCAAATCAATTTATAAAAATTTTGACATGCGTTTTTCTGGATTTTTTTGTTGTTGTTATTCTGTCTCTCACTCTTCAAATAAACCTACCATTAAAATTATAGACTGATCATGTTTTTGTCAGTGGGCAAACTCAGCAGGGGATCAAATACTTTTTTCCCTCACTGTAAAACAAGTTTGTATGTTGGGTTCTTATGGGGTACAAGCTATATTCTTCAAGAATCAATGGGATCAATTGGTATTCATAATTCATTTATGGATGTAGCAACTAAATATTCTAGCTTTAACATATAAACACACAGACATGGATTTTTTTAATAAATATGGTGTCTCTCAAAAAGGCCTTTGCTTCTGCTTCTGCTGAGCTGCTTGCTGCCTGCAATGCCTGCCTGCCTGCCATCAGAGGAGTGGACCTGTGAACATTGAAAAGTTATTAATTCACAGCAGACCGTAAAGAATTGGCGAGGCAGCTGAGAAATGAAGTTTTTTTTTCTTGTTAATTCCAGAGATCAGTCTCAAACCTGCCCCACCTACCCCATGCCAATTGCTGGACTTTCACATAGAGGTTACTAGGTCACACCCAGTTCAAACAACATTTCAAAAATAATAATACATTATTTTAAAACCAGCAAATACTTACATAGGTTTTGATTAATATTAAAAGAACAATGACAATTATTTTTTGTACTATAATGGTATTAACAAACATAATATTATTACTAAAATAGTTTCTAAAAGTGTTGTAGGCTACCCTAGCCTAGAATTAGGGTTATGGCTAGGGTTACTGTCTGTTCAGGGTTAGGGTTAGGGCTAAAATAGGTTATACTTAACTTTTTTAAGGGATAGACCTAAGGTTAGGGTGTAGGGTTAGGTTTTTTCAGGCAAAAAACAGTATGGATTTATAGCTCTCTTGCTCTTCGCCGTGTCCATCTGCGGGTACTACAGACCTCTTTAACTACACTGGCTGGGCTCAGTTTAGAGGGAACATTGCTCATAATCTGAGGTAGCAACTGTGTCCATTTGGCTTGCAACTCAGTGAATCTCCCCAGCATATTCGATGCCTACGAACGAACAGATGTCGACGTATATCAAATGACCCAGCAGCCATTTTGAAACAACAAAATCATCCCCAAAATATAATCTGCCGGTTTAAATTGGCCACATCTGGAAGAAGAAGACAGGGACACACGTTTTGATTAGGTTTAACACCTTTTTCTGAAAAGATTATTGTTAACCATGACCAGAATTTCTTTTCTCTTTTGATGGGCCATCTCTATCACTGTGGGTCACCCCAACGTGTAACCAGGTGAACAGTGATATTGTGCACCAAGTAGCCATAACCTTGTTAATATCAAGTCACCGGAGGTAAACCCACAAGGTTTATGCAGGTAATCTCATTACTAACAACAGCGAAGCTGGCATTGTGACGCAGAACAATGGGCTGGGAATAGAATGTTTGGAAGGCGAGTTGGTGCCACGGTGCTCAATAGAGCTAATAGGAGCTGGCAGCGTGAAAAATGCCCTAAAATATGACCTGATTATTTAAAAACTGGGACATACAGTGATATTATGAGACGCCATGGCGGATGCAATGAACAGATTTCTATCAGTAAAAGGCATTGTTAACAATGTCATGTGTCCAGCCTCCTAGTGAATCTGACACAGAACTAATTGATGAATCGACAAAAACTCACACACACATTTCATACTGAATCTCCATACCTGGTTCACATGGGCAAAAGGGACATCAGGGCCTGACGTCATCAATACTGTACATTAGCTGCCTCCCCTGTCAGAAGATGAAAATGAGAACTAGCTAGCCACCGAACTCTGGACACTGAATGCTAGCAAGGTGCTAACACTCAGAGCGCCATAACTACTAGAATGGCCATGACCGTTGATATTTCAATGTTATAAATATTACATAATAAATAATACATTGCTAAATTAATGCATTTATTGTTAAAATAGGTCACAAGAAACATCATGACACCAAATGCAAATTGTCAGAAAATTTATTGATTTATCCAGAAGCACATTTAAATACTAAAATAAGATGAGTGTATTTTCTGACTGCAGTTGCCCGCCCAGCTGGCACGTCCAAACTACGCCTAAACTACACTGATCAAAAATATAAAGGCAACATGTAAAGTGTTGGCCCCATGTTTCATGAACTGAAATATAAGATCCCAGAAATGTTCCATCTGCACAAAAAGCTTATTTCTCTCAAATGTTGTGCACAAATTTCTTTACATCCCTTGTTCTGAGGATAATAAAATGCCAATCTAAAATGTTTTGTCACACAACACAATGCCACAGATGTCTCAAGTTTTGAGGGAGCATAAAATTGGCATGCTGACTGCAGGAATGTGCACCGGAGCTGTTGCCAGATAATTGACTGTTATTTTCTCTACTATAAGCTGCCTCCAACGTCGTTTTAGAGAATTTGGCAGTATGTCCAAACGGCCTCACAAACACAGACCAGGTGTAACCACACCAGCCCAGGACCTCCACATCTGGCTTCTTCACCTGCGGGATCGTCTGAGACCAGACACCTGGACAGCTGATGAAACAGTGGGTTTTCACAAATTGTCATCAATCTTCTCAGGGAAGCTCATCGGCGAGCTCGTCGTCCTCACCTGATCGCAGTTCGGCGTCATAACCAACTTCAGTGGGCAAATGCTCACCTTCGATGGCCACTGGCACGCTGGATGGGGCAGATGGCAACAACTGTACCGGGAAGATGGCATCGTGTGGGCGAGTGGTTTGCTGATGTCAACGTTGTGAACAGAGTGCCCCGTGGTGGCGGTGGGGTTATGCTATGGGCAGGCATAAGCTACGGACAACGAACACAATTGCATTTTATCAAATGGCAATTTGAATGCACAGAGATACCGTGACAAGATCCTGAGGTCCATTGTCGTGCCGGTCATCCACCGCCATCACCTCATATTTCATCATGATAATGCACGGCCCGATGTCGCAAGGTTCTGTACACAATTCCTGGAAGCTGAAAATGTCCCAGTTCTTCCATGGCCTGCATACTCACCAGACATGTCACCCATTGAGCATGTTTGGGATACTCTGGATCGACGTGTACGACAGCGTGTTCCAGTTCCCACCAATATCCAGCAACTTCGCACAACCATTGAAGAGGAGTGGGACAACATTCCACAGGCCACAATCAAAAGCCTGATCACCTCTATGCGAAGGAGATGTGTCATGCTGCATGCGGTAAAATGTGGTCACACCAGATACTGACTGGTTTTCTGATCCACGCACCTACCTTTTTTTAAGGTATCTGTGTCCAACAGATGCATATCTGTATTCCCAGTAATGTGAAATCCATAGATTAGGGCCTAATTTATTTATTTCAATTGACTGATTTCTTTATATGAACTGTAACGCAGTAAAATTGTTGAAATTGTTGTGTTTATAGTTTTGTTCAGTGTATAAACATTGAGTTGCGTATCACATTTAACAAACCGAACATTGATATACAATTATAGAAGGTAAAAATGTAAAAACTAAAACCAGTCTGTGCATAATACCGGTATATAGTAAAATACAGTACACTGCCCAGCCCTACCGTGTTACGATCTTAGTCAGATATCACTGTACTGTGCAGCAGAGCACGAGCGAGTGGCTCAGCTTCAAAATGCTAGTGATCAATTTAGGTGATACCCGAGCCCTACCAGTACCCTAGTTATTAATGAAAAACAGGCCCTACCCGGCCCTAACCTTAATTATAATGTCTGGCCCCGTTGGGCTCAGGTCAGGTAGCTGACGAACTCTGCCTCAACTCTGCCTATTTCTACAGATGGACTGGAGATGCTTTTGCCAGACCGCAACCTCAGTCGTAATTGAGTAGGTTTTATCTGACCTGTTTAAACTTCAACATAGTACCTGTTTGTGTGTCAGATATTATCTATCCTAACTGCCATAGGTAATAGAACAGTGACTATATGTGTATGTGTTCACAGAAACATGTATGGAGCCAGAACATAGAGACTTGCAAGATGATGTGATGAAGTGCAGACTGACCGATGGACTTAATACTGATGTCCCTGAATGGAGAGAGACCTGGCAGTCGGCATTAAAATGTTACTAGACACTGCGTTTCTTGTACTGTCTTTTTTTATTATTGAATTGAATGGGATCAGTCAATATGGGGAGGGAGACACTGTGTATTCTGCACCAGGATCAGGGAACTCCTGTTGTATGATGACTATTCTGACATGTTTGCCAAGGTAGGCCCATTACTACCAGACAAAATGATGTTTAGGCACAGTATGTGTATCTGCTGGGAATGACAATGAAAGATGAAAGTTGCACATTATATCAGCAGAACACTGTTTCTGTGGTATTATGTTCAGGGTTGTTTATTCTACATGGACCTGTTACTACATTTGAAAGTTATTAAAACACTTCAACAATTGCATTCTTCTTATATTACTCTGTAGGTTACTGACCTATTCAAAGCTTCCTCCGGCATCTCACCATCCATCGGCCTACAGTTATTGAACTCAACCTGCAGGAGGTATGTTTGCTATGATTTAATGGGGGAAAACAGCTGCGGGCAAGGTTCTGACAGATGGGTGTGTCTTGATGGTGGCAAGGACACACCCAAGAAACACCCACATCAAACCACACCCCCAAGTCAACTCACGTTGGGCTTCTGTCATGGCCACCAGCATTTCTTAAGGAGCAAGCCAAAAAATTAGGCCAAATCAGTGGGTGCAGTTCCCCTTTAATGTTAGCTTGCTATGAAGTTAGCTTCGTCATGGTAGCTACCTCAGGAACACAATAAACGTATAACATGAATTCCTGACACCACACAAAGACATTGTTTACACAGTATTTGACTAATATTGATAAAGTACAACGTTTTCAGAGTTACAAACTCCATTTAGTAACTTTTACACATTTTAAAAGGGGGATGCGGGAGAGAACACAGCCTACCTCTCGTTCAGATGTTAACAGCACTGAACGAGCTCGCCTCGTGTGCGATTCAACCCAAAACAGATTAGGAAAAAGGGGGGACTTTGGTGAATATTCATCACAGTTTACAAACTCTTGTTACACACACACACACACACACACACACACTGCTACCGCTTGGTTAGTAGCATATGGCGCGCTCCTCTGCTCGGCGAGGATGACGTCAGAGTTGGGACGTCCCTAGGATCCGGGATTCAGCTTATGTCAAATTGACATGGAAAGTTGAATTGTTTTTGTATTTTAGCTAACCCTAACCCTTTTCTTAACCTTAACCTAATTATCTTAACCTGTTACGTTAATTATCCTAACCTGCTGGGTAAGTTCTCCTAACCTGCTACAAAAAGTACATTCTGGTAATTTCTGACATAATATCCCATCTAGTCAAAACCCTGGGATCCCGTTTAGACTTTTCCAAAGTCGGAGCTCTAGGATGATGCCGCATTCAATTCAACTGGGAACTTGGAAATCTCCGACATCTGACTTCAGTGCTTTTGCCGCATTCATGTGCAAGTCGGAACTAGGAAACTCGGAAATGCATGACTTGCTAACTGGTTGCTGTTAATCACGTGCCACGTTCAACGAATTAGCAAGTCAGTTTCCTTGTCCCAACTAGCATGTAAACTCGGCATTTTAAGACAACTGGGAACTCAGAAAAATAGAGCTCCGACTGGGGAAAATCTTTTTGAACTGTCATCCAACACAGAATTCCAAGTCGAAAACACTAAAATCATCCTAGAGCTCTGACTTTCTGACCTGAAGATCAATGACTGTTTTTTTCAGAGTATCCAGTTGTCTTGAAAGCACCATGATTCCAGAGTTTCCGACTTGGATTTCCGAGTTGGATGACCGTTCAAAACTATTTTTCCCAGTGGGATGCTCGTTTTTTTCTGAGTTCCTAGTTGTCTTGAAAGCTGTGTTCTTAACCAAGTGGGAAGGTTGTAATTAGCATAAAGCACTGAAGTCGGAGGTCAGAGTTTTCCGAGTTCCCAGTTGTCTTGAACGCAGCTTATGTCAGGTAACGCACAGTATGGTGACATCATGACAAGGCACCTTGGCATGTCAAAAGTGCCAGTTCATGGGTGAACGTTTTCGAGAAGAATAAACAATAACTACTCAACAAATTATGTTAGGGAAAGGTAAAGGGGGATACCTAGTCAGTTGCACAACTGAATGCATTCAACCGAAACCTGTCTTCCGCATTTAACCCAACACCTCTGAATTAGAGAGGTGAGGGGGGCTGCCTTATGTCTTGTTCACATGCTAGTCGGAGCTAGGAAACTTTGAAATGTCAGACTTGCTAACTGGTTGAACGCAGCACGTGTATAACTACAACCAGTTAGCAAGTCTGAAATGACAGAGTTCTGACTAGCACATGAACGCGGCATTAATCAACGTCCACGTCATTGGCGCCAGGGGAGCAGTTGTTGCTAGGGGATAACTGCCTTGGTCAAGGGCAGAACGGCAGAATGACATTGTAGTGGCGTTGCAAGAACCTAGTGAGAAGCTTCTCAGATGCCAAGCCTGTTGGGACATGGGAAAGCTACGGCTTTGTGATCTCAGGGGGATCCTGTCATGTTGCATGTGAAGAAGGTGGATTTTCTATTTTTTTTTAAATTCTTTTTTTGTTGGGGGGGGGGGGGGGGGGGTAGATCAGCTTTAATATTGCAGATAGATTGTAACTTCCATCAATGTAACTGTCTGCATCACTTCCAATCCCCCATATAGGTTTTTATCTCACAAATATATATATATATACACATACATACACAGTGGGGAGACAAAGTATTTGATACACTGCCGTTTTTGCAGATTTTCCCTACTTACAAAGCATGTAGAAGTCTGTAATTTGTATCATAGGTACACTTCAACTGTGAGAGACTGAATCTAAAACAAAAATCTAGAAAATCACATTGTATTATTTTTAAGTAATTAATTTGCATTTTATTGTATGACATAAGTATTTGATCACCTACCAACCATTAAGAATTCCGGCTCTCACAGACCTGTTGGTTTTTCTTTAAGAAGCCCTCCTGATCTCCACTCATTACCTGTATTAACTGCACCTGTTTGAACTCGTTACCTGTATAAAAGACACCTGTCCACACACTCAATCAAACAGACTCCAACCTCTCCACAATGGCCAAAACCAGAGAGCTGTGTAAGGACATCAGGGATAAAATTGTAGACCTGCACAAGGCTGGGATGGGCTACAGGACAATAGGCAAGCAGCTTGGTGAGAAGGCAACAACTGTTGCCGCAATTATTAGAAAATGGAAGAAGTTCAAGATGACGGTCAATCACCCTCGGTCTGGGGCTCCATGCAAGATCTCACCTCGTGGAGCATCAATGATCATGAGGAAGGTGAGGGATCAGCCCAGAACTACACGGCAGGACCTGGTCAATGACCTGAAGAGAGCTGGGACCACAGTCTCAAAGAAAACCATCAGTAACACGCTACGCCGTCATGGATTTTAAATCCTGCAGCGCACGCAAGGTCCCCCTGCTCAAGCCAGCGCATGTCCAGGCCCGTCTGAAGTTCGCCAATGACCATCTGGATGATCCAGAGGAGGAATGGGAGAAGGTCATGTGGTCTGATGAGACAAAAATATAGCTTTTTGGTCTAAACTCCACTCGCCGTGTTTGGAGGAAGAAGAAGGATGAGTACAAACCCAAGAACACCATCCCAACCGTGAAGCATGGAGGTGGAAACATCATTCTTTGTGGATGCTTTTCTGGAAAGGGGACGGAACGACTGCACCGTATTGAGGGGAGGATGGATGGGGCCATGTATCGCAAGATCTTGGCCAACAACCTCCTTCCCTCAGTAAGAGCATTGAAGATGGGTCGTGGCTGGGTCTTCCAGCATGACAACGACCCAAAACACACAGCCAGGGCAACTAAGGACTGGCTACGTAAGAAGCATCTCAAGGTCCTGGAGTGGCCTAGCCAGTCTCCCGACCTGAACCCAATAGAACATCTTTGGAGGGAGCTGAAAGTCCGTATTGCCCAGCGACAGCCTCGAAACCTGAAGGATCTGGAGAAGGTCTGTATGGAGGAGTGGGCCAAAATCCCTGCTGCAGTGTGTGCAAACCTGGTCAAGACCTACAGGAAACGTATGATCTCTGTAATTGCAAATAAAGGTTTCTGTACCAAATATTAAGTTCTGCTTTTCTGATGTATCAAATACTTATGTCATGCAATAAAATGCAAACTAATTACTTAAAAATCATGCAATGTGATTTTCTGGATTTTTGTTTTAGATTCCGTCTCTCACAGTTGAAGTGTACCTATGATAAAAATGACAGACCTCTACATGCTTTGTAAGTAGGAAAACCTGCAAAATCGGCAGTGTATCAAGTACTTGTTCTCCCCACTGTACATATCTTTTATAAAAATATATTTCCCTTTATTACTTTCCAACCCCACCACCCCTTCTCTATTTGGAGTAAACTAGTGAACAACAATGATTAGGCCTCTACTTCCAGTTTATACATACTATGTACATTTTATGGACACAGTCAATTTTACAATAATTATATTTTGTTTGTTTTTACTCCTGAACTTCCTCTACCCTCAACCTCTCCGATCATTTTCATGATGTCCATCCGGTTTGCTTCTATATGCCATATCTTTCTAACTGTGCTCTTTCACAAAAGCTCTCAACCTATAACCTATTGTCACGGTTTCGGCCGAGGCTGCTCCTTCTCCTTGTTCGGGCAGGCTTCGGCGGTCGTCGTCTCCGGAGTACTAGCTGCCACCGTTCTATGTTTCTATGTTTGATTGCTTTTGTCTGTTTGTTACACCTGTTCCTTGTTAGTGTTCATTATGCGTCCTATTTAGTTCTCTTGTGTTTGGTCAGGTGTTGTGTGTAATTGTTCGATGTCACGTGTTGTATTAGTTCGTTGTTCTGTTCTCTCTGTATTCGTTTTTGTTAGAGAGAGTCACGCACGTTGTGCGCTGTTATTTTTGGTACTTACCAGTGTGCGTATTGTTCGCCTGTGGCCTGTTGCCGTGGTTGGCTTGTTTTCTTGGACTTCACTAAGACATCTGTTTCGAACCTCTGTGTGTCCTGCGTGTGATTCCACGTTACCTCTACACTCAACCCTGACATAATTACACACCATCTCAATGGAATCAGCAGGAGCAACCGCACCCACGGAGATCATCGAGGAGCCCCTTCGTGGACAGGAGGACAGGATTAACCAAATTGGGCACGCCCTGGACAGAGTGATAAACACCCTCCATCGATGGGAGACCAGCGGAGTACCCACACCCCCACCTACCACACCATCACCATCAGTCAGCCCGCCTGTCCAACTTCCGGAACCCAGTGGGATTCGGCTCTCGCTCCCGAGGGCGTACGACGGCACCGCTGCCGGGTGTCAGGGGTTCCTGTTGCAAGTTGAACTCTACCTCGCCACCGTACACCCGGCGCCCTCGGGACACGAGAGCGTTTCCGCCCTCATCTCCTGTCTCACCGGCAAGGCGTTGGAGTGGGCCAACGCCGAATGGAGGAGAATAGACGCCGCAACTATCACCTATGCGGAGTTCTCCCGCCGCTTCCGTGCAGTGTTTGACCATCCACCCGAGGGGAAGGCGGCGGGGGAGCGTCTATTCTACCTCCGGCAGGGGATGAGGAGCGTTCAGGAGTTTGCACTGGAGTTCCGGACTCTAGCGGCAGATGCAGGGTGGAATGAGCGGGCACTCATAGACCACTTCCGCTACAGCCTCCGGGAGGACGTCCGCAGAGAGTTGGCGTGCAGGGATACCATGCTTTCATTTGACCAATTGGTTGACATGGCCATTCGGCTGGACACCCTGCTCGCTACCCGTGGGCGTCCCGCGTGGGGGTCGCCCATTCCACCCTCCAGCACCTCCGAGCCGAGCCCTATGGAGCTCGGAGGTGCTGGCGCTAGAGGACGGAGGAGAAGGAGCCCGAGGGGGGCCGTCCCCTGCACCAACTGTGGCCGTGGAGGGCACACCGCGGCTAGGTGCTGGGGAGGGTCTCCTGGTGGAGGAGAAGGCAGGCCACACATTGGGGAGTCCTCCCAGGTGAGTAGGCGCCCCACTTACCCAGAGCTTTCTGTTGTACACATAACCATACCTGTTTGTTTTCCACAGGTTGCACCTCGTTCCCAGCATAAGGCGCTAGTAGATTCAGGCGCAGCTGGGAATTTTGTAGATCGCAAATTCTGTGTAGAGTTAGGGATTCCCCTCCTTCCGGTAAATAATCCTTTCCCTGTACATGCCCTAGATAGCCGTCCGTAAGGATCCGGGTTGATTAGGGAGGTCACAGTGCCACTTAGGATGGAGACGCAGGGGGGTCATGAGGAGACGATTCAGCTCTATCTGATTGACTCTCCTGCGTATCCGGTGGTGCTGGGGCTTCCCTGGTTGATTACACATGATCCTACTATTTCGTGGCGAGAGAGGGCTCTTATGGGGTGGTCTGCTCAGTGTGAGGGGCTATGTCTGGGTGTTTCCGTTGGGGCGACCTCGGTGGAGAGTCCGAACCAAATGCCCGCACTACACATTCCCCCCGAGTATGAGGATTTGGCACTCGTGTTTAGCAAGACGAGAGCGGCGCGGTTTCCACCTCATAGACAGGGGGATTGTGCGATAGACCTCCAGGCAGGAGCTGTGCTCCTGCGGAGCCATGTGTATCCTTTGTCACAGGAGGAGAAGAGGGCGATGGAGACATACATTGCCGAGTCTCTGAGACAGGGATACATACGGCCCTCCACTTCACCCGCGTCCTCGAGCTTCTTTTTTGTGAAGAAAAAGGATGGAGGTTTGCGCCCGTGTATTGATTACCGCGGTCTCAATCAGATTACTGTGAAATATAGTTATCCACTCCCTCTGATTGCGACTATGACGGAGTCATTACACGGGGCACGGTTCTTCACAAAATTGGACCTCAGGAGCGCATATAACTTGGTGCGCATTAGAGAGGGCGATGAATGGAAGACAGCATTTAGTACTACCTCCGGTCATTACGAGTATCTCGTCATGCCATACGGGTTAATGAATGCTCCATCAGTCTTCCAATCCTTTGTAGATGAGATTTTCCGGGACATGCAGGGGCAGGGAGTAGTCGTGTACATAGACGATATTCTGGTGTACAGTTCTACCCGAGCCGAACATGTAGCCCTGGTGCGCCGAGTATTGAGGAGGCTGTTGGAGCATGACCTGTATGTCAAAGCAGAGAAATGTCTGTTCTTCCAGGAGTCGGTCTCCTTTTTGGGTTATAAGTTGTCTGCGTCAGGGGTGAGGATGGAGGTTGACCGTGTGTCAGCCGTGCGTAATTGGCAAACCCCAACCACGGTTAACGAGGTGCAGCAGTTCTTGGGGTTTGCGAATTACTACCAGAGGTTTATCCGGGGTTTTGGACAGGTGGCAGCTCCCATAACGTCCCTTCTGAAGGGGGGTCCGGTGCGCTTGCGGTGGTCAGCTGAGGCGGACAGGGCTTTTGGGAGACTGAAGGACCTGTTTACCTCGGCTCCAGTGCTGGCGCACCCGGATCCCGCTTTACCATTCCAAGTGGAGGTGGACGCGTCGGAAGCAGGTATCGGGGCCGTTCTCTCACAACGGTCCGGCACACCACCTAAACTCCGCCCCTGTGCTTTTTATTCGAAAAAGCTCAGTCCGGCGGAGCGTAATTATGACGTAGGGGACAGGGAGCTGTTAGCCGTGGTACAAGCCCTAAAGGTGTGGAGGCATTGGCTTGAGGGGGCTCAACACCCTTTTCTCATTTTGACTGACCACCGTAACCTGGAATACATTCGGGCAGCTAGGAGACTGAATCCTCGCCAGGCTCGGTGGACTATGTTTCTAGCCCGGTTCGTGTTTAAGATCACTTACATCCCTGGGTCCCAGAACGGGAAGGCAGATGCCCTGTCTCGGCAGTATGACATGGAGGAGAGGTCCGTTGAGCCCACTCCCATACTACCTAAGTCTTGTCTGGTTGCACCGGTGGTATGGGAGGTCGATACGGAGATCGAGCGGGCGTTACGCACCGACCCTAGCCCTCCACAGTGTCCGGTGGGTCGGACGTACGTCCCGCTCGAGGTCCGGGATCGACTCATTTATTGGGCTCACACGTCACCCTCCTCTGGGCATCCAGGTATTGGCCGGACAGTGCACTGCCTTAGCACAATGTACTGGTGGCCAACGTTAGCCAGGGATGTGAGGATTTATGTCTCCTCCTGCTCGGTGTGTGCCCAGTGTAAGGTGCCCAGACACTTGCCCAGGGGTAAGTTACAACCCCTGCCCGTTCCACAACGACCCTGGTCTCACCTCTCGGTGGATTTTGTTATAGACCTTCCCCCCTCACAGGGGAATACCACCATCCTGGTCGTTGTGGATCGGTTCTCGAAGGCCTGTCGTCTCCTTCCCATGCCGGTTCTTCCTACTGCCCTACAGACCGCTGAGGCTTTATTTACCCACGTCTTCCGGCATTACGGGGTACCCGAGGATATAGTGTCTGATCGAGGCCCCCAGTTTACCTCCAGAGTCTGGAGAGCGTTTATGGAACAGTTGGGGGTTTCGGTGAGCCTTACCTCGGGTTACCACCCGGAGAGTAATGGGCAGGTCGAACGTGTCAACCAGGATGTGGGTAGGTTTCTGAGGTCGTATTGCCAGGGCCGGCCGGAGGAGTGGGCGAGATATGTTCCCTGGGCCGAGATGGCACAGAACTCTCTCCGCCACTCCTCCACTAAACTAACCCCTTTCCAGTGTGTGTTAGGGTACCAGCCGGTTCTGGCACCTTGGCATGAGAGCCAGATCGAGGCCCCTGCGGTGGATGAGTGGGTGCGGCGCTCGGAGGAGACGTGGAACGCTGCACACATCCATCTGCAGCGAGCCATCCGTCGACATAAGACGAGCGCCGATCTCCACCGCAGTGAGGGGCCAGTGTACGCACCTGGAGATCGAGTCTGGCTCTCAACCAGAAACCTGCCCCTCCGCCTGTCCTGCCGGAAGCTGGGTCGGCGGTTTGTGGGGCCTTTTAAAGTCCTGAGGAGATTGAACGAGGTGTGTTACAGGTTACAACTGCCCATTGATTACAAGAATATTAACCCCTCGTTCCATGTGTCTCTCCTCAGGCCGGTGGTAGCTGGTCCACTCCAGGACTATGAGATAGAAGAGACTCTTCCGCCCCCATTCGACATCGAGGGGGCTCCGGCGTACACTGTTCGGTCCATCCTAGATTCGAGACGCCGGATGGGGGGTCTCCAATATCTCGTGGAGTGGGAGGGGTACGGCCCGGAGGAGCGGTGCTGGGTGCCGAGGAGGGACATCCTAGACCCGTCTCTTCTGACCGAGTTCCATCGTGGTCATCCTACGCGCCCTGCTCCGCGTCTTCCTGGTCGTCCCCGAGGCCGGGGTCGGCGCACGGCTGGAGCCACGCGTCAAGGGGGGGGTACTGTCACGGTTTCGGCCGAGGCTGCTCCTTCTCCTTGTTCGGGCAGGCTTCGGCGGTCGTCGTCTCCGGAGTACTAGCTGCCACCGTTCTATGTTTCTATGTTTGATTGCTTTTGTCTGTTTGTTACACCTGTTCCTTGTTAGTGTTCATTATGCGTCCTATTTAGTTCTCTTGTGTTTGGTCAGGTGTTGTGTGTAATTGTTCGATGTCACGTGTTGTATTAGTTCGTTGTTCTGTTCTCTCTGTATTCGTTTTTGTTAGAGAGAGTCCCGCACGTTGTGCGCTGTTATTTTTGGTACTTACCAGTGTGCGTATTGTTCGCCTGTGGCCTGTTGCCGTGGTTGGCTTGTTTTCTTGGACTTCACTAAGACATCTGTTTCGAACCTCTGTGTGTCCTGCGTGTGATTCCATGTTACCTCTACACTCAACCTTGACACCTATATACTTATTATGGATTTTTCAACTGTACTGTGATGTTTTACAAAAGTTCTGAATCTTTCTATTCTCATTGTTTCTACAGATTGTAAATTGAAAATAAACATTTTTGCTAAAAGTATTATTATATTATTGATCGATTGACTATGACTTTTCAGATCACCCAGTAATGCTATCTGCAGGGTTAGCTCCAGGTAAATATTGCAATCGTTTAGCCATTCCTGGACCTGTGTCCAAAAACAAGCTACAAATGGACAGTACCAAAACAAATGATCTAATGATTCTGTCTCTTCACAGCAAAATCTGCAGAGCTGGGAAGATTGTATCCCCCATACAAATAACATTATATTGGTAGAAATGCTTTTATATAATAATTTAAATTGAAAAATTCTAAGTTTTGAATCCGGCGTAGTTTTGCGTATCAGTGCATAAACACTATGCCATGGAATCGGTACGTCAAAAATCTCTTCCCAACTATTTTGCAATCTATGTGCGACATAACTCCACCAGTCCTACCGATGATATCATTTTTCGAAGATTATACATTTATTAAACATTTCGTCAAAAAAAGTTTTTTTATCAATTAGTGTATTTGAGTTTAACCACAATATTTTTTGCATTCTTTGTTCTGTCGTTTCTGGAGGATTAAATTGAAATTGCAACCAACCTTCTATGGCTTGTTTTAGAAATAGGGATATTTGGGAGATTATTTCCTTTTCAAATAACTGAAAGTGAGAGGTTGTAATCTGAATAAAGGGAAAAAGGCCATTCTTGAACATTGGGTGAGACAATCTTACTAATTTTCTAGAGAACCAGTTCGGATTTAAGTATAACTTTTGTATGATTGAAGCTTTTAGTGATAGGTCTAATGCTTTAATATTTAATCATTTCTGTCCTCCGAATTCATATTCGCTAGGCGTAGGCAAGACCATAAGCAAATAGGTAAACTGGGATAATACTAAAGAGTTAATCAGGGTGATCTTTCCACAAATTGACAGGTATTTACCTTTCCATGGTAGTAAGATCTTATATTTTTTTGCTAACTTTCTATTCAAATGTATTGAGGTGAGATCATTTATTACATTTGGGATATGTATTCCGAGTATATCCACATCACCATCTGACCATTTTATTGGTAAACTACATGGTAATGTAACATTTTTATTTTTTAGTGATCCAATAAGTAATATAATACATGTATCATAATAATCCTAAGAAGGTGGACTTTGTAATATTGAATACTTTGGTTATCAACTGCACAGCGCAAACGGAGAGGAAATCTGAGAAAATACACTATATCTATAAAAGTATCTGGACACCCCTTCAAATTAGTGGATTCGGTTATTTCAGCCACACCTGTTGCTGACAGTTGTAAAAAACTTTTCATGGTTTGTGCTTCTTAGTTCCAGTGAAGGGAAATCTTAACATTCTGTGCTTCCAACTTTGTGGCAACAGTTTGGGTAAGGCCCTTTCCTGTTTCAGCATGACAATGCCACCATGCACAAAGTGAGGTCCATACAAAAATGGTTTGTTGAGATAGGTGTGTATGAACTTGACTGGCCTGCACAGAGCCCTGACCTCAACCCCATCGAACACCTGTGGGATGAATTGCAAGGCCGACTGCGAGCCAGGCCTAATCGCCCAACATCAGTGCCTGACCTCTAATGCTCTTGTGGCTGAATGGAAGCAAGTCCCCGGCAGCAATGTTCCAACATCTAGTGAAAAGCCTTCCCAGGAGTGGGGACTGTTATAGCAGCAAAGGGGGGACCAACTCCATATTAATGCCCATTATTTTGGAATGAGATGTTTTCAACGAGCAGGATCCACATACTTTTGGTCATGTAGTGTATGTATCATTGTGAGTGCGGCTGAGTGTTTTTCGGGACTAAGGGACTTTTCTGCAGAGGCATTACATGGAATCCTGTCGATGAATTCTCCGTCCTCACAGGCACCTGAGCCTGTGTAGGGATGGGATTTTAATGTGACTGAAGGAGTGGGATGGTTGTTTGATTATTTATTCATGTATTATTATCTCCGGTACCCCCTTCCTGTAATGGAATATATCATTTTTGTTTTGTTTCAATACCCTGTACAGGAGGTGGTGGCAATACACCAATAGGTGGAGTCTGTCATGAAACTTTAAAGAAGAAGGGCAGAATTTTCCACCTTGCTGGCTCAGGGATTCGAACCAGCGACTTTTCGTTTACTGGCCCAATGCCGTTAACCGCTAGGCTGGTCATCAACATACTTTCATATGAATGTTACATTCAATCATTAGGACATACAACGCCAATTCAGCCTTTTAGCTAAGCTTTGGCTAGCAAGCAAGCTAGCTAGATAGATAGCAAGCAAACATTTCATGTTTATGCTATGAACAACTCATTGTCAATTCAGTAATGTGTCAATTATGAAGGAGCGCAAGTTTTTTAATCCTGAAGTGGTGAACTTGGTAGCCAGCTAATGACAAATGTTACAAATCATATTTTTCGATTTGTTTTCATTGAGGGACTAAAGAGGACATTGTGTTTGCAGAACAAAACACTCCTGACTAGTTTGAAGGTAAGAAATTGGAACATTATCTGATTAAAAAGGAAGAAATGCTGCTAGCTGTGTTCTGCTCCATCTAGGCTTACTTGCTAGTTAGCCAAGTAATTTGTTGTGCATTGTTTGATTAATGTAGTGTTGCCTAGTCAACGATCATGCATGCTGTGTCTGTTTACTTCCTCTTGTCAGTCACCATTGGGTAGAGGGCAATGTTACCAGTTAAATAAAAGGCTAATTGTAATCATACTGTTAAGACTTTGATCTGTACAAATTTTATCCTAACAATAACTTGAGGGTGCAATTGTGTATCAGTTAATGCACAGGCTATGTTATGATCATGGTTCAAAGTTACCTAAATAATAGATGGTAAATCAAGTTATAAGATACAGTATATATGCTACCTAAGGTAAGGAAGGTATTGTTATGAAGAAAATGTTTTAACCTTTTCACACCTACCAACAAACGAGTGTGATCATTCTACAGTGGTCCCTGCAGCATACGCTCAAACCGGTGTGATTAGAACGCTTATTTAGAACATCCAGTTTCGATTGACGCAACAGTCAACATTTAAGCTAACCCCACAGTTTTTTCACAGAAACATTTTTCACAAACACAGTCCTTACAAAGTTATGCCCTGAATGTGACCAGTTTATTTTTGGATGCAATGTTCAGACATTCACAGAAGAAGCAACAGCATACACAATCATCCAAACCGTAGGCTACATTAGTCCTATGCTAACTGAGGAAAGATTGACGTAACACAAGCGGTCATCTTTAGATAACTCTCGGCTGTCAGAAACCACAGAAACCACAATATGAATTAGCTAATAGCAATTACTATTTATATTTCATATCACATCACGGGTGAGCTCAAAATTGATCAAAATAATTGAGTAAAACACTTTCTAGAAATCTAAAGTAATCCTATGATGGGTAGTTTGTGCGCGCCGCCATGTTTGTTTTTTCGCGTTAACCAAAGATGAGGAGACAAGATGAGTATGGTCTGTTTGCAGTATGCATGTTGAAGGGGGTGTGTCGTCTACGATCATTCACTTCCCTTCATTCACTTCCGGAAGTTTAACCTTCACCTCATTATAAAATATTTGGTCTGACAGACATTTACGTGACACCCAGAATGCATTGTATAATGTCAACAAACATTGAGCTGGCAAATAGCTTAGTATTAGCTCATTATAATCAGTACAACTTTCAAAAAAGTGTTTTACACACATCATAGGTGTCCATTACAATATATGCAATAATCGGAATGCATTATTTGTCACCAGTACTTGAAAACATGTGAATAAAACTGTGAATACATTATGCTCCATACATACATACATAAATACATACATACAGTGAGGGAAAAAAGTATTTGATCCCCTGCTGATTTTGTACGTTTGCCCACTGACAAAGAAATTATCAATCTATAATTTTAATGGTAGGTTTATTTGAACAGTGAGAGATCTGCAAAGAGGAGTGGGACAAAATCCCTCCTGAGATGTGTGCAAACCTGGTGGCCAACTACAACAAATGTCTGACCACTGTGATTGCCAACAAGGGTTTTGCCACCAAGTACTAAGTCATGTTTTGCAGAGGGGTCAAATACTTATTTCCCTCATTAAAATGCAAATCAATTTATACAATTTTTGACATGCGTTTTTATGGACTTTTTTGTTGTTATTCTGTCTCACACTGGTGTGGTATCTAAATAACGATGCTAATTATGCTGTGATGACAAGAAATCTGCTGACACTGTCCTTGATTATAATAGTTTATTACACCAAAGATTTCAGCGTCAATTTACAGACTCCTGCAGACATCTGGAGAACAACTGACCCAATCTCTAATATGTTGTTCCTCCTCGTCCTTTGTCCCAACCATGGTATTTATAATCTGTAACATGATATGGGTGGTTTTCCCATAAACCAATCCCAGGACTCCACATAACAGACTTCCTCTAACACACCATTTGCAAACATCAGCAAAGTCATAAACTGTGAAAAGCCTAGGAAAAAGACTTGCTGGCACGAAAATAGGCATGAATGATCAGTTCCCGAGGGAGATTGTAGAAATGCGCAAAGTTCTGTATCCAATCTTCAAGGAAAACAGATTAAAAGGGAAACGTGTTGCACTAGTGGTGGATAAATTATATATTGACAACCAAATGTTCAGAGACACAAAGACTACTCCATGGCTATTCTAAAAGTTGTAATAGAGGAGTCAAATATTGGAGCACCTGATACTAGCAATGATAGGGATTGTAATATTAAATAACATTTATAGTAAGTTTAGTATTTTATAAAAGGATAAAACGATATAACAAGCAGAATAATACATATTTAAATACAAATAATTAGAACATGGCTTTTTTGGCGGGAGGTTGTTGTTTTGGCGGATGGTTGTTGTGGTTGGTCCTGTGTTCTCTCTGGCGTCTTTTCCCCCTTGCGGCAGATGTGGATGCGGGTGCGTTTGCACGCTCGGCCCATTTCTTCCCCAGTCAACCATGTGGTGTGCATTTTTGTGTTTGAAAAGGTGCGCCGTTAAGTGAGTGAGAGGGGAAATGGTTGCATATCCCAGAGCCGACCGGGGGTCTATGAGCAGGGGTACTGAGAGAGAGCTTTCAATTTTGTGTAGATGAGGGATATACATTTTTAAATATAGTATACATCTAATCAAATGTTTCATTGTCCTATCATGATGGAAAGATCCCTAACCCTATAACCTGGACACCCACCTGAGCGACCCATACACGAAAGAGAAGTTCCCATCTCTTTTATGGACCTGCTGTGAATATGCAGCCTAAACAGAGAAATAAATGCGGTCAGAGACCTACTTGAGCAGCACCGCCCCCTCAAGATTCTGAGCCTGCCTGGCAGGGTTGGTCCTACAAAGCCAGAGCCCCCTGATGGGAGAGCATAATATACATGGAAATTCTCAAAGCTGCTAATGAGAACCTTGACGACCTTTTACCTAGCCGGTGGGGATTCCGGTGGGATACGCCCACCCAGGTAGTGGCAGTGCTGGCAACAATGGCTGCAGTAACCCATGGGGAGGGGGTCACACTCGGACAATCAGAGAGGGGGTTTATCATTGTAGCCCAGGTGGCACAACATAATCAAAGGTCTGACCGCATGGAGATGCTTGGGAAAATGGTTACAACAGGGGATCAGAGTGTTTGTGTCTCAGGTGAAGTAGGTGGATCTGATCTCCATCACCTAGGACTTGACATAGATTAAGTAGATTAATCAAATCTCACATTTTTATCAATTTCTGCTCAATCTGCATGCTTTCTCAATCAGCTTTAACTGTATGTGCACTCGTAAATCAAGTTATTTCTCGAGTTGGGCTCTGGGATATAACAGCCGTTGAGTATCTGATTTTATGGTGGACTGTGGAGGAGGGGGGTTGAGTGTGTTGGAGTATGTGAGTATGTGCGTGTGTGCTTGTCTGGCATCTGTTGTGGGGGGGTGGGGATGTTGGGGGGGAGGGTATGGGATGGACCACGGGAATTATTTGCTAGGATAATAATTGCTTGTCAATGAATTAAATGTAATACAATGGCAATCCGGGTTATATGTTAGAATCCTACGCGTGACCTGCCGACATTATTACGCATATTAATTGATAATGATGGAAAATAGGATATGCATAATTTTAAAAAAATAGTTATATAGATATATATATAGAGAGGTGAAAGCATTGGAAATGCTTTTGGCGGTTAATCTGCTTCTGTTTTGTGGGTGGCACTGTGTGCTGTTTTCGATGGATGGGTCCTGGCCTCTCGGGGCCTTAGTGATACGGAGGGACGTGGGTGGGATGCTGATCACTGGGATGACGGCTCAACTTGGGATGGGGAGGGGCTTTAGCAGGGGAATTAGTGGAGAACAATTGAAGGGTTACTCCGTAGCAATGCAAATATCATGGTACAGCTATATGGACACTCAATCATTACGCTATTTTTTATTGGTAAATGCACAAACATATATAATGATAAATAGACTTGAAACTTGTATCTCATTATGGTGTATGGTGAAATAAGTATAGCCAGTTATAATTGTAATGGCTTAGCTGATAATAACAAAAGAAGAACAATATTTACATGGCTCAAAGAGAAGGAATATGATATCTATTGTATACAGGAAACTCATTCAACAATTCGAGATGAAGTAGCGTTGAAAAAAGAATGGGGGGGGGGGTGAAATATACTTCTCCCATGGGCAAAGAAATTCAAAAGGGGTGATGATATTAATTAATAGTAATTTCGATCCGAATGTGCAAATTGTACAAATAGATACACAAGGTAGATGGCTTATTTTAAATATGTTATTGGACCATAAACAGATATGGCTCATTAACCTTTACGGACCAAATAATGATGATCCACAATTATTTGACAATATATATAATAAATTATCAAGCCTGCAAGCAACTCAAGACAATATTATTATGGTGGGGGATTATAATACTGTTTTAAATAGCTCAATGGACCGTAAAGGAAATCACACCACAAACAATCACCCACATGCTCTTAAGGAAATTGTGAATGTCATGGATACATTAGAACTAGTAGATATATGGAGGCTTAAATATACTGATCTAGTGAGATATACATGGCGGAGACTGAATCAAGCTAGTCGTCTTGACTTCTTTCTTATCTCATTCTCGTTGGCACCAAAAGTAAAAAAAAAGTGTTGATAGGGGACAGAATGCGGTCGGACCATCATATAATAGGCATATACATTACTCTTACTGAATTTCCACGTGGGCGAGGATATTGGAAATTAAATCAAAGCCTATTGGATGATAATTTATTTATAATTAGAACAAAGGAATTTATAACTGACTTTTTCCAACATAACATAGGTACAGCGAATCCCCTTATTGTATGGGATACCTTTAAATGTGCCTTTAGAGGCCATGCAATTCAGTACTCATCTCGAAAACAAAAGCAATTTAGGTCAAAAGAGTTTATACTAAGAAAGGAAATAGAAAGTCTAACAGAACAGATAGATGGCAATAAAAACTGTAACATAGAGGCTCAGAATAAATTAGAGGAAAAACAAAAAGAAATGGAGAAACTTATTCAAGAAAGATCAAGTGTAATATATTATAAAAATAAAGCAAACTGGATGGAATATGGGGGAAAATGCACAAAATTCTTTTTTAATCTTCAACATAGGAATGCTACCAAAAAGAACTTAATGAAACTGGTTACAATTGACGGAGTCACCCATAATTCACCAAATGATATTTTGAAAGAAGAAACAAAGTACTTTAAGCATACGTTTTCTTTTCAGTCGCCTCCATCTCCTCTAACTAAAGCTAATTGTAGAGATTTTTTTTTTCTATTGATAATGTCAAATTAACAGCCACACAGAAAGACTCATGTGAAGGTGAAATTACAGAGGAGGAACTTCTGGATGCAATTAAAGACTTTAAGTCTGGGAAAACTCCAGGGTTGGATGGCATACCAGTCGAGGTATACCAAACCTTTTTTGATATACTAAGAGGACCGTTATTAGCATGTTTTAACCACTCCTATGTAAATGGTAGATTATCTGACACTCAAGAAGAAGATCTGATCTCATTATTACTGAAACAGGATACAAGTGGAAAATATAAAGATCCAGTCCATTTACAAAATTGGAGGCCCCTTACACTTCAGTGTTGTGATGCAAAAATCCTAGCAAAATGTATAGCGCATAGAATTAAAAAGGTATTGTCGGATATTATTCATTCTAATCAGACAGGTTTTTTACATGGAAGATACATTGGAGATAATATAAGGCAAGTATTGGAAACAATAGAACACTGTGGAAAATATGGGAAACCAGGCCTGCTATTCATAGCAGCCTTCGAAAAGGCATTTGATAACGTTCGACTGGGGTTTATATATAAATGCCTGGAGCATTTCAATTTTGGAGAATCTCTAATAAAATGGGTCAAAATCATGTATAGTAACCCTAGGTGTAAAATAGCAAATAATGGCTATTTCTCAGAAAGTTTTAAACTGTCAAGAGGAGTGAAACAAGGTTGTCCACTATCGGCATATCTATTTATTGTGGCCATCGAGATGTTAGCTATTAAAATCAGATCCAATAATAATATCAGAGGATTAGAAATACAGGGCTTAAAAACAAAGGTGTCATTGTACGCTGATGATTCATGTTTTCTTTTAAATCCTCATAGAGGATCTAGATACATTTTCTAACCTCTCTGGATTACAACCAAATTATGACAAATGTACTATATTACGAATTGGATCACTAAAAAATACAATTTTTACATTACCATGTAGTTTACCAATAAAATGGTCTGATGGTGATGTGGATATACTCGGTATACATATCCCAAAGGAAATAAATGATCTCACTTCAATACATTTTAATAGAAAGTTAGCAAAAATAGATAAGATCTTACTACCATGGAATGGAAAATACCTGTCAATTTGTGGAAAAATCACCCTGATTAACTCTTTAGTATTATCCCAGTTTACCTATTTGCTTATGGTCTTGCCTACGCCTAGCGAACAGTTTTTAAATTATATGAGAAAAAAATATTCAATTTTATTTGAAACGGCAAGCCAGACAAAATTAAAAGAGCATATTTATATAATGAATATGAATTCGGAGGACAGAAATTATTAAATATTAAAGCATTAGACCTATCACTAAAAGCTTCAGTCATTCAAAAGTTATACTTAAATCCGAACTGGTTCTCAAGCAAATTAGTAAGATTGTCTCACCCAATGTTCAATAAAGGCCATTTTCCCTTTATTCAGATTACAACCTCTCACTTTCAGTTATTTGAAAAGGAAATAATCTCCCAAATGTCACTATTTCTAAAACAAGCCATAGAAAGTTGGTTGCAATTCCAATTTAATCCTCCAGAAACGACAGAACAAATAATGCAACAAATATTATGGTTAAATTCAAATATACTAATTGACAAAAAACCTTTATTTTTTGACAGAATGTTTAAAAAAGGTATAATCTTCGTAAATGATATCATCGGTAGGACTGGTGGAGTTATGACGCACATGCAGCTAACAAAAACATATGGAAATGTCTGCTCTACCCAAAATTACAACCAAATAATTGCAGCCTTACCGCAAAAGTGGAAGAGGAAAGTGGAAGGGGGAGAAAGTAAGGAACTTGTCTGTCGGCCTTGCATTAAAAACATAATTGGTTAAGGAAAACTGTGATAAATAAAAAAGTATGTCAGTTTCACTTAAGGACCAAAGGATTGACAGCCGTCCCATATAGATTGCAAAATAGTTGGGAAGAGATCTTTGACGTACCGATCCCATGGCATAGTGTTTATGAACTGACACGCAAAACTACACCGGATTCAAAAATTAGAATCTTTCAATTTAAATTATTATATAAAATTCTTGCTACCAATAGAATGTTATTTATATGGGGGATACAATCTTCCCAGCTCTGCAGATGTTGCTGTGAAGAGACAGAATCATTAGATCATTTGTTTTGGTTCTGTCCATTTGTAGCTTGTTTTTGGACACAGGTCCAGTAATGGCTAAAGGATTGCAATATTTACCTGGAACTAACCTTGCAGATAGCATTACTGGGTGATCTGAAAAGTCATAGTCAATCAATCAATAATATAATAATACTTTTAGCAAAAATGTTTATTTTTAATTCACAATCTGTAGAAGCAATGAGAATAGAAAGGTTCAGAACTTTTGTAAAACATCACAGTACAGTTGAAATAAATATGGCAAATAGAAATCCTATATGGTTGGTGTTAAGAGATAGATGGGAGGTATTGAATAGAGTTGAAGGATGGGACTATTAACAAATAACAACAAATAATAACAAAGATAGCTAATAATGTAAGCATACTGTGTCCATAACAAGTATATAGGTTGTATGTTGGGAGCTTTTGGGAAAGAGCACAGTTAGAAAGATATGGCATATAGAAGCAAACCGGATGGACATCATGAAAATTATCGGAGAGGTTGAGAGTAGAAGAAGTTCAGG
Source organism: Coregonus lavaretus (assembly GCF_964263955.1). Lineage (NCBI taxonomy): Eukaryota > Metazoa > Chordata > Actinopteri > Salmoniformes > Salmonidae > Coregonus > Coregonus lavaretus. Next base: position 44,158,088 of record NC_140008.1, on the reverse strand, counting down.
AGCAAAAAAAAAAAAAAAAAAAAAAAAAAAAAAATATATATATATATATATATATATATATATATATATATATATATATATATATATATATATATATATATATATATGTATATATATATAATATAATTATTGTAAAATTAACTCTGTCCATAAGGTGTAGATAGTAAGTATAGACCGTAAGTAGAGGCCTGGGCATTGTTGTTCACTAATTTACTCCAAGTAGGGAAAGGATGGTGGGGTTGAAAAGTAATAAAGGGGAGTATATATATATATATAAATAAAATAAAAAAACATGGGGTATTGGAAGTGATGCAGACAATTACATTGATAGAAGATACTATCTATCTGCAATATTAAGCTGATCCATTCCCCCTCCCCCCCAAAAAAAAAAATTAAATAAAAAATAAAAATAACTGTTTAGACACTACACTGGTAAAATAAACCTACCATTAAAATTATAGACTGATGTTTGTGATATGAGAAAACTGAGTATGAATCAACATTGTAGTTACTCCACAATACAATGTATGCAAAGCGTGATGTTTGGGGCAAATCCAACACAGCACATCACTGAGTACCACTCTTCATATTTTCATGCATGGTGGTGGACGCATCTTGTTTTGGGTATGCTTGTCATCGGCAAGGGAGTTTCTTTTAGGATAAAAGTAAATGGAATACAGCATAAGCACAGGCAAAATCCTGGAGGAAAACATGGTTCACTCTGCTTTCCAACAGAGACTGGGAGGTGAATTCACTTTTCAGCAGGGAAATAACCTAAAACACAAGGCCAAATCTACACGGGAGTTGCTTAACAAGACGACATTGAATGTTCCTGAATGGTCCAGTTACAGTTTTGACTTAAATCAGCTTGGAAATCTATGGCAAGACATGAAAATGGCTGTCTAGCAATGATCAACAATCAACTTTTAAATTTTAAAAGAATAATGGGAAAATATTGTACAATCCAGGAATGCAAAGCTCTTTGAAACGTACCCAAAAAGACTCAAAGCCGTAACCGCCAAAGGTGACTCTATATTTCATTTTCAATACATTTGCAGAACTTGCAAAAAACATTATTTCACTTTGTCATTATGTGGTATTGTGTGTAGATGGGTGAGAAGAATATATTTAATCCATTTTGAATTCAGGCTGTAACACAACAAAATGTCAAATAAGTAAAGGTGTATGAATACTTTCTTAAGGCACTGTGTGTACTGCTGCATTGGCCTATAGGCTATCTCTGAGTTCCATGCACTCGTTTCTTTAGCCGCCAATGGATCATGGTGTATCAATGTGTCCATATGGCAGAGGCTGGTGCTCTCACATTAGTTTAATGTTTTATTTTAGATTTTAATAAAGATTTTTAAGAGTAACCAAGTGACAATGATTTTGAGGAACAAAAACGTTATTATTGAAATGAAACTGTTCCACAAAAATGCGCGTAAGAAAATTATCATAACCGCCACGCAGATCGGTAGAAATGGTAAGATAAATTGTAAGCTTCCCCAAACTTGAAACTCATGCACCGCCTATGCTCTTTACTATAACACCCATTTAAAAAATGTGTGCACACGCAAATGCACGCAGACATCAGAGGTCCTGTGAAAATAACGTGCCCCCCTATGCAAATCAAATGCCCAGCCAACTGAATTGTTCTGGTGTAGGCCCTACTCAAGCACCACTTTCAAAACTACTGGCTGCATCACTTCAACAATTATCATGATCAAGGAGTTTTTCCACGAGGGACCGAACCAGGAAAACTCTGGGCTCCAGTAATAAGATAACTAGGGCTGCTACAGGCTATAGGGATTTTAAAGGTATTCCTTGTCAGGTAGTGGCCCCAGTTATGATATCCATCTGACTGCAGTACTACTTGTCAGTTGTACCAATACTGCTGCTGTATGTCCTGTAACAGATGATGATAAAACAATTATTATACTAACACTTTTATGTAAATCTGTAAATTCCTGAAACTATCCTTGGAAATTGGCCATGGCATTTCCAATTTTCACAACGTCAGATTTTTTTATGCAAAAACCACTTAACCAAGATGACATTCTTAATTCCTTAGTGAGTCAATGGAATTCAGCTCATTATTGTCGTAATTTGTAGATGTACGTTCTTATTAGGACCACGGACCATCTCTCATCATAATTCAATTACAGTTTAGTGACCCTCACTGGATGAACTGGATGGGGAAGAGATATGTCTGTCATGTAAAAAGTGTTAGGATGAGGTTCAGAGCAGATTTCAGAGCAGAGAAATCAGACAGAGAAATCACAGGACATAGGGGTCTGAGGAAAGGAAGAGAGAACACTGGGGAAAGTTTTGTTGAACTGCACTCTTCCAGATTGTCTGTCTATCATCATAACATCATAAGCTTGTCACTATAGCTGAAAAAAATGACATTCTTTAGTTGCTGTGTAGATGCAGTTTCATACATTATCCATCCATACAAGCGAACATCTGGTGAGGCGACCACAGGCTAAGAGCTCTCGCTCTGGGCCACTCTGTGCCGGACCTCGTGGGACCTGAACCAAAAACCTCCTGATTACACGTACAGTGTGTCTCTCAAGTTCAGTTCACTCTCTGTTGCCCACTTCAATTACAACCTCTCCATATTGAAGAGGCTCGGAGTTCTTGTATTAACCACAGTCATCACTGGGTGCCATGTTGCTACGTCTGAGCAGTCAATTCCTCTATTCACCTTCAGTACATGGAATTGACTTGTAATTTTATTGGTTGGGTTTGTGTTCTTCCTCTGCTGTGGACTTAAATATGCACTCCAGGATCTTAAGCGCAACAAATTCGTAACTTATAGTACGAATTGGATTTGTAACATATCATAAGAATTGCAGAAAAACAAAATGTTGGAGGACGTAGGACATAATTTGATGACATAGTACACAAAAAACTCGGACCACTTTTGGTTTGTGAGCTCCACTTTCAAAACTACTGGCTGAAATGATACAAAAGTTAGAAAGTGCATCTTTAATAGTCAATACTGCCAGGAGGCACTCAAATGGCTGTCATGGGATTATGTTATAGTGTCCCTTACAAAAAAAATATTGCATTTTTGAAACTACAGTAAAAGTGCAGTAACTGCAGTCGACTGTGGTAATTTAGACGCAGTAATTGCAGATTAACTGCAGTTACACTGCAAAATTACTGTAAAAAAAACAGTGTTATTTTGGACGCAGTATTTGCAGCATACTGCAGTTAGACTGCACTTTAACTGCAGTTATAGTACATTGTACTGAAGTTAAACTGGACTCTGACTGCAATCTTTTTTCGTAAGGGTCAAAGAGCACCACTGGCTCTGTTTCCAACCACACTTTCCTTTATCTACATTGGGGCTTTTATTATTCTAATTCACATCCCATTATTTCCCATAGCTCAGAGTGTACAGCAACATCTCCCCAGACTCCCCAATATACAATTCAGAGGTGCCATTACAAAGTAATGATATCGTGTTCATTTCCACTGCTGTTTTTATCTTCTGAGTAAGTGTTGTTTCTGTGGTGTTAAACAGGCTGATATTTCTTTGTGTTGCGCAACGTAAACTAACGCAGAGGCCTCTCCTTGGGGTGTGTGTGGGATGTGTTTGTGTGTTCCAATTCACATCCCATTATTTCCCATAGCTTTGAGTGTACAGTAACAGATCCACAGACTGGACCTGATATCAGAGAGCATGCTAAATGTCATGACACCCATAGCCTTCCTCATGTAATCCATGTAACATTGACATACTCTGAGGCAAGGAGATATCGTTGTTGACATTTCATCAACATGCCATGGCTGTATTCGGGTAATGTTCTTCAACAATTAGCACTATGTTTACTGTAGGTGAATTTAATATGTGGTATAATAAGATACACAAATTACTTAACAAATGCAATCAGAGTAGTCACAATTAAATTAAAGTGGAAGTCTTAAATGATAAAGATTTGAGCAGCACAGCAATTTTGTTGTAATTAAGAATCATTAACACCATGGTAGCTAAATACACACATTTTTGTTATTTTTGTTACATTAATTGAACTGAATGTGACATTCTCTCAATGAAGGTAATATTCAAAATAATGTTAGAAGTAATATAACTATTAAAAGCAGAACTGATCTCTTGAATTATGTTTTAATCTGTGCCTATAGAACCCATATCTGTTAGACAGAATCCACATGTCAGCTTGAGAATGTCATGCCTGGCAGGATGAGTTGCATGCCACAGGACACAGTGCTACAAAATAATGCTACACAGGGACAACAGCAGACTTGAGCTAGAGCTCCGACACAGGAACTGCTGAAACCACCCGCAAACTCTGTATGTTTGAATGAGGGCTGGAGGGTGAGTCATCGCTGCAAGTGTTATAAAACAGCAACCTGTATTTTAAAACAGGGGTGGCAGGTAGCCTAGCGGTTAAGTGTGTTGGTCCAGTAACTGAAAGGTTGCTGGTTTGAGTCCCTGAGCCGACAAGGTGAAAAATCTGTCAATGAGCCCTTGAGTGAGGAACTTAACCCTAATTGCTTCTGTAAATCGCAATTAGTGTCTGCAAAATGACTAACATGTAAAACCTCTTAGATGTTAAGTCCCCTATTTATGGGACTTGGACTGGTTCTGACTGTTTTTATGGTGTACAGCGCGCTCTGTGAATGTCGCAGGGTCCAGTGCCGTATACTGTCAGAAAGCCCCATTTGTCTTCTTTGCGTTACCACTCTGTCAGCGGAGCTGATTTTAAGTGTCAGGTTTCACACCCCACATTTGCATAGAGAGTGACGTATCACATTTTCTGGCCTATCCAGACAAATAATTGATTTCCTCTGCCTCTGAGCGAAGGAGCCAAGCCTGGGAGATGGCATATAAAAAGGAGACATTCGCTGTGATATTCTCAGTCGGATTTAGAGTTCTCAACATGAAACAAACACTAAATCAACCAGCTTCATGACGAATACTTTTCCAACAGTCTTGAAGGAGTTCCCACATATGCTGAGCACTTGTTGGCTGCTTTTCATTCAATCTGCAGTCCAAACCCTCTCAATTGGGTTGAGGTTGGGTGATTGTGGAGAACAGGTCATCTGATGCAGCACTCTGTCACTCTCCTTCTTGGTCAAATAGCCCTTACACAGCCTGGAGGTGTATTTTGGGTCATTGTCCTGTTGGAAAACAAATGATAGTCCCACTAAGCACAAACCAGATGCGATGGAGTATCGCTGCAGAATGGTGTGGTAGCCATGCTGGTTAAGTGTGCCTTGAATTCTAAATAAATCACTGACAGTGTCACCAGCAAAGCACCCACACACCATCACACCTCCTCCTCCATGCTTCACGGTGGGAACCACATATGCAGAGATCATCCGTTCACCTACTCTGCGTCTCACAAAGACACGCCGGTTGGAACCAAAAATCTAATCAGACCAAAGGACACATTTCTACCGGTCTAATGTCCATTGCTCGTGTTTCTTTGCCCAAGTAAGTTTCTTCTTATTGGTGTCCTTTAGTAGTGGTTTCTTTGCAGCAATTTGAACATGAAGGCCTGATTCAAGCAGTCTCCTCTGAACAGTTGATGTTGAGATGTGTCTGTTACTTGAACTCTGTGAAGCATTTATTTGGGCTGCAATTTCTGAGATGCAGTTAACTCTAATGAACTTATCCTCTGCAGCAGAGGCAACTCTGGGTCTTCCTTTCCTGTAGCAGTCCTTATGGGAGCCAGTTTCATCATAGCGCTTGATGGTTTTTGCGACTGCAATTGAAGAAAATCTCTTGAATTTTTTGCCAGATTGACTGACCTTCATGTCTTAAAGTAATGATGGACTGTTGTTTCTCTTTGCTTATTTGAGCTGTTCTTGCCATAATATGGACTTGGTCTTTTACCAAATAGGGCTACCTTGTCACAACACAACTGATTGGCTCAAATGCATTAAGAAGGAAATAAATTCCACAAATTAACTTTTAAGAAAGCACACCAGTTAATTGAAATGCATTCCAGGTGACTACCTCATGCAGCTGGTTGAGGGAATGCCAAGAGTGTGCAAAGCTGTTATCAAGGCAAAGGGTAGCTACTTTGAAGAATCTCAAATATAAAATATATTTTGATTTGTTTGACCTCTATGGAATCGGTGTCCCTAATACTTATAAATTCTTGTTAATCTAACTGCACTGTCCAATTTACAGTAGCTATTACAGCTAAAATATACCATGCTATTGTTTGAGGATAGTGCACAACAACAAAACACTTTTATCACAGCAACTGGTTTGGTACATTCACCTCTGAAGGTAAATAATGTACTTACATTCAATAATCTTGCTCTGATTTGTAATCCTGAGGGTCCAAGAGATAAAATTACCATAGGATTTTTGTACGTTCTCTATAGTTATGTACTTGAAAACCAATTGGGCACATTTGGGAAAACTCCTGGCAGACTTTATACAAAATATTGTGTAGTGATGTACAGTTGAAGTCAGAAGTTTACATACACTTACATTGGAGTCTTTAAAACTAATTTATTTTCAACCACTCCACAAATTTCTTGTTAACAAACTATAGTTTTGGCAAGTCGGTTAGGACATCTACTTTGTGCATGACACAAGTAATTTTTACAACAATTGTTTACAGACAGATTATTTCCCTTATAATTGTAACACCCTGGCTCTGGGACTCTATATGTTGAGCCAGGGTGTGTTCTTTCTATGTGGTGTATTTCTATGTTGGGAGTTCTAGTTTGTTTATTTCTATGTTGGCCTGAGTGACTCCCAATCAGAGGCAACGAGTGTCAGCTGTGGCTGGTTGTCTCTGGTTGGGAGCCATATTTCAACTGTCTGTTTTTCCCTTTGTGTTTGTGGGTTCTTGTTCCGTGTTGGTCTATGTTACCTAGGACGTTACGAGTCATTTGTTGTTTTTGTTTACTGTCCGTGTTTATCGCTAATGATAAATAAACATGTTCGTTCATCACGCTGCGCCTTGGTCCTCCTCTCTTAACGACGATCGTGACAGAAGAACCCACCATACCAGGACCAAGCAGCGTGTCCAGGAACACACGCAGGAGGTGACTCTTGTGGATGTCCTCCTCGGTTGGGGGCAGATTACTGAGGAGGAGGCCGTCCGGTACCGGAAGGCGATAAAGGGGGAGACCCAGGCAGGAGAGGAGAAGCGGTGTCAACCGGGCCGTGGTCGGACAGGCGAGAGGCAACCCCAGAAAATGTTTAGGGGGGGGCACACGGCATGGGCGACTGGGCAGCAGGAGGCTGCCACAGGTTGTATTGGGAGATTAGGAGAGGAGGCCACCGGGTTTGGGGGGCCAGAAGGCAGGTTGGCGGAGCCTGGATGGAGAGCAGAGCCAACTCCCCGTACTCAGGCATGGCAGCATGAGACTGGTCAGGTTCCGGGGTATGCGGAGCTGCGTACTGTGCCACGAGTGGTCCGGCATAGTCCGGTACGTCCTGTGCGAGCACCCCGCACGTGTTGTGCGAAGGTGGGCATGCAGCCAGGACGGAGTGTGCCGGCTCAGCGCTCGTGGCCTCCAGTGCCTCTCCTCGGTCCCGGATATCCTGCGCCAGTGTCACATGCTGTTATGCCAGTACGGGTACACAGCCCTGTACGTCCTGTGCTGATGCCTCACACAGAGTGTGTGAAGGTAGGCATTCAGCCAGGACGGGTTGTGGCAGCACTTCAGTCCAGGTCTCCTATCCGTCTCCACAGCCCGGCCCGGCCTGTCCCTGCTCCACGCACCAAGCCTACAGTGTGCGTCGCCAGCCCGGTCCGGCCTGTCCCTGCTCCTCGCTCCAAGCCTACGGTGTGCGTCGCCAGCTCGGTCCGGCCTGTCCCTGCTCCACGCACCAAGCCTACGGTGTGCGTCGCCAGCCCGGTCCGGCCTGTCCCTGCTCCTCGCTCCAAGCCTACGGTGTGCGTCGCCAGCCCGGTCAGGCCGGTCCCTGCTCCTCGCTCCAAGCCTACGGTGTGCGTCGCCAGCCCGGTCAGGCCGGTCCCTGCTCCTCGCACCAAGCCTACGGTGTGCGTCGCCAGCCCGGTCCGGCCTGTCCCTGCTCCACGCACCAAGCCTACGGTGTGCGTCGCCAGCCCGGTCCGGCCTGTCCCTGCTCCTCGCACCAAGCCTACGGTGTGCGTCGCCAGCCCGGTCCGGCCTGTCCCTGCTCCACGCACCAAGCCTACGGTGTGCGTCGCCAGCCCGGTCCGGCCTGTCCCTGCTCCTCGCACCAAGCCTACGGTGTGCGTCGCCAGCCTGATCCGGCCCGTTCCTACTCCACGCACCAAGCCAGGGGTGCGCATCGTCAGCCCGGTCCGGCCCGTTCCTACTCCACGCACCAAGCCAGGGGTGCGCGTCGTCAGTCCAGCACAACCCGTGCCTGGGTCACCGGTGCCTGGTAAGGTACCGGTCAACTGCTCCACTACGGAGCTGAAGCTAACCGCTCCTGCTACGTCCAGTTCAGCTCCAGCCAGCGGGGCCAGACCGGACCAGGGGCGCTATGGGGGGTTTATTGGAGGGTGGTGGGCAAGGCCGGAGCCAGAACCGCCGCCGAGGAGGAATGCCCACCCAGCCCTCCCCTGTTTTGCTCTAGTTGAGGCGCGGTCGCAGTCCGCGCCTTTAGGGGGGGGGGGGGGGGGGGGGGTGGGGGTACTGTAACACCCTGGCTCTGGGACTCTATATGTTGAGCCAGGGTGTGTTCTTTCTATGTGGTGTATTTCTATGTTGGGAGTTCTAGTTTGTTTATTTCTATGTTGGCCTGAGTGACTCCCAATCAGAGGCAACGAGTGTCAGCTGTGGCTGGTTGTCTCTGGTTGGGAGCCATATTTAAACTGTCTGTTTTTCCCTTTGTGTTTGTGGGTTCTTGTTCCGTGTTGGTCTATGTTACCTAGGACGTTACGAGTCGTTTGTTGTTTTTGTTTACTGTCCGTGTTTATCGCTAATGATAAATAAACATGTTCGTTCATCACGCTGCGCCTTGGTCCTCCTCTCTTAACGACGATCGTGACAATAATTCCCTGTATCACAAGTCCAGTGGGTCAGAAGTTTACATACACTAAGTTGACTGTGCCTTTAAACAGCTTGGAAAATTCCAGAAAATGATGTCATGGCTTTAGAAGCTTCTGATAGGCTAATTGACATCATTTGAGTCAATTTGAGGTGTACCTGTGGATGTATTTCAAGGCCGACCTTCAAACCCAGTGCCTCTTTACTTGACATCATGGGAAAATCAAAAGAAATCAGCCAAGACCTCAGAAAAAAATGGTAGATGTCCACAAGTCTGGTTCATCCTTGGGAGCAATTTCCAAACGCCTGAAGGTACCACGTTCATCTGTACAAACAATAGTACGCAAGTATAAACACCATGGGACCACACAGCCATCATACCGCTCAGGAAGGAGATGCGTTCTGTCTCCTAGAGATGAATGTACTTTGGTGCGAAAAGTGCAAATCAATCCCAGAACAACAGCAAAGGACCTTGTGAAGATGCTGGAGGAAACAGGTACAAAAGTTTTACTGTGTATATCCACAGTAAAACGAGTCCTATATCGACATAACCTGAAAGGCCGCTCAGCAAGGAAGAAGCCACTGCTCCAAAACCACCATAAAAAAGCCAGACTACGGTTTGCAACTGCACAAGGGGACAAAGATCGTACGTTTTGGAGAAATGTCCTCTGGTCTGATGAAACAAAAATAGAACTGTTTGGCCATAATGACCATCGTTATGTTTGGAAGAAAAAGGGGGTCTCTTGCAAGTCGAAGAACACCATCCCAACCGTGAAGCACGGGGGTGGCAGCATGTTGCTGTGGGGGTGCTTTGCTGCAGGAGGGACTGGTGCACTTCACAAAATATATGGCATCATGAGGAAGGAAAATTATGTGAATATATTGAAGCAACATCTCAAGACATCAGTTAGGAAGTTAAAGTTTGGTCACAAATGAGTCTTCCAAATGGACAATGACCCCAAGCCTACTTCCAAAGTTGTTGCAAAATGGCTCAAGGACAACAAAGTCAATGTATTGGAGTGGCCATCACAAAGCCCTGACCTCAATCTTATAGAACATTTGTGGGCAGAACTGAAAAAGCTTGTGTGAGCAAGGAGGCCTACAAACCTGACTCAGCTACACCTGCTCTGTCAGGAGGAAAGGGCCAAAATGCATCCAACTTATTGTGGGAGACGTGTGGAAGGCTACCTGAAACGTTTGACCCAAGTAAAACAATTTAAAGGCAATGCTACCAAATACTAATTGAGTGTATGTAAACTTCTGACCCACAGGGAATGTGATGAAATAAATAAAAGCTTAAATAAATAATTCTCTCTACTATTATTCTGACATTTCACATTCTTAAAATAAAGTGGTGATCTAACTGACCTAAGACAAGGCATTTGTACAAGGATTAAATGTCAGGAATTGTGAAAAACTGAGTTTAAATGTATTGACTTCAACTGTAATCCTTCCCTGGATAAGTCTGAAACTTTGCCTACACACTGCTTCCATCTGTTGGACAACATTTAAATTACATCTAGAATCCTATATCACTGTCTGTTCTCTCTCTTGCATTTCAAAGATGATGCAACAAAAAAAAACATGTGTTATATTCTCCTACATTAATATTACATTTCCACAAACTTCAAAGTGTTTCCTTTCAAATGATATCAATAATATACATATCCTTGCTTCAGGTACTGAGCTACAGGCAGTTAGATTTGGGTATGTCATTTTTTGCGAGAATTTAAAAAAAGGGTCCGATCCTTATTAATACTTTTTTGGTTACTACATGATTCCATATGTTTTATTTCATAGTGTTGATGTATTCACTATTATTCTACAATGTAGAAATTGGTAAAAATAAAGAAAAACCCTGGAATGAGTAGGTGTGTCCAAACTTTTGACTGGTACTGTACGATTTTTTATATTTACATATGTACTGGAGCTTGTGTCCTCAAAAGTGAGTACACCACAGCAATTTATAACTATTTTTACAGAAAGGTAAGTTACAGACCTTTCTAGAACTATGCAGCATTACTATTTATTGTTTATGGCTGTCTCATGAAAATTAATTACTTTTTCAATTCAAATCAAATCAAATTTTATTGGCCACATTTGGGTATGTCTATTTAGGCAGAAATCTACATTTAGCCTTAACGTTCAAGAGGTAAGGGGCTGACAAGTTTTTGTATGTGTTTGATATTTTTTCTATAGATTCTTAAGGTGGGAGTTACAGTAGTTTGCTTCTGTGAGTTATGGTCTCCTTCCTCTTCCTCAAAGGTCATCCTGAATTCGAACATGGACTTCAGAGATTTGTTTTCCCTAGCTGGGGTCATGTAACCAGTCTGAGGCCGTCTTTAAACGTGTTAAAACGATACACACTGACGTTATCTTCAGCCTCGAGGAATGTGGACAGTGTTAAAACATGAAATCTTATTCTGATTGAGAATAACCATGATGCGGAATCAGAGAAATTGTTAACGTTAGAGAGACTCATTAAATGATTAAATTAACTGTTCTTAATCTACTCTGATGCTTTCCTGTTGATCTGTGACATTACTTTTCTCATACAGTAGGAAGATAATGTGCTTTGGGAGCTAATGCTACATAAGATTATTTTGCAGACCCATTCTAACCTGAAAATAAATAAAGACACAAAAACTATTGCTTAAAGTACTTCAGTTTATGGATTTTGTGCAATATAAACACACTGAAATCACTATGAATGACGTTCCATACTGTTTTAATAATAATAATACATTCCCACTCAGAAATGATTGACAGGGCCCAATTTCAGCTCTGCAGTCGGTGTCAAAACTATGAATTAGTGCCCAGTTTAACACAGTGAAGCGATTAATTATTGTGTGTGTGTGTGTGTGTGTAGGGCCTGCCCTGGGCATGTGCGACATAGGCGGTTGCCTAGGGCCCCAGTCGGTGTCTCAAGTGGGTACGAAGGGCACGAAGGGCACATGCCGAGGGGCCCTGACCTTCTTGGGGCCCACATTGATTTTGTTAATCACACTCACTCAGATATCATGTTAAAATGGCATAAGTTGTGGAAAAATTTGTAGAATTTCAGGACATTTTATTTAAAACTGCAAATTCTTCTCTCCACCCCATGGCAAAACAAGTAGAATTGCATGACATTTTTTATAAAATTGATAAATGTTCTCTGGGCCCAGGGCATAATGTGTAGAATTGCAGGAAATGTACTTTAAAACAACAACAAAATCTCACTGTCAAGAGGGGGGACACTTTGGGACCCCCCAATTAAATCTAGTCTAGGGCCCCCAAAAGGCTAGGGCCGGCCCTCTGTGTGTGTCTTACCATGAATGTATTCCTTTTTAGGCTCTGAGGTTCCTTCTCCTGGTGAACATAGTATGAATATTTATAATACTATGACGCATTCCGAGAGAGAAGATAATTCCCTCATAAGAGTTTGTAAGTGTATTTATAAATGGATAATAACTGGAGGTAAATATTGGCTCACTATTTGGCAAACACTGACCAGTTATTGCACTATTTTGGCCAATGTGATATAACAGTTTATTAATGGATTATAATGCATTTACAAATGATTAAATCATCGTTACTAACTTAATTATAACCCCTTTATAAACCTTTTACAAATGGAACCTTATTGTTAAGTGTTATCATAACCATACTAGTAACTCTTACTGTATGTGTTGTCATTTCTACTCATTGAAATGTAACCATTGTTTTATGTTCTTTATCTGCTGTTACCATGTGCTGTAAATCCGTTCTGGTTACCATTGTAGTTATAGAGAAGCCTAATGACATACCATGAGGCCAACCAGTTTTTACAATACTAGAAGTGAATCAGGCTTCTGATTGTCTTGGGGGCTCTGATGGCCTGTCTATTCCTCAGATATAGAATACATTTTGTCGTCTGCATTTGCCAGTAATGAGATGCAGGGTGTTGAATAGATTAGGAGTTGTCAGGGTAAAAATAATCCCACAGTCACGGTTCAGCACAGTTCAGCACATAGTCTTGGCAGAAGTGATGAAATATGGTAATTAATATGGTAATTAATAGCAGGATTAAAAAGAAAATGACGACTTATGAGGCATAGAACTGAACACTACATATTTATTTAAAGTTGTATAAGGAATTTCACTATGTCCAAAAACATTTAATAATAAGTTCTGCTTATAAATATTGTGATCCTGAACAAAGTACAATGCTGTTGAACTTAAACAACAACTCTGAGCCAACACGCTGACCACTTTCAAGAGATCTTTGGGTCTCACTTAATATAAAGTGTCCATAAAACATATGCATTTACATTGTAGCTACTGTATATAGATAGTTATGGGGTAAAGAGGGACCAATCTTTGAAGTGACCGCCTCAACTCCTTACTCTAGACAGTAAGTAGACTGAGGAGGAAGATACTTCTGTTGTATGCTACGGAAAGGGGGCTTCCATAATAAGTGCTTTACAGATTATATATTTTAATTTTAATTTTTGTTGTATTTTACCCCCTTTTTCTCCCCAATTTCATGATATCCAATTGCGATCTTGTCTCATCGCTGCAACTCTCCAACCAGCCTGGGATAGGCGAAGGTAGTCTGTAGTGACGCCTCAAGCACTGCGATGCAGTGCCTTAGACCGCTGCGCCACTCGGGAGGACACAGATTATTTCTTTTATGCAATTTTCAATCTTCAGAGTTGAACTCATTACATTAGCTTACATTTAATTTCATTGGCTTTAAGCAAAACTGTGGAACAGAGGATCAAAGAGCTTATTAACTTAGTCTCTTGCGCCGACAGCTCCTGGAATACTCCGGTCCCACACGACATGCTCAATTCTCTGTCTCCTGTCTATCTCTGCCATTCTCCTATATGTTTGGGGGGGCAGTATTAGAAATGGGTGGTCCTAGTGAGGCCTGCTGACAAAGTTAACCCATGGCTTTCTTTTAATTAATGAAGAGCCGGAGTGGTCCTGTCTGCGATCTAAAAGGAAGGGAGCAGGCAGATGTGAGAAGATATTATCTAGGACCGGACATGGTCATTAATCACATTGGTGGGCCTTGATTTGTAAACATGGCTAATTTAGATAGGTTTTTTTCCACTCCTGTGGTAATGGCAATGATGCTAGGTGCCTATCACCAGCCTGATGAGTTAAACTGTCCCTCAGATAAAGAAGCCACTCCCCTGACGCTAGGACCCCTGTGGCTCAGTTGGTAGAGCATGGCGCTTGCAACGCCAGGGTTGTGGATTCGTTTCCCACGGAGGGCCAGTATGAAAATGTATGCACTCACTAACTGTAAGTCGCTCTGGATAAGAGTGTCTGCTAAATGACTAAAATGTAAAAATGTAAGAGTCCCTGTCCATCTTCCTAAAATGTCTGAAAACCCACCTCTTCACAAAGTATCTTGATGAATGCACTAACTGTAAGTCGCTCTGGATAAGTACGCCTGCTAAATGACAAAAATGTTAATGTAAGCCAAACATCCAGACATATGACACACATGCATTGTTTATGTTGAGTTTAAGACCATTATCTTTTTGTTTGGATCGATGGTTGAGACCAATATCATTCCATGTTCTCCTGTATTCCTTGTACTTCTACGACTGATCATTATTATTTTAAAAATGGCAAGGAATCCTGTCTAATGCAGTGTATTTGATTATAGTATTTTTTCTAAGTCAGATCTCAATACTACAGGTTTAGAGTTCATAACCTAACTGTTCCAGAAGTGGATTTAAATTAATACCCCTTTATAATAAATGTAGAAGAAGACAGGATTAGATTATTTTCATTAACTGTCTCTCATCATTTTCAACAACGCTGATAGTTATCTACAGAATTGTACTACTCTCTTTGTATAACTGAATAAAATTACAGCTCACTGTGAGTAGGAGTAGAAGTTCAAGCTAAAGTTCGAGCTCCATCTCCATTGACCAGAGCTGGACTCAGAGCCTTGAATGTACAATATAAGGGTCTGCTGCAAACTATCCACCATGTTGGCACCAAACATTCTAAGATAATAACGTTCTCATTTGCATTCTCTGTAGAACGTAATTTTCTTGGAACTTCCATCCGGAGTGCACCCTTCCATTTCCATGTGCCTTAAACTCCTCTGTTGAAGGATGCCTTTAAACCAAGGTCACACTGACTATCGCACAGAAAGAAAATCAGCTTCCGGAGATATGTTCAGTTGAAGCCCACAAAGGAAAAACTATAGAGCCAAAGGGAAAGATTGTTCCTACAGTATATTAGAATTGACTGCAGTCCCAGGCCTATACTTCAAGCAATAAAAAAAAAATAATGGCTTATATCAATGGACACTCGGGATGTTCAAAGACTTCAAATTCACAATGCCATAAATGATTCATATAAATGCAGGATAATGTTTTCTAAGAGAATAAGAAAATACATTGATGACATTTTTCACCCTTCTCCCATAGCCTTTCACTGACCACTGCTTCGTTCTGTCATCTTTACTGTCCGCCATGAGGATTAGAGATGCTGATTATGTACGTGTTCCTGGTAATTTGATCCCATGATGCAATCTACAGTGTGTTAGCAGGGAATATAGGACGGTGACAAACTGTCAATCTTAAAGATGAGTGACAGAGTTTTGCTATGTAGCTGTTCCCATAGAACCAACCCATGTGGGGTAGGTGCAACATAAGTCCATTCACCTGAATGGCGGCGGAGAAGATGGCTGCCGTTTTACAGCCCTCTAACCAATTGTACTATTATGTGTGTTTTTCCGCGTTATTTGTAATTTATTTTGTACATAATGTTTCTGCCATCGTCTCTTATAACCAAAAAGAGCTTCTGGATATCAGGACAGCGATTACTCACCTCGTATTGGACGAAGATTTTTTCTTCAACGAGGCGGCCGTGAAGGATATCCTACAGACACCCAACAAGGCCCAAATCCCCGTCATTCGCATGAGGAAGAGACAGAGATATCGTGGACGTAGGTCGGGGTGCCTTGTAAGGATCAAACGGCGAGCGAGTAAACTGCCTCTCCCATCAATCCTATTAGCCAATCTTCAATCATTTGAGAATAAATTGGATGACCTAAGAATACGGTTATCCTACCAACGGGACATTAAAAACTGTAATATCTTATGTTTCACCGAGTCGTGGCTGAACGACAACATGGACAACATACAGCTAGCGGGCTATACGCTACATCGGCAGGATAGAACGGCTGACTTCGGTTAGACAAGGGGTGGCGGTCTGTGTATATTTTTGTAAACAACAGCTGGTGCACAAAATCAAATACTAAGGAAGTCTCAAGGTTTTGCTCGCCTGAGGTAGAGTATCTTATGATAAGCTGTAGACCACACTATTTACCAAGAGAGTTTTCATCTATATTTTTCATAGCTGTCTATTTACCACCACAAACCAATGCTGGCATTAAGATTGCACTGAATGAGCTGTATAAGGCCATAAGTCAACAGAAAAACGCTCATCCAGAGGCAGCGCTCCTAGTGGCCGGGGACTTTAATACAGGGAAACTTTAATCCGTTCTACCTAATTTCTACCAGCATGTTAAATGTGCAACCAGAGGGAAAAAAAACTCTAGACCACCTTTACTCCACACACAGTGACACATACAAAGCTCTCCCTCGCCCTCCATTTGGCAAATCTGACCATAACTCTATCCTCCTGATTCCTGCTTATAAGCAAAAACTAAAGCAGGAAGCACAAGTGACTCGGTTAATAAAAAAGTGGTCAGATGACGCAGATGCTAAGCTACAGGACTGTTTTGCTAGCACAGACTGGAACATGTTCCGGGATTCTTCAGATAGCATTGAGGATTACACCACATCAGTCACTGGCTTCATCAATAAGTGCATTGATGTCGTCCCCACAGTGACCGTACGTACATACCCCAACCAGAAGCCATGGATTACAGGAAACATCCGCACTGAACTAAAGGGTAGAGCTGCCGCTTTCAAGGGACTCTAACCCACACGCTTATAAGAAATCCCGCTATGACCTCCGACGAACCATCAAACAGGCAAAGAGTCAATACAGGACTAAGATTGAATCGTACTACACCGGCTCTGACGCTCGTCGGATGTGGCAGGGCTTGAAAACTATTACAGACTACAAAGGGAAGCACAGCCGCGAGCTGCCCAGTGACACAAGACTTCCAGACGAGCTAAACCACTTCTATGCTTGCTTCGTGGCAAGCAACACTGAAGCATGCATGAGAGCACCAGCTCTTCCGGATGACTATGTGATCACGCTCTCCGTAGCCGATGTGAGTAAGACTTTTAAGCAGGTCAACATTCACAAGGCCGCAGGGCCAGACGGATTACCAGGACGTGTACTCCGAGCATGTGCTGACCAACTGGCAAGTGTCTTCACTGACATTTTCAACATGTCCCTGACTGAGTCTGTAACACCAACATGTTTCAAGCAGACCACCATAGTCCCCGTGCCCAAGGACACTAAGATAACCTGCCTAAATGACTACCGACCCGTAGCACTGACGCCTGTAGCCATGAAGTGCTTTGAAAGGCTGGTCATGGCTCACATCAACACCATTATCCCAGAAACCCTAGACCCACTCCAATTTGCATACCGCCCCAACAGATCCACAGATGATGCAATCTCTATTGCACTCCATACTGCCCTATCCCACCTGGACAAGAGGACCACCTACGTGAGAATGCTATTCATTGACTACAGCTCAGCATTCAACACCATAGTGCCCTCAAAGCTCATCACTAAGCTAAGGATCCTGGGACTAAACACAAATTCTACAGCTGCACCATCGAGAGCATCCTGACTGGTTGCATCACCGCCTGGTATGGCAACTGCTTGGCCTCCGACCGCAAGGCACTACAGAGGGTAGTGCGTACGGCCCAGTACATCACTGGGGCCAAGCTTCCTGCCATCCAGGACCTCTATACCAGGCGGTGTCAGAGGAAGGCCCTCAAAATTGTCAAAGACTCCAGCCCCCCTAGTCATAGACTGTTCTCTCTGCAACCGCATGGCAAGCAGTACCGGAGTGCCAAGTCTAGGTCCAAAAGACTTCTCAACAGCTTCTACCCCCAAGCCATAAGACTACTACCCGGACTATTTGCACTGCCCCCCCCACCCCCACCCCCCACCCCATCTTTTTACGCTGCTGCTACTCTGTTAATTATTTATGCATAGTCACTTTAACTCTACCCACATGTACATATTACTTCAACTACCTCAACTAGCCGGTGCCCCCGCACATTGACTCTGCACCGGTACCCCCCTGTATTCAGCCTCCCTACTGTTATTTATATTACTTCTGCTCTTTTTTTCTCAACACTTTTTTGTTGTTGTTTTATTTTACTTTTTTATTAAAAATAAATGCACTGTTGGTTAAGGGCTGTAAGTAAGCATTTCACTGTAATGTCTGCACCTGTTGTATTCGGCGCATGTGGCCAATAAAATTTGATTTGATTTGATAGAAAGTCTCCATTTTATGGCTGAACAACTGTAGCAGCTTGGCTATAGCTAGCTGGGCAGTTTTGATGGCTATCGTTAACATCCCTGCACAGCTGGCAAAGGCTGCTGGGTTTACCCTTTACACTCATGGGAATTGGTCTATATGGATAGGGCTACATTGAAATATTTCTTACAGAAGAAATATGAAAATCATATGCATAAGCATAGTAGCAATTGAAGGGGAACAGTTTGGAGATTATGGGGAAATTATTAGACACAAGACTGAATCCAAACATTACACTGTTGATTTTGTGCATTTTACATTTACTGTACTTTTCGCTACGTTTATTGATAACGACATCTGAAAATTCTCTGGATACATTCAGTAACATAATAACAATATTCCTGGAAAATGTGGGGTAGGTGCAACATAAGTGAGAGGACAAATGGGTGTCTCCAAGTGGCCACACACCTTTCCACAGTTCCTAAGTAATTGCAATGCACTTTTATGACTCAAAGAAGGGTCTTCAACTATAAGGTGCTTTTTTTTAGCTCTCCTAGCTTTGCCGTTGAGGAACTAGAGCAAGTACACTTGTAGTTGTTTTGTTTGGAACACAGCCCTACATCCCCACCATCACACAATTACTGTTGTTCTTTACGCAATCCAAAAAAGTCCCATTATAAATTGCAATCTGGGTCAGGTGGACATCATTTGAAAGCTTGTTCTATTGCCAAATTGACTAGCTAAGTTCTAAATACGATCTTACGGTGTTAGGCTTTCACAGGGCAGTTCAGAGAAACAGATCATAATTTTATTGCATAGAAAGGAGTCATGAGTGCATTCAGGTGTGTGTTCCTTTGCAAATGTTCTTCACAATACACAAACATTCTGTTCAGAACAACCCAGGGTATGACGCCATGTCATCTTGTAACTGTACATCAAACATAGGGATCATAAACGTTGACACTGTATTTGACATTAGTGCACATTTGGACTCACGGGTGTTTGGCTTGCTTGTATGACATCAAAGCGGCATTTTTTATAATCCACAATATCTCATCTTTCTAAATACATACAGTCCTCTTAATTTACAGCATGCTCAAGTTCAGAATGGGTGTCAGTCAAAACCCATAAAGTGCTGTGAAGCGCAGAGCCTGAGCTCTGACGTAATTCATAGCATGTTACTGTACAGCCACTGCATTCCAATTTAGGCTCTTATCACTGACCAAATCTGCCATTTTCAACCCATATACAGGTATGAGTGTAAAGGGCTCTGAAACACTTTCATAGTCAAACCACCCATGTTTCTTTAGATATGTAATTATGTAGTAACACCACATATACTTTTCATAAACAATTAATTTAACCATGCAGGGCATTTTTCCCTCTGTATTGCCTAGCAGATGCATTTGAGAGCAGAAAAATTCCAGGTCAGACAGAAAATTCCACATATCCATTTAACCATTTATTAGAAAGTACATGACAATACATTAGGTCTTGGCGTTAATAAACTACAGGCAATAAACTAATTACAATAAACTATTAATAAACTAATAAACTACAGGCAGTGTGGTATAGCTATACAAACCTCCCGACTGAAACAAAAGCAGAGCCCAAACAGATATTTGCTGTTGGGGTAATAGAAAACAGACATGCATGGCGAGTAACGCATGTTACAGCGACAGCATGTCAACAAGCGCATCGCTTCCGCACGGCAACCATCAGAGGACGTGTGTGCAGAAACTGGTCAACTAAATATACATCCATATTAAGGTAGAGATATTAATCTAATTGGTGCAATATCAACTGTATGAACTGGTTTTGCTTTATTTCAGACAGAAAACACCACCTATTTGTTTAATCATTTATTAGAAATGTAATTACAACAAATGAGATATTGGCTGTAGGCTCTGTAGCTTGAGGGTAGCTCACTGCCATTGCAAAGCTAAACTATGTGTGCGGCAGCATGTGCCATATAAGAGCTCTAAAATAGACAGGAGAAGGTAATTCTACTATTACGTGATTAATACTACGTGAAGTATGATAATGAACAATATGTAGCTTACGGAAGCACACGCTATTCTGGGATAGCTTCCCAGATAGACTGCAGGTAATTCCATTGCAGTGTTAGCTGTGCCACTAGAGATCCTGGTTCGAATCCAGGCTCTGTCGTAGCCGGCCGCGACCGGGAGACCCATGGGGCGGTGCACAATTGGCCCAGCGTCGTCCAGGGTAGGGGAGGGAATGGCCGGCAGGGATGTAGTTCAATTGGTAGAGCATGGCGTTTGCAACGCCAGGGTTGTGGGTTCGATTCCCACGGGGGGCCAGTATGAAAAATAAAAAAATTATGTATGCACTCACTAACTGTAAGTTGCTCTGGATAAGAGCGTCTGCTAAATGACTAAAATGTAAAAAAAATGTAAGGAGTTTATGGCAGGCACACACAATTTTGAGATAGCTTCTCAGAAACTATGGACTTATTTCTCATGTGACACAGTACCCGGTGCCCTCGCTGAGGCAAGATGAACCTGCCATTTTAGTATGTGAGAAATAATTCACCCATCTAACAGCACCGAAAATACACCATACTGAGATAGCTTCCCAGAAACAATGGGCTTATTTCCCATGTGATGCACCTCCCGGTGCGCTCGCTGAGGCAAGATGAACCTGCCATATAATCCGAAATAGCTGTCATCTTTGTACATGACAAATATTATTCCTATGAACCAAGCCAACCACCTGAAGATATATATATATATATATATATATATATATATATATATATATATATATATATATATATATATATATATATATATATATATATATATACAGCTATATAGTTGTATATAGTTATAGTACATTCGGAAAGTATTCAGACCCCTTGACTTTTTCCACATTTTGTTCAGTTACAGCCTTATTCTAAAATTGATTAAATCAGTTTTTCCCTCATCAATCTACCCCATAATGACAAGCAAAAACAGGTTTTTAGAAATGTTTGCATATTTATATTTAAAAAAAATAGGAAATATTATATTTAAATAAGTATTCAGACCCTTTACTCAGTACTTTGTTGAAGCACCGATTACAGCCTCAAGTCTTCTTCGGTACGACGCTACAAGCTTGGCAAACCTGTGTTTGGGGAGTTTCTCCCATTCTCCTTTGCATATCCTCTCAAGCTCTGTCAGGTTGGATGGGGAGCGTCGCTGCACAGCTATTTTCAGGTCTCTCCAGAGATGTTAGATCGGGTTCAAGTCCGGACTCTGGCTGGGCCACTCAAGGACATTCAGAGACTTGACGCGAAGCCACTCCTGTGTTGTTTTGGCTGTTTGCTTAGGGTCATTGTCCTGTTGGAAGGTGAACCTTTGCCCCAGTCTGAGGTCCTGAGTTCTCTGGAGCAGTTTTTCATCAAGGATCTCTCTATATCCCTCCCTCGATCCAGACTAGTCTCCCCTGCCACTGAAAAACATCCCCACAGCATGATGCTGCCACCACCATGCTTCACCGTAGGGATGGTGCCAGGTTTCCGCCAGACGTGACACTTGACATTCAGGCAAAAGAGTTCAATCTTGGTTTCATCAGACTAGAGAATCTTGTTTCTCTTGGTCTGAGAGTCCTATAGGTGCCTTTTGGAAAACTCCAAGCGGGCTGTAATGTGCCTTTTACTGAGGAATTTCTTCCATCTGGCCACTGTACCATAAAAGCCTGATTGGTGGAGTGCTGCAGAGATGGTTGTCCTTCTTGAAGGTTCTCCCATCTTCATAGAGGAACTCTGGAGCTCTGTCAGAGTGACCATTGGGTTCTTGGCCTTGGTCACATCCCTGACCAAGGCCCTTCTCCCCCGATTGCTCAATTTGGCTGGGCGGCCAGCTCTAGGAAGAGTCTTGGTGGTTCCAAACTTCTTCCATTTAGGAATGATGGAGGCCATTGTGTTCTTGGGGACCTTCAATGCTGCAGAAATGTTTTGGTACCCTTCCCCAGATCTGTGCCTTTTACACAATCCTGTGTTGGAGCTCTACGGACAATTCCTTCAACCTCATGGCTTGGTTGTTGCTCTGACATGCACTGTCAACCTTATATAGACAGGTGTGTGGTTTTCAAATTATGTCCAATCAATTGAATTTACCACAGGCAGACTCCAATCAAGTTGTTGATGATCAATTGAAACAGGATGCACTTGAGCTCAATTTCGAGTCTTATAGCAAAGGGTCTGAATACTAATGTAAATATGGTATTTATTTTTATAAATTTGCAAAGATTTCTAAAAATAAGTTTTCGCTTTGTCATTATGGGATATTGTGTGTAGATTGATGAGATTATATATAAAAAAACAATTTTAGAATAAGTCTGTGTGGAAGAAGTCAACGGGTCTGAATACTTTCCGAATGCACTAAATAAAAATCAATTTCTAACATTTTTGACATGCGTTTTTCTGGATTTTTTGGTTGTTATTCTGTCTCTCACTGTTCAAATAAACCTACCATTAAAATTATAGACTGATCATGTCTTTGTCAGTGGGCAAACGTACAAAGTCAGCAGGGAATCAAATACTTTTTTCCCTCATTGTACATGGTTATATAAACAGAAAACATCATAAAGAGAGAAGAGCAGAAATTAGACTGCTGCAGAGCAGCACAGCTCAGTCATGACCAAACCTTTATATAGCATAAAACAACATACAATGTACTAAGAAGCCACCCAAAACTCCAACCAAACGGTGGCTACATATAACCACCTGCACTTTGTAAATAGCCTAATGTCACTACTGATACCGCTAAGTAGTAGCTGATGCAAGCACGAAACTAGGCCTAAAATAGAGTCTACCAGAGATGTAGGCTTATGCCAAACCATATATGCCAGTTAGCCATGAGAGAAGAATAGATTACCTGATAACAAAAATAAATATATTACCCCATAGATTAATAGAATAGAACTGCAGATTACAGTAGTCTGGAATAAACTCTCGCTAACAGAACATTTAATTAAAGGTGATCAAACGCCAACAACTCAGCATGCTAGGTAACGCTAGTATCAACAGTCAGTTCAAGCTGGAAGCAAGTAGCGAGCCTTGATTGGTCATTGCACTACGATATAGCGGCAGCTTCCCCACTAAGGTCCAAGGCGATAACTTGAAATATGAGGAAAAAAGGTTAGGGTTAGCAGTAGTAATACTTTTAAGTACTTTTTAGTACTTCTGTCAATATGCTTAGTGATGGAAACGACCCAGTAATAATGTTTAGGCAGACTGACACCATCCAATAGCACACATAGTGGCCCACAGCATTTGGGCCAGCACAATAATATGAGTCACACTCAGCTACTCTTTACAAAGCTCGTGACCCACAGCATGATGAAATGCTTGCAGTAGAGTGAGCTGAATAAGGGCATAAGATACCTTGCATAAGTGCAATGTACAAGCATGTATGGTATGCACGCGTAACTAGGCTTACTGCTATCCTTAAATATAGTACACTCCTAAGATATTGCCTAACGTAGATGTGTCATGTGCACTACAGCGAAAATGAAAGATGACAGAACAAATGAATAGACAAACTGTAAGAATGCATGTTTTATCCTGAAAAAGGCAGAAGAAAGTGACCACTAATGTACTGAACATTTTCTACTTTTTTTCACAAATGTTTTTCTTAATATTAACAACTTGATTGTTTGTTTAATTCTAACATTAGATTATACAAATACGTAGTACAGATCTCCAAACTTATTTTTGTTTTATTTTATAGCGCTATATAATGCTCCGAGACAAGATTGTGTCGAGGCATAGATCTGGGGGAGGGTACCAAAACATTTCTGCTGCATTGAAGGTCCCCAAGAACACAGTGGCCTCCATCATTCTTAAATGGAAGAAGTTTGGAACTCCCAAGACTTTCCTAGAGCTGGCCGCCTGGCCAAACTGAGCAATCGGGGGAGAAGGGCCTTGGTCAGGGAGGTGACCAAGAACCCGATGGTCACTCTGACAGAGCTCCAGAGTTCCCCTGTGGAGATGGGAGAATCTTCCAGACGAACACAGCTTTACTAATGCTGCAGAAATCTACTCTAAAGCAGTATCCACATCCATCAGATGTAGTAATATAACCAAAAATCCAAAGGCTGGGCCTAATAGTGTATAAGAGATCATACAAGATATTTTGTAGTAATTCCTATGTTGAAGATGTAAAGAATATGTGCTGGTCTGTGGTGTGTAATGAGGAGCAACCAGACGCTGCACTTGACACATTTATGAAAATGCTTATTCCAGTTACTAATAAGCATGCACCATTAAGAAAATGACTGTAAAAACAACTAAACCCTGTGGCTTGAGGAGGAATTTAAAAATGTTATGATTGAGAAGGATGCATCAAAATAAATGGCAATTAAGTCTTTCTGCACAACCGATTGGCAAATTTCTTAATCTGGATGTCATGACTGACCAAATTATGAAAGACAAGCTTTGTAATTTAGAATTGCGTAAAGTGAGTGTGGAACAGGTGAAAAAAAGTATTGTTATCAACAATGATACTGAGGATGATAGCGGACTATATTGCCACTCCTATTTGCCATCTCTTCAATCTACGCCTACAGAAAAGTGTGTGTCCTCAGGCCTGGAGGGAAGCAAAGGTTATTCCGCTACCCAAGAATATCAAAGCACCCTTTACTGGTTCAAACAGCTGACCAATCAGCCTGCTACCACCCCTTAGTAAACTTTAGGAAAAAATGGTGTTTGACCAGATACAATGCTATTTAACAGTAAACAAATTAACCTTTTACTGCAGTGGGCTAAATCAGGGTCACACAGAGTGTTTCTTGGTAGTCTTAAACAAATCTACTTTGAAACAGAAGTATACACCTCACACACATGGTTATGGGCTTTAAAAAATGTCAGATATAGTGCTGAAATATATTCAATTTTGAGTTTACATCCGAATATTTCACTTTATACATATCACAGAAGACTGAAATATAACAAAATCCTTTTACATTAAAACACTGGATTTTCGGCGAAAAAACTAAACAAAAATATATGAATTATAATATTAATAACATTCCACTCATGAGGCCACTAGAGGGTGATTGTTCATTTGACTGCAGGAAAGGGTTACCAACAGATTTTCAGCATGCTTATAGGGAAGGGCACTCAACATGTACGGCACATACGCAAATGACTGATGATTGGCTGAAAGAAATTGATAATAAGAAGATTGTGGGAGCTGTTTTGGTAGACTTCAGTGCAGTTTTTGACATTATAGATCATAGTTTGCTGCTGAAAAAATGTGTTATGGCTCTACATCTTCTGCTATATTGTGGACTGAGAGTTACCTGTCTATCAGAACACAGAGGTTGTGTTCTTTAATGGAAGCCTCTCTAACATAGTCCAGGTAGAGTCGGGCATACTACAGGGCAGCTGTCTAGGGCCCTTACTTTTTTATATTTTCACTAATGACCTGCCACTGGCACCGAGTAAAGCCTGTTTGTCCATGTATGCTGATGACTCAACATTATACATATCAGCTACCACATCAAGTGAAATCCCTCCAACACTTAACAAAGAGCTGCAGTAAGTTTTAGAATGGGTGGCAAGTAATCAGCTTGTGCAAAAACTAAAAGCATTATATTTGGGAGAAATCATTCACTAAACCCTAAACCTCAACTAAATCCTGTAATGAATAATATGGAAATTGAGCAAGTTGACACCAAGTCTGCTTGGTGTAATCCTGGATCGTAAACTGAAGATGAAAACATATTGATGCAACGGTAGCTAACATGGGGAGAGGTCTGTCCGTAATAAAGAGCTGCTCTGCTTTCTTGACATCGCTATCAACAAAACAAGTCCTACAGGCCCTAGTTTTATCGCACCTGGACTACTGCCCAGTCATATGGTCAAGTGCCACAAAGAGGGACATAGGCTAATTACAATTGGCCCCAGAAAAGAGCAGCACAACTGGCCCTTAAATGTACAAGTAAAGCTAACATCAATAACATGCATGTCAATCTCTCATGCATCAAAGTAAACGAGAGACTGACTGCATCACCACTTGTCTTTGTGAGAGGTATTGACATGTTGAATGCACCGAGCTGTCTGTTCAAACGAATAGCACACAGCTCAGACACCCATGCATACCCACAAGACATGCCACCAGGGGTATCTACACAGTCCCCAAGTCCAGAACAGACTCTGGGAAACGCACAGTACTACATAGAGCCATGACTACATGGGACCCTATTCCACATCAAGTAACTCAAGCTAGCAGTAAAATCAGATTTAAAAAACAGATACAACTACACCTTATGGAACAACGCCGACTGTGAAGAGACACACACACACGCATACGCACACACATGCTAATACACGCACTCTACACACACATACATTTTAATGTTGTTCTATTTTGGTATTATGAATGTTTTATTGTAGATATGTAGTGGTAGAGTAGTGGCGTAATAATGTGTTGTATGATATACTGTTTTTTTTGTGTGCGATGTAATTGCCTTAATCTTGTTTGGACCCCAGGGAGAGTAGCTGCGGCCTTGGCAGCAGCTAATGGGGATCCTTAATAAATACAAATACAAATCCCACCCATCCACCAGGCTCATTAATGCACTGTAAATGCCATGTACGGATGATATTTAATTATTTATGTTCTATTTTATTTTTTATTATTATGTTTTATTTTGTTGTGTATTATGTTACGCTTTTATGTTGGTGGACCACAGGAAAAATTGCTGCAGCTTATGCAACAGCTAATGGGGAGCCAAATAAACTAAACTAAACTAAACACATAGGCCTATGCATCATAATAAGGAAACATGGGAGAACTTTGGCCCTAGATCTCTGGCACCGATCATTGTAGGTGGTTGTAGTGTTGGTGCTACTCCATTGCTACTTCAGAGTGCATGGTGAGGATACAGTGTTAAAGAAGCTGTCAAGTCCTCTTTCTACAACAGTGATCGTGTGATGATAATGTGGCCAGCTGGCCTGCTTTATTTGCTTGTGTTTATTAGGTTTATTTGTACCAGCCCTTACTACACTATCCCTCATGTCTTACTGCTGAGGCAGGACATGGGACAGGGGTGGGCTTGGCAGATTTTGTGCACCTCCCTTGCAGCCTGCTCTGGTTAGCATCATGAGCTAATTAGGCAGCATTTCTGGCTGGGTTTAGGGCCTGCTGGGCAGGGATTGAAGGATGTGTATGGAAGCATAGGAATCCTCTGTAGCATGGGTATCTAGTGATGACCACCACTACAGGTCACTTTGGCATTGTGTCCATTTCCTTTATGTGACCCGACTCTTAGCATCTGTGCGAGTTCAAAGGGTGAACCCTCTGGGAAGCAGTGTTCTCCAGCACAGAGATGCATTTCTAAAGGCTCCCATGGCATACCAGGACCTTGCTATATGGATGTAGACTCTGGCCAGACAGTTGTCCCTGAAGTCAGGAGCCTATACAGAGCTATATACATTTCTTCTCTGAGCTGCTTCATGTGTCCTTAAAGGGAATATGGGGAACTTTGGTCTCCCTTTGAGTGGATGTCACATTGTCACTAGTTATGCACTTTCCACACAATGCATACAATATAACATGGTTCCAAAGTCATTTGTTTCTCTCTGTCCATGTCTATAATGTTAACTGTTATGTAGGCCTAAAGGTGGCGGTGGATTACCTTTTTGCACTTGGAGGACATCAACCACAGTCATTCATCCACCCAAATCATGCCCAGCCTGTGAAGTAGGTTTGGCTCCATCTAAGAGTTCCAAATAATGCCAAAACATATATATACACAATGCCTTACTCTGGCATCAAAATATAGTACAGGACTAATTTGCAGCCAGCCTGATAGAGAGGCCCTGATTTCCATATAAAGTCTGTGCTCTCTCTTCATTAAAGGAGAGGAGAGAGAAACAATAATGTGCATAGTTTAACTGGCTTCACTGTCTGAGCCTTATCATGCCAGACATCAGCCAGACGCTGGCAATTTACATCCAATTTATAACCGAGCTAAACTTCTTAAAGTGTCATCTAATGGGCCTGAGCTTCCCTTTGTTCAGGCAGGAGCAGACGGTTAAGTACCTCTGACGCAATGTTCACAGAGTTACATTCACACTTTCTATGTGCATCATACAATACAATGCAGCCTAATACCAGGAATTAAGGATTATTAAAGATCCAATGCAGCCATTTTTATTTCAACATCAAATCATTTCTGGGTAACAATTAACTACCTTACTGTGATTGTTTTCAATTAAAATGGTCAAAAAGAAACAAAAATAGCCTCTTGGCGAAGAACAATTTCTCAAGCTGTTATTGGCAGAGAGGTTTGGAACTCTCTTTCTTATTGGTCTATTAACACATTACAACAAAACTCCATCCCACCGAAACAGGCAGACATTTCAGGCGGTCTTTTCAAACAGCTCTTACACTAAAAGGGTGTTATCATAATTTTCACAATTTCAAAGTATTATTCAAACCTCATAGTTTGGAAATATACACTCAGTGGCCAGTTTATTAGGTACAGCCATCTGCACTTAACAAAAATATCAGCGCAACATGTGAAGTGTTGGTCCCATGTTTCATGAGCTGAAATAAAAGATCCCCAAAATTGTCCATTTTCACAAAAAGTATATTTCTCTCAAATGTTGAACCCAAATTTGTTTACATCTCTGTTAGTGAGCATTTCTCCTTTGCCAAGATAATTAATCCACCTGACAGGTGTGGCATATCAAGCATCTGATGAAATAGCATGATCACTACACAGGTGCACCTTGTGCTGGGGACAATAAAAGGCCACTCTAAAATGTGCAGTTTTGTCACACAACATAATGCCACAGATGTCTCAAGTTTTGAGGGAGCGTGTAAATTGGCATGCTGACAGCAGGAATGTCCACCAGAATTTAATGTTCATTTCTCTACCATAAGCCACCTCCAACGTCATTTTAGAGAATTTGGCAGTACGTCCAACCGGCTTCACAACCGCAGACCACGTGTAACCTTGCCAGCCCAGGACCTCCACATCCGGCTTCTTCACCTGCGGGATCGTCTGAGACCAGCCACCTGGACAGCTGAAGAAACTGTGGGTTTGCACAACTGAAATTATTTCTGCACAAACTGACAGAAACCGTCTCAGGGAAGCTCATCTGTGTGGTCATCGTCCTCACCAGGGTATTGACCTGACTGCAGTTCGGCGTCGTAACCGACTTCAGTGGGCAAACGCTCACCTTCGATGGCCACTTGCATGCTGGAGAAGTGTGCTCTTCACTGATGAATCCCGGTTTCAACTGTACCGGGCAGATTGTGGGTACGGCGTCGTGTGGGCAAGCAGTTTGCTGATGTCAACGTTGTGAAGAGAGTGCCCCATGGTGACGGTGGGGTTATGGTATGGGCAGGCATAAGCTACGGTCAACGAACACAATTGCATTTTATCAATGGCAATTTGAATGCACAAAAATACTGTGATGAGATCCTGAGGCCCATTGTCGTGCCATTCATCCGCCGCGATCACCTCATGTTTCAGCATAATGCACGGCCTCATGTCACACGGATCTGTACACAATTCCTGGAACCGGAAAATGTCCCAGTTCTTCCATGGCCTGCACACTCACCAGACATGCCACCCATTGACCATGTTTGGGATGCTCTGGATCGACATGTACGATAGTGTGTTCCAGTTCCCGCCAATATCCAGCAACTTTGCACAGCCATTGAAGAGGAGTCGGACAACATTCCACAGGCCAAAATTAACAGCCTGATCATCAGTACGTGCAAAGACACAACTTTCATGCTCACCGCTGTGAGAGGATTTTAAGGAGGACACATATTTTTGTTTTTCAGATTTTGCAATTTGTGTAAGCTATTGTTGTTCACTTAGTTGAGAATTCCATGTAAAGAGAGAGACACGAAAGCCCAGCTAGCGTAGTTCGCCGGCTGTCTCAAATGGAATCGCTGTTGAATGTTTTCAATGCTGCAGGAGCTGTGTTTATTTTGCTGTATTCCAGGACAATGTGGACCACCTGGACTTTCAAAGAAGCAACTGTTTGCTTGCAGAGGACTACAGGGCCGAAGTGGCTACTCTAAGCAAACAAGTAGCGAACCTACACAAGCTACTGGGGAATCCACTCCCGACCTACTTTTTATTTTTCTTCTACGCCAGTAGCAGGACGCCACTCTGGTCTGGTGGAAGTATCGCCGCCGTGTCAGCTCTCCACAGCCGACTGGCCGGTACTCTGCAGGGATCCCTCCCCGAACGGGTCTTCCCCTTCCCTGGAGAACGGAGCTAGGCAACGGGGGCCTCCTTGGAGATGTTAAGCCCGGACCGGACACAGACCAGAAATGGCTTTGCCACCCTGGATCCAGAGGTTTCGGCACCTTCTTCCCTGGGGGCTTCCGATTCGATATCGGATCTGGAGGTATCTGCGCCTTCGTCCTCTGTTCTGTCTCCCTTTCCAGTGGCTTCTACCTTGGGTTCAGATCCTCAGAGCTCCCACCCTCATCAGACCGTGAGGCTGCCTGAGACACTCGCCCATTCATCATCCACGATGGATACTACAGCCGGCGAAACCACTCGAGGCGAAAGAACAGCCGGACCTCCTCAGCCATTGCACTAGCTGTCATCATCGGCAGCTCTATTGTAAGAAACATCTTGGTACCTGGGGCAAAAACCCTGTGCTACCCAGGAGCACGAGTACAGGACATTACAAGGCTGCTTCCAACCGTTCTCCGACAGATGCCGGGAGCTGAAGCTGTCATAGTCCATGTGGGGTCAAACAACAGCAGGAGGACTAGCTCGGAACTTCTGAAAATGTATTTTAAAGAACTGATTCTAGCACTGAAAGATTCCAAAAAGTGGCCAATCATTTCAGGTCCTGTACTCTTTTCTAATTTTTACCAATGATCTGATGACTTGCATTCAGCAAAGCACTTGTGTCCATGTATGCTGATGATTCAACCATATACGCATCAGAAACCACAACTAATGAAGTCACTGAAACCCTTAACAAAGAGTTGCAGTCTGTTTTGAAATGTGTGGCCAGTAATATACTGGTCCTGAACATCTCTAAATCTAAGAGCATTGTATTTGGTACAAATCATTCCCTAAATTCTAGACCTCAGCTGAATCTGGTAATGGGATGGTGTGGCTGTTGAACAAGTTGAAAATACTAAATTACTTTGCGTTACCTTGGATTGTAAACTGTCATGGTCAAAACATATAGATTCAATGATTGGAAAGAGGGGGAGAGGTCTGTCTGTAATAATGAGATGCTCTGCTTTTTTGAAACCACACTCCGAAAAGCAAGTCCTGCAGGCTCAAGTTTAGTCTTATCTTGATTAGTGTCCAGTCGTGTGGTCGAGTTCTGCAAGGAAAGACCTAGATAAGCTGCAGCTGACCGAGAACAGAGCGGCACGTCTTGCTCTTCATTGTAATCAGAGGGCTGATGTAAGAGTTGAGGAGAGACTGACTGCATCTCTTCTTCTTTTTATAAGAAACATTAATGTGTTGAAAATCCCAAATTGTTTGCATAGTCAATTTACACACAGCTCTGACACACACACGTATGGCCCCGTACATCACTGGGGCCAAGTTTCTTGCCATCCATGACCTATATACGTGGCGGTGTCAGGGGAAGGCCCAAAAACTTGTCAAAGATTCCAGTCACCCAAGTCATAGAATGTTCTCTCTGCTACCGTATGGCAAGCGGTACCGGAGCGGCAAGTCTAGGTCCAAAAGGCTCCTTAATAGCTTCTTACCCCAAGCCATAAGACTGCTTAACAATTAATCTAAAGCAACAACTCACCGCACAACGCCTCTCCCCTATTTGACCTAGAAAGTTTGTGTGCATCTATTGATATGTATGCTACGTGTACCTTTAAAAAAAAATGGTTGATGTAGTTCTGTCCTTAAGCTGTTCTTGTCTATTAATGTTCTATATTATGTCATGTTTCATGTTTTGTGTGGACCCCAGGAAGAGTAGCTGCTGCTTTTGCAACAGCTAATGGGGATCCTAATAAAATACCAAATACCAAAATACCATCGTTGGGCCGCGGGTGTGAAAGATTCAGCAGGCTACTGGCATTACACACCTATCTAAAATATTACTGTAGCTCTGTTGGAATCTGTTGGAATCACTTTTTTAGATAACTTCGACACATTCTGGAAACAGAAGCTCCTCTACAGGAATGAGAGAGTCCATCCAAATTATCTTGGCTCCTGTCCACGCATTTCAAAACTGCATTGAGACAATGACTTATCAATGACCCAAGACCAGCTCAGTTAATCCCTACCATTGTGTCACTGAGTTGTCATAATGCATCATTAAAGATACATTATCCCAGGGGCGTTGGCAGACACAATGTAAGTTACTTAATTGATGTCCCCCTAACTGTCCTGAATACCTCTGTTGATCCTACAGCTATTGTATGCAGTAATCATGTGTCTATGAACCAGAGTTATACTGTTAGCACTGAGGCGGTGTGCCATAGTAGGAAGTACACTGTGTGCAGCTCACCCTGCACTATCAGCTCCAATATACATAAGATGAGCAAGTCCACTTCTGATAAGCTTCCCAGTAAAGCATTAAAAACAATCAAGCAACCCAGAAAAGTGCTAAAAAATAGCCCATATTAACATATGCATCCTAAGAAACAAGGTTAATGAAGTCAATAACTTGCTTGTAACAGATAACGTTCATATTCTGACTATCTCTGAAACTCACTTAGATAATACCTTTGATGATACATTTGCGTCAATACATGGTTATAGCATCTACTGAAAAGACAGAAATGCCAATGGGGGCGGTGTTGCGGTCTATATTCAGAACCACATTCCTGTAAAGCTTCAACTGTTGAAGTGATATGGCTACAAGTGATATGGCTACAGGTTCATCTGGCTCACCTAAAGCCCATTCTTGTGGGAAGCTGCTATAGACCACCAAGTGCTAACAGTCAGTATCTGGATAATATGTGTGAAATGCTTGATAATGTATGTGATATCAACAGGGAGGCATATTTTCTGGGTGATTTAAATATTGACTGGCTTTCATCAAGATGCCCACTCAAGAAAAAGCTTCAAACTGTAACCAGTGTCTGCAACCTGATTCAGGTTATTAGTCAACCTACCTGGGTAGTTACAAACAGCACAGGAATTATATCAACAACAAGTATTGATCACATCTTTACTAATGCTGCAAAAAAATGTGCTTTAAAGCAGTATACAAATCCATCGGATGTAGTGATCAAAATATAATTACCATATCTATGAACACCAAAGTTCCAAAGGCTGGGCCTAATATAGTGTATACAATAAGTTTTGTAGTGATTCTTATGTTGATGATGTAAAGAATAGTTGCTGGTCTGTGGTGTGTAATGAGGAGCAACCAGACGCTGTACATTTATGAAATTGCGTATTCCAGTTACTAATGAGCATTCACCCATTAAGAAAATTACTGTAAAAACTGTTAAATCCCCTTGGATTGATGAGCAATTGAAAAATAGTATGGTTGAGGGGGATGAGGCAAAAGGTATGGCAAATAAGTCTGGGAGCAGAACCGATTAGCAAATGTACTGCAAATTGAGAAATCAGATGACTAAATTAAATAAAAAGAAGAAGAAACTATACTATGAAACCAAAATAAATGATATAAAGAATGATAGTAAAAAAGCTTTGGAGCACCTTAAATGAAAAAGGCAAACTCGGCTCCATCATTCATTGAATCAGATGGCTCATTCATCAAAAACCCCACTAATATTGCCAACTACTTTAATTATTTTTTAATTGGCAAGATTAGCAAATTTAGGCATGACATGCCAGCAACAAACGCTGACATCCAAGTATATCTGACCAAAGTATGAAAGATAGTAATTGTACTTTTGAATTCCGTAAAGTGAATGTTTGTTGTCTATCAACAATGAAAAGCCACTGGGGTCTGACAACCTGGATGGAAAAATACTGACGATAATAGTGGACGATATTGCCACTCCTATTTGCCATATCTTCAATTTAAGCCTACTAGAAAGTGTGTGCCCTCAGCTTGGAGGGAAGCAAAAGTAATTCCGCTACCCAAGAATAGTAAAGCCCCCTTTACTGGCTCAAATAGCCGACCAGTCAGCCTGTTACCAACCCTTAGTTAACTTTTGTTTGACCAGATGCAATGCTATTTTACATTAAACAAATTGACAACAGACTACCAGCCCGCTTATAGGGAAGGACATTCAACAAGCATGGCACTTACACAAATGACTGATGATTGGCTGAGAGAAATTGATGATCATAATATTGTGGGGGCTGTTTTGTTAGACTTCAGTGCAGCTTTTGACATTATCGATCACAGTCTGCTGCTGGAAAAAAGTATGTGCTATGGCTTTACACCCCCTGCTATATTGTGGATAAAGAGTTACCTGTCTAACAGAACACAGAGGGTGTTCTTTAATTGAAGCCTCTCAAACATAATCCAGGTAGAATCAGGAATTCACCAGGACAGCTGTGTAGGCCCCTTACATTTTTTTCAGTCTTTACTAATGACACTTCACTGGCTTTGAGTAAAGCCAGTGTGTCGATGTATGCGGATGACTCAACACTGTACACGTCAGCTACTACAGCAACTGAAATGACTGCAACACTTAACAAAGAGCTGCAGTTAGCTTCAGAATGGGTGGCAAGGAATAAGTTAGTCCTAAATATTTCAAAAACTAAAAGCATTGTATTTCGGACAAATCATTCACTAAACCCTAACCCTCAACTCAATCGTGTAATGAATAATGTGGACATTGAGCAAGTTGAGGAACTAAACTGCTTGGAGTAACCCTGGATTGTAAACTGTAATGGTCAAAACATATTGATACAACAGTAGCCCCCAGCTGTGCCCTGGAATTACGTGAATTTATTGCCCCCCATATATCCTCAGAGTTTTTACTGCTTGGTGACCTAAACTGGGTTATGCATAACACCCCGGCCATCCTACAATCCAAACTAGATGCCCTCAATCTCACACAAATTATCAAGGAACCTACCAGGTACAACCCTAAATCAGTAAACATGGGGACCCTCATAGATATCATCCTGACAAACTTACCCTCTAAATACACCTCCGCTGTCTTCAACCAGGATCTCAGCGATCACTGCCTTATTGCCTGCGTCCGTAACGGGTCCGCGGTCAAACGACCACCCCTCATCACTGTCAAACGCTCCCTAAAACACTTTAGCGAGCAGGCCTTCCTAATTGACCTGGCCCAGGTATCCTGGATGGATATCGTTCTCATTCCGTCAGTAGAGGATGCCTGGTTGTTCTTTAAAAGTGTTTCCCTCTCAATCTTAAATAAGCATGCCCCATAAAAAAAAAATGCAGAACTAAGAACAGATATAGCCCCTGGTTCTCCTCAGACTTGACTGCCCTTGACCAGCACAAAAACATCCTGTGGCGTACTGCATTAGCATCGAATAGCCCCCGCGATATGCAACTTTTCAGGGGAGTTAGGAAAGCGAAGGCTAGCTTTTTCAAACAGAAATTTGCATCCTGTAGCACAAATTCCAAAATGTTTTGGGACACTGTAAAGTCCATGGAGAATAAGAGCACCTCCTCCCAGCTGCCCACTGCACTGAGGCTAGGAAACACTATCACCACCGATAAATCTACAATAATCTAGAATTTCAACAAGCATTTTGCTACGGCTGGCCATGGTTTCCACCTGGCTACCACTACCCCGGCCACCAGCTCTGCACCCTCCGCTGCAACTTGCCCATGTCCCCCCCACTTCTCCTTCACACAAATTCAGACAGCTGATGTTCTGAAAGAGCTACAAAATCTGGACCCCTACAAATCATCTGGGCTAGACAATCTGGACCCTTTCTTTCTAAAATTAGCTGCCGAAATTGTCGCAACCCCTGTTACTAGCCTGTTCACCCTCTCTTTCGTAACGTCTGAGATCCCCAGAGATTGGAAAGCTGCCGCAGTCATCCCCCTCTTCAAAGGGGGTGACACTCTAGATCCAAACTGTTACAGACCTATATCCATCAAGCCCTGCCTTTCGAATGTTTTTGAAAGCCAAATTAACAAACTGATCACCGACCATTTCGAATCCCACCGTACCTTCTCCGCTATGCAATCCGGTTTCCGAGCTGGTCATGGGTGCACCTCAGCCACGCTCAAGGTCCTAAACGATATTATAACCGCGATCGATAATAGACAGTACTGTGCAGCCGTCTTCATCGACCTGGCCAAGGCTTTCGTCTCTGTCAACCACCTCATTCTTATTGGCAGACTAAATAGCCTTGGTTTCTCAAATGACTGCCTCGCCTGGTTCACCAACTACTTCTCAGATAGAGTTCAATGTGTCAAATCGGAGGGCCTGTTGTCTGGACCTCTGGCAGTCTCTATGGGGGTGCCACAGGGTTCAATTCTTCGGCTGACTCTTTTCTCTGTGTATATCAATGATGTCGCTCTTACTTCTGGTGACTCTCAGATCCACCTCTACGAAGACGACACCATTTTCTATACATCTGGCCCTTCATTTCACACTGTGTTAACAAACCTCCAAACAAGCTTCAATGCCATACAACACCCCTTCCGTAGCCTCCAACTGCTCTTAAACACTAGTAAAACTAAATGCATGCTCTTCAATCAAACGCTGCTGGCACCTGAATAACAACAAAGAAATCAAGAAAAACGCATGTCAAAAATGTTATAAATTGATTTGCATTTTAATGATGGAAATAAGTAATAATAATAATTGGTCGTTTAGCAGACGCTCTTATCCAGAGCGACTTACAGGAGCAATTAGGGTTAAGTGCCTTGCTCAAGGGCACATCGACAGATTTTTCACCTAGTCGGCTCGGGGATTAGAACCAGCGACCTTTCGGTTACTGGCACAACGCTCTTAACCACTAAGCTACCTGCCGCCTTAGTATTTGACCCCCTCACAATCAGAAAGATTTCTGGCTCCCATGTGTCTTTTATACAGGTAACGAGCTGAGATTAGGAGCACACTCTTAAAGGGAGTGCTCCTAATCTCAGCTTGTTACCTGTATAAAAGACACCTGTCCACAGAAGCAATCAATCAATCAGATTCCAAACTCTCCACCATGGCCAAGACCAAAGAGCTCTCCAAGGATGTCAGGGACAAGATTGTAGACCTACACAAGGCTGGAATGGGCTACAAGACCATCGCCAAGCAGCTTGGTGACAAGGTGACAACAGTTGGTGCGATTATTCGCAAATGAAAGAAAAACAAAAGAACTGTCAATCTCCCTCGGCCTGGGGCTCCATGCAAGATCTCACCTCGTGGAGTTGCAATGATTATGAGAACGGTGAGGAATCAGCCCAGAACTACACGGGAGGATCTTGTCAATGATCTCAAGGCAGCTGGGACCATAGTCACCAAGAAAACAATTGGTAACACACTACGCCGTGAAGGACTGAAATCCTGCAGCGCCCGCAAAGTCCCCCTGCTCAAGAAAGCACATATACATGCCCGTCTGAAGTTTGCCAATGAACATCTGAATGATTCAAAGGAGAACTGGGTGAAAGTGTTGTGGTCAGATGAGACCAAAATTGAGCTCTTTGCCATCAACTCAACTCGCTGTTTTTGGAGGAGGAGGAATGCTGCCTATTACCCCAAGAACACCATCCCCACCGTCAAACATGGAGGTGGAAACATTATGCTTTTGGGGTGTTTTTCTGTGTCTGCGCCTATCTTTGTGTCGCTTCACAGTCCCTGTTGTTCCATAAGGTGTTTTTTTTATCTGTTTTTAATCTAGTTTTACTACTCGCATCAGTTACTTGATGTGGAATAGAGTTCAATGTAGTCATGGCTCTATGTAGTACTGTGCGCTTCCCATAGTCTGTTCTGGACTATGCATGTGTGACCGAGCAGTGCGCCAGTAGATCAATCAGACAGCTCGGTCCACCCAACATGTCAAGACCTCTCATAAACACAAGTAGTGATGAAGTCAATCTCTCCTCCACTTTGAGCCAGGAGAGATCGACATGCATATTATTAATATTAGCTCTCTATGTACATCCAAGGGCCAGCCGTGCTGCCCTGTTCTGAGCCAATTGCAATTTTCTTAAGTCCTTTTTTGTGGCACATGACCACACAACTGAACAATAGTCCAGGTGTGACAAAACTAGGGCCTATAGGACCTGCCTTGTTGATAGTGCTGTTAACAAGGTAGAGCAACATTTCCATTTAAGTCATTTAGCAGACGCTCTTATCCAGAGCGACTTACAAATTGGTGCATTCTACTTCTCCCCATCTTAGCTACTGTTGTATCAATATGTTTTGACCATGACAGTTTACAATCCAGGGTTACTCCAAGCAGTTTAGTCACCTCAACTTGCTCAATTTCCACATTATTTATTACAAAATTTAGTTGAGGTTTAGGGTTTAGTGAACTATTCATTGTTTTAGAAATATTTAGGACTAACTTATTCCTTGCCACCCACTCTGAAAGCGTTCAGACATTATAAAAGAGTAGTAGGCACATCATAAATAATACATCTGATACAAAATACAATATGCAAATGTGGGGCAAATTACCTGGAAGGTTTCCCAACCCATCCGAAAGTGAGCCTGAAAGGAGAGGTCACTGTATGTCAGGATCACCTCGTCCACATAATTCAGTATTCTCCTGGACTCATCTTCAATCCCATTAATAGTTACTGCTAGTTGGGGAAGCAGTGCTTCAATAGGATCAGGACCAAAATAAAAAAATCTTCCACAATTGCTGCAGTAAGCATAGCTGATGTTCTTGCTGCATCTAGTTCGACGCCAGCATACGCAAACGTAAGCCTTGTTGAACGATTCTCTGGCCACTGAGTGTATATAAAACACAGGAAAATCATGTTTTTACAGCATTTGGCCTTTAATATAATGTTCATTCGAATCATCAGACTTTCACTGGGGTGTGGTTGGGTTTAATTTCTCTTATAGCTTTGCTAAAGGAGCCAAAGCAATGCAAGCCAGGTTTTCATTTAAGTGATGAGTGCAAAGTGGAGCTGAGTGTACAAACTTTATCTGAGACAATTAAATCGAGATATATATGTTTATTTCCTAAATCAGCTGAATTTTTTATAATTTATTAGCATATTTTTTTAGAATCCCCTGGGTTCCAAACAGGGTTAAAACAGTTGTATCACAACAAAACACAACAACAGCCCACATCATAAATAAAACAATACATCATACAAGATATTATTACATTATTACTCTAATATTACGCATTTACAAAATAAAAGCCACAATGCCACAACATTACCATGTGTGTGTAGAGTGTGTGTATTAGAGTGTGTGCTTATGCGTATGTGTGTGTACACAGATTACGATTTGTTTTGCAAGAAAATCCTTTAATTTGAGAGTTAAATGTGATTTGAATTGAGCAAACAGTGGCATGATTTGATAAGCATACATTTTCTCATCAAAAGCTGCATGTGGGTACTAATTGATATGATTATGTAGTGGATTTAAAAGTGTGTGTAATTGAACTACATTCTTCATAATTCTGGAGAATGTTCCATAATTGATTAAGAATACTTCATAATTAGCCATGCCAATTACTAGCAATTCCACAGAAAAACTAATTTAATTTATTTATAGTCATTTAGCAGACGCTCTTATCCAGAGCATACATTATTTATTTATACTGGCCCTCCGTGGGAATCGAACCCACAACCCTGGCATTACAAAAGCCATGCTCTACCAACTGAGCTACACCACTGCCAGCCATTCCCTCCCCTACCCTGGACGACTTGTGCGCCGCCCCATGGGTCTCCCGGTCACGGCCAGCTACGACAGAGCCTGGATTCGAACCATGCTCTCTAGTGGCACAACTAGCACTGCGATGCAGTGCTTTAGACCACTGCAATGCAGTGCCTTAGACCACTGTGCCACTAACCTTGAGGACAATACTTGAATATCAATTACTCCTCTTGCACAAAGCACGCCACGGACACAAATTATCTCAATACCAATTTACAATATCCATTAGAAGCTGCCTTCTTGCTCAGGTCTCCCAAGGATAAAAGTCTCAAAGGGAGTTCCTTATTTAAATCGTTTTTTACAAAAATAACACCAACACATCCATGCTGCAACCATCCCCTCAATCCTCCAACATCATAAGAAAAATTTAATAAAACCGTCATGAAAGCATTAACCATTACAACCACGGATCAGACATCATCGTGTCAACACTTCAACACTTTGACTGTCATCGGCTGCGACAGGAAGCAGTGTAACGGCCCTGGATCATCTATTCTATTTGCTCCTTCTGAGGGGGTGGCCCTTGGTCCTCCTTCCTCCATTTATCATTCCTAGACAGGCTCCAGATTGTCTGAGTGCTGGGGAGGAGGACGGGGAGGAGGACAAGGGGTCTGATAGAGAGGGAGATAGAGCAGGTGGACGGTGGGGGGGTTCGGTGTGTTATTCCCTCTGTGTCGGTGGACAGGCTCACCTCTGCTGCTCTGAGATATCTCCACCTGCTGGGGCCTGGTACGTGTGTGCCCTGTGGAGGGGCCGCCATGCTGATACACAACCACGCAATAAGAGAACCAGAGGGACGGGCCTGTCATGCCAAATAATGTCCCCCAGCCAAAGAGTGTCTCCCTCTGCGTCACAATGGGATTCGATAAACTATTAGCGTCCGTTGCTATATCAACGGTGTGATGATTTAATGATTAGAATTTTGGAGGTCATTACAGCCTAAATGACGTTATTTTCATTATCGCTATGCAAACAAGGCTGATTTCCGCGACAATTTCGCTGTTTAAACAAGTTTTTTTTAGCTAATAAAATGAAAACATTAATTCAAATTACTTTTGGGTACCTTGTTAACATTACAACATGAAATCCATGTCTTAAACGTTGCTATGTTTGGGAAATGGCAAAGAAAACGTGCAATCTGCTTGACACATTACTTTTTTAGTCATTTAGCAGACGCTCTTCTCCAGAGCAACTTACAGTGAGTGCATACATTTTTTTATACTGGTCCCCCGTGGGAATCAAACCCACAACCCTTGTGTTGCAAGCGCAATGCTCTACCAAGTGAGCTACATGGGACATTAAAGTTA
Source organism: Coregonus lavaretus (assembly GCF_964263955.1). Taxonomy (NCBI): domain Eukaryota; kingdom Metazoa; phylum Chordata; class Actinopteri; order Salmoniformes; family Salmonidae; genus Coregonus; species Coregonus lavaretus. The sequence goes on along the minus strand of NC_140008.1, from coordinate 44,116,656 downwards.
CTTACCTTACACATCACGAAGTCAGCTAATTCCCACCCTATGCATATGCAAATCCATTTGAGTCATACACTGGCTTGTCTGGCTGACTTATTTTTATTTTAACCTGCCCTTCCCTTATCTACACTGAAATAATATAATTTCTGTAGTCTTCTATTATGATTCCTTTGTTTCTATCCCACATAGCTCATTAGCACGCCCTTATGGTTGAATATATACAGTACCAGTCAAAAGTTTGTACACATACTAATTCCAGGGCTTTTCTTAATTTTTTTACTATTTTCTACATTGTAGAATAATAGTGAAGAGATCAACACTATGAAATAACACATACAGAATCATGTAGTAACCAAAAAAGTTTTAAACAAATCAAAATATATTTTGTATTTTAGATTCTTCAAATAGCCACCCTTTCCCTTGAAGACTGCTTTGCACACTCTTGGCATTCTCTTAACCAGCTTCACTTGAAATGTTTTGCCAACAGTCTTGAAGGAGTTTTCACATATGCTGAGCACTTGTTGGCTGCTTTTGCTTCACTCTGCCGTCCAACTCATCCCAAACCATCTCAATTGGGTTGAGTTCGGGGGATTGTGGAGGCCAGGTCATCTGATGCAGCACTCCATCACTTTCCTTCTTGGTAAAATAGCCCTTACACAGCCTGGAGGTGTGTTGGGTCATTGTCCTGTTGAAAACAAATGACAGACCCACTAAGCCCAAACCAGATGGGATGGGTATCGCTGCAGAATGCTGTGGTAGCCATGCTGGTTGGGCTCCCAAGTGGCGCAGTGGTCTAAGGCACTGCATCTCAGTGCTTGAGACGTCACTACAGACCCCCTGGTTTGATTCCAGGCTGTATCACAACCGGCGGTGATTGGGAGTCCCATAGGGCGGCATCCGGGTTTGGCCGGTGTAGGCCGTCATTGTAAATAAGAATTTGTTCTTAACTGACTTGCCTAGTTAAATAAAGGTTAAAAAAACACCATAACACCTCCATACTTTACAGCGGGAAATACACATGCAGAGATCATCTGTTCACCCACACCGCGTCTCACAAATACACGGCGGTTGGAACCAAAAATCTCCAATTTGGACTAAAGACCAAAAGCATGTCTCTTCTTCTTGGTGTCTTTGCAGCAATTCAACCATGAAGGCCTGATTTACAGTCTCTTTCTGAAAAGTTGATGTGGGGATTACATTTAAGTCATTTAGCAGACGCTCTTATCCAGAGCGACTTACAGTTAGTTCGTTTTTTTTCATCAAACCCACAACACTGGCGTTGCAAACGCCATGCTCTACCAACTGAGCTACATCCCTGCCGGTCATTCCCTACCCTACCTTGGACAACGCTGGGCCAATTGTGCTCCGCCCCATGGGTCTCCCGGTCACGACATCCTATGACAGAGCCTGGATTCGAACCAGGATCTCTAGGGGCACTGCCTGCAATGCAGTGCCTTAGACAACTGTGCCACTCGGGAGATGTGTCTGTTACCTGAACTCTGTGAAGCTTGAGGAACAGGGTAGGAGACAGAGACGTAAACAAGCAAACACACAGGTTACACTTTACTGTGAGAAACGTTGATGGATTAGTGCAGTGTTATTAATGGGAGATATGCACTTTTCAACACATTTGGAAGGTATAGCCTACCTCAAGCTGGTCCCCCTCCGACTCAGAGCACAGAGAATCAGACTGATCCGAACTCACTGGTTCTGGTGGATGGGATACCTCCTGGGGGGCTCGGACAGTCAATGGTCCTAAGTCATTTGGAGAGGTAAATTGAAGAGGTACATTTTTGTAAGCTCAGTGTAACTACCATTTCTTGATTTCTCAAATGTCAACCAAAGCTTAACATACTTTGTCTATTGGGCTTCACTGAAGTGTAGGGCATCAGTGCTTTCAGTGGTTTACCGTCCAACTGCTCCAACTGGAGAAGATGGTTGGCTTCCACCGAGGTAACCCTAGGAAGAGAAATAGAAAAATATGAGTGTTAGGGAAACTAAAACTAGCTTCAGGTTATTTTGTGTGCAAATGCAAATAGTTATTATTTGAGATTTTTTATATTCACTTTAACCGATGGTGACCCCAGCTAGGAACGTCCTTCTTCCAAACCAAGTAATTTGCCTGGATGTCGTAGCACTCTGTCCCCTTCTTGAGAAACGGTTTGTCAACGACACTCTGCGCTCGGAGTTCCACAAGAAATTCATGGAGAAATATGTGAAGTAGGACTTGCAGCGCTGCTATGAAGGTGTTTCATTTCTCTCTGCTCTGTTCCCAGTTCTAAGGTAGAGGACATTTTCAGTAATGACTGACTGATAGGAATTGGTCTGAAAACATTGAATGAGCCTGAAGAATGGTGTCATCCTTCAACATGGAACACGCACCAAATCCTCTGTATATAAATTAATCTAACTCCTAACCTTAAAATAGATTTAAACCAGTTTTGTTTCATGTACAATCATTTTCCACCCCTGAAAGGAATGGTTGCAATAGTGACATCATCAATGTCAACTTGTTGTTATTTAACTTTTACCTTACCATTTTTAGGTCCCAATGTCCATAAACGACAACAAAAAATAAAAACCCTATGTCTGTGAGAGACCCTTTATACTTTTTTCAATGCTTTTAGCTTTGTGCCCGGGAGTTATAATTCTGCAATGACTTCCATTAAAAGCTTGTCAGCAAGTTTTTTTTTTTTCTGTCCTTAAAATAAAAAGATTATGTTCAATTTAGGCCAAGATTCAATCAGTTCTGGCGCCAACCTGTGATAACCGACAACTGCACAGCAAGCAGTTGCATTGTTATTATTTAGGCGATGTCGAGGTGTAACTGCGTTGGGCCCCGTGTAGATCTGTTGGTAGAGCATGGCGTTTGCAACGCCAGGGTTGTGGGTTTGATTCCCACGGGGTATGAAAAAATGTATGCACTCACTAACTGTAAGTCGTTCTGGATAAGAGCGTCTGCTAAATGACTAAAATGTAAAATGTAAATGTTGATTCTGCTCCGGTAGCTCTCCTTCTGTTTCTACTGCGCCTTGTCCATGTTCAGTCTCACCTTGATTGATAACAGGAATAAATGCAATTATATTTCATATTACAAATACATTTCTTACATATCTCTTGGAGGGCCAGAAAATAAATTAACAGCGTACAATCATTTTTACCTGGTCAGAAACCTACACATCCTTCTCAGTCCGTGCCTGAAGGTGGTCCTCGAATGCGTTCTGATCTGGTTTGACAACTTCCACCACATCAGGTGGGGTTTCAGTGATCTGAAAGTACGCTATACAAAAATAATAATAGACAAACAACAACACTAAGTCAATCACAAATTTGAAAGACTACAATATATTCAATAATTGTATATACAATTGCATTGTTTACCTCAGTCAACAGCTGCGGCTCCCGTCCGTACTCGGTGGAGGCCTCGATGCTGCTGTTGTTTGCAAATGGAATTACCTTCAGGTTGTTCTCTCACCGTTCCTGGTACCAATCAAGGGACTTGCCCATGGCAGACTTGAGGGTCTGGTTGGTCCATTCACCAAACCTGGAGGAAGGGGTAGGAAAGCGATATCAATTGACATATGTCTGATTATGTACCATAGAAAAACAAAAACAAATTGTAAATAAATTAATAGAATAAACCATTGGTGACAGAATATAACCTATAACATCCGTACCTTGTTCCAGCGTTCATGACCTTGGTCACTCAAGATGGCCTCAGGAGAACTGTGGGTGTTGAAGATGTCCACCATCGCCTTGGAGGTGGCTTCGCCAGTCTCGTCCTTGATGGGTATCATACAAAACGAAAATCTATTTTTGGTTCCAAGCACCCTTTTTAATGGGTTACAGAAGGGAATTTATAGTTAAGCACATACTCTTCCTTTACTGAACTTAATGGGTATTGCCTCCACCCACTTGGTAAAGTGATCAGTCGCATTCAGACACCAGCTGTTGCCATTGCTGGATTGTGTGAATGGTCCGATGAGGTCCACCCCTAACATTTAAAGTGTTAGGGAGAATATTACTTTATTCTTACCCACATCTGTGTCATACAGTATACAGATTTTCATATTTGTAAGGATACTGACACACACACACACACACACACAATCTATAATATTGAACTGATGTGGTCAAATAAAGCAACCATTACATAACAACTTATCAGGGCAAAATTTGAATTGGGACACTTACCGATCATGTGCCATGGTCAAACAACTTTGATGGGCTTCAACTCTGGTGCCACAGTCTTCGTCCTCTCAAACTTCTGGCTGGCTAGACAGGGTACTGACCTTTAAGGAAGAAGTGACAAATTGAAACATTGTGTGCTCTTTGATATGACATTCATTGAAATCATAATAATTTCAGATATAATAGAATGTGATTGATAAACTAAAGGTCGTTTCACTTGCCCAGCTGTCCACCTCCTTGACAATTCCCCATCAGAAGAAGCGTAGGTTGATTTTGGCAATAATAAGCTTCACTCCGAAATGGCCAGCATGCATCTCGGTCAGCACGGTCTCCTTCTCCTCCTTAGTAAAAATCACCCTCCTGTGTGGCTGGCCATCCTTCCTCCGTAGGTAGATATGATTGCCTAACAAGTTGGAAAAGAAGAGATGTTGAAATACTCAAGTATAAGTACATTTGCACTGCTGTCTTTTTCGCTCTGTTTCTCTCTCTCCATCCCTCTCTCTGTCTGTCTTCCACTCTCTTCCCACCGCTCTCGCCCTCTCTCACTTTCATCCTTTCTTTCTCAGTTTCTTCATCTCCCCCCATCCTCTCTGTGTCTGTCTTGTGAAGCCACCTAGTTAAGGGCATTTGGAATTACCATAATTGCTTGTACCTATCCATTTGATTGATCAGGTTTAACTTATCACTAGACACCTCAATATGACAGACAAATAACTATATCAGTGGAGGCTGCTGAGGGGAGGACGGCTCATAATAATGGCTGGAATGGAGTCAATTGAATGGTATCAACCACATGGAAGCCACGGTTGATACCATTCCATTTACTTCATTCCAGACATTATTATGATCCATCCTCCTCTCAGCAGCCTCCACTGAACTATATGTATAGCTGGCAACTAGCTAGATGGAAAATGGTTGTTCAAAAATGGTTGTACATAGCTAAATCCGTCCAGGTGTCTAATAGAAGTTAACTGCTTAACATTACCCTGAATTGTGAATTTCTCTGAATGTTGTGCCTCTTGTTGAGATCAGTGGTGTCTTCATAGTACTTCGCCTGGTTGGAAAGATAAAATAACATATCCTCGAGGAATGCCATTGAAGTGCAAGCTACATACAAACAGAAAGCTACAATAACAGTTACAGTAGCTAGCTAGGGGGCGGCAGGTAGCTTAGTGGGTAAGAGCGTTGTGCCAGTAACCGAAAGGTCGCTGGTTCTAATCCCCGAGCCGACTAGGTGAAAAATCTGTCGATGTGCCCTTAAGCAAGGCACTTAACCCTAATTGCTCCTGTAAGTCGCTCTGGATAAGAGCGTCTGCTAAATGACTAAAATGTAAATGTAAAATGTAGCCAGCTACTGTAGCTGGTTAGCTGACTAGGCAGGCCTAGGTAAATAAGTACAGTAGCTAGGAACGTTAATCTAAAAACAGCTTAAATTATTTCTTCCTATTTAACAATATTTACTTATATAAAGTGAGTGTTCTCTTTCCAGTCTTCAGTCCTCTGAAGCATCAGGTAGTCAGCAGGTTGTCACTATCAAAAACACCATCCTTGGAGAGCAAAGATGAGGTAATAATTTTGCGCGGACTGAGCGAGCGTTTATGCGGTGAAATAGAACAAGAACTGCCCGCATCCTCCTTCCTTCACGACCGCTACAAGGTCAAATAGAGCCAAGCAACCAGCATAGCAACGGACGCTTTGGTTCATTACGTAATCTGGTCATAATTTTGCAACAGCAGCTAGAACTCATCGAATCCCATTGTGACGCAGAGGGGGACACTATTTGGCCGGGGTACACTATTTGGTATGACATGCCCACCAACATCTGGGACGGGGAATACGTGAGGACATGGACTTACTGTTTATAGTGGTTTGACTGTATTATCATCTTGATAAAGGCAGGAGATGAAGGAAGTAGATTATGACACAAGCACAGAAGTGAAGGGGCAGACCCAGCAATGAGGTTAAAAGGGATACAAGAAGAGTTAAACAGGTACATTCTTGAAATCACATCTTAGTTCATGGGTGTTTGTTGAGGTGATAATAAAGACAATGTTGTGAATGACTTGTTTACTGTGGTATATGACCTTGTTAAAGACAGGTGAGTGATAGATGAGAGTGTATGTTGAGGTGTAGATGAGATGTGTTAGTTAGATAATAACCAAAAGGTTTACTGAGTGGGAAGAAAAATGTCAATTAGTAACGTGAGAGAGGATTTCATCGAGAGTCAGTATCGCAACATTATACATGCCATTACCTGTAACAGTGGAATATAGAAAAACAAGTGCATCACTATTAAGGAGATAAAGCAACATCAACAACATCCGTTTTCATAAATAGCTAAGTGCTGAGGTGATATCAAGCCACTTCAGCTGCAGTGTTACCTTGAGTGAGAATGACTGCTGCTACCCACAATGCACCTCCAGTAGCAGCCCCGGAGATGTGCCTGCCTGCTTGCATGTCTGGCAGCTTGTCATGGGAGGGCCTCCATCACCTCTGTGTCTGCTGCGTGTTAATCAGATCAAAAGCCTTGTTAAAGACTTATTCACACTCCATGGTCACTTTGTTACCAACCCAATAATTTCACAGTTTAATGTTTAGTTCATCAGAAGGGAGGAAAATACTGCTGCCTGCATGCTTGTCTCCTCATATCAGGGTCTGTATTCATCTAATATCTTATCAGCCATCTATATTAGTGTTCCAGAGCGGTGCAATTGCTCAATCATTTGCTCATAATCTTTCCCCTAATATGAAGTGGTGTGAGCATATGGTGGCATTTACAATCACACATTTATCTGGCTGACAACGTAACTAATTGAAAATATGCGGTGAGTAGGCTCTACCTAGGACTCGTTAGCATATTTACGAACGCAGCGGAATGGATGATATGGGTGTGTGATTTCATTAAATAAACCACAGATCTGCATCATTTGCTTAAGTGCTAAGGGAGAAAGTAAACATAGAAAGGGGATAGGGTAAGATAATTTTGGCTTAAGTGAGGTAATGGCTAAAGTTACTCATATGGTATAATGTATTTCCATCTTTCCATCCCCCCTCACTATTCCATGATGACAAGGCACAGTTTTCACTAATCTAGGCAAAAACATAAATGGAAAAATATCCATTGATCCAAGATTCAGAGAAAGCTAATTTGTTTAACCCAGATGTCCAGATGTTTAAACATTGGGTCTGTGGGCGTCCCCGGTCTGCACCAAATCATACCACATTGAGGTATTGTTCTTGGCCACGATATGCTCAGCTCAGCACCTGGCACACACAGCAGTACAGACAGCTGCCTATCCCCTATTAGAGGAAAATCCAGTTATTTTTCTGACGCTCTGTAAATGATATCTAACTGTCACATATTCAAATCAAATCGAATCTTATTTGCCACATGTGCCGAATACAACAGGTGTAGACCTTACAGTGAAATGCTTACTTACAAGCCCTTAACCAACAGTGCAGTGAAAAAAATAAAAAATGCAGTTAAGTAAAAAATTGATAAGTAAAAAATAAAATATTGCAAATAATTAAAGAGCAGCAGTAAACTAAAATAACAGTAGGGAGGCTATATACAGTGGGTACCGGTACAGAGTCAATGTGCGGGGGCACCGGTTAGTCAAGGTAATTGAGGTAATATGTACATGTCGGTAGAGTTAAAGTGACTATGCATAGAAAATAAACAGAGTAGCAGCAGCATAAAAGAGGGGGTGGGGTGGGGTGGGTTGGCAATGCAAATAGTCTGGGTAGCCATGATTAGCTGTTCTGGAGTCTTATGGCTTGGGGGTAGAAGCTGTTAAGAAGCCTTTTGGACCTAGACTTGGTGCTCTGGTACTGCATGCCATGCGGTAGCAGAGAGAACAGTCTATGACTAGGGCCTTCCTCTGACACCACCTGATATAGAGGTCCTGGATGGCAGGAAGCTTGGCCCCAGTGATGTACTGGGCCGTAGGCAGTACCCTCTTTGGTACCTTGTGGTCGGAGGCCGAGCAGTTGCCATCCCAGGCGGTGATGCAACCAGTCAGGATGCTCTCGATGGTGCAGCTGTATAACTTTTTGAGGATCTGAGGACTCATGCCAAATCTTTTCAGTCTCCTGAGGGGGAATAGGCTTTGTCGTGCCCTCTTCACGACTGTCTTGGTGTGTTTGACCCATGATAGTTTGTTGTTGATGTGGACACCAAGGAACTTGAAGCTCTCAGCCTGTTAAAATGAATCTGGTCACATTCTGGACTGGCTGTTCTTTTAGAATGGGCCTGAGTCCAATATACATTTTTCAGATGCTTACAATGAAAAGGGGATTACTAAGGTTATATAAAACTATTGTTTGTTATTTTCCAAGTATATTTGAGATCAACTTCATGTTTCCTCATATTCACTGAATGTACAAAACATTAAGAACATTAAAAGCTCTTTCCATGACATAGACTGACCAGGTGAATCCAGATGAAAGCTATGATCCCTTATTGATGTCACTTGTTAAACCCACTTCAATCAGTGTAGATGAAGGGGAGGAGACAGGTTAAAGAACGATTTTCAAGCCTAGCTTCTACTAAGCTAACATATGGAACGGTTTTAAATTGGTCATACCATGGATCATTTAGCTATTTGATGTAGAATTTTTGGACCCTGTAGGTATGATTATAACATTTTTAAATGATTTGATAAATATAGAACTTGGCCTTTACTACTATAGCCCATAGAAACACATTGAATAACACATTCATATATGGCAAAACAGTCAAAACATTTATCATAAGGAATAAGGTTTTGAAGTGTCTGCCCTATGTCTAGGAGATTAAAAAAGCTCAGGTAATATGGTCCTCTGTAGCTCAGCTGGTAGAGCATGGCGCTTGTAATGCCAAGGTAGTGGGTTCGATCCCTGGGACCACCCATACGTAAAAATGTATGCATGCATGACTGTAAGTTGCTTTGGATAAAAGCGTCTGCTAAATGGCATATTATATGATTGGGTTTTGGACACATATTTAACCACTTTTTTTTGTTGGCACAAAACTACCTCCATACTTCCATTTTTTCAACCGGTACCAGGTTACCTTCAGACGAGTCCCGTGACATTTGTGGAGGTCGTAGAGCAAAGAATCTCATGAGAATCTCATCTTCCATAGAGGGTCAAATTAGTTTTTTCGGACGCTACATACGTTTTCATGAGAAGACTGATTTTCGAGATGTCTCATGGTTCTGACAAACCCAGCTGTAGCTCGGTGTCAGGGTTGAGTGTAGAGGTAGCGTAGAATCACACGCAGGACACACAGAGGTTTCAAACAGACGTCTTTAGTGAAGTCCAAAGAACAAGTCAACCACGGCAACAGGCAACAGGCGAACTTTACGCACAATGGTAAAGTACAAAATAAAGGCGCACAAAGTGCGGGACTCTCTCTAACAAAAATATATAGAGAGAACAGAACAACGAACTAACACAACACGTGACATCGAACAATTACACACAACACCTGACCAAACTCAAGAGAACTAAATAGGACGCATAATGAACACTAACAAGGAACAGGTGTAACAAAACAGACAAAACCAATCAAACATAGAAACATAGAACGGTGGCAGCTAGTACTCCGGAGACGACGACCGCCGAAGCCTGCCCGAACAAGGAGAAGGAGCAGCCTCGGCCGAAACCGTGACACTCGGCCACCTTCCACCGCAGATGAGGAAGGCCGACATAGGCGGATGCGGTGGATTGAGACGCAGCCCATGCAGATATCTCTAGCTTAAACTGACAGATTTTGATGGGGATTTTTTATTATGTTACTTAGATTGACGCACGGGTGCGTCTATAGACTCTTAAGGATTTTACCATAATTTAAGCGTGTGATAGCTCTTGACTTTCAGTAGCTTCAAAGATGACTATCAAATGTGACTATGTGTGGATTTACAATGAAAGATGACAACGAACCACATTGTGAGTAGGCTCTACCTAGGACTCGTTAGCATATTTACCCATGATATGGGTGTGTAATTTCATTAAATAAACCACAGATCTGCATCATTTGCGTAATTTAAACACAATGTCCCAGCATTAGAGGAGAGTGCATTCATGGCAAATGTTGCAATTTCGGTTCAAAAGGAAATTACTTTTAAATGTATTGCACACTATCTGTAATGCTTCAGTGATACAGATTTAATAGAGCCCATAGTCTTTAAGGGGTCTGATGGTCCCCATAGCTACGAAGAAGGGTGGTAGGAAACACTTTACAATAACTAATTAATAAAGCCATTTATAAAATCATAATTAAAGCCTGCAGTTTAAGTTGTGTCACTGCCAGACATTAACCTTGAGGATAACATGCGGTTCAATTGAGGAACATACTGTAGATGTACAATAACTTTATACTTTTCAATATCTCGCCTCACAGAGCTCATTTTGCTCATTTCCATTCAGATAACTACCTCCAGCTTCATCCAAGTTAGGATTAATTACCACACTTTCTTTGTTTTTCACAGAACATTTTAAACACTGCAGGAGTGTCATATATCACAAATCAAATCCTCCTCTGGCTGTACCAGGTAGATACAGTATCTGGAGTACACTATGACCATATTAAAGGGTAATTCTGCAGTTCAAATAATAACGAAGTGGTCAAGGCATTCATAAGTTAAGTTATATTCTTCTTCTTCATTAATTAAGTCCAAAAATGGATGTAGGAATCACAGATTGCCCCTTTAAACAATAAACTCAGAATCCCACCTACTAAATGTCGCTGAATATGAACCACCTAACATCAGTGCTTCATTTGTAAATCGGGAGGTCCTGGAACACATAGTGAGTACGAGAGTGTGGGGGGGGGGGGGGGGGGGGGGGGGGGGGGGTTATCCAGGGGGGCTCTGAGGTACCAGAACACATTGGAAAAAAAAGTGACAAACACAACGTAGCAGCACAGCAGACAGAGTAAACAGCCAAATAGCCTACTATCAATGGTGGTGAAACGGACAGCACTCTCCAAGTAGCCTACTATCTATGGTGGTGAAACGGACTGCACTCTCCAAGGTGCTGATTAATTCAAAGCATTTTAAACGACACTACAGTATGCCCACATACTTGAGTGTAGTTGCGGGGCTTACACAAGTCCGAATTTCTTATAGCCTAATTTTCTAGACATCAGTGTACAGCAACAATTTTTGACCTCACTGCAGAACACCCGCCATATGCATACACACACATACTCAGCTGTGAGGCTTACAAGACCTGAATTTCATATAATTTTTAAGACATCAATGTAGCAGTAGTACAAATATCACAATATCAGAATATAACTTAAAATAAAAGAAATCAATGTAGGATACAACAGAACACACTTATGAGAATATATAGGCCTCCTGCATATGTGATAATATGAAGCACATATTCAGATTAACTTCACAGTACAGAAGAAGTTTGTGAAGGAAAAATATTTTTCTACCTTAGTTTTCAAAACCTCCCACAATAACTCTTCCCATGGCAAGTCCATTTAACTCCTGACAGTCAATTTCTTGCTCAATGCCATGAGCGGGCCTGTGGCTGTGACGTTGTCTCATTCTAAGGCTGTTCGGAAGACTGGCTGTATTGTCTATTTTGTCATTTTGAGTGTTAACCATAACCTGGGTGTCCTCTTTAGCTTTGTCTACAGTGCTGGCTGCCACCAAATGTGCCATGGTTTGGGCATGTTCAAAAACCTTTTTTATGAGGGCTCAGTTTTTTTTTATGGCAGAGGCAGAGGATGTTCTGTACATTCCACCCACACTTTTGCTAGCTAGTTTAATCCCTTCAGTCGTTTCTAGACCCAAGCTCCCTACCTTTTTACATGTTGTACAGCCCAGCTTTGAATTCTGCATGACAAGCCAGGGGTTATACGTTTGCTTGTTCTTGAACTGCAAATTGCACCTGCTCCGAGCACTTCGTTGGTGGATGCACTGTCCCATCCCGTTCCGTCCCGCACCGTCCCCCCCAGCTCCCCGTCTCCCTGTCTCCCGCTGAGTCTGACTCGCTAGTAGTAGGCCTACTAGCTAGTGGAGGTGCCAGTGGTGATGCTGAACTGCCGGGATTAACCGAGTTTGCCCCTTACTCCTCTCCTCCGGCACTGACAGTTATCTGGCTTCTTCTGGGTTCGATTCACCAGCTTTCTCTGAATTTTTGTCATCAAACTCGATTACCTTTTCTTATCCATTTTTTCTTTGGCTTATTTGGCTTTCCCCACGTTTCAAATTCTGTAGGGAGAAGACTAGTCTAGGCTAGGTGACATGAGTACGTAGGGACCTATTCACTAGCTGACCACCACTACCAAGACCTGTGTCAAGATCAGTTACTTACCCCACCGGCCCTTCCCATAACATCTATGTGCAAATAAGAGAGCAGGTCTGGAATCAGTCTGCCAGGATGGGATGATTACACAGAAGGATGGCCGCGCTTTTACATGATGGTCTTTCTGGGGGGGTGGAAGAAATAACAAGGAGGCAACTTGATTTCATGCTCATCGTTTTTTATTAGAATGTTTACAGTGCGAACAGTGAAACAAATAATAAATCATGCCAGAATTAACACAGTCAAATCTGAGAGGTGCCGGAACCTGTACCGGCAGGATCCGGCTCAAATTAAGCACTGCCTAACATAATGTGAAGGTCAACTTTAGACTTCACAGTGAGGTTCAGTTTTATTTCGCTGTGTTTTTGTGTGGATGAACTCTGTTTACCTGAGGAATGCTCCAGAAACCTATGCATGCACAGAATCCTTATTAAGAACCCCAGAGGATGTGATGTAGAATGTTTCATACTGTAGCAGGCTGAGTACAGAAAGAACATTATTAAAATATGGATTACTATTCTGCAGCCAGAGCTGTTCGTGCATCAGCATTATATTGTAGCATTGCTGCAGGGTGAGGATGACTATGAAAAAATATATATAGATGACGACACTACTTTGTAAGTATATTCAAGCCTTTATACAAATCTGCACCATAACTATGAAGGTATATGTGACTAGTTTCAGGAAACTAGGCATATGTTGCACGTCACTACTTCACAGGAGAGGCATTTGAACATAAATATTTCTTTTTTATCAAAATGCTTTTTGGGGGGGGGGGCAGAAATGCCTTCTGGAACATCTGAACTTTCATGTACCTTAAAAACAAACTTGTATGCCATCTGTAAATATGAATACAATTGTTAAATTATGAGCCTAGTTGGTTTAGCCACTGAAAAAGACAGGCCCTTCCCGCTAGCCATGATTGGCTGAGATAATGGATGGGCTGGACATGCCGAGAGATGAATTCGGATTTGTCTGCCATGTAGCTCGCTTCTGTCTACAGTGCATTTGGAAAGTATTCAGACCCCTTCACTTTTTCCACATTTTGTTACGTCATAGCCTTATTCTAAAATGGATTACATTTTTTAAAATCCTCATCAATCTACACACAATAGCCCATAATGACAACGCAAAAACAGGTTTTTATACATTTGTATTTACATACCTTATTTACATAAGTATTCAGACTAGAAATTGAGCTCAGGTGCATCCTGTTTCCATTGATCATCCTTGAGATATTTCTACAACCTGTGGTAAATACAATTGATTGGATATGATTTGGAAAGGCACACACCTGTCTATATAAGGTCCGACAGTTGACAGTGCATGTCAGAGCAAAAACCAAGCCATGTAGCAGGCAAAGGAATTGTCTGTAGAGCTCCGAGACAGGATTGTGTCGAGGCACAGATCTGGGGAAGGGTACCAAAAACTTTCTGTAGCATTGAAGGTCCCCAAGAACACAGTGGCCTCCATCAATCATAAATGGAAGAAGTTTGGAAATGCCAAACTGAGCAATCGGGGAAGAAGGGCCTTTGTCAGGGAGGTTACCAAGAACCAGATGGTCACTCTGACAGAGCTCCATAGTTCTTCTGTGGAGATGGAAGAACATTCCAAAAGGACAAACTTCTCTGCAGCACTCCACCAATCAGACCTTTATGGTAGAGTGGCCAGACGGAAGCCACTCCTCAGTAAAAGGCCCACTTGGAATTTCCCAAAAAGGCACCTAAAGGACTCTCAGACCATGAGAAACAAGATTCTCTGGTCTGATGAAACCAAGATTGAACTCTTTGGCCTGACTGCCAAGCGTCACGTCTGGTGGAAACCTGGCTCCATCCCTATGGTGAAGCATGGTGGTGGTAGCATCATGCTGTGGGGATGTTTTTCAGCGGCAGGGACGGGGAGACTAGTCAGGATCAAGGGAAAGATGAACTGAGCAAAGTACAGAGAGATCCTTGATGAAAAACTGAAAATAGCTGTGCAGCGACGCTGTCCAACCTGACAGAGCTTGAGAGGATCTGCAGAGAAGAATGGGAGAAACTCCCCAAATACAGGTGTGCCAAGCTTGTAGCGTCATACCCAAGAAGATTTGAGGCTTTCATCGCTGCCAAAGGTGCTTCAACAAAGTACTGAGTAAAGGGTCTAAATAGTTATGTAATGCGATATTTCAGTTTTTTATTTTTAATACATTTGCAAACATTTCTAATAACCTGTTTTTGCTTTGTCATTTTGGGGTATTTTGTGTAGATTGATTAGGGAAAAAACGATGTAATCTATTTTAGAATAAGGCTGCAATGTAACAAAATGTAGAAAAAGTCAAGGAGTCTGAATACTTTCTGAATGCACTGTATAACATGAGCTGCTCAGTAAGTGTAGGTAATCCCTTCTAACACTGCTTTTTTTTAAAGATACTCTATCATGAAGAACTGCAAAAGTGTTGCTAATGCTCTCCACTTTCTGGAGAACCGAGTTTGTAAATCAGTGGAATATCCGGTGGAAGCAGTGTATGATAGCTAAGGAGATGGAGAAAATTCTGCCATTTGATTGAAAATATGCGGAGGGAGTCGAAGAGAGAACATACAAAAGGCTGATGTATAAACACCTGTCTCCGGATTACATTTTCAAACTAAGGGCAACCATGCCATCCGTGACAGAGAGGGAGACGCGTCCATCCATGTATACGGGTAAGTGAGTCTAGCTAGCTACATCTTCTAATATTATACGTTTCTAATTTTGTCAGAAAGTAGTTTTCTTTGCAAGTTAAAGCGTACTGGCTCACTAGCTAACGTTACGTGTATGATCTGTGTAGTAATATTATTCATATCGCAGAGCCATTTGCATTGCTAGTTATAGCCTAATGTTAGCTAGCGAGCTAACATTGAATCTAGTTAATTAGCTTTAGCTACCTGCAGATTCATGCAGGGTAGTAACATCATGAGTAGGGATTATGGTTAATTGTTTAGCTAGCTAGCTAGCTACATGTCTAAACAAAAGACTCCACTATGCAAGTAACCATTTCACTGTACCAGTTACACCTTCTGTATCTCGTGCATGTGACAAATAAACGTTTATTTTATTTGATATAGTGTGTGTTTACCAGAGACGGTAATGTGAAGAACCTCATGACCTGCACCAAAGTCAAATTAGGATATAATGTTATGCCAACGCGACAGTGTCCAAGTTCTAAAATTATCTTACCTCATCACACTCACAACCATAAGCTATTTTCTGTAATTATCTCACCATTAACTTGCAAATAATGATCTTGTTGTGAGTTTCTTTTCCTGTAATAATGAATACAAATTAGCTCAAGTTAAGATGTTGTCAGCTATATGATACGGTCATTATTTGAACTGGCTAGCCATCTAGCTTAACGTTAGTTAACAAGCTAGATATTAACTAAAACATTGTTTAGAAAGTTGGTTTGCTAGATTGACATATACTGTATTAAATTAATTTTTAAACGAATTGGTTTATTGATGTTAAAATATACCAGTTATGCTATTTTGGACCACCAGGCTGATGATGTCCTGAAGCCTGTCGTTTTTTTGTGTTAATACTTTTTCATAACAACACTGGCAAGTTTGACGTCGGACGACAATAGAATGTCTACAGACATGTGGATAGACGTAAAATAAACCAGGGTTTAGTCTTGAAATATTGGGTTGTTTAGTACACTACCGTACTCACTCTGTTTAGCACATGGCCTCACATGGAAATCCTTAATGAGATGGGTGGGGCTAAGGCTTAAGAGGGTGTGAACGATGCTGAATGGGTGTAGACAAAAAAGAGCTCTCCAGTAGGTGTACCAAAACATTCAAGGGTTGATACACTTGGGGTTACAAGTTTAGCAACTTTCAAAGCAGAATTACTTTCCCATTTTTCATGAACTTTACTGTATGATATACCATTTTCTAGTTCTAAGTCTCTACTTTTATCCAATGTAAAAAAAAAAAAAAACATTTCAAAATTTGCTCCACAGGACTGAATCGAGCTGGTCGGTCACATATACATTCTGAAGTTCGAAGTGCTTGATTTATGAACAGTCACAAAATGTTTCTCTCCTGACATTGGAGTCAAAAGTCTGTCAGACCCATTGAAAGTGAACAGGCCTGCTGTATTAAATACGTACA
The DNA here is from genome assembly GCF_964263955.1 of Coregonus lavaretus. Classification (NCBI taxonomy): domain Eukaryota; kingdom Metazoa; phylum Chordata; class Actinopteri; order Salmoniformes; family Salmonidae; genus Coregonus; species Coregonus lavaretus. Next base: position 44,100,034 of record NC_140008.1, on the reverse strand, counting down.
TTATGAAAGGACTGGAGTACTGTACTTAGCTGGATGAGGAAGTGACATGCTGGTCTAAAGGGCACCTCGTGGTTGGGCCTGTAAAGCCCTGGTGTACCTGTCTGTTTTGCTTTAATTAAACAGAGAGAACAGACCCTGGTAGAGAGACTTCAGGGCCCAACAGCAGTCACCACCATCTGCATATCCATCATTAGCTTTTGAGAAATGATGGAAACATCATATTCATTAAGGAATTATGATGTGAATGAAATACAATGTTGAATTGTGGAAACAAAGTTCTGAAAATAAGGTGTGGTTCATACTTGATGAAATTACATGAGGAAATAGCTCTGTTTCTGTGTCTTCTTGATTCTAAAACGTTAAACTATATGCAGCTGTCTGTCTGCAGCCCTACAGTGAAACAGCCTATGCAGAGAGACAGAGAGACAGAGACAGAGACAGAGACAGAGACAGAGACAGAGACAGAGACAGAGACAGAGACAGAGACAGAGACAGAGAAAGAGACAGACAGACAGACAGACAGACAGACAGACAGACAGACAGACAGACAGACAGAAGGGAGAGGGAACAAGGGAGAGAGAGAGAGAGACAGGGGTCAGCAAAGAGATGTAGACATCAGAGCAGCGAGCCTAACAACAGTCGCAACTGTCTCTATGCGCTTACCGTTTCACTTACATTCCGGAGGTCACCCTCTGCGTCGACTCTAAGGACTCTATTTTAATAAAACTAACGCAATGGTAAATTAGAATTATGGGCGCAGTAGCTGCCGGTGGAGTGAAAGGGCTGGGTTTTGATGAATAAACAATTTGAAGGTGTGTCGAGGTTTGATCCCTCACTGGCCAATCAGAATGTACTCCATGGCTAAATATGTGCTTGCTTCAAGTTTTTACTGTCTTTTATATATTGTGTTGTCATCACAGGAGGCTGCTGAGGGGAGGACGGCATATTGGCGCACGTTATTAAGGACACACCTCAAATATTGCCACCCCTCCCACCCCAGTGCAAGCCAGTTGATGTTAAACAGGTAAACTACCGAACTTGGCGTAATGGCTGGAAAATGCCAGTGCGACGGTTTTTACATGACGAAATTGCAAACTAACATGCGCTTGACACTTGCGCCTCCTTACCACCAGCCGAAAATAAAACCCTAAAGGTCAGAGGTGACATCAAAGCCGTCGGAGGCAGGCATTTCTAGCCTTCCTCAGATGCAGACTGGATTAAAATTGGACAGAAAACCTGATTCAAATTACAGATAGAAGCAGGAACAATGGCTTTACGTGTGCTGGCAAGCAGAGAGGACTTTGAAAGGAAATCAGGGCTGGCTATCAAGAAAGGTTTTTCCTTCCCTTTTGAAAGGCCTGCCAGAATTTAGCTGACGACTGAATGGTATGGGTCTTTAGAAATATGAGGTGAAAATAAGAATGGTTAGTCCTTCTGTTCTATATCCTTCTAGGGCACAACGGATACATGTTTGGCATTTGGTATTTATTAGGATCCCCATTAGCATCAGTTACTCTTCCTGGGGTCCACATGAAACATTAGATTATACATGGTACAGAACATAATTAGTCAAGGACTGAAATACATAAATGGAATGTGTCACACATAGCCTACATATCAGTTCAAACACACAATATATAGTAAAGTGCAAATTACAATACAAGATATATAAAATGGCTATGTCTCTTCACAGTCCCCTTTGTGGTGTTCTTTTATCTGGTTTTTGAAACTGGTTTTATTGTTGGCTTGAGTTACCTGAGGTTCCATGTAGTCACAGCTCTATTTTACACTGTGCGTTTCCCAACCTCTGTTCTGGACCTGGGGACTGTGAAGAGACCTCTGGTTGCATGTATTGTGTTGTTCCAATGAGCGTCTGAACTGTGTGCCAACTGCTTGAACAGACAGTTTGGTACCTTCAACACATCAATACCTCTTTCAAAGACGAATAGTAATGCAGTCAATCTCTCATCAACTTTGAGCCAGGAGAGACTGACATGCATGTTACTGACACTGTCCCTCCGTGTACATCTTAGTGCGATAAGTGCTGCTTTGTTCTGGACCAACTGCAATTTACCTATATCCTTATTTGCCGCACATGACCAAACAGCTGGGCAGTAGTCCAGGTGCGACAAAACTAGGGCCTGTAGGACCTGTCTGGTTGACTAAGATGTGAAGAAGGCAGAGCAACGCTCTACCATGGACAGACCTCTTCCCATTTTAGCAACCATTGAGTCTGTATGTTTTGACCATGACAGCTTGCTATCTAGGGTTACACCCAGCAGTTTAGTCTCCTCAACTTGCTCAATCGCCACATTATTCAATAATAGATCTTAACTAGGTTTAGCATTGAGTGAGTGATTTGTCCCCAAAATTATGCTTTTCGTTTTTTTTTAGATATTTAGCACCAGCCTATTGCTAGTTATCCATTCAAAAACTGACTGGAGCTCTATGTTAAGTGTCTCAGTTATGTATTTTACTGTTGCAGCCGATGTGTATACTCTTGAATCGTCAGCGTACATAGACACACAGGCTTTTTTCAAGGTCAGTGGAAGGTCATTAGTAAAAACAGAAAACAATAATGGCCCTAGCCGGCTGCCGTGCGGCACTCCACACTCAACTGAATTTGCATGAGAGTGGTTTCCATTAACAAAAACCCTCTGTGTTCTAAGATAGGTAACTCTCAATCCATCATAAGGCAGAGGATGAAAATCCATAACACCTAAGTTTTTTCAGCAATAGGTAATGATCAATGACATCAAAAGCTGCACTGAAGTCTAACAAAACAGCTCCCACAATCTTCTTACTATCAATTACTTTCAGCCAATCATCAGTCATTTGTGTTAGTGCCGAGCATGCTGAGTGCCCTTCCCTATAAGCATGCTGTAAGTCTGTTGTTAATTTGTTTTCTGTAAAATAACTTTGTATTTGATCAAACACAATTTGTTCCAAAAGTTTGCTAAGCACTTGTAACAGGCTGATTGGATGACTGTTCGAACCATTAAAGGGTGCTTTGCTATTCTTGGGTAGTGGAATGACTGTTGCCTTCCTCCATGTCTGAAGGCACACACCGTCTTCTAGGCATAAATTGAAGATGTGGCAAACAGGAGTCACAATCTATTCCACTACCAACCTCAGAAATGTACCATCCAGGTTGTCAGTACCAGGTGGTTTGTCCTTATTTATAGATAGCATACAATGCAGTCAACTCTTCCACACCCACTTTTTGGAACTCAAAACTACAGTGTTTGTCTTTCATTATTTGGTCTATTATACTCACGATTTACAAATCATTACTTCAACATCAACACATATCAGTTACAGTACATATTATTGTTTTCTCTTTGAAATCCAATGAATCTTGAAACCATTCTGATGCTGGAGTAGCATCAATAACAACAACAACTACAACAAAAATAACATTAAGAAACCAGAATAGTCATAGTTAGCTCCATGTGACTGTTCTCCCATGGAGTATGGTGTCTGGGTGCAGGAGCCATGATGAGTCCTGCCATATTCCTGTTAGGCTGAGAGAGGATCTCACATCATGATGTGGAAGTAAAATGGCTACAGGATCATCATGATCACCTAAACCTATTCTCGTAGGAAGTTGCTATGGACCACCAAGCGCTAAGAGTCAGTATTTGGACTAGTATTCAGACCCTTTGACTCTTTCCACATTTTGTTACTTTACAGCCTTATTCTAAAATGGTTAAATTAATGTTGTTCCTCTTCAATCTACACACAATACCCCATAATGATGAAGTGAAAACAGCTTTTTTTGATTTTCTTTTGCAAAAAATCATAATACAAAAAATACCTTATTTACATAAGTATTCAGACCCTTTGCTATGAGACTCGAAATTGAGCTCAGGTGCATCCTGTTTCCATTGATCATCCTTGAGATGTTTCTACAACTTCATTGGAGTCCACCTGTGGTAAATGCAATTGATTGAACATGATTTGGAAAGGCACACACCTGTCTATATAAGGTCCCACAGTTGACAGTGCATGTCAGAGCAAAAACCAAGCCATGAGGTCGAAATAATTATCTGTAGAGCTCCGAGACAGGATTGTGTCAAGTCACAGATCTGGGGAAGGGTACCAAAAAATTTCTGCAGCATTGAAGGTCCCCAAGAACACAGTGGGCTCCATCATTCTTAAATGGAAAACGTTTGGAACCACCAAGACTCTTCCTAGAGCTGGCCGCCCGGCCAAACTGAGCAATCGGGGGAGAAGGGCCTTGGTCAGGGAGAACCTTCCAGAAGGTTAACCATCTCTGCAGAACTCTATCAATCAGTCCTTAATAGTAGAGTGTCCAGACGGAAGCCACTCCTCAGCAAAAGGCACATGACAGCAAGCTTGGAGTTTGCCAAAATGCACCTTTTTACTAATAACCTTCCACTGACCTTGAATAAAGCCTGTGTGTCTATGTACGCTGATGACTCATCAGTATACACGTCGGTTGCAACAGTAAAATAAATAACTGACACCCTTAACATAGAGCTCCAGTCAGTTTTAGAATGTTAAGTAGCATAGGCTGGTGCTAAATATCTCAAAAAACTAAAATATAATTTATGGGACAAATCACTCACTCAACACTAAACCACATTTAGATTTATTATCAGAAAATGTGGCGATTGAGCAAGTTGAGGAGACTAAATTGCTGGTTGTAAACCTAGATAGGAAGCTGTCATGGTCAAAACATATGGACTCAATTGTTGCTCAAATGGGAAGAGGTCTGTCCATGATAGGGCATTGCTCTGCCTTCTTGATATCTCAGTCAACCAGACAGCTCAAACAGGCCCTAGTTTTGTCACACCTGGACAACTGCCCAGCTGTGTGGTCATGTGCGGCAAAGAGGGACATAGGTAAATTGCAGTTGGTCCAGAACAAAGAGGCAGTTTTCGCTTTTCTTTTTTTTGTCATTTTATATATACAGTGGGAGAACAAGTATTTGATACACTGCCGATTTTGCAGGTTTTCCTACTTACAAAGCATGTAGAGGTCTGTAATTGTTATCATAGGTACACTTCAACTGTGAATCTAAAACAAAAATCCAGAAAATTACATTGTATGATTTTTAAGTAATTAATTTGCATTTTATTGCATAACATAAGTATTTGATACATCAGAAAAGCAGAACTTAATATTTGGTACAGAAACCTTTTTTTGCAATTACAGAGATCATACATTTCCTGTAGGTCTTGACCAGGTTTGCACACACTGCAGCAGGGATTTTGGCCCACTCCTCCATACAGACCTTCTCCAGATCCTTCAGGTGGATCCTTCCTTGGGGCTGTCGCTGGGCAATTCGGACTTTCAGCTCCCTCCAAAGATTTTCTATTGGGTTCAGGTCTGGAAAATGGCTAGGCCACTCCAGGACCTTGAGATGCTTCTTACGGAGCCACTCCTTAGTTTCCCTGGCAGTGTGTTTCGGGCCGTTGTCATGCTGGAAGACCCAGCCACGACCCATCTTCAATGCTCTTACTGAGGGAAGGAGGTTGTTGGCCAAGATCTCGCGATACATGACCCCATCCATCCTCCCCTCAATACGGTGCAGTCATCCTGTCCCCTTTGCAGAAAAGCATCCCCAAAGAAGGATGTTTCCACCTCCATGCTTCACGGTTGGGATGGTGTTCTTGAGGTTGTACTCATCCTTCTTCCTCCAAACATGGCGAGTGGAGTTTAGACCAAAAAGCTATATTTTTGTCTCATCAGACCACATGACCTTCTCCCATTCCTCCTCTGGATCATCCAGATGGTCATTGGCAAACTTCAGACGAGCCTGGACATGCGCTGGCTTGAGCAGGGGGACCTTGCGTGCGCTGCAGGATTTTAATCCATGACGGCGTAGTGTGTTACTAATGGTTTTCTTTGAGACTGTGGTCCCAGCTCTCTTCAGGTCATTGACCAGGTCCTGCTGTTTAGTTCTGGGCTGATCCCTCTCCTTCCTCATGATCATTGATGCCCCACGACGTGAGATCTTGCATGGAGCCCCAGACCGAAGGTGATTGACCGTCATCTTGAACTTCTTCCATTTTCTAATAATTGCGCCAACAGTTGTTGCCTTCTCACCAAGCTGCTTGCCTATTGTCCTGTAGCCCATCCCAGCCTTGTGCAGGTCTACAATTTTATCCCTGATGTCCTTACACAGCTCTCTGGTCTTGGCCATTGTGGAGAGGTTGGAGTCTGTTTGATTGAGTGTGTGGACAGGTGTCTTTTATACAGGTAACGAGTTCAAACAGGTGCAGTTAATACAGGTAATGAGTGGAGAACAGGAGGGCTTCTTAAAGAAAAACGAAGAGGTCTGTGAGAGCCGGAATTCTTACCTGAAAAATCGGCAGTGTATCAAATACTTGTTCTCCCCACTGTATATATATATATATATATATATATATATATATATTATTGTTTTTTATTATTATTATTTTTATTCCTTTTTTTTTTGGAGGGGGGGGGGTAGATCACCTTTAATATTGCAGATAGATTTTAACTTCCATCAATGTATTTGTCTGCATCACTTCCAAAGCTCTCAACCTATAACCTATCTACTTATTATGGACACAGCATGCCCTACATTAGTTATCTTGCTGTTATTAGTTGTTGTTAGTTGTTATTAGTCCCATCCTTCAGCTCCATTCAACTCCTCCCATCTGTCTCTTAACACCATCCATATTGGATTTCTATTTGCCATATATTTTTCAAATGTACTGTGATGTTTCACAAAAGTTCTCAACCCTTCTATTCTCATTGTTTCTACAGATTGTAAATTGAAAATAAATATTTTTGCTCAATGTATTATTATATTATTGATCGACTGACTATGACTGTTCAGATCACCCAGTAGTGCTATCTGCAGGGTTAGCTCCAGGTAAATATTGCAATCCTTCAGCCATTCCTGGACCTGTGACCAAAAACAAGCCACAAATGGACAGTACCAAAACAAATTAATTAATGATTCTGTCTCTTCACAGCAAAATCTGCAGAGCTGGGAAGATTGTATCCCCCATATATATAAAATTATATTGGTAGCAAGAATGTTGTAAGATAATTAAATAAAAAAATAATAAGTTTTGAATCCGGCGTCGTTTTGCTTGTCAGTTCATAAACACTATGCCATGGAATCAGTACGTCAAAAATCTCTTCCCAACTATATTGCAATCTATATGGGATGGCTGTCAATCCTTTGGTTCTTAAATTAAACTGGTATACTTTTTTACTTATCACAATTATCTTTAACCAATTATTTTATTTAATGAAGGGCCGACAGACAAGTTCCTTACTTTTTCCCCCTTCCACTTTCCTCATCCATTAGTGTGGTAATGCTGCAATTATTTCGTTGTAATTTTGGGTAGAGCAGACATTTCCATATGTTTTTGTTAGCTGCAGGCGCGACATAACTCCACCATTTACGAAGATTATACCTTTTTTTTTAAATAAAAAATATCAATTAGTATATTTGAGTTAACCATAATATTTGTCGCATTATTTGTTCTGTCGTTTCTAGAGGATTAAATTGAAATTGCAACCAACTTTCTATGGCTTGTTTTAGAAATAGTCATATGTGGGAGATTATTTCCTTTTCAAATAACTGAAAGTGAGAGGTTGTAATCTGAATAAAGGGAAAAAGGCCATTCTTGAACACGGGGTGAGACAATCTTTGTCACGCCCTGGCTTTGGGGACTCTTAATTGTTGAGCCAGGGTGTGGATTTTCTATGTTTTTTTTGCTATGGTTTTCGTTCTAGATAGGTTAGATCTATGTTGGCCAGGGTGGTCCCAATCAGAGGCAGCTGTAGCTCGTTGTCTCTGATTGGGAACCATACTTAGGCAGCCTGTTTTCACTAGTCATTGTGGGATCTTGTTCCGAAAGGTTTGTGTTAACCTAGGACTTCACGTTTCGTTTGTTGTTTTGTTCGTGTGGTGTACTTCAATAAAATATATATGTTTATCACGCTGCGCCTTGGTCCGCTTCATCTTATAACGACCGTGACAATCTTACTAATTTGCTAGAGAAGCAGTTCGGATTGAAGTATAACTTTTGTAGGAATGAAGATTTTAGTGATAGTTCTAATGGTTTAATATTTAATAATTTCTGTCCCCCGAATTCATGTTCATTATATAAATAGGCCCGTATAATTTTATCTGGCTTGCCGTTCCAAATAAAATGGAATATTTTATTTTCATAAAATTTAAAAAACTGTTCACTAGGCGTAGCCAAGACCATAAGCAAATAGGTAAACTGGGATATTACTAAAGAGTTACTCAGGGTGATTTTTTTATTTTCAGTTGAAGTCGGAAGTTGACATGCACTTAGGTTGGAGTCATTAAAACTTGTTTTTCAACCACTCCACAAATTTCTTGTTAACAAACTATAGTTTCGGCAAGTCGGTTAGGACATCTACTTTGTGCATAACACAAGTCATTTTTCCAACAATTGTTTACAGACAGATCATTTCACTTATAATTCACTGTATCACAATTCCAGTGGGTCAGAAGTTTACATACACTAAGTTGTCTGTGCCTTTAAACAGCTTGGAATTGGCTTTAGAAGCTTCTGATAGTCCAATTGACATAATTTGAGTCAATTGGAGGTGTACCTGTGGATATCTTTCAAGGCTTACCTTCAAACTCAGTGCCTCGCTGCTTGACATCATGGGAAAATCAAAAGAAATCAGTCAAGACATCCACAAGTCTGATTCATCCTTGGGAGCAATTTCCAAACACCTGAAGGTACTACGTTCATCTGTACAAACAAGAGTATGCATGTATAAACACCATGGGACCATGCAGCCGGCATACTGCTCAGGAAGGAGTAGTGTTCTGTCACCTAGAGATGAATGTACTTTGGTGCGAAAAGTGCAAATCAATCCCAGAACAACAGCAAAGGACCTTGTGAAGATGCTGGAGGAAACAGGTACAAAGATATCTATATCCACAGTAAAACGAGTCCTATATCGACATAACCTGAAAGGCCGCTCAGCAAGGAAGAAGCCACTGCTCCAAAACCGCCATAAAAAAGCCAGACTATGGTTTGAAATTGTACATGGGGACAAAGATTGTACTTTTTGGAGAAATGTCCTCTGGTCTGATGAAACAAAAATAGAACTGTTTGGCCATAATGACCATCGTTATGTTTGGAGGAAAAAGGGGAACGCTTGCAAGCCGAAGAACACCATCCCAACCATAAAGCACGGGGGTGGCAGCATCATGCTGTAGGGGTGCTTTGCTGCAGGAGGGTCTGGTGCACTTCACAAAATAGATGGCATCATGAGGAAGGAAAATTATGTGGATATATTGAAGCAACATCTCAAGACATTAGTCAGGAAGTTAAATCTTGGACGCAAATGGGTCTTCCAAATGGACAATGACCCCAAGCATATTTCCAAAGTTGTGGCAAAATGGCTTAAGGACAACAAAGTCAAGGTATTGGAGTGGCCATCACAAAGCCCCGACCTCAATCCTATACAACATTTATGGGCAGAAATTAAAAAGTGTGTGCGAGCAAGAAGGCCTACAAACCTGATTCAGTTACACCAGCTCTGTCAGGAGGAATGGGCCAAAATTCACCGAATTTATTGTGGGAAGCTTGTGGAAGGCTACCCGAAATGTTTGACCCAAGTTAAACAATTTAAAGGCAATGCTACCAAATACTAATTGACCACCCACGTCCCCCCGGATCCCTAGGCCCCCCGAGAGGCCATGACTGTCAAGGTAGATGTAGGTGGGTGTGGGTGGAATCAGGCGCAGGACGCAGTACGTTAGTCCAACAGACTTTAGTGATGCACAGCAAAACAAACACGAAAGAAATGCCCTGAGGCAAAAGCTCCGCACGTAGGCGAAAACACAAGCGCACAAACAGGTGCGACAAAATACTCCCAAAACTAAGGAGCAAAGTAGCTAAACCGAGCAAACAGTAATAATCCAGCTTACTGGCACGACAGTAAAACAATCACACACAACACTAGACAAACACAACGAGAACTTAAAGGACACTAATTACACTAAACGATAACAGGTGTACAACAATCAGACAAAAGCAAACGAACATAGAAACATGCAACGGTGGCAGCTAGTATTCCGGAGACGACGAACGCCGAAGCCTGCCCGAGCAAGGGAGAGAGGCAGCCTCGGCCGAAACCGTGACAATGACCCATCGTTTGAAAACAGCACACCGTGCCACCCACAAAACAGAAGCAGGTCAATTGCCAAAAGCATTTCCAATGCTCTCACATCAATATATATATAGCTATTAAAAATACATATCTATTAAAATGTCTTGCATATCTTAATTTCCATCATTATCGATTAAAATGCGTAATAATGTCGGCAGTTCATGTTTAGGATTGTTACCTATAACCAGGATTGTCATTATATTACATTACATTTTTGTCAAGCAATTCTTATTTTATCAAACAATTATTGTGGTTCATCCTATATTCTCCCTAACATCCTTGACCCCTTGCAACAGATGTGGGATACACACACACACACACAAATACACATACTCTAACACACTCAACCCCTTTCCTCCACAATCAACCATAAGCTCAGATGCTCAACGGTTGTTACATCCCAGAGCCCAACTCAAGAAAGGACCATGTTTCGCACTTAGATGTACACGGAGGGCAAGTGTCAGTAACATGCATGTCAATCTCTCCTGGCTCAAAGTTGAGGAGAGATTGACTGCATCACTATTCGTCTTTGTGCGAAGTGTTGATGTGTTGAAGGTACCAAACTGTCTGTTCAAGCAGTTGGCACACCGTTCAGACACTCATCAGTACAACACAAGACATGCAACCAGAGGTCTCTTCACAGTCCCCAGGTCCAGAACAGAGGGAACGGCACAGTGTTAAATAGAGCCATTACTACCTGGAACTCACTGCCACGACAGATATCTCAATCTAGCAATAAAAACAGATTTAAAAAACTAATAAAAGAGCACCTTCCTGCACAAAGGGGACTGTAAATAGACACAGCCATTTTATATATCTTGTATTGTAATTTGTGTATTAGACCTAGATATTGTGTTTAAGTACTAATAAACTATATGACCAAAGGTATATGGACACCTGCTCGTCGAACATCTTTTTCCAAAATCATGGGCATTAACATGGAGTTGGTCCCCCCTTTGCTGCTTTAACAGCCTCCACTCTTCTGGGAAGGCTTTCCACTAGATGTTGGAACATTGCTGTGGGGACTTGCTTCCATTCAGCCACAAAAGCATTAGTGAGGTCGGGCACTGATATTGGGCGATTAGGCCTGGCTCGCAGTCGGCGTTCCAATTCATCCCATAGGTGTTCGATGGGGTTGAGGTCAGGGTTCTGTGCAGACCAATCAAATTCTTCCACACCGATCTCAACAACCATTTCTGTATGGACCTCGCTTTGTGCACAGGGGCATTGTCATGCTGAAACAGGAAAGGGCCTTTCCCAAACTGTTGCCAGAAAGTCAGAAGCACAGAATCATCTAGAATGTCATTGTATGCAGTAGCATTAAGATTTCCCTTCACTTGAACTAAGGGGCCTAGCCCGAACCATGAAAAACGGCACCAGACCTTTATTCCTCCTCCACGAAACTTTACAGTTGGCACTATGAATTGAGGCAGGTAGCGTTCTTCTGGCATCCGCCAAACCCAGACTTGTCCGTCGGACTGCCAGATGGTGAAGCGTGAGTCATCACTCCAGAGAAGACGTTCCCACTGCTCCAGAGTCCAATGGCGGTTACACTACTGCAGCCAACGCTTGGCTTTAAGCATGGTGATCTTAGGCTTGTTTGTGGCTGCTTGGCCATGGAAACCCATTTCATGAAGCTCCTGACGAACAGTTATTGTGCTTATGTTGCTTCCAGAGGCAGTTTGGAACTCAGTAGTGAGTGTTGCAACCGAGGGCAGACAATTTGTAAGCGCCACTTCACGGCTGAAGCGTTGTTGCTCCTAGATGTTTCCACTTTACAATAACAGCACTTACACTTGACCGGGTCAGCTCTAGCAGGGCAGAAATTTGACGAACTGACTTGTTGGAAAGGTGGCATTCTATGACGGTGCCACATTGAAAGTCACTGAGCTCTTCAGCAAGGCCATTCTACTGCCAATGTTTGTCTATGGAGATTGCATAGCTGTGTGCTAGAGTTTATACACCTGTCAGCAACGGGTTTGGCTGAACTAGCCGAAACCACTAATTTGAAGGGGTGTTCACATACTTATGTATACATAGTGTATGTAGGCTATGTGTGACGTCTAATGGGGATCCTAATAAATACCAAATACCACCACCACCACCATCACAGATACAGTACCAGTCAAAAGTTTGGACACACCTACTCATTCAAGGGTTTTTCTTTATTTTTACTATTTTCTACATTGTAGAATATTAGTGAAGATATCAAAACTATGAAATAACATATATGGTATCATGTAGTCACCAAAAAAGTGTCAGACAAATCAAAATATATTTTATATTTGAGATTCTTCAAAATAGCCACCCTTTGCCTTAATGTCAGCTTTGCACACTCTTGGCATTCTCTCAACCAGCTTCATAAGGTAGTCATCTGGAACACATTTGAATTAACAGGAGTGCTTTGTTAAAATTTAATTTGCGTTTGAGCCAATCAGTTGTGTTGTGACAAGGTAGGTTTGGTATAAGGAAGATAGCTCTATTTGGTAAAAGACCAAGTCCATATAATGGCAAGAACAGCTCAAATAAGAGAAATGACACTCCATCATTACTTTAACCTCTTGAGGACCAGACCCTTTTCAATTTCCGCCTAACTGCCTGGAGCTCAGGACCTGAAGCAAGGATATGCATTTTATTGATACTATTTGAAAGGAAACATTTTGAAGTTTGTGTAGGAGAACATAACACAATAGATTATGTAAACGATAAAACAAACAAAAAAATATGTTTTCTATTTTAATTTTGTTGCATCATCTTTTAAATAAAAAAGAAAGGCCATACATTCAGATAGGAAGCTGGATGTAATTTAGATGTTATCCAAAAGAGGGCAGCAGTGTCTTTGCAAAGTCTAAGGTTCTGTATTTGTTTTCTTAGGGCTACGTACAAGAACAAAAGGTGAACTGTCTTTCATTTTTGTTCATTGATTTCACCTGTGTTATTTACCCACCTGGTCTCATCAGCTCCTTATTTAGTTAAGTTCTTTCTGTTTGTGCCTTGTGAGGCATTGTTTGTTCTGACTCTACTAAGCCTTTTTATAGCTTGTTTGTGAGAACCAGTTATAGCCTTCAGTCCTAGTTTTTGATTCTCCTGCCTGTTTGCCTATCTGTGTATGACCGTTGCCTGCCTGTGACCACAATTCCTGCCTTTTGCGAAGGCGAAATAAACACCTGCCAGGAATGTCATACATGATGGACCATTAGCTTCCCTTCATAAAACGTACTAACAGGAGATGCGACGAGAATGCTGATCTTATGCCTCCCAACACAGAAGTGAACTATTTAAGATAAGGGCCAAGTTAGCAGGCAACACTGATCTAATGGCATAAGTGAACACACCACAAACCACACAAAAAGCACAAAAAAATAACTATTTATAATTACAGTATTTATAACACCCACAGTCCTCTACACAAGAGGGGACAGAAGGTGCTGCAGTGGACTTTGTGCCGTATTCAGCAAGCTCCTGGATGAGCAGATATCTGAAGGCTAGCTGTGTCATGGGGGTCTGCTCACAGCTCTTAGCCATTTCCTTCTGGAGGATGAATGCATTCACCACAGCAATGTCAAAGAAGTGATAGAACAATGTCTTGTACCTTTTCATTGTCTTGTGGAGAACATTGTAGTAGCCTGTCAGCATAGGGTCCACACCTCCCATGCTCTTGTTGAATTCCTTTACAGCAGCTGAAATGTGGACATTCACACCTCTAGATGGCCGGGCAGGGCTGGGTGTGGAGCCAGAGACCGCTGCAGGGGTCATTCTGGATGAGCCAGTTTCTACATTTGAATGAGTGGGGTATGGACGACTTGAATGTGGTGGTTCCCTAAGGTCATCTGAGTCATTGGCACTATTGAAGATAAAAAAAACATTCAGTAAGAACTCAAGTTTACTATAACTTTTCTTTAGCAGGGGGTGAGCCCTGCATCAATACTTTTGCGGATGAGCCCTGCATCAATACATCAAATAAACAACACATCTATAAACATATATAGAATACAGTGTACACAATCACTATAATTATATATGCGTACCAATAGTAAATAAGTCAACATAAAATACATTTATTCAGCGGTTGAGTCAAAACCAGTCCGGTTCTGTGTCACTTTCACGGTCGATTTCTGCTATAATCTCGTCCAAATCTGTATATCTGGACTTCGATTTAGCTTTTCCAGTAGTAGAAGACATTGTTGTAGATACTTATTTCCCTCATTACAATGCAAATCAATTTATAACATTTTTTACATGCATTTCTCTGGATTTTTTGTTTGTTATTCTGTCTCTCACTGTTCAAATAAACCTACCATTAAAAGTATGGACTGATCATGTCTTTGTCAGTGGGCAAACATACAAAATCAGCAGGGGATCAAATACTTTTTTCCCTCACTGTACGTCATGCAGAATGCTGAAAAAAGTTTGGTTACCTTCTTGAGTATCTGAGGATCACAGAAAAGCTATACTTGACCGGGTGAAACAAGGTGTATCGTTTATATTACGTCTAAATGCTTTGTTGCAAGTTGAACGAGTCGGAATTCAGGCGGAACGCTGTATACAACATGGATCATGTTAGGATACAAAAATGGATTTTATCAAACAAAACTACGCTGGATTTTATTTCTGGGACCCTCAGGATGACAAATCAGAGCAAGATTACTGAATGTAAGTACATTATTTACCTTCAGATGTGAATGTATCAAACCTGTCGCAGTGACAAAAGTCTTCAAACAATAGCATGGTATTTTTTTCGCTGTAATACCTTCTGTAAATTGGACACTGCAGTTAGATTAACAATAATTTAAGCTTTCTGCCCATATAAGTGATGTATATGTCTGTGAAAATGTGCTTTTGTTTACAACGTCATTGTAGTCACATTATCCGTATTGAGCAACAACTGTCCCGATTTTGGGACACCCATCCAGTAGAGGTTAAAACATGAAGGTCAGTCAATCTGGAAAATTTCAAGAGCTTTGAAAGTTTCTTCAAGTGCAGTCGCAAAAACCTTGAAGCGCTATGATGAAACTGGCTCTCATGAGGACCGCCACAGGAAAGGAAGACACAGAGTTACCTCTGCTGCAGAGGATAAGTTCAATAGAGTTACCAGCCTCAGAAATTGCAGCCCAAATAAAGGCTTCACAGAGTTCAAGTAACAGACACATCTCAACATCAACTGTTCAGAGGAGACTGCATGAAATAGGCCTTCATGGTCGAATTGCTGCAAAGAAACCACTACTAAAGGACACCAATAATAAGAAGATACTTGCTTGGGCTAAGAAACACGAGCAATGGACATTAGACCGGTGGAAATCTGTCCCTTGGTCTGATGAGTCCAAATTTGAGATTTTTGGTTCCAACCAAAAATGTCTTTGTGAGACGCAGAGCAGGTGAACGGACGATCTCCGCATGTGTGGTTCCCACCGTGAAGCATGGAGGAAGAGGTGTGATGGTGTGGGGGTGCTTTGCACACTTAACCAGCATGGCTACCACAGCATTCTGCAGTGATACGCCATCCCATCTGTTTTGCTCTTAGTGGGACTTAGTTTTTTTGTTTTTCAACAGTACAATGACACAACACAACTCCAGGCTGTGTAAGGGCTATTTGACCAAGAAGAAGAGTGATGGAGTGCTGCATCAGATGACCTGGCCTCCACAATCATCTGACCTCAACCCAATTGAGATGGTTTGGGATGAGTTCGATTGCAGAGTGAAGGAAAAGCAGCCAACAAGTGCTCAGCATATGTGGGAACTCCTTCAAGACTGTTGGAAAAGCATTCCAGGTGAAGCTGGTTGAGAGAATGCCAAGAGTGTGCAAAGCTGTCATCAAGGCAAAGGGTGGCTGCTTTGAATAATCAAAAATTCAAAATATATTTTGATTTGTTTAACACTTTTTTGGTTTCTACATGATTCCATATGTGTTATTTCATAGTTTTGATGTCTTCACTATTATTCTGCCAATATAACATTTACATTTTAAAAATGGGTTAACATGGATCAGATGACGAAGTGTTATATATAATTATATATATAATGTATTTTATTCTGTTTTATTCCATTATATTCTTACTGCAAAATACATGCGTGTTGACTGTGATCGGGGTAGGTGTGTCTTGTCTGTTTAATGAACAAAACAATTAACTATTGATTTAATTAATTTGGACATAACATAATTAAACTCAATATGCCATTCTATTGTTTAGAAAATACATTTTATTAGTCATAATGTTTCTTATGACCTGCCTAAACGAATTAATAGTGGATTTCTTTTTAATGGTGTATATTCAATGGCTTTATTAAAATAAACACCCACCCACATCAGCACACCACTACTACCACTCGTCACCGTCATGCCGGCATGCCACGGGAGGTATAAAAGGTGTTTGCTGGCAAGAATGTGGTTCAAATGGGCCTGTTTGTAAGGGGGTCATATAAACATTGCCCTTTTTTTTTTTACAGACAAAATACCGTGAATCCTATGTGAAAGCAGTACTAGAGAGAGGCCTTTCCAACCACCAGATATAATTTCCTGTGTGCTAAATGAGAGGTGTAAAAAAACTACTCGTCCACCCCAGCACTATACCCCACTACCCCTGCTCTATGCCCCTCCCCCCTGGCTCTTTGTTGAAAAATAATCAAAATGATGAATGCTCGGAATAGAACTGCCGAGTACCAGCCCCTCTTGATAACCTTCCTCGAATTCATTTCCGGCACAATTGCCTCGTAATAATACTATGTGGCATTTTCGATGAAATTGCTTACAACGAGGAGTCCTTCTGCATGCATTCTAAGGAGAGGGTAATTTACTTGCATTTAGACAAAAGAGCAGCGATCCAGGTGCTCATATGTCCTTTTGAGAGGAAACGCATATTCTATCTTCAGCGGGTGCAATACAACACAATCAAGTCGCTTCATTCAAACTGATATTATGGCTCTTTGTGAGGCGTTCTCTTCTACATCATACAGATTCAAGGGCATCTTTTTGTTTCATTGAATGGAGACAAGAAAACATGCAACAATGGCATACTGTACACTGTTAAAAAGAAACATTCCAAAAGGGTCCTTCAGCTGTCCCCATAGGAGAACCCTTTTTGGTTCCGTGTACAACACTTTTTGGTTCCAGGTAGAACACCTTTGGATTCCATGTAGAACCCTCTGTGGAAAGGGTTATACATGGAACCCAAAAGGGTTCTACCTGGAACCAAAAGGGTTCTACCTGGAATCAAAAATAGTTATTCAAAGGGTTCTCCTATGGGGACAGCCAAATAACTCTTTTAGGTTCTAGATAGCACCTTTTTTTCTAAGAGTGTAGTTCCTTGGGTCAGAGACGATCGTCACACCTCCTTCAACACAGAAGGAGCACACCCAGGGCTAGACCTGCTCGATTCACCTCAGACAAACCAGCAGCCACCTGTCATTTAATCATAAAACCTCCCCCCTGCCTCCCACCAGCCTCTCCTAAAGGAGTGTAATAGTTGGATCCCAGATCTCACACAGGCCCAAAATATCCCCTCTGTCTGCTTGTTTAGCTGTGATGGGACACTGTCAGGTCACCAGGAAGCCACTCTCACAGAGCCTGATGAGTGTAAGTACTGTAGATGACAGACTAGACTTGTTTCTGACCCAATACACCTTCACAATTCATTTCCTCTAGTCCATTTCTAGCATATGCTTTGATCAAAGTCTCTGTGACCAGAAAGTTGCATGTTTATTTGGTGTGCATAAACAGTGTGTGGAAGTCTATTCTACCAGTTTACATCAATTATTTATTCTCCAATGCACCTGTAACCTAAGATGTGACTTTAGGTGTCCAGAAATATACCTAGTAATATCGAAAGATTACGCCACAACACGTTTCCAGGAAGTGGATGTGAGATTTGGAACGGGTATGGTTCGTGACAGCATGGCAGCTGGGCCCCTGATGAGCAATTAATCAATCAATAACATTTTATTTATGAAGCCCTTTTTACATTAGCAAATGTCACAAAGTGCTATACAGAAACCCAGCCTAAAACCCCAAACAGCAAGCAATGCAGATGTAGAAGCATGGTGGCTAGGAAAAACTCCCTAGAAAGGCAGAAACCTAGGAAGAAACCTAGAGAGGTAACCAGGCTCTGAGGGGTGGCCAGTCCCCTTCTGGCTGTGCCGGGTGGAGATTACAACAGTAATGGCCGTTAAGGCCAGATTTTTCTCCATGATGTTCGAATGTTCATAGATGACCAGCAGGGTCAAATAATAATCACAGTGGTTGTAGAGGTTCCAACAGGTCAGTACATCAGGAGTAAATGTCACTTGGCTTTTCATAGCTGGGCATTTAGAGGATGAAATAGCAGGTGCGGTAGAGAGAGAGAGTTGAAAACAGCAAGTCTGGGACAACGTAGCACGTCAGGGTTCAGGGTTCCATAGCCGCAGGCAGAAGAGTGGAAACTGGAGTAGCAGCACAACCAGGTGGACTGGTGACAGCAGGAGTCATCAGGCCAGGTAGTCCTGAGGCATGGTCCTAGGGCTCAGGTCCTACGGGATGGGAGGGAGAGAGAGAATTAGAGGGAGCGAGTTCGATTTGGGATGAGTTCGATCGCAGAGTGAAGGAAAAGCAGCCAACAAGTGCTCAGCATATGTGGGAACTCCTTCAAGACTGTTGGAAAAACATTCCAGGTGAAGCTGGTTGAGAGAATGCCAAGAGTGTGCAAAGCTGTCATCAAGGCAAAGGGTGGCTACTTTGAAAAATCAAAAATGAAAAATATATTTTGATTTGTTTAACACTTTTTTGGTTGCTACATGATTCCATATGTGTTATTTCATAGTTTTGATGTCTTCACTATTATTCTGCCAATATAACATTAACATTTAAAAAAATTGGTTAACATGGATCAGATGACAAAGTGTTATATATAATTATATATATAATGTATTTTATTCTGTTTTATTCCATTATATTCTTACTGCAAAATACATGCGTGTTGACTGTGATCGGGGTAGGTGTGTCTTGTCTGTTTAATGAACAAAATAATTAACTATTGATTTCATTAATTTGGACATAACATAATTAAACTCAATATGCCATTCTATTGTTTAGAAAATACATTTTATTAGTCATAATGTTTCTCATGACCTGCCTAAATAGATTTATTTTTAATGGTGTATATTCAATGGCTTTATTAAAATAAACGCCCACCCACATCTGCACACCACTGCTACCACTCGTCACCGGCATGCCGGCATGTGCATGGGAGGTATAAAAGGTGTATGCAGGCAAGAATGTGGTTCAAATGGGTCTGTTTGTAAGGGGGTCATATAAACATTGCCCAATTTTTTTTTACTAACAAAATACAGTGAATCCTATGTGAAAGCAATACTAGACAGAGGCCTTTCCAACCGCCAGAAATATTTTCCTGTGTGCTAAATGAGAGGTGTAAAAAAACTGGAGTAGCAGCACAACCAGGTGGACTGGGGACAACAGGAGTCATCAGCCCAGGTAGTCCTGAGGCATGGTCCTAGGGCTCAGGTCCTCCGGGATGGGAGGAAGAGAGAGAATTAGAGGGAGCATACTTAAATTCACACAGGACACAGGATAAGACAGGAGAATAACACCAGATATAACAGACTGACTCTAGCCCCCGGCACATAGACTATTGCAGCATAGATACTGGAGGCTGAGGCAGGGGGTGTCGGGAGACACTGTGGCCCCATCCGACGATACCCCCAGACAGGGCCAACCAGGCAGGATGCAACCCCACCCACTTTGCCAAAGCACAGCCCCCACACCACCAGAGGGATATCAACAGACCACCAACCTGGGGAGTATAGCCGACGAAGATCTCCTCCACTGCACGAGCCCGAGGGAGAGACAAACCGGAGCATCATTTCATTACAGCCCCCAAGACTCGTTTTTCTTCAATCATAGTGCTCAGCAGGAACTCTGAGGTTCATCGGGAGAATCAATCACGATTCAGCGGCACGGTCATTAGAAGTGTTATTAATGCATTTCGTGCGGTGGATATCGAATATCAGCCATTCAGCAAAGGGGAAAACAAGCAAATGTTTTGGGGTGATGGCACAAGAAATGTAAAGATATTGCACAAGTCATATACTGTATAATGTGGTCCTCTGTAGCTCAATTGGTAGAGCATGGCGCTTGTAATGCCAGGGTAGTGGGTTCGATCCCCGGTACCACCCATACGTAAACATTTATGCACATATGACTGTAAGTCGCTTTTAATAAAAACGTCTGCTAAATGGCATATTATAATGTTGATTTATTTCACTTGCAGTCCATTTCCTTTCACTGCATGTGAATTGTATATAAATGCTGCCTGTTTGCTGCCTGTGTTTATTATCAGAATATTATTCATACTCTAAGAAAGTTTCTATTTGGAATCATTTGGTTTTGTCTACAGCAAAATGCCAAATTAAATGTAAATAATATTGCCAGGGTTTGTATGGGTTAGCTAGTTATTTTGTAGTTACTTGTAGTAGTACTAGTAGCATCAGTAGGTGAGGTAAAATGAGTTTTATATTGGATATTCTCTGGATATTCTCTGGATATTCGGTATTCAACCAAGCATTCAGAATCAGGGGTGGATGGAGAACAATCACAACTTTAAATTATTATTAATAATAAGATTTCAGATTTCATTCTTCAATAGCACTTAAACAAAGCGTGCCATGACTATGAAAATGATATATTCTGAATCAGCGAAGGACTGAGAGAAATCCATACCATTTCTTTGTTAAAATGTTGATTTCGAAAATTTTGTTACGGATTTGAATCTTCAATAGTGCTTAAACACACCATGTCATGACTATGAACATGATGTATTCTGAATCAGGGGAGGATGAAGAAAACTGTAAGTTTTATTGTTGAAATTGTGTTTTTTTTGTGAGGGGGGGGGGGGGGGGGGACTGTTCTCTATGATACCACACAGCAAGTGGTACTGATGTACCAAGTCTGTAACCAACAGGACCCTGAACGGCTTCTTCCCCCTAAATAGTTAACCAAATAGCACCCGGACTATCTGCATTGACCCCACTTTGCAGTAGCTCCTTTGACTCATCACGTAAGCTGCTGCTACTGCTTATTGTCTATCCTGTTGCCTAGTCACTTTACCCCTATCTACAGTGGGGGAAAAAAGTATTTAGTCAGCCACCAATTTTGCAAGTTCTCCCACTTAAAAAGATGAGAGAGGCCTGTAATTTTCATCATAGGTACACGTTAACTATGACAGACAAATTGAGAATTGTTTTTCCTGAAAATCACATTGTAGGCTTTTTAATGAATTTATTTGCAAATGATGGTGGAAAATAAGTATTTGGTCACCTACAAACAAGCAAGATTTCTGGCTCTCACAGACCTGTAACTTCTTCTTTAAGAGGCTCCTCTGTCCTCCACTCGTTACCTGTATTAATGGCACCTGTTTGAACTTGTTATCAGTATAAAAGACACCTGTCCACAACCTCAAACAGTCACACTCCAAACTCCACTATGGCCAAGACCAAAGAGCTGTCAAAGGAAACCAGAAACAAAATTGTAGACCTGCACCAGACTGGGAAGACTGAATCTGCAATAGGTATGCAGCTTGGTTTGAAGAAATCAACTGTGGGAGCAATTATTAGGAAATGGAAGACATACAAGACCACTGATAATCTCCCTCGATCTGGGGCTCCACGCAAGATCTCACCCCGTGGGGTCAAAATGATCACAAGAACGGTGAGCAAAAATCCCAGAACCACACGGGGGGACCTAGTGAATGACCTGCAGAGAGCTGGGACCAAAGTAACAAAGCCTACCATCAGTAACACACTACGCCGCCAGGGACTCAAATCCTGCAGTGCCAGACGTGTCCCCCTGCTTACGCCAGTACATGTCCAGGCCCGTGTGAAGTTTGCAAGAGTGCATTTGGATGATCCAGAAGAGGATTGGGAGAATGTCATATGGTCAGATGAAACCAAAATATAACTTTTTGGTAAAAACTAAACTCGTCGTGTTTGGAGGACAAAGAATGCTGAGTTGCATCCAAAGAACACCATACCTAATGTGAAGCATGGGGCTGGAAACATCATGCTTTGGGGCTGTTTTTCTGCAAAGGGACAAGGACGACTGATCCGTGTAAAGGAAAGAATGAATGGGTTCATATATCGTGAGATTTTGAGTGAAAACCTCCTTCCATCAGCAAGGTCATTGAAGATGAAACGTGGCTGGGTCTTTCAGCATGACAATGATCCCAAACACACCGCCCGGGCAACAAAGGAGTGGCTTCGTAAGAAGCATTTCAAGGTCCTGGAGTGGCCTAGCCAGTCTCCAGATCTCAACCCCATAGAAAATCTTTGGAGGGAGTTGAAAGTCTGTGTTGCCCAGCGACAGCCCCAAAACATCACTGCTCTAGAGGAAATATGCATGGAGGAATGGGCCAAAATACCAGCAACAGTGTGTGAAAACCTTGTGAAGACTTACAGAAAACGTTTGACCTGTATCATTGCCAACAAAGGGTATATAACAAAGTATTGAGAAACTTTTTTTATTGACCAAATACTTATTTTCCACCATAATTTGCAAATACATTCATAAAAAATCCTACAATGTGATTTTCTGGATTTTTTGCACCTATGATGAAAATTACAGGCCTCTCTCATCTTTTTAAGTGGGAGAACTTGCACAATTGGTGGCTGACTAAATACTTTTTTCCCCCACTGTATATGTACAGTGTGTTCAGAAAGCTTTCAGAAAGTATTCACACCCCTTGACTTTTTCAAAATTTGTTGTGTTACAAGGTGGGATTAAAATGGATTTCATAGCAATTTTTTGTCAAAGATCTACACAAAATACACTAATGTCAAAGTGGAAGAAAAATTCCAACATTTGTAAAACAATTATGAAAAATAAAACAATATTCTTGATCTTGATTACATGTTAGATTCATGTTTGGCAGTGATTATAGCTTTGCGTCTTTCTGGGGAAGTCTCTAAGAGTTTTGCACACCTGGATTGTAAAATATTTGCACATTATTAAAAAAAAAAAACATTCAAGTTAATTGTTGATAATTGCTAGACAGCCATTTTCATGTCTTGCCATAGATTTTTAAGCCGATTTAAGTAAAAACTAACTAGGCCACTCAGGAACATTCAATGTCGACTTGGTAATCAACTCTGGTGTATATTTGGCCTTGTGTTTTAGGTTATTGTCTCCCAGTGTCTGTTGGAAAGCAGACACTGTTCTCTATACCGTTCCCCCCCCCCCCCCCCCCCCCCCCCCTAAAACACTCCCTAGAACTTGCCGATGACAAGCATACCCATAACATAATGCAGCCACCAGCATGCTTGAAAATACGAAGAGTGGTACTCAGTGATGTGTTGTGTTGGATTTGCCCCAAACATAACACTTTGTATTCAGGACATAAAGTTCATTTCATTGCCACATTTCTTTTGCAGTTTTACTTTAGTCCCTTACTGCAAACAGGATGCATGTTTTGGAATATTTTCATTCTATACAAGCTTCCTTCTGTCATTTAGGTTAGTATTGTGGAATAAGTAGAATGTTGTTGATTCATCCACAGTTTTCTCCTATCACAGCCATTAAACTCTGTAACTGTTTTAAAGTCACCATTGGACTCATGGTGAAATACCTGAGCGGTTTCCTTACTATCCGGCAACTGAGTTAGGAAGGACGCCTGTATCTTTGTAGTGACAGGGTGTATTGATACACCATCCAAAGTGTAATTAATAACTTCACCATGCTCAAAGAGATATTCAATGTCTGCTTTTTATTTGTACCCATCTACCAATAGCTGCCTTTCTTTGCTAGGCATTGGAAAATAGTGTTTGAAATTCACTGATCTACTGAGGGACCTTACATATAATTGTATGTGTGGGGTACAGAGATGAGGTAGTCATTACAAAATCATGTTAAACACTATTATTGCACACAGAGTGAGTCCGTGCAACTTATTATGTGACTTGTTAAGCACATCTTTACTCCTGAACTTATTTAGGCGTGCCATAACAAAGGCGTTGAATACTTATTGACTCAAAACATTTCTATACATTTCTAAAAACATAGTTCCACTTTGACATTATGGGGTATTTTGTGTAGGCCAATGACACAAAATATAAATGTAATCCATTTTAAATTCAGGCTGTAACACAGCAAAATATAGAAAAAGCCAAGGTGTGTGAATACTTTCTGAGGGCACTATATATATACAGTATATATATATATATCTCAATTACCTCGTACCCCTGCACATCGACTTGGTACAAAACATTTCCGTGACGTAGACTGACCAGGTGAATCCAGGTGAAAGCCTTGATGTCACTTGTTAAATCCATATCAATCAGTGTAAATGGAGACAGGTTAAAGAAGGATTTTAAGCCTTGTGACAATTGAGACATGGATTGTGTATGTGTGTCATTCAGAGGGTGAATTGGTAAGACAAAAGATTGAAGTGCCTTTGAACGGGGTGTGGTAGTATGTGCCAGGCACCCTGGTTTGAGTGTGTCAAGAACTGCAACGCTGCTGGTTTTTCACATTCAACAGTTTCCTGTGTATCAAGAATGGTCCAACACCCAAAGGACATCCAGCCAACTTGATACAACTGTGGGTAGCATTGGAGTCAACATGTGCCAGCATCCCTGTTGAATTCTTTCGATACCTTGTAGAGTCCATGCCCCGATGAATTGAGGCTGTTCTGAGAGAAAAAGTGTGTGCAACTCAATATTAGGAATAACACACATCATGTTCATAATAGTTTGTAGGTCAAATCGTTCGGACGCTACAGACGTTTACATGAGAAGAACGATTTTTGGGATGTCTCATGTCTCTAGCTCAGCCACCTTTCACCGCAGAGGTGGAAGATTGAAACGCATCCAATGCAAAAAACTGGTTTTAATGGGGATTATTTTGTAATGTAATTTAGATTGACACACAATCGACTCTAGGGGGTTAACCTGTCTCCTCCCCTTCATCTACACTGATTGAAGTGAATTTAACAAGTGACATCAATAAGGGATCATAGCTTTCACCTGGATTCACCTGGTCAGTCTGTCATGGAAAGAGCAGGTTTTCCTAATGTTCAGTATACAAACACAGGAAAATCATGTGTTTGACTGCACTTTGCTTTTAAGAGGTATTGGAACACAAGCATTTCGCTACACCCGCAGTAACTGCTAAATATGTTTATGCGATCAATAAAATTGTATTTTATTTTATTTGAAGAGCTATTAGCGAGCTACCCACGAAATTTCAACAACAAAAAATGCCGTGGATTTTTCTCCATCCTCCCCTGATTCAGAATATATAATTTTCATAGTCATGACATGTTTGGTTCAATAGCTATTGACAAGAGAAAACCAAATATCCACCGAATATCCAATATAACACATTTTACTTCGGTCATTCTTAGTAGTAGTAGTAATAATAGTAGTAGTAGTAGTAGTAGTAGTAGCATCAATAATAGTAGTCGTAGTAGTAGCAGCATCATTAGTAGTAGTAGCGGCATCAGTAGTAGTAGTAGTAGTAGTAGTAGTAGTATTAGTAGTAGTAGTAGTAGTTGTAGTAGAAGAAGTAGTAGTAGCAGTAGTAGTAGTAGTAGTAGTAGTAGTAGTAGTAGTAGTAGTAGTAGTAGTAGTAGTAGTAGTAGTAGTAGTAGTGGTATGATTCAAAGCACAGCAACCGGCATATCAGTTCATCCATGGCTCAACTTCAAGCAGAGATGCATTGAAATACATAATAAAAAGAGAAAAGTAGTTGCTAGGAGGTTTTGCCAGGAGGGTTTTACTGCTTCACTTTCTTCTCAGGATATGAAAGGTGGTTTGAAGGACTCTTACAACCACATTGAGCTTGATTCACTATCACTGAATAAAAAACTTCGGTAACACTTTACTTGACACCCAGCGTCATAACACGTTATGACACGGTTATCACAACAGCTGACATGACATATATATTTAGACCAGTTGTGACATATATTTCGTTCCTTTATGGCTGGTTATGACATCTACATAAGAGTGTCAAAACCCACAAAACCTACCACGGTAGTTACTTTATGGCTAGTTAAGACATCCACATAACCTACCAGACAAGGCAAAACATTCCATTACACCATAGCTTACTTGTTAACAGTATGTTTATATTATATAAAATGTTCTGAAATTGACCATACTAACCTCTACGGGATCGGTGTCCCGTATATGGGATGGTTGAGCTAACGTGCGCTAATGTGATTAGCGTGACTGCTGTAAGTAACAGCAAACTTTCCAGGACATAGACATGTCTTTTAAGGCAGAAAGCTTAAATTCTTGTTAATCTAACTGCACTCTTCAATTTACAGTAGCTATTACAGTGAAAAAATACCATGCTCTTGTTTGAGGAGAGTGCACAACAACAAAAAACTTATCACGGCAACTGGATTGATACATTCACCTCTGAAGGTAAATAATGTACTTACATTCAGTAATCTTGCTCTGATTTGTCATCCTGAGGGTCCCAGAGATAAAATGTAGCATCATTTTTTTTGATAAAATCAATTTTTATATTCAAATGTAGGAACTGGGTTCTACAGTTTGGCTCCGCACCCACCCCGCCCAGCCATCTAGATGTGTGAAAGTTAGTGTATAAGATAATGATCCATCTGTATGACATTCCTGGGAGTGTGTAAACTTACATTTTGTATTACCAAATCATTTGTGTATGTTCTCTATAGTTATGTACTTGAAAATGTATCAATTGACCAATTCTGCACATTTGGGCAGACTTGATACAAAATAGTCCAGTATTACAATCTGAAACTTTGCACACACACTGTTGCCATCTAAATTGCGCCTAAACTACAATAGTATATTGTGGCCTTTCTCTTGCATTTTAAAGATGATGGAACAAAAAAAAGAAATAGAAAAAGCATGTTTTTTTTGTTTGTATTATCTTTAATCAGATCTAATGGGTTATATTCTCCTACATTAATTTCACATTTCCACAAACTCCAAAGTGTTTCCTTTCAAATTATATCATGAATATGCATATCCTTGCTTCAGGTCCTGAGCTACAGGCAGTTAGATTTGGTTATGTCATTTTAGGCGAAAATTGAAAAAATTATCATTGTAATTGGGCACACATTGCTGTCAGATATGCACCTACCTTAATGCTCTGTTGCTGATGACTGGGATGAATGCAGGAGCAAATTTCAGGAGCAGGACAAGACACCCTCTTTTTGACAGATAATTGACATAATTGACTGTAGCTCAGTTGGTAGGGCATGGCGCTTGCAACGCCAGGATTGTGGGTTCGTTTCCCACGGGGGGCCAGTATGAAAATGAATGCACTCACTAACTGTAAGTCGCTCTGGATAAGAGCGTCTGCTAAATGACTTAAATGTAAAATGTACGTGATAGGCCTATCTGGCTTTATTGGCTTATATTATTATGATGGTCATAATGCTTCTTGACAGTGTCATGAAGTGTATTTTCTCAGTCCAAGTAAAGTGACACAGGATGGTCATAATGCTTCTTGACAGTGTCATAAAGTGCATTTTGTTAGTCCAAATAAAGTGACACAGGGTGGTCATAATACTTCATGAGAGTGTCATAAAGTGTATTTTCTGCAAGTTATTTCAAATATGATGAAAAAATACATGACTGTAAAGAATTCATTACAACAACAACAAGGACTTAACAAACAACTTTTCAAACGAAAGTAAACTTATTGGCAGGAAAAAAATACATTTTAATAAATGTGGTGTTTGATACTCTTATGTAGGTGTCATAACCAGCCATACAATAATGTAATATACACTAAAAGTATGTGGACACCCCTTCAAATTAGTGGATTCGGCTATTTCAGCCACACCCGTTGCTGACAGGTATATAAAATCGAACACACAGCCGTGCCATCTCCATAGACAAACATTGGCAGTAGAATGGCCCTTATGGAAGAGCTCAGTGGCTTTCTACGTGGCACCATCATAGGATGCCACTTTTCCAACAAGTCAGTTCGTCAAATTTCTGCCCTGCTAGAGCTGCCCCGGTCAACTGTAGGTGCTGTTATTGTGAAGTGGAAACGTCTAGGAGCAACAATGGCTCAGCCACGAAATGGTAGTCCACACAAGCTCACAGAACGGGACCGCCGAGTGCTGAAGTGCGTAAAAATCATCTGTCCTTCGATTGCAACACTCAGTTCCAAACTTCCTCTGGAAGCAACGTCAGCAGAAGAACTGTTCGTCAAGAGCTTCATGAAATGGGTTTCCATGGCCGAGCAGCCGCACACTAGCCTAAGATCACCATGTGCAATGCTGACAAATGAGGCCACAAAGTTGCTGTTCCTTGATAAAATAATAACAATGTAACGTTAAAACTACTGCAACTCCATCGTGAAAGGTTCTCATGGTTTGGCTGATTTGAAATAAAATCCGTTATTTGCCTGTACTAGACAGAAAATTAATTAGTTTGCTAACATTAGCTACTGTAGCTAGCTAGTTTATAAACTAAGCTAGCTAGCATAAAATATAATGTATTATTGTCATTACTTAACATTATTTAGCCATTTATTATTTGTCTGCTAGCCACCTGATCGTGGCACATCAAAGAAGTTCAAATTTCTCTGCGTATGAAAAAAATAACTATTGTCGGAGCTGATGGAGTTTAGTAAGGTACTGGAGAATAAAAAGACAGACAACACAACTGTCAAAATTAAGGAAGACACATGGGCCATTTTATGCGACAGATTTAATGGATCGACATGAATTAAAGAGAAGAGGGACCCAAATCAGATGAAGGCGTGCTGGAAAAACTTAAAAGCGAAAGCCAAAAAGGATATGGCAGAGGAGAGGCAGGGGCTATTTCAGGCCTGACGGGGGCTTCCGTCCAAGGGAATTGATCCTCTCTCCCAGAAGATATGCGAGATGATTCCCCAGCAGTTTGCCCCTCTCCTTAACCCCTATGATGATGACGGACAACTCGACCCACCAATATTTAGTAAGTATAAATAACTGGTCAATATCAATAACTATAATGCACATTCAAACTAACGTTAATGCTACTTCACTACAATGTTACCATTATCAGGCCCGTTACAGCATGTTGCATAACATCATCATTCGTACCAAGGCTGGCCATATCATAAGCCCCAATTCAATTGTTGTACAAAATGGGCACGTAAATAGCCTACTAATAATGAGTTAATTTTCTTTCTTTCCTTTCCTTTAAATTGAGCTGACACCCTGTGCCGTGGAGAAACAGCAGTTCCTGGATCTTGCACCAGCAGCAAAAACACCAGACAGGCCAAGAACTGACATGAACCTGTGCTTTGCTGCAGGAGGGACTGGTGCACTTCACAAAATAGATGGCATCATGAGGAAGGAAAATTATATGGATATATTGAAGCAACATCTCAAGACATCAGTAAGGAAGTTAAAGCTTGGTCGCAAATGGATCTTCCAAAAGGACAATGACCCCAAGTATACTTCCAAAGTTGTGGCAAAATGGCTTAAGGACAACAAAGTCAAGGTATTGGAGTGGTCATCACAAAGCCCTGACCTCAATCCTATAGAAAATGTGTGGGCAGAACTGAAAAAGCGTGTGCGAGCAAGGAGGCCTACAAACCTGACTCAGTTACACCAGCTCTGTCAGGAGGAATGGGCCAAAATTCACCCAACTTAGTGTGGGAAGCTTGTGGAAGGCTACCCGAATTGTTTGACCCAAGTTAAGCAATTTAAAGGCAATGCTACCAATTACTAATTGAGTGTATGTAAACTTCTGACCCACTGTGCATTTTATGAAATAAAGAAAAGCTGAAATAAATCATTCTCTCTACTTATTCTGACATTTCACATTCTTAAAATAAAGTGGTGATCCTAACTGACCTAAGACAGGGAAGTTTTACTAGGATTAAATGTCAGGAATTGTGAAAAAACTGAGTTTAAATGTATTTGGCTAAGGTGTATGTAAACTTCCGACTTCAACTGTAGCTATGAGAGAGAGCGTTTGCATCGTCATGGACGGCAGAAAAGGATTCGAGACGACCTTCAGAGCGGTAAAACAATGTGATTAAAAAGGGAGGAATATACAGTGAGTAAAGGAAATGACATTTATTCAACTGTGAAGATTAACTTTGGAATTCAAACTGCTAAATGAGCGAAATTGAGGATGAAACATCAGTGAATGAAGTGAATGAAGATCACGTGACTGAGGAAAATAATGCAATGGTTGAAGACAATATTGAAGTGAGTGACAATCAGGAGCCTATTGAGAAAGGAACAATGGCTGGAATTGTTGGAATCATTGCACAGTTTGATTAAAGTGTTGAGTAGTGGAGCTCATATGAAATCAAATCAAACTGTATTTGTCACATGCGCCGAATACAAAAGGTGTAGACCTTACAGCGAAATGCTTACTTACAAGTCCTTAACCAACAATGCAGATTTATGAAAATAAGTGTTAAGTAAAAAAATTGATAACAAAAAAAAAATTAAAGAGCAGCAGTAAAATAACAGTAGCGAGGCTATATACAAGGGGTACAGGTACAGAGTCAATGTGCGGGGGCACAGGTTAGTCGAGGTAATTGAGGTAATATGTACATGTAGGTAGAGTTAAAGTGACTATGCATAGATAATAAACAGAGAGTAGCAGCAGTGTAAAATAATGGGGGGTGTGGTGGGGTGGGGTTGGGTGGGGTGGATTGGCAATGCAAATAGTCTGGGTTGTCAGGAGGTGATGTGTACGCGGCGAGTGAAGTCAGACGCAGGACACAGAGAATCAGGTTGACTACTTTACTGAGCGTTACGCACAAAACAAACGTCTCCAACACTGGAGGGAAAAACACCATATGCGTAATCAGAAGTAGTAGCTAGGCCGAACATCAAACAAGACAATTAACAATAACACACAAAACCCAAACGTGAAACAAGGGAATTTATATGCTAAACAATCAACACTAATAGGCAACAGGTGTACTAACTAGACAACACAAGACAAACACCGAAAACATCGATCGGCAGTAGCTAGTACTCCGGGGACGACGAACGCCGAAGCCTGCCCGAGCAAGGAGGAGGAGCAGCCTCGGCAGAATCCGTGACAGTACCCCCCTCCCCCCCTTGACTGTCAGGGTTGAGTGTAGAGGTGGTGTAGAATCAGGCGCAGGACACACAGAGGTTTCGAACAGCGTCTTTAGTAAAGTCCAAAAACGAGCCAAACACGGCAACAGGCTACAGGCGAACTTTACGCACAACAGTAAAGTATGCTAAAGCGCACAAAGTGCGGAACTCTCTCTCCAAACAACAAAACACAGAGAGAACAGAAATAACGAACTAGCACACAACGTGACGAGGAACAATTACACACAACACCTGACCAAACACAAGAGAACTAAATAGGACGCCTAATAAACACGAATAAGGAACAGGTGTAGCAAAACAGACAAAACCAATCAAACATAGAAACATTGAACGGTGGCAGCTAGTACTCCGGAGACGACGACCGCCGAAGCCTGCCCGAACAAGGAGAAGGAGCAGCCTCGGCCGAAACCGTGACATTGACGCGCGGCCCCAGCCGTGCGCCGACCCCGGCCTCGGGGACGGCCAGGAGGATGCGGAGCAGGGCGAGTGGGATGACTCCGGTGGAACTCCGTCAAGAGGGAGGGATCTAAGATGTCCCTCCTAGGCACCCAGCACCGTTCCTCCGGACCGTACCCCTCCCACTCCACAAGATACTGCAGACCCCCCATCCGACGTCTGGAATCCACGATGGACCGGACTGAGTACGCCGGAGCCCCCTCGATGTCCAGTGGGGGCGGAGGAGCCTCTCGTATCTCATTCTCCTGGAGTGGACCAGCTACCACCGGCCTGAGGAGAGACACATGGAACGAGGGGTTAATGCGATAATCATTGGGCAGTTGTAACCTATAACATACCTCGTTCAATCTCCTCAGGACTTTAAATGGCCCCACAAACCGCCAACCCAGCTTCCGGCAGGGCAGGCGAAGGGGCAGGTTTCGAGTCGAGAGCCAGACTCGATCTCCAGGTGCATACACTGGACCCTCACTGCGGTGGCGATCGGCGCTCGCCTTATGTTTACGGATAGCCCGCTGCAGATGGACATGCGCAGCGTTCCATGTTTCCTCCGAGCGCCGAAACCATTCATCCACCGCAGGAGCCTCGATTTGGCTCTGATGCCAGGGTGCCAGAACTGGCTGATACCCCAACACACACTGAAAAGGAGTCAGATTAGTGGAAGAGTGGCGAAGTGAGTTCTGGGCAATCTCTGCCCAGGGGATATACCCCGACCACTCCTCCTGCCGTTCCTGGCAATAGGACCTCAGAAACCTACCCACATCCTGGTTTACTCTCTCCACCTGCCCATTACTCTCAGGGTGGAAACCCGAGGTAAGGCTAACCGAGACCCCAAGCGTTCCATAAACGCCCTCCAGACTCTAGAGGTGAACTGGGGACCCCGATCAGACACTATATCCTCAGGTACCCCGTAGTGCCGGAAGACGTGAGTAAACAGGGCCTCAGCAGTTTGTAGGGCAGTAGGGAGACCCTGCATTGGAATGAGACGGCAGGCCTTAGAAAACCGATCCACAACGGCCAAAATAGTGGTATTCCCCTGGGAGGGGGGAAGGTCCGTGACAAAGTCCACCGATAGGTGAGACCACGGCCGTTGTGGAACTGGTAGGGGTTGTAACCTCCCCCTGGGCAGGTGTCTAGGTGCCTTACACTGAGCGCACACCGAGCAGGAGGAGACATAAACCCTCACGTCCTTTGCCAATGTTGGCCACCAGTACTTTTCACTAAGGCAGTGCACTGTCCGGCCAATACCAGGATGACCAGAGGAGGGTGACGTGTGAGCCCAATAAATCAGTCGATCACGGATCTCGAGCGGCACGTACTTCCGCCCCTCCGGACACTCTGGAGGAGTAGGGTCGGTACGAAACGCCCGCTCGATCTCCGCATCGACCTCCCACACCACCGGTGCCATCAGACAAGACTCCGGAAGTATGGGAGTGGCCTCAATGGAACTCTCCTCTGTGTCACATCGCCGGGACAGGGTGTCTGCCTTAACGTTCTGTGACCCTGGTATATAGGTGAGCTTAAAGACAAACCGGGCCAGAAACATGGCCCACCTAGCCTGACGAAGGTTCAGTCTCCTAGCTGCCTGGATGTACAGTCAGAATGAGAAAAGGGTGTTGAGCCCCATCAAGCTAATGCCTCCACACCTTTAGGGCTTGGACCACAGCTA
The DNA here is from genome assembly GCF_964263955.1 of Coregonus lavaretus. Lineage (NCBI taxonomy): Eukaryota > Metazoa > Chordata > Actinopteri > Salmoniformes > Salmonidae > Coregonus > Coregonus lavaretus. The sequence continues at coordinate 44,066,659 of NC_140008.1, read as the reverse complement.
GCAGCTCCCTGTCCCCCACGTCGTAATTACGTTCCGCCGGGCTGAGCTTGTTAGAGTAAAAAGCACAGGGACGGAGTTTAGGAGGCGTGCCCGAGCGTTGAGACAGTACAGCCCCAATACCCGCCTCTGACGCGTCCACCTCCACTTGGAACGCCAAAGAGGGGTCCGGATGTGCCAGCACCGGAACCGAGGTGAACAGGTCCTCGGCCGACCACTGCAAACGCACCGGGCCCCCCTTTAGCAGGGAGGTGATGGGAGCTGCTACCTGTCCAAAACCCAGGATAAACCTCCGGTAGTAATTGGCAAAACCCAAAAACCGCTGCACCTCCTTAACCGTGGTGGGAGTCTGCCAATTACGCACGACTGAAATGCGGTCAATCTCCATCTCCACTCCTGACGCGGACAACCGATGTCCCAGGAAGGAGATGGACTCCTGGAAAAACAGGCATTTCTCAGCCTTCACATACAAGTCATGCTCCAACAGCCTACCCAACACCTGACGCACCAGGGCCACATGTTCGGCTCGTGTAGCAGAGTATATTAGAATGTCGTCAATATACACCACTACACCCTGCCCATGCAAATCCCGGAAAATCTCGTCCACAAATGATTGGAAGACTGAAGGAGCATTCATTAACCCATATGGCATGACGAGACACTCATACTGACCCGAGGTGGTACTAAATGTAGCTCAGCTGGTAGAGCACGGTGCTTGTAATGCCAAGGTAGTGGGTTCGATCCCCGGGACCACCCATACACAAAAATGTATGCACGCACGACTGTAAGTCGCTTTGGATAAAAGCGTCTGCTAAATGGCATATTATTATTATTATTAAATGCTGTTTTCCATTCATCTCCTTCCCTAATGCGCACCAGGTTGTAAGCGCTCCTGAGACCCAATTTTGTGAAGAATCGCGCTCCGTGTAATGACTCCGTCATACTCGCAATCAGAGGGAGAGGATAACTGTATTTAATAGTAATCTGATTGAGACTACGGTAATCAATATACGGGCACAAACCTCCATCCTTCTTCTTCACAAAAAAGAAACTCGAGGACGCAGGAGAAGTGGAGGGCCGTATGTATCCCTGTCCCAGAGATTCGGCGATGTATGTTTCCATAGCCGCCGTCTCCTCTTGAGACAGAGGATACACATGACTACGCGGAAGTGCAGTGCCTGCCTGGAGGTCTATCGCACAATCCCACTGTCTATGCGGTGGTAATTGAGTCGCCCTCTTCTTACTGAAGACGAGTGCCAAATCATTATACTCAGGAGGAATGTGCAGTGCGGGCACTTGGTTCGGACTTTCCACCGCTGTCGCCCCTACGGAAACACCTACACACCGCCCGACACACTGATCAGACCACTCCCTGAGAGCCCTCTGTTGCCACGAAATGTTGGGGTCATGCGATATTAACCAAGGAAGCCCCAGCACCACGGGAAACGCAGGAGAGTCGATCAGATACAACTGTATAATTTCCTCATGACCCCTCTGCGTCTTCATCTTAAGTGGCGCCGTGACCTCCCTAATCAATCCTGACCCCAAAGGACGGCTGTCTTGGGGATGGATAGGGAAAGGCACATCTACTGGTAGGAGGGGAATACATAACTTATAACAGAAATTGCGATCAATAAAATTCCCAGCTGCGCCTGAATCGACTGGCGTCTTATGCTGGGAATGAGATGAAACCTGGGGAAATTCAACTTGGATACACAAGTGGACAACAGAGAGCTCTGGGTGAGTTGGGCACTTACTGACCTGGAATGACTCATCAGTGCGTGACCTGCTGCCTCGATTCCCAGGAGACCCTCCCCAGCACCGAACCGCAGTGTGTCCTCTACGGCCACAGTTGGTGCAGGGGACGGCCTCTCTCCGGGTCTCTCTCCTCCTCTCTCTAGCACCAGCACCCCCGAGCTCCATAGGGCTCGGCTCGGAGGTGCTGGGGGATGGAATGGACGGCCCCAACTCCAGACGTCCGCGGGTAGCCAGCAGGGTATCCAGACGGATCGACATGTCCACCAACCGATCGAAGCTCAAGTTGGTGTCCCTGCAGGCCAACTCTCGACGAACGTCCTCCCGTAGGCTGCACCTATAGTGGTCAATGAGGGCCCTCTCATTCCATCCCGCATTGGCCACCAGAGTCCAGAAATCCAGGGCGAAATCTTGCGCGCTCCTCTTCTCCTGTCGGAGGTGGAACAGACGCATAACTGATGGTGGCGGCGTCTATTCCCCAACATTCGGCTTTGGCCCACTCCAATGCCTTGCCGGAGTGACAGGAGATGAGGGCGGAAACGCTCTCGTATCCCGAGGGTGCCGGGTGAATGGTTGCCAGGTAGAGTTCTACTTGAAGCAGGAAACCCTGACACCCGGCTGCGGTGCCATCATAAGCCCTCGGGAGCGAGAGCCGAATCCCACTGGACTCCGGAGATGGAACGATGGGTCTGGCCGATGGTGGTGGTATTGTAGGAGGAGGTGTGGGCAAACCTCCTCTTTCCCATCGGCTCAAAGTGTCCATCACATCCTGCATGGCGGTGCCGAGTCTTCAGATCATGGCGTCTTGGCTGCTGACGCACTCCTCTAAAGACTCCGTCGGTACTGCTGGTCCTGCTGACTCCATGGTGGTGTGTTATTCTGTCAGGAGGTGATGTGTACGCGGCGAGTGAAGTCAGACGCAGGACACAGAGAATCAGGTTGACTACTTTACTGAGCGTTACGCACAAAACAAACGTCTCCAACACTGGAGGGAAAAACACCATATGCGTAATCCGAAGTAGTAGCTAGGCCGAACATCAAACAAGACAATGAACAATAACACACAAAACCCAAACGTGAAACAAGGGAACTTATATGCTAAACAATCAACACTAATAGGCAACAGGTGAACTAACTAGACAACACAAGACAAACACCGAAAACATCGATCGGCAGTAGCTAGTACTCCGGGGACGATGAACGCTGAAGCCTGCCCGAGCAAGGAGGAGGAGCAGCCTCGGGAGAATCCGTGACATGGGTAGCCATGATTAGCTGTTCAGGAGTCTTATGGCTTGGAGGGGTAGAAGCTGTTAAGAAGCCTTTTGGACCTAGACTTGGCGCTCTGGTACCGCTTGCCATGCGGTAGCAGAGAGAACAGTCTATGACTAGGGTGGCTGGAGTATTTGACTATTTTTAGGGCCTTCCTCTGACACCGCCTCGTACAGAGGTCCTGGATGGCAGGAAGCTTGGCCCCAGTGATGTACTGGGCCATACGCACTACACTTTGTAGTGCCTTGCGGTTGGAGGCCGAGCAGTTGCCATACCAGGCAGTGATGCAACCGGTCAGGATGCTCTCGATGGTGCAGCTGTAGAACTCTTTGAGGATCTGAGGACCCATGCCAAATATTTTCAGTCTCCTGATGGGGAATAGGCTTTGTCGTGCCCTCTTCATGACTGTCTTGGTGTGTTTGGACCATGATAGTTTGTTGGTGATGTGGACACCAAGGAACTTGTAGCTCTCAACCTGCTCCACTACAGCCCGTCGATATAAATGGGGGCATGGTCTGTCCTCTTTTTCCTGTAGTCCACAATCATCTCCTTTGTCTTGATCACGTTGAGGGAGATGTTATTATCCTGGCACCACATGGCCAGGTCTCTGACCTCCTCCCTATAGGCTGTCTCATTGTTGTCTGTGATCAGGCCTACCACTGTTGTGTTGTTGGCAAACTTAATGATGGTGTTGGAGTCGTGCCTGGCCATGCAGTCATGGGTAAACAGGGAGTACAGGAGGGGATTGAGCATACACCCCTGAGGGGCCCCATGTGAGGATCAGCTTAGCAGATGTGTTGTTCCCTACCCTTACCACCTGTGGGCGGCCAGTCAGGAGGTCCAGGAAACACTTGCAGAGGGAGGTGTTTAGTCCCAGGGTCCGTAACTTAGTGATGAGCTTTGAGGGCACTATGGAGTTGAACGCTGAGCTGTAGTCAATTAATAGCATTCTCATGTAGGTGTTCCTTTTGCCCAGGTGGGAAAGGGCAGTGTGGTGTGCAATTGTATCATCTGTGGAACTGTTTTGGCATTATGCAAATTGGAAGGTGTATAGGGTTTCTGGGATAATGGTGTTGATGTGAGCCATGACCATCCTTTCAAAGCACTTCATGGCTACAGACGTGACTGCTATGGATCGGTAGTCATTTAGTCAGGTTACCTTAGTGTTTTGGGCACGGGGACTATGGTGGTCTGTTTGAAAAATGTTGGTATTACAGACTCAGTCAGGGACAATTTGAAATGTCAGTAAAGTAACTTGCCAGTTGGTCAGTGCATGCTCGGAGTACAAGTCCTGGTAATCCGTCTGAATGTTGACCTGTTTAAAGGTCTTAGTAACATCAGCTACGGAGAGCGTGATCACACAGTCGTCCGGAACAGCTAATGCTCTGATGCGAGCATAGAAGTAATTTAGCTAGTCTGGTAGGCTATTGTCACTGGCAGCTTGTAGCCGTGCTTCCCTTTGTAGTCTGTAATAATTTTCAAGCCCTGCCACATCCGACGAGCGTCAGAGCCGGTGTAGTACGATTCAATCTTAGTCCTGTATTGATGCTTTGCCTGTTTGATGGTTCGTCTGAGGGCATAGCGGGATTTCTTATAAGCGTCCGGGTTAGAGTCCCACTCCTTGAAAGCAGCAGCTCTACCCTTTAGCTCAGTGTGAATGTTGCCTGTAATCCATGGCTTCTGGTTGGGGTATGTACGTACGGTCACTGTGGGGACGACGTCGTCGATGCACTTATTGATGAAGCCAGTGACTGATGTTGTGTACTCCTCAATGCCATCGGAAAAATCCGGGAACATATTCCAGTCTGTGCTAGCAAAACAGCCCTGTAGCTTCGAATCTGTGTCATTTGACCACTTCTTTATTGACTGAGTCACTGGTGCTTCCAGCTTTAGTTTTTGCTTATAAGCAGGAATCAGGAGGATAGAGTTATGGTCAGATTTGCCAAATGGAGGGTGAGGGAGAGCTTTGTATGCGTCTCAGTGTGTGGAGTAAAGGTGGTCTAGAGTTTTTTTTTCTTTGGTTGCACATTTAACATGCTGTTAGAAATGAGGTAAAATGGATTTAAGTTTCCCTGCATTAAAGTCCCCGGCCACTTGGAGCGTCGCCTCTGGATGAGCGTTTTCCTGTTTGATTATGGCCTTATACATCTCATTGAGTGCGATCTTAGTGCCAGCTTCAGTTTGTGGTGGTAAATAGACAGCTACGAAAAATATAGATGAAAACTCTCTTGGTAAATAGTGTGATCTACAGCTTATCATGAGATACTCTACCTCAGGAGAGCAAAACCTCGAGACTTCCTTAATGTTAGATTTTGTGCACCAGCTGCTGTTTACAAATATCCACAGACCACCACCCTTTGTCTTACCGGAGGCAGCTGTTTTATCTTGCCGATGCAGCGTGTATCCCGCCAGCTGTATGTTATCCATGTCGTCGTTCAGCCACGACTCTGTGAAACATAAGATATTACAGTTTTTAATGTCCCGTTGTTAGGATATTCTTGATCAGAGCTCATCCATTTTATTATCAAATGATTGTACGTTGCCTAATAGGACTGATGGTAGAGGCAGATGACCCAATCGCTGTCGGATCCTTATAAGGCACCCCGAGCTACGTCCCCGATATGTCTGTCTCTTTCTCAAGAGAATGACAGGGATTTGGACCTTGTAGGGTGTCTGAAGAAAAACCATTGTGTCCGACTCGTTAAAGAAAAAATCTTCGTCCAGTACGAACTGAGTAATCGCTGTCCTGATATCCAGAAGCTATTTACGGTCATAAGCGACAGTGGCAGAAACATTATGTACAAATTAAGTTACAAATAACACGAAAAAACTCACACAATAGCACATTTGGTTACGAGCCCATAAAACGGCAGCCATCTCCTCCGATGCCATTATTTTATACAGAACGGATTGAATATTTTGTTCTTACAAATTATGTGGATGAGGACAACATTGTGCAAATTCTTTTGGGTATAATGGGGCCAAAGACATGTAGTTTACTTCGCAGCCTGCTACAGCCAGACAGGCCAGGTAATAAGACATATTGTGGAAATACTGAAAGGAAACTTTTCACCAAAACACTTATTATTGCTGAATGGTTTACGTTCCACAGAAGAAATCAGTGACAATGTTTGTTGTTGCATTAAATAAAGTAGCAGAGCACTGTGAGTTTAATGATGTTCTAAATGACACCATTAGAGACAGGCTAGTCTGTGGGCTACTACGTCTCTCCCTTGCTGGAGGGGCAGCCGGTGCGTATGGAAATTGACACAGGGGCAGCTGTATCTCTTATGTCAGACAGTCTACAAAAAGACACTGAAATACCTTCCACTTCAGCCAGCACAAATCGTGTTAAAGACTTACAGGTGAATCTGAGAGGCATCACTGATGTCACAGTTCAGTTAAACGGACAAACTGAAAATCTGCAATGCACTCTACTTTGTGAAAGGGACTATCCCATCACTACTGGAATGTTTGTGGCTCTAGAAAATCACACTGGACTTGCCATCAGTTCGTACAATGACAGATGGAGAAACAGGCAATCTTAACCCTCCCGTTGTCCTGGTATTCTGTACACACGCCGTGCCCTCCGGGTCGAACTGTCCCGCTCTCACTAAAGGCCCAGTTGGAACATGTGGGACAGTATGGGTGCGAGCAGCCTTTGCAGATGTATTTGTTACACCTGGTGCACACCGTGTGTGTTTTACAGTCCTTCTTTGTGGGGCAGACCTGACACCTCTTCCTCTTACTGGGTTGTGCGGGGTTGGGTGCTTGGGCCGGTGGTGCTGCGTGGTCCGGTGCTGCGGGGGCGTGATCCCGCCGGGGCTGATCACGATACGTAGCCCTCTGAACAGCTTTGACGAGCGCCGCAGAGGCTTCGGTGCGAGGGAGACGGGCCCTTCTTTGTATGAACGGAGTCACTAGTGCCTTTCCCAGCTGCTCGAGGAACACCCTCCTCTTGTTTCGCTTGCCAGGCATCCAAGTGGGGTTGAGCTCTCGCCATATGACAAAAGCGTTGTAAGAGGACACGTCAAGGATGTTGTGGAAGATGACCAGGGGCCAGCGCGCGGTCATCCTCCTGCAGCTGTAGGTTCCAATCACCTTGTCTAGGTTGTCCACACCTCCCTTGTTGCTGTTGTAGTCTAGGACGATGGCCGGCTTCTTGTCCTGGCGACGGCTAACGTGAGCCTCGGTGTGCAGCGTGCTCAGGAGTAAGACGTTCTTGTTTTTCTTTGCCAGGTAGGACACTAGAGCGGTGGTGGGCGTGAAGGCGAACTTGGAGGAGAAGAGGAGCCTGTCCTTTGAGGCGAGCAGCGCCTGCGGGAGCTCTGGCTTGTTCTTTCTGACTGTGCCGACCACGGTGACGTTCCTGGTCAGGAGCTGGCGCGCGAGCTCGTATGAGGTGAAGAAATTGTCGCAGGTGACGTTGTGACCCCTGAGTCCCTGCGTCAAATCGAGCACGACCCTCATCCCCTGGTTCTTCTCGGGTCCTCCGCGTGTGGCCTTGCCGGTGTAGACCTGCATCTTCCAGGCGTAGCTGGATTTGGAGTCGCAGGCCACCCATGTCTTGATGCCGTATTTGGCCGGCTTGCTTGGGATATACTGGCGGAAAGGACATCGGCCTGGAGGAGAGAGCGAGAGAGAGAGAGAGCGCGAGAGAGAGAGAGAGCGAGAGAGAGAGAGAGGAGGAGAGGAAAGACGAAAGACAAGAGATTAGCTTTAGCGTGTTGTGTTGTGTTGTGTTGTGTTGTGTTGTGTTGTGTTCAGTGTTGTGTTCAATGTTGTGTTCAGTGTTGTTGTTGTTGTTGTTGTTGTGCTCTTGTACGGTGTTGTTGGCCCCGGCACACCTCTGAAAGGGACCAGTTGCTCGTCCACCGTCACGTCGGCCCCGGGGTTGTAGAGGAGCGGCAGCCTCTCGACCCACTTGTCCCAGACCTCTCTCACGGCCGCAAGTTTGTCATCGCCGCCTGCTGCGCGTCTCTCGGCTCTGGTCTGGCGGTCGTCGAAGCGAAGGAGTCTCGAGTAAACGTGAAAGACTTTGAGCGGCATGGTTGCGCGGAAAATGGTCCTTCCGCTCTCGGCGTCCCAGAGACTAGAGGCCGCTTCGCCTCGGGACCTGTACACGCCGGCTAGGATGAGCAGCCCTACGTAGGCTCGCAGGTCTGTGGAGTCCATCGCTTTCCAGCGGCCGCCGCCGCCGCCGCGGTCGCGGTCTTCGCGGTCTTCGTGGACTTCGTGGTGGTCGTCGTCGGCGTAGTGGCGGTGGTCGTCGTCGCCGTCGTCGCCGTCGTCGCCTCGGGCTCCGTATTTTCGAACGCCCTCCAGATTGGTCATCTCCAGGATGATGTCTTCTATCTCGGGTGTGAAAAACAAGCGAAACGTGGACAGGATGTCGCGGGCTTGGCCTACGGCCTGCCTAGTAGGCCCGGGCCTCATGTCCTCCGGCACCTCAGCAACCGGCCTGTTACTTTTTGCCGCTGCGGCGGCCCCTCCGACGCCGCGATTGTTGTCACAGGGCACCGAGCACCATTGGATTTGGCCGTTTCTCGACACGAATGTCTCTCTTTCCACTCGATGGATATCGTGTTGTGTTCTGGGGCTGATGCTGCGGCGGCGGCGGCTGCGGCAGCGGCGGAGGTCTCCTCGCTCTCCACGCTCTCCTTCACCTTCCCCTTGTTCTTCTTCCCCTTGTTCTTCTTCCCCTTGTTCTTCTTCTTCTTGGTGTTGGTCGTCGTCGTCGTCGTCATCATCGTCTCGTTCGTCATCTACGCCTTGACCTTCTTCTACTTGGACATCGTCCTCGTCCTCGTCGTCGGCGGCGTCGACGGCTGCGGCGTCGTAGTCGTCGTCGTCCTCTGTGGTCTCCTCGTCCTCTGGGTTGTATTCCTCCCCGTCTTCTTCTTCGGACGCTTCCTCGTCCGCTTCCTCGTCGCAGTCAGAGTCATTGGAAAATATCTGTTCTAGGACCTGTTTGGCCGTGAATCGCACAGCACTCATAATAGCTTCGGCACCCAGGCTGGGGAAGTCCCCAAGACCTCTCTCTTCGGCACGTGTCCGGACATGCCACGGAGGCAATATTAGTAGTAGTAGTAGTAGTAGTAGTAGTAGTAGTAGTAGTAGTAGTAGTAGTAGTAGTAGTAGTAGTAGTAGTAGTAGTAGTAGTAGTAGTAGTAGTAGTAGTAGTAGTAGTAGTAGTAGTAGTAGTAGTAGTAGTAGTAGTAGTAGTAGTAGTAGTAGTAGTAGTAGTAGTAGTAGTTCTAGTTGTTGTTCTTGGTGTTCTTGGTGTTGCTGTTTTGTTTTTGTTTTACGGCTTACCTAGTACCTCTGCCTCAGAGCTTATGCCTCTAATGTGTAGCCTGGGTCCGTTTGACCCCAGCCAGGACAGGACAACGCTAGGGCTTATACAGCCACTAGCTCTAACACCTTAGGCTCTGACACATAGCCTGGGTCTTTTTGACCCGGTCAGCATAGCGGGATGGGATATACAGCCACTAGCTCAAACACATAGGCTCTGACACGTAGCCTGGGTCTTTTTGACCCGGTCAGGACAGGACAGGACAACGCTAGGTGTTATACAGCCACTAGCTCAAACACATAGGCTCTGACACGTAGCCTGGGTCTTTTTGACCCGGTCAGGACAGGACAGGACAACGCTAGGTGTTATACAGCCACTAGCTCAAACACATAGGCTCTGACACGTAGCCTGGGTCTTTTTGACCCGGTCAGCACAGGACAGGACAACGCTAGGGCTTATACAGCCACTAGCTCAAACACATAGGCTCTGACACGTAGCCTGGGTCTTTTTGACCCGGACAGGACAGCGGGAGGGGATATACAGCCACTAGCTCAAACACATAGGCTCTGACACATAGCCTGGGTCTTTTTGACCCGGTCAGCACAGCGGGAGGAGATATACAGCCACTAGCTCTAACACCTAGGCTCTAACACGTAGTAGCCTGGGTCCTTTTGACCCGGACAGGACAGGACAGGACAGGACAGCGGGAGGAGATATACAGCGAGCCACTCCCTCTAACACCTAGGCTCTAACATTAACCCCCCCAACAAAAATAAAAAAAAATAAATGAATATAATATAATTTATTATTTCTATGGGAGTGGTCATTGAATCCACAATATAACAGGTTCGTGTCTCACAGACAAACAACATCCATCGAAGGAAGCTATGTCGACTTTCCAGAACACAGAAAAGGCAAAGGGCGATTCTCGCTGCATCACTGCAGTGTTTGACATACACACGTCGGACTCCGGTCATGTAACTACTACTACCGACAATACCACCACCACCACCACCACCACCACCACCACCACCACCGTCGTCGGCACCGTGATCGGTCTGGGCATCGTCGGAGGGTCGACTCGACTGAATCTGAGCACCATGATCAACTTCAACGACATCTATTCTGCGTTCAATCGAGTAGTGAACAACATACCCATACTTCTCGGCTACACGGTGAAAAGCCTCTCGGTCATGCCCAACAACAAACTGGAGGTGAGACTATTTGTCGAACCCAAATATAGTCTGTTGAGGTATGAGCTGTGGCTCGTTCGGGTCGTAGGACAGGCTCTGCTCTTGTGGTTTTACCACGGTGCAGTGTCACACATCATGGTGACACACCGGGACCATGTGCAGAAGATACACCGTGAAGCTGTGGGATGGTGTCCCTGTGCTGCAACGTTGACCGGTTTCGACGACAGCGAGTCTTGTACTTGTGCTTTGTACTACGACATGTGGGACATGGACGTTCGTCACAGCCACGTCCGAGACCATTTGTTGACATATTATCGGACATATCGGCAAATGCCATGCGACATCTCATCCGTGTGTAGCGGTGTCCACATGACCGATCTCTCAGATGAGGAACAGACACTTCTGATGAAGAAAGTCGCCTGGATATTTCAAGGCTTTTCTGTTGGCCCCAAACAACACGCCATGATGGGGATCCGTTCGAGCCTAGGCAGCATACCTTGTGATTTCACGAAAACCCAAAATGTTGTACCGCAAGTATACAAGTTGACAGACTGTCAGAATGAAACACGTGCGGAGATGTTCAATTGTCAGCAAGCCGAAGAGCAGATGACATCTATTCACTTGTCGAGGAAATGGTTATCTTGGGTTTCCAGCATTGTCCTCGACTAGTGACACACACACACACACACACCTACAATATTACAAGGAAATCACCAGATTCTTTTACCAAGTTAAAAATGTCACTGTAATGTCTGTACCTACAATGTGACCAATAAAAAGTTGATTTAATTTCATTTGCAAGGGTCCCGTTCACAGCACAGCACACACTCACTCTAACACTCTAACACGTAGCCTGGGTCGTTTTCACCCCAGCCAGGACACGAGAGGACAACGCTAGGGGTCATACAGCCACTCGCTCTAACACATAGGCACTGACACGTACGTAGCCTGGGTCTTTTTATTTTTATTTTTTTTTATTTTTGTTTGACCCGGACAGGACAGCGGGAGGAGATATACAGCCACACGCTCTAACACATAGGCACTGACACGTAGCCTGGGTCGTTTTGACCCCGGACAAGAAAGGACAGGACAGGACAGCGGGACGGGACAGGACAGGACAGCGGCACGGGATATACAGCCGCTCCCTCTAACACATAGGCACTGACACGTAGCCTGGGTCTGTCTGACCCCGGACAAGACAGGGCAACGCTAGGGGTTACACAGCCACTCACTCTAACACGTAGCCTGGGTCTTTTTGACCCGGACAGGACAACGGGAGGGTTATAGAAACATGGAGAGTCTTTAATGTAGAGCTGGGTAGCATGAACAACATTACATTGAAGCTTAGCATGAAAGTTTCTGAAAGCACGACCTGTACCTTTACATTTTTGTCATTTACCAGATGCTCTTATCCAGAGCGACTTACAGTTAAGTGAGTGCATACATTTTCATACTGGACCCCCGTGGGAATCGAACCCACAACCCTGGCATTGCAAACGCCATGCTCTACCAACTGAGCTACATCCCTGGCGGCCATTCCCTCCCCTACCCTGGACGACGCTGGCTAATTGTGCGCCGCCCCATGGGTCTCCCAGTCGCGGCCGGCTACGACAGAGTTTGGATTCGAACCAGGATCTCTAGTGGCACAGCTAGCACTGCGATGCAATGCCTTACAATCAGTCTATCAGACCAAAAGTTGAGGCTGACTTGGTCTTACTAGTCAATAAAGTAGAACTGACAACCTTTTAACTACTTTGCAGATATGAAACAAACAGACAATCATAATATCAGTCAAAAATATCACATTTCCAGTTCATGCTACAAAACCAACTTCATATGATGTTTTAAAAATAGATTTCATTTGATTCAACATTCCATGACGTACACTAAGGCATTGTTGGCAGAATAGATGGATGCAGTTCAATGCATGATTAATATAATTCACCAATACCTTTCTTGGTAGTCCAAAAAATATTGCTATCAGGTTGGAAATCACAGCTGGCCTAGTACATTGTTTGCAGCCGCCATTCGGGATGCACTGTTTCAGTTTCAATGACTCAATATTTTGGACAAAAACAGACGAATGTACTGTAACTAAGTTTGTCAAGACAAAACATGGACAGAACAATCTGAGAAAGCATTCATGAAAACCAAGGAAACTTCCTAAAATCTGAGTCACTGACACACTTTGACCCGTCATTGCCCATCCAACTAGCTTGTGATGCTAGTCCATATGGTGTGGGAGCAGTACCAATACCGCGATCGATAAAAGACAGCACTGTGCAGCCGTCTTCATCGACCTGGCCAAGGCTTTCGACTCCGTCAATCACCGCATTCTTACTGGCAGACTAAATAGCCTTGGTTTCTCAAATGACTGCCTCGCCTGGTTCACCAACTACTTCTCAGATAGAGTTCAATGTGTCAAATCAGAAGGCCTGTTGTCTGGACCTCTGGCAGTCTCTATGGGGGTGCCACAGGGTTCAATTCTCGGGCCGACTCTATTCTCTGTGTATATCAATGATGTCGCTCTTGCTGCTGGTGACTCTCAGATCCAACTCTACGCAGACGACACCATTTTGTATGCATCTGGCCCTTCATTGGACACTGTGTTAACAAACCTCCAAACGAGCTTCAATGCCACACAGCACTCCTTCCGTAGCCTCCAACTGCTCTTAAACGCTAGTAAAACTAAATGTATGCTCTTCAATCGAACGCTGCTTGCACCTGCCTGCCCGACTAGAATCACTACTCTCGGGGGGTCTGACTTAAAATATGTGGACAACTACAAATACCTAGGTGTCTGGTTAGACCATAAACTCTCCTTCCAGACTCACATTAAGCATCTCCAATCCAAAGTTAAATCTAGAATCGGCTTCCTATTTCGCAACAAAGTGTCACGATCGTCATATATAGAGGAGGACCAAGGCGCAGCGTTGAAGGCGAACATGTTTATTTATAGACTGATCACACGATCAAAACAACAAAACGATGACGTGACAGTCAATGGTAATACACAAACCAAATACGAACAAGAAACCACAATGAATGAGTGCCAAACGGCTACCTAAGTATGACTCCCAATCAGAGAAAACGAGCTACAGCCGTCTCTGATTGGGAGCCACCCTGGCCAACATAGATCTACAAAACCAGAAAGTGAAACCTAGAACACACATAGACTATACACACCCTGGCTCAACATATTAGAGTCCCCAGAGCCAAGGCGTGACAGTACCCCCCCCTAAAGGTGCGGACTCCTACCGCGCCCACCAAACACCACAGGGGAGGGACCGGGTGGGCACTCCGCTTAGGCGGCGGATCCGGCTCCGGGCCTGATCCCTGCTCCCTCTCCAAACCCCCAAAGTACCCCTGGTCCGGTCTGGCAACGCTGGCCGGAGCTGGACTGCACACTGGTGGAGCGGATTGCTCTAGCTCCGGCGTGAAGCATCTGACCGGTGCCGGACCAGCCACCGGTGGAACAGGCACGGCCGTGCCGGACTGACGACGCACACCACTGGCTTGGTGTGGAAAGCAGGAGCGGGCCGAGCCGGGCTGTCGAAGCGCACCACTGACTTGGTGCGGGGAGCAGGAACGGGCCGAGCTGGGCTGACGAAGCGCACCACTGACTTGGGGCGGGGAGCAGGAACGGGCCGAGCCGGGCTGACGAAGCGCACCACTGACTTGGTGCGGGGAGCAGGAACGGGCCGAGCCGGGCTGACGAAGCGCACCACTGACTTGGTGCGGGGAGCAGGAACGGGCCGAGCCGGGCTGACGAAGCGCACCACTGACTTGGTGCGGGGAGCAGGAACGGGCCGAGCCGGGCTGACGAAGCGCACCACTGACTTGGTGCGGGGAGCAGGAACGGGCCGAGCCGGGCTGACGAAGCGCACCACTGACTTGGTGCGGGGAGCAGGAACGGGCCGAGCCGGGCTGACGAAGCGCACCACTGACTTGGTGCGGGGAGCAGGAACGGGCCGAGCCGGGCTGACGAAGCGCACCACTGACTTGGTGCGGGGAGCAGGAACGGGCCGAGCCGGGCTGACGAAGCGCACCACTGACTTGGTGCGGGGAGCAGGAACGGGCCGAGCCGGGCTGACGAAGTGCACCACTGACTTGGTGCGGGGAGCAGGAACAGGCCGGACCGTACTGGGGACACACACCACTGGTCCTACGCAGGGATCTGGAATGGGCCGGACCGGACTGGTAACACACCCCAGTACCTCTCGCCGTGCCTCTACACCTTCCAACCCCTCTTCGACCAGTGGCCCCCGTAACCTGGCGGCCTCCTCTGCCAATCCGCTGGGCCGCTCTGCCGCGGTCTCCTGCTGGCCCGTCGTCCACGGCGTTAGCCCCCCCCTAAAAATGTTCTGGGCGTCTCTCCTACCCGTGGACCAGGTCTCCATGTCCCTCGCCAGCCTTTCGCCCTTCTGCCACAATGTCAAGCCCTTCTCTTCCTCACTCGGCTTGACCCAGTCGAGGAGGCGAAGGAGATCTGCCAGAGATCTCCCTGGCGATGGCTCCTGGACACGCTGCTTGGTCAAATCTTGGTGGTTTCTTCTGTCACGATCGTCATATATAGAGGAGGACCAAGGCGCAGCGTTGAAGGCGAACATGTTTATTTATAGACTGATCACACGATCAAAACAACAAAACGATGACGTGACAGTCAATGGTAATACACAAACCAAATACGAACAAGAAACCACAATGAATGAGTGCCAAACGGCTACCTAAGTATGACTCCCAATCAGAGACAACGAGCTACAGCCGTCTCTGATTGGGAGCCACCCTGGCCAACATAGATCTACAAAACCAGAAAGTGAAACCTAGAACACACATAGACTATACACACCCTGGCTCAACATATTAGAGTCCCCAGAGCCAGGGCGTGACACAAAGCCTCCTTCACTCATGCTGCCAAACATGCCCTCGTAAAACTGACTATCCTACCAATCCTTGACTACGGTGATGTCATTTACAAAATAGCCTCCAACACCCTACTCAGCAAATTGGATTTACCGTAATTTTCGGACTATAAGCCGTGCCTTTTTTCCAATTTTTCGACCCAGCGGTTTATATAACGGTGCGGCTAATCTATGGATTTTTACAGCTAACGGCCACTAGAAGACCTCCTAAATCTATGGATTTTACAGGTTACAGTCCACCAACTTTAACTCTATGGGCTCTATGACCGGTCCGCGCCCCCCACCTTTAAGCGGCGGGCTCCAGCAGGAAAAGCTGGAGGCCGGAAAAGAGTGAGACAGGTAGCGCGCAAAAGTAAAAGTGGAACCGAGAGTGGTACGAGAGACAGAACGAGAGACAGAACGAGAGCAAGACAGACAGACATTACGAGAGCGAGACAGTTTGAAGTTTGAAAGTTGAAAAGTTTGTGTGTCTGAAACGCTATGTGATACAGTACAGTTTACACAGCACAGTATATGTTCTGTAGCTACTATTGCACTAAATGGTAACACTTGAATACGTTATGCAAATATGCAACTTGTTTGTTGAAATGTTAATAAATGGGAGCTTCCTCAAGCAGCCATCTCTTTCCCGACAATCCCCTCTGTGCACAAACCCTTACATATGGTAATTAAACATTAAAACACCTGTGGCTTATAGTCCAGTGCGGCTTATAGTGCGGAAAATACGGTAGTCTATCACAGTGCCATCCGTTTTGTCACCAAAGCCTCATATAATACGTACCATTGTGACCTGTATGCTCTCGTTTGCTGGTCCTCACTACATATTCGTCGCCAAACCCACTGGCTCCAGGTCATCTATAAATCACTGCTAGGCAAATCCCCGCCTTATCTTAGCTCATTGGTCACCATAGCAACACCAACCCGTAGTATGCGCTCCAGCAGGTATATCTCACTGGTCATCCCCAAAGCCAACACCTCCTTTGGCCACCATTCCTTCCAGTTCTCTGCTGCCAATGACTGGAACAAACTGCAACAATCTCTGAAGTTGGAGACTCTTATCTCCCTCACTAACTTTAAGCATCAGTTGTCAGAGCAGCTTACCGATCACTGCACCTGTACACAGCCCATCTGTAATTAGCCCACCCAACTACCTCATCCCCATATTGTTATTTATTTTGCTCATTTGCACAACAGTATCTCTATTTGCACATCATCTTCTGCACATCTATCATTCCAGTGTTAATACTAAATTTGTATTATTTTGCACTATGGCCTATTTATTGCTTTACCTCCATAACTTACTACTTTTGCACACACTGAATATACATTTTATATAGTGTTATTGACTGTACGTTTTGTTTATCCCATATGTAACTCTGTTGTTGTTGTTTTTATCGCAGTGCTTTGCTTTATTTTGGCCAGGTCGCAGTTGTAAATGAGAACTTGTTCTCAACTGGCTTACCTAGTTAAATAAATGTGAAATAAAATAAATAAATAAAAATATAAATATCATTCCTTCCAGTGAAGAGAAGCCGATCACTTTTGCAAGGAGGAGATTGAACAAAGCAGAAAGTAACTACGCACAGATAGAACGAGAAGCTGTAGGCATCATTTTTTAAGTGCGTACGTTTGACCATTATCTGTATGGGAGGAAATTCACCCTTCTTACAGATCATCGTCCGCTGACGAGCATCTCTCGACCGCTTACTGGAATCCCGTCACTTGCTGCAAGCAGAATGAAAAGGTGGGCTTTGATGTTGTCAGCACACACCTAGGACATCAAGTAGCGCAACTGCACTGCAACACAGATGGACTTTCCAGGTTACCACTACCTGTGGTCAAGCCAGTGTCACGCCAAATGGACATATTCTACTTCAGACAAGTGGAAAACGCACCAGTCACTTCAAAACAAGTGTGGAGAAACACCCGGAGTGATTGAAATGATCATCAAAGGTAAAGTCGCAGGAAATGTTCCGGAACTGAAAACGTACCTTTCCAGGAGAACTGAGCTGTCAGTACAGTCCGGTTGTCTACTGTGGGGGAGGAGAGTTCATCTTCACTGAGGAAAGCAGTCACACTCAGGTCATTGTGGAATGGTTTGCATGAAGGAAATCTTACAAAGCTATTTCCTAGTTAGCAATGATCACTCGGGAGGCCGGCGTCCCTCCGTCCGGAGTGATCAAGCACCACGCGACAGAATTTTTGCCCATCGGCCTCACTGATGGGGCACTCGCTGTAGGCCAGTTGAGTTACCTTGCAGCCATGCTCTTGCCATTCATGTGCCGTTTTGCTCACAAAGCCAAACAGCCCTTCCACTGCCCGGTGACACTACAGCTGCCAGTGGGAGGCATGACGCTTTTTCAGCATCAAGCCAGTGGCATGCCTACTCCTTGTCGCCACTTATTTTATATATTTATTGATTTTTATTATTTAAGATACATTGGATGCCATGTTCATTTGAAAATATTTTGTGCAAAAGTATTGTAAACTATTGTGTGTATATCCGTAAACAAGGGGCAGTCCTGGTCACCTGGATCCACTGGTGATGACAAATCAAATACAGTCAAATACAGTTTTAGTGTCGTGTGTGCAGGCTTCTCACACAGTGCAATGAAGACAAAAATGACATAGTAATCAAAAAATTGACATTGTAAATATATAACATACAAAAAATTGTAGCCTACGGACATTGTATCCCTAGCCAGCATATATGACCTGCTTGCTTACAGCTGCACTAGGGTTGGACAGGCTTCCTGTTTAGATTAAGACACCGCGGAGCTGGTGTGAGATATGGCTTGGAAAATGTACCTCAATCCAGGGATGAAAAATGTGTTGTACTCCAAATTGTCACATTATCCCAAGAACATTGAACACCAAGAACAACTGCTAGTGTTGCCGGAAAACTATCCTTTTCGTATTCATGATAGGTAGCGGAAGCCACAGCAGCCATCTTGTAATGGAAGTGTCAGCCAATCAGCTCCTTTGTTGTTCAAAATGATGTGCCATTCCATAATGATGTGCCATTCCAGCTGCTATGGCTGCTGATAGCTAGCATTCGCTTTCTGACCCATATCTTGCGCCGGCTCCGCGGTGTCTAAATTTAAACAGGAAGCCAATGTGCATAGTGATTGGAATAAGGTACAGTGTACAATAGTAGTGCAGTAAGGTGACATAACTATTTCATTGGTCCGGTAGACTAAAGTGATTTCAGTGTGTACAGAATATGAATAAATGGTAAGTGTGTGGTAGGATACATTACTCAGCTGTTGGAACAGTCTTGTGGCTAGGGGGTAGATAGAGGATGGCTTTGAGACAGGTGGTCCGAGACTTGATGTTGACCCTCACTGCAGCGGATCCCTCTCCCTGTGCGCCGCTGCCGCCTCCACAATTGGAGTCCCCTTTCAGATAACCGGTGACCTGAATCTGGACCCCCTCATCCATGGCAACCTGGGTTGCAGGGTTCTTCCAAATGGTTCCTATACAGAAACAAAATAACATTCGGTTACATTTTAATCGCCGATGGTCTTACACATGATTTTAAGAAATTACTTAAATGTAGAGAATACAAGTGTAACACATTTAACCCTTTCCTGCCCAGTGTAATGATAAACGTTTTACTGAACCATGACCTCAGTGTGCATAAATGAGAATAATTAGCTGGTGTCAAACCTTAAATGAAAACATTATACATACTTTACATGACCAAAAGTATGTGGACAACTGCTTGACTAACATCTCATTCCAAAATCATGGGTATTAATATGCATTTGGTCCCCCCTTTGCTGCTATAACAGTCTCCACTCTCTTGGGATGGCTTTCCACTAGATGTTGGAACATTGCTGCGGGGACTTGCTTCCATCCAGCCACAAGAGCATTAGTGAGGTTGGGAGAATAGGCCTGGCTCGCAGTCAACGTTCCAATTCATCCCAAAGGTGTTTGATGGGGTTGAGGTCAGGGCTCTGTGTAGGCCAGTCAAGTTCTTCAACAGCAATCTCGACAAACCATTTCTGTATGGACTTCATGGAATTGTCATGCTGAAACAGGAAAGGGCCTTCCCCAAACTGTTGCCACAAAGTTGGAAGCACAGAATCATGTAGAATGTCATTGTATGCTGTAGTGTTAAGATTTCCCTTCACTGGAACTAAGGGGCCTAGCCCAAACCATGAAAAACACCACAGACAATTATTCCTCCTCCACCATTACAGTTGGCACTATGCATTGGGGCAGGTAGCGTTCTCCTGGCATCGGCCAAACCCAGATTTGTCTGTCGGACTGCCAGATGGTGAAGCGTGATTCTGCTCTAGAGTCCAATGGAGTGAGCTTTACACCACTCCAGCCGATGCTTAGCATTGCACATGGTGATCATGGCTTGGATGCTCAGCCATGGAAACCCATTTCATGAAGCTCCTGACGAATAGTTATTGTGCTGACGTTGCATTCAGAGGCAGTTTGGAACTCGGTAGTGAGTGTTGCAACCGAGGACAGGCGATTTTTACACGCTTCAGCAATCGGAGGTCTCGTTCTGTGAGCTTGTATGGTCTACCACTTTGCGGCTGAGCCGTTGTTGCTCCATGCAATCCTTACTGAGCTCGTCAGTAAGGATTGCATGGCTGTGTGCTCGATTTTACACACCTGTCAGAAACGGGTGTGGCTGAAATAACTAATCCACTAATTTGAAGGGGTGTCCACATACTTTTGTATATACAGTGGTGTGAAAAAGTGTTTGCCCCCTTCCTGATTTCTTATTTGTTTGCATGTTTGTCACACTTAAATGTTTCAGATCATCAAACACATTTAAATATTAGTCAACGATAACATACGTAAACACAAAATGCAGTTTTGAAAGTTGTTATTAAGGGAAAACAAAATCCAAACCCACATGGCCCTGTGTGAAAAAGTGATTGCCCCCTACAACCTAATAACTGGTTGATTGAATAGTTTTTTCCCCCCCTCATCAATCTACATACAATATCCCATAATGGCAAATGGGAATGGGAAATGTTTGCTAATTTATATATATATAAAAAATGAAATACAACATTTACATAAGTATTCAGACCCTTTACTCAGTACTTTGTTGAAGCACCTTTGGCAGCGATTACAGCATCGAGTCTTCTTGGGTATGGCGCTACAAGCTTGGCACAACTGTATTTGGGGAGTTTCTTCCATTCTTCTCTGCAGATCCTCTGAAGCTCTGTCAGGTTGGATGGGGAGCGTTGCTGCACAGCTATTTTCAGGTCTGTTCAGAGATGTTCGATCGGGTTCAAGTCCGGGCTCTGGCTGGGCAACTCAAGGACATTCAGAGACTTGTCCCGAAGCCACTCCTGAGTTTTCTTGGCTATGTTCCTAGTGTCATTGTCCTGTTGGAAGGTGAACCTTCGCCCCAGTCTGAGGTCTTGTGAGCTCTGGAGCAGGTTTTCATCAAGGATCTCTCTGTATTTTGCGCCGTTCATCTTTGATTTAGCAGCAACAACTGCAATCAAGCGTTTGCGATAACTTGCAATGAGTCTTTTACAGCGCTGTGGAAGAATTTTGGCCCACTCATCTTTGCAGAATTGTTGTAATTCAGCCACATTGGAGGGTTTGAGCATGAACTGCCTTTTTAAGGTCATGCCACAGCATCTCAATAGGATTCAGGTCAGGACTTTGACTAGGCCACTCCAAAGTCTTCATTTGTTTTTCTTCAGCCATTCAGAGGTGGACTTGCTGGTATGTTTTGGTTCATTGTCCTGCTGCAGAACCAAAGTTTGTTTCAGCTTGAGGTCACGAACAGATGGCCGGACATTCTCCTTCAGGATTTCTTGGCAGACAGCAGAATTCATGGTTCCATTTATCACAGCAAGTCTTCTAGGTCCTGAAGCAGCAAAACAGGCCCAGACCATCACACTACCACAACCATATTTTACTGTTGGTATGATGTTCTTTTTCTGAAATGCGGTGTTACTTTTGTAATGGGACACACACAGATGTAATGGGACACACACCTTCCAAAAAGTTCAACTTTTGTCTCGTCAGTCCACAGAGTATTTTCCCAAAGGTCTTGGGGGTAATCAAGATGTTTTCTGGCAAAAATGAGACAAGCCTTAAT
Source organism: Coregonus lavaretus (assembly GCF_964263955.1). Lineage (NCBI taxonomy): Eukaryota > Metazoa > Chordata > Actinopteri > Salmoniformes > Salmonidae > Coregonus > Coregonus lavaretus. The sequence goes on along the minus strand of NC_140008.1, from coordinate 44,045,140 downwards.
GTTATATTTGCTCAGCAGTGGTTTTCGTCTTGGAACTCTGCCATGCAGGCCATTTTTCCCCAGTCTTTTTCTTATGGTGGAGTCATGAACACTGACCTTAACTGAGGCAAGTGAGGCCTGCAGCTCTTTGGATGTTGTTGTGGGGTCTTTTGTGACCTCTTGGATGAGTCGTCGCTGCGCTCTTGGGGTAATTTTGGTCGGACGGCCACTCCTGTGAAGGTTCACCACTGTTCCATGTTTTCGCCATTTGTGGATAATGGCTCTCACTTGGTTCGCTGGAGTCCCAAAGTTTTAGAAATGGCTTTATAACCTTTTCCAGACTGATGGATCTCAATTACTTTCTTTCTCATTTGTTCCTGAATTTCTTTGGATCTCGGCATGATGTCTAGCTTTTGAGGATATTTTGGTCTACTTCACTTTGTCAGGCAGGTCCTATTTAAGTGATTCCTTGATTGAGAACAGGTGTGGCAGTAATCAGGCCTGGGTGTGGCTAGAGGAATTGAACTCAGGTGTGATAAACCACAGTTGAGTTGTGTTATATCAGAAGGGGCAAACACTTTTTCACACAGGGCCATGTAGATTTGGATTTTGTTTTCCCTTAATAATAACAACCTTAATTTCACAACTGCATTTTGTGTTTACTTGTGTTATCTTTGACGAATATTCAAATTTATTTGATGATCTGAAACATTGAAATGTGACAAACATGCAAACAAATAACAAATCAGGTAGGGGGCAAACACTTTTTCACACCACTGTATGTGTGTTTTGAAAGATGAGAAACAGCTCTTTCAAATGGTATGGCATACAACAGCACCAGATCAATCAAAATGTAATCAGTCAAGAAAAAAACACCTGTGAAAGTGTGTATCATATGAAAATCAATGCTTTTCTCCAAAACAACTGCCATTTACAAAACATTCTAATGACAATAGAGAAAAACGTTGAGTCTTCCTTATTTTGTAAGGGTTGATTAAATTTGATGGAATGTTCTGTGATCAGACACTTTTTTATCTGGATAGTATATTAAACAATAACTTTATTGAAAGAATAATCTTAGTGGAATACATTGTCTCATTCAAACCTGAAAATGAACACAAATTAAAATTGCTATCACAACCATAACATCATACAACATTCATTTCAGGGCTGACTTCATCAAAATCGAACTGGAATTACATAATAGGAAACAAAAAAGGGTTATAACAACAATTATTGACTTTTACAACTTAAATGTATTCATTTAACTAACATATAGTCTATTACACATAGAGTCAGAACGGGAACAATTCCAAAAGGACAACATTATTTTACAGTTATTACATTTACTAGTCCTTTACATCCCCAAGGCCATTAGTCATGAATCAAACATAAAGGGAGGCTGGCATGCAGGATGTCTTGGATAAGAAAGGGAAAACATGCAAGGGAGAGGGAACATGCGGGAGAAGGGAAACATGGAAGAGAGGCAAAAATACTAGTGAACATCTGAGCTACATCGGAGTCCCTTTACTAGTGCCTATTTCCGCAATGAGTCATACTCACTGGAGCTCCCAACCTAAAACTATTTCAGTCCTCTACGATGCAAAACCATTTGCCCTCGCATTCAGGTGCCACACAAATAAACCAGGTCCTGTTCCATCTTTCCTGTAACAGCCAACAATTTCTAGAGGGGGCCTGTAGACTGGCCATGTTTTGTGTGTGAAAAGATGAGCTTACAGTTCTCACAGACAAAGGTCTGTCAAAAGATGGATCCTTGCCACTAACATCTATACCTCCTAATTGACAAGCAATGTTCTCTCTAAATGTAATCTGGCATTAACCAGTTTGCCCATTTTCCTTGCCAGGTGCTGCATGATTACACTGCCATTCCTGGAACAAAAGGTAACTGTTGACAACTTCAATGTCAACACAGTTGGGAAAAAAAGTGTTTTACACCACTTCTGGGTCTTCTGCAAAACATTGTAGGAGTTGATGAACTGATCAGACTTGTCAACCCCACCCATCTGCCTTATGTAATCGTGGATTACAGCAGGCTGGCGGACCACTTTCCTACACCATCCTGTCGGACTAGCCTCGTTACTGGAGATGAATCATTTGCATTGTGAAAATTGGAAAGGCAAGTAATAGTTTGTGTGTCTCTCCAATGTATGGCCAATACCTACACCAACGCATATCCCCACGCTTTTTAAAGTTTATGGTTTACCGTGCAAGTCCCACATGCATTGAACCCCTGTTTTCTCACACTACTTACGAGCGCGGTTGATGTATAAAAGTTCTCGAACCAAACGTTGTAACCCTGGTTTGCAAATGGCATAACTAATTCCTTTCCTGGCTAGGCCAACCACACGACCATCCTGACTGCCGGTGTAAACATTGAAATCTAAAGAGTAGCCTGTGTCAGATGAAGTCATGACCCATAATTGAAATCCCTACCTAGTTGGCTTCCCTTTCATATACTGTTTGAATCCTGATCACCCCTTTGATTTCATCATGTGCATGTTTTGGTTTGGCCGATACAGCTTCGAACAAGTCTGTTACATGTGGTCCAGTAAGTACCACAGTTTTCTAAGCCTATCAGCATTATCCTCAGTGGCAGGATCCACAATGTGTAAAGCAGAGCTTTGAAGCGATTATGCGACATGAAAGCTCTAGCCCAAGACCTATGAATAGACTTTGTACCCCAGTATCGATGAAGGTCAGGCAGTTCTGTAAATCCCATGTAAATGAGCAGTCCAAGAAAATTGTAGAATTCTGTAGGTGTAACCTCAAGCCTTGCTCCGAGGGAATAACCATACGACGGGTACTCCAAAACAAGACCCCAACCCTGACTATTTGTGAACCCATAAGCCTCTGCCACCAATGCCCGCGTGAAAAACAAGAAGAAATCTATCTCCCTTATTCTTCCCTCAGAGGTCAATAAAATTACCTGACGTACACTGCCAAGATCTAAACCAACCGGACGTTCAGGCCTAAAAGGGATGGATTCTGGTGCCTGTGTATCAGCATCATCATAGGACTGAAATGTGCTATCGGGCAAGACAGAGCATTTACTCTTATGGGGATGTGGAGCACGAACAGAAAGACTTATGGAGACAAGATGAGAGAAAATAGATAATTGTTAGTATACTCAATAATATATTAATTAAAAAAGCAGTCCTAATATATATATATATATATATATATATATATATATATATATATATATATATATACAGTGGGGGAAAAAAGTATTTAGTCAGCCACCAATTGTGCAAGTTCTCCCACTTAAAAAGATGAGAGAGGCCTGTAATTTTCATCATATACACGTCAACTATGACAGACAAAATGAGGAAAAAAAATCCAGAAAATCACATTGTAGGATTTTTAATGAATTTATTTGCAAATTATGGTGGATAATAAGTATTTGTCAATAACAGAAGTTTCTCAATACTTTGTTATATACCCTTTGTTGGCAATGACACAGGTCAAACGTTTTCTGTAAGTCTTTACAAGGTTTTCACACACTGTTTCTGGTATTTTGGCCCATTCCTCCATGCAGATCTCCTCTAGAGCAGTGATGTTTTGGGGCTGTCGCTGGGCAACACAGACTTTCAACTCCCTCCAAAGATTTTCTATGGGGTTGAGATCTGGAGACTGGCTAGGCCACTCCAGGACCTTGAAATGCTTCTTACGAAGCCACTCCTTCGTTGCCCGGGTGGTGTGTTTGGGATCATTCTAATGCTCAAAGACCCAGCCACGTTTCGTCTTCAATGCCCTTGCTGATTGAAGGAGGTTTTCACTCAAAATCTCACGATACATGGCCCCATTCAATCTTTCCTTTACACGGATCAGTCGTCCTGGTCCCTTTGCAGAAAAACAGCCCCAAAGCATGATGTTTCCACCCCCATGCTTCACAGTAGGTATGGTGTTCTTTGGATGCAACTCATCATTCTTTGTCCTTCAAACACGACGAGTTGAGTTTTTACCAAAAAGTTATATTTAGGTTTCATCTGACCATATGACATTCTCCCAATCCTCTTCTGGATCATCCAAATGCACTCTAGCAAACTTCAGACGGGCCTGGACATGTACTGGCTTAAGCAGGGGGACACGTCTGGCACTGCAGGATTTGAGTCCCTGGCGGCGTAGTGTGTTACTGATGGTAGGCTTTGTTACTTTGGTCCCAGCTCTCTGCAGGTCATTCACTAGGTCCCCCCGTGTGGTTCTGTGATTTTTGCTCACCGTTCTTGTGATCATTTTGACCCCACGGGGTGAGATCTTGCGTGGAGCCCCAGATCGAGGGAGATTATCAGTGGTCTTGTATGTCTTCCATTTCCTAATAATTGCTCCCACAGTTGATTTCTTCAAACCAAGCTGCTTACCTATTGCAGATTCAGTCTTCCCAGCCTGGTGCAGGTCTACAATTTTGTTTCTGGTGTCCTTTGACAGCTCTTTGGTCTTGGCCATAGTGGAGTTTGGAGTGTGACTGTTTGAGGTTGTGGACAGGTGTCTTTTATACTGATAACAAGTTTAAACAGGTGCCATTAATACTGGTAACGAGTGGAGGACAGAGGAGCCTCTTCAATAAGAAGTTACAGGTCTGTGAGAGCCAGAAATCTTGCTTGTTTGTAGGTGACCAAATACTTATTTTCCACCATAATTTGCAAATCAATTCATTAAAAATCCTACAATGTGATTTTCTGGAATTTTTTTCCTCCATTTGTCTGTCATAGTTGACGTGTACCTATGATGAAAATTACAGGCCTCTCTCATCTTTTTAAGTGGGAGAACTTGCACAATTGGTGGCTGACTAAATACTTTTTTTCCCCACTGTATATATATATAGTGCCTTCGGAAAGTATTCAGACCCCAGACACAGTAGACAGTGCATGTCAGAGCAACAACCAAGCCATGAGGTTGAAGGAATTGTCCGTAGAGCTCCGAGACAGGACTGTGTGAGGGCACAGATCTGGGGAAGGGTACCAAAAATGTCTGCAGCATTGAAGGTCCCCAAGAACACAGTGGCCTCCATCATTCTTAAATGGAAGAAGTTTGAACCACCAAGACTATTCCTAGACCTTGCCGCCCGGCCAAACTGAGCAATTGGGGGAGAAGGGCCTTGGTCAGGGAGGTGACCTAGAACCCAATGGTCACTCTGACAGAGCTCTAGAGTTCCATTGTGATGATGGGAGAATCTTCCAGAAGGACAACCGTCTCTGTAGCCCTCCACCAATCAGGCCTTTATGGTAGAGTGGCTAGACGGAAGCCACTCCTCAGTAAAAGGCACATGACAGCCCACTTGGATTTTGCCAAAAGGCACCTAAAGACTCTCAGACCATGAGAAACAAGATTCTCTGGTCTGATGAAACCAAGATTTAACTATTTGGCCTGAATGCCAAGCGTCACGTCTGGAGGAATCCTGCCACCATCCCTACGGTGAAGCATGGTGGTGGCAGCATCATGCTGTGGGGATGTTTTTAAGCGGCAGGGACTGGAAGACTAGTCAGGATCGAGGCAAAGATGAACGGCGCAAAGTACAGAGAGATCCTTGATGAAAACCTGCTCCAGAGCTCACAGGACCTCAGACTGGGGCGAAGGTTCACCTTCCAACAGGACAATGACCCTAAGCACATAGCCAAGACAACGCAGGAGTGGCTTCGGGACAAGTCTGAATGTCCTTGAGTGGCCCAGCCAGAGCCCGGACTTGAACCCTATCTAACATCTCTGAACAGACCTGAATATAGCTGTGCAGCAACGCTCCCCAACCAACCTGACAGAGCTTGAGAGGATCTGCAGAGAAGAATGGGAGAAACTCCCCAAATACAGTTGTGCCAAGCTTGTAGTGTCATACCCAAGAAGACTCAATGCTGTAATCGCTGCCAAAGGTGCTTCAACAAAGTACTGAGTAAAGGGTCTGAATACTTATGTAAATGTTGTATTTCATTTTTTATATATACATAAATTAGCAAACATTTCTACAAACTTGTTTTTGCTTTGCCATTATGGGGTATTGTATGTAGATTGATGAGGGGGGAAAAAACGATTCAATCAATTTTAGAATAAGGCTGTAACGTAAAACAAAATGTGGAAAATGTTAAGGGGTGTGAATACTTTCCGAAGGCTCTGTATATAAAGGCCTGATAATAGATAACAATAACACGTCATTTATAGTTACCTTCCAGTTGAAGCGCTTGACTGAGAGGCCTCAGGTTGTGGCTCCTCAACTTCCTCTGGCTCCTTGATCTCGTTCTCTTTATCCTTGTCTTCTCAGAGTAGCTCAGCATCAAGGGCATCTTCCTCTAAGAAGGCCATGCCTTCAGGGTCCTCCTCACCCTGCAGGCCTTCCACAGCTCATCTGCCGTCAGTGTCCTCCTCCTCATGGACAGGGACTGCATTTTCTGCTGGTAGTGGTCTCCTCTGTCCACTTTTAAAACTCAAACACAAAGACAAACAATGAAAATTAACATTTCAAATGTAAATCAATGACAACACCTCAAAAGAATAGCCTAAGATATATAAAAAGTTATATTCAGAATACACTTCAGTACATAAAAAATGGAATCAATGAAAGTGAATAGTGTATCAACAAGTTTTCAATTGCGAGGTGACAACGTTTGATTTTTTTATCCAAAGGTTTTCACTATAACATTTGAGAAAACATTTCATATAATTGCATATCTGATAGTCCATAACTGAAATAATATGATAATGTATGCCTGTAAGAAGCAGTCACAAACCAGCTAGACCAGGAACATTTAGTTACCAAGCTGAACACCACAAAGTCATTATTTTGGAGCTATTATCATAAGGTTTAGGCTATAATGTTACATTCATTTTGCAATCAACAGCCAGAGGGCTTAATATTTTATAGGAATCATATCACAGATAAACATTTACATTTACATTTTAGTCATTTAGCAGATGCTCTTATCCAGAGCGACTTACAGTTAGTGAATACCTATTTTTTTATACTGGCCCACCGTGGGAATCAAACCCACAACCCTGGTGTTGCAAACGCCATGCTCTATCAACTGAGCTACATCCCTGCCAGCCATTCCCTCCCCTACCCTGGACGACACTGGGCCAATTGTGCGCCGCCCATGAGTCTCCCGGTCGCGGCCGGCTGCGACAGAGCCTGGATTCAAACCAGGATCTCTAGTGGCACAGTTAGCACTGCGATGCAGTGCCTTAGACCACTGCGCCACTCAGACACCTATTGAGATACAGCCATTGACTACAAGGCTATGGGAATATGACTAACTAGTAAAATATAGCCGTCCAATTGTTCTTCACAGCACCCCTCTCCCTTTTGGCTGGTTAGCTAGGGACAAAATATCACTAGCCAGTTCATTTTTTGGTTCTAATACCTAATGACAAATGCATTTTATTTTGTACAGTTATCAAAGAAAACATTAACATCAAAATGAGAAGACGAGCTAAATAAATTAAGGTCGGGGTGCCTTGTAAGGATCTGATGGCAAGCGAGTAAACTGCCTCTTCCATCAATCCTATTAGCCAATGTTCAATCATTTAAGAATAAATTGGATGACCTAAGATTATGGTTATCCTACCAACAGGACATTAAAAACTGTAATATCTTCTGTTTCACCGAGTCGTGGCTGAACGACGACATGGACAACATGCAGCTAGCGGGCTATACGCTACATCGGCAGGATAGAACGGCTGACTCCGGTAAGACAAGGGGTGGCGGTCTGTGGATATTTGTAAACAACAGCTGGTGCACAAAATCAAATACTAAGGAAGTCTCAAGGTTTTGCTCGCCTGAGGTAGAGTATCTTATGATAAGCTGTAGACCACACTATTTACCAAGAGAGTTTTCATCTATATTTTTCATAGCTGTCTATTTACCACCACAAACCAATGCTGGCATTAAGATTGCACTGAATGAGCTGTATAAGGCCATAAGTGAACAGGAAAACGCTCATCCAGAGGCAAAGCTCCTAGTGGCCGAGACTTTAATGCAGGGAAACTTAAATCCGTTCTACCTAATTTCTACCAGCATGTTAAATGTGCAACCAGAGGAAAAAATAAACTCTAGACCACCTTTACTCCACACACAGAGATGCATACAAAGCTCTCCTTCGCCCTCCATTTGGCAAATCTGACCATAACTCTATCCTGATTATAAGCAAAAACTAAAACAGGATGCACCAGTCACTCGGTTAATAAAAAAGTGGTCAGATGACGCAGATGCTAAGCAACAGGACCATTTTGCCAGCACAGACTGGAACATGTTCCGGGATTCTTCAGATAGCATTGAGGAGTACACCACATCAAGGAACATGTTCCAGTCTGTGCTAGCAAAACAGTCCATCAGTCACTGGCTTCATCAATAAGTGCATCGTTGATGTCGTCCCCACAGTGACCGTACGTACATACCCCAACCAGAAGCCATGGATTACAGGCAACATCCGCACTGAGCTAAAGGGTAGAGCTGCCGCTTTCAAGGAGCGGGACTCTAACCCGTACGCTTATAAGAAATCCCACTATGCCTTCCGACGAACCATCAAACAGGCAAAGAGTCAATACAGGACTAAGATTGAATCGTACTACACCGGCTCTATCGCTCGTCGGATGTGGCAGGGCTTGAAAACTATTACGGACTACAAAGGGAAGCACAACCGCGAGCTGCCCAGTGACACAAGACTTCCAGACGAGCTAAACCACTTCTATGCTCGCTTCAAAGCAAGCAACACAGAAGCATAAATGAGAGCACCAGCTGTTCCGGATGACTATGTGATCACGCTCTCCGTAGCCAATGTGAGTAAGACTTTTAAACAGGTCAACATTCACAAGGCCGCAGGGCCAGACGGATTACAAGGACGTGTACTCCGAGCATGTGCTGACCAACTGGCAAGTGTCTTCACTGACATTTTCAACATGTACCTGACTGAGTCTGTAATACCAACATGTTTCAAGCAGACCACCATAGTCCCCGTGCCCAAGGACACTAAGATAACCTGCCTAAATGACTACCGACCCGTAGCACTGACGTCTGTAGCCATGAAGTGCTTTGAAATGCTGGTCATGGCTCACATCAACACCATTATCCCAGAAACCCTAGACCCACTCCAATTTGCATACCGCCCCCAACAGATCCACAGATGATGCAATCTCTATTGCACTCCACACTGCCCTTTCCCACCTGGACAAGAGGAACACCTACGTGAGAATGCTATTCATTGACTACAGCTCAGCATTTAACACCATAGTGCCCTCATCACTAAGCTAAGGATCCTGGGACTAAACACCTCCCTCTGCAACTGGATCCTGGACTTCCTGACGGGCCGCCCCCAGGTGGTAAGGGTAGGTAACAACACATCTGCCACACTGATCCTCAACACGTAGGCCCCTCAAGGGTGCGTGCTCATTCCCCTCCTGTACTCCCTGTTCACCCATGACTGCATGGCCAGGCACGACTCCAACACCATCATTAAGTTTGCTGACGACACAACAGTGGTAGGCCTGATCACCGACAACGATGAGACAGCCTATAGGGAGGAGGTCAGAGACCTGGCCGTGTGGTGCCAGGAAAACAACCTCTCCCTCAACGTGACCAAGACAAAGGATATGATTGTGGACTACAGGAAAAAAAAGAGGACTGAGCACAGCACTATTCTCATCGACGGGGCTGTAGTGGAACAGGTTGAGAGCTTCAAGTTCCTTGGTGTCCACATCACCAATGAACTATCATGGTCCAAACACACCAAGACAGTTGTGAAGAGGGCACGACAAAGCCTATTCCACCTCAGGGGACTGAAAAGATTTGGCATGGATACTCAAAAAATTCTACAGCTGCACCATCGAGAGCATCCTGACTGGTTGCATCACCGCCTGGTATGGCAACTGCTCGGCCTCTGACCGCAAGGCACTACAGAGGGTAGTGCGTACGGCCCAGTACATCACTGGGGCCAAGCTTCCTGCCATCCAGGACCTCTATACCAGACGGTGTCAGAGGAAGGCCTTCAAAATTGTCAAAGACACCAGCCACCCTAGTCATAGACTGTTCTCTCTGCTACGGCATGGCAAGCAGTACTGGAGTGCCAAGTCTAGGACCAAAATACTTCTCAACAGCTTCTACCCCCAAGCCATAAGACTCCTGAACAGCTAATCATGGCTACCCGGACTATTTGCACTGCCCCCCCACTCCAACCCCATCTTTGTACGCTGCTGCTACTCTGTTAATTATTTATGCATAGTCACTTTAACTCTACCCACATGTACATTTTACTTCAACTATCTCAACTAGCTGGTGCCCCCGCACATTGACTCTGCACCGGTACCCCCCTGTTTTTCTAGCCTCCCTACTGTTATTTTATTTTACTTCTGCTCTTTTTTTCTCAACACTTTTTTGTTGTTGTTTTCTTTTACTTTTTTATAAAAAAATTAATGCACTGTTGTTAAGGGCTGTAAGTAAGCATTTCACTGTAATGTCTGCACCTGTTGTATTCGGCGCATGTGGCCAATAAAATGTGATTTGATTTGATTTACCTCGCTGTGTTTTGGCTGACTGACTTGAACAACACAGGCACTGACTTGAACAACACAGGCTAGCTAGCCATCATAGTTAGCTAGCTAGGTGTATCTGAGGATACTTTTTTTTTAATCTCTGATTCACTTCATAATGCTTTCCATGTACTTTAAAAATATTGATGTCATTGGTCAGACAATATAAACTTTTACCTCAGAAATTGTCAACTCACTTTCAAGCTGATTCTACTTTTCAATTCTACTTGGCTTGGTAGCTAGGTAGCTCACCAGGTGTCAAAAGTTATTTTCACAGACTCATTTTATCAATCAGAAAAAATACTCTGAAATGTAAATATTATCATCACGTGAAAAGTTATATATAGTTTGTTACATTGATATTGTTGTCCATAAATGAGCCATTTTCGTGTTGAGTTTTTCCTTTTGAGAGAAATGCTAATTCCCGCCCCTTAACCCCTAAAACAGTCATATATCATTAATACAGACATTGTAACTTATCAAAAGAGGAGTTTTATGAAAAATAATGGTGATTGTAGCACAGCGATATTGACGTGACTGACAACAATCGGAAACATGTTTCCGATTTTTGAATGGACGGGCTGGAAAGGGTTAATAATATCAAAACTTACTATGAAGAATGTTCTTCAAAAACAAGTCCTTGAAACAGGCCTTATCCCCCAGTCCAGGTTGTGGCGATGGCAAGAAGGTTTGACAGAATGCAAGGTAGCATCTGCCACACTGTCAACTCCTTGTCCTTGGCACCGTTTACAGACAGAAACCTAAGCTACAAATAGAGAAAGTATTAGAAATGACACAATCTGTGGGGCCAGGGATACCCCCCCACATTCAAAAAATAAAATAAAATACAACAGTTGTAATAGTAGAATGCACAAGGTGAAATTTCGCAATTGGGTAGTGTATCATCAGTATTTCTCTTGTCATGTCAGGCATTGCATGCCTTAGAGAGGTATTTATAACTTGTCAGAAATGTCCAGAACAACTAGCCCATGTCAGCTAACGTTTTTTAGCTAGGTTTTTTTAAGCCCATAGATTTCGTTGTAATGTTCAAGTCACTCAATTATAACATGCATATATTAGACATTGTCAAATGTATCCAATTGCAAGAAAATAAACTTTAAAACTGCAACATTTTCTCTGCACCCCATGACAAAATGTGTAGAATTAATGTGTAGAATTACAAGAAATAAGCTTAAAACCTGCAAAATGTTCTCTCCGCCAACAAAAGGGGTGTGAACAGTTTGTGTCATTAACAGTGCTTGTGCCCATAGTAATAGATGTGGCACGGGATGTTCCCCAATGCTGGAAGTGGGGCCTGAATGAAAAGGTTTGGGAACCCTGGTCTAAGGCTCAAGCAAGGCAACAGTAAACATGTAGTCCCCCACAAATTATGCAGCACCCCCCTTGGGCCAATTGAGATATCGCGTGTGACTAACATATTTCAGTTCATTACTATAGCTCCAGCCTTGGGCCAAGCAGTGTAATTTTGTAAATGCCGGGTCTCTATGGCAAGTTGCATCATTCACCCAAGTTTCGTCAAGTGCTGTCTGAGGTATCGCATGTGACAATCATACAAACAAACTTGCAGACAAATGGAGACAGATCCACTGTCCCCTACCCAATTTCATCGTGGGGGACAATTACGTTAATACTGTGTAAAAAAAAAAAACAATAGGCAAAGTCTCATCTGGGCAAAGTGAATGTACATACCTCCATGGCTATCACCCACATGATGCTGTGGATAATACAATGCTGGGGCTGTCCACTAATCGAAAGACACACCAGATTACATGAATGAAGGGGCTTTTTTTCTCCTTAATTTACATATAAATGTTATTCAGTGTTGTTAGATAGCTAGGTAGCTAACTAACATTAGCAAACCATCTAACATTAGCAAGCTAGCTATCTAAGTACATCGACTAGCAAGGACACAATTAGATAGCAAACTAGCCAACGTATGCATTTACCATTATTTAGTTAGCTAGCAATGACCAAGTTAATATTTCTAGCTAGCTAGTTAGCTAGTTAACATTAGCAAGCCAGCTAACGCTAGCAAGTTGGCCAAGTAACTTTAAAGTAGGCTAGCTGACATTATTGTCCTCATCAAGATACACAAGTAAAACTACAAACAAATGAAGGAAAGCAGTAACGTTACTTACTTGAGCAAACAAACTTTGTATTCCAATCTGATGCACAAACAGATGAAAAAACAAAGACCGAGAAACAATTTCAAAGGCATTTGTTTGAAAAAAAACTAGCTAACTGTGACGAGTACTGAGTAAACGAAGAGGCAGGATGCAGACGCAGGAATTAACAAGGTCAAGGTTTACTTAAACAATGACAAAGATAGAATACACGACACGAAGCTAAACAATCACACACAACATCATAAGGAACGGTCTAGGACTAAATAGGGGTGGTGATGAGATGATAAGGTGCAGCTGCGCTGGAGGTGATTAGGGTGCGTTGGGTTTCCATTCGCTGGAGGGGAGCAACGGGAGGAGACGTGACAGTACCCCCCCACCCGGATGCGTGGCTCCAGCCGCTGGACATCGCCGGCCAGGAGGACGACCCCGAGGACGAGGAGCGGGAAGGTCGGCGACGGTGGAAGTCCCGAATTAGGTTGGGGTCCAGAACGTCCCCATCCGGAACCCAGCTCCTCAGGACCATACCCCTCCCAGTCCACCAGGTAATGGAGACGTCCCCCACGGAACCTGGAGTCCAGCAGGTCCCTCACCGCATACGCCGGACTCCCGGCAATGTCCAGGGGCGGAGGAGGCGTACGCGGGGGGACGGCTTCCGCCAGAGGACCATGAACCACCGGCCTGAGGAGAGACACATGAGTAGGTGAGACACGGTAGTGAGGGGGAAGGAGCAGCCGGTATGATACCTCATTTAACCGCCTGAGGACCTTAAACCGCCCCACAAACCGGGGGCTCAGTTTCTTGCAGGGCAGGCGGAGAGGGAGGTTTTTTGTGGAAAGCCAGACACGATTCACAGGCTGGAATACAGGGGCCTCACTGCGGTGGCAGTCGGCTTGGTCCTTCTGCCGACGAATGGCCCTCTGGAGATGGACATGGGCCGCGTGCCAAACCTGTCTGGCCTTGTGGAACCACTTGTTGACAGCGGGTGCATCGGTCTGGCTGGGTGTCCAAGGGGCAAGGGCTGGCTGGTACCCCAGGATGCACTGGAAGGGAGTGAGCCCTGTGGAGGAGTGAACGAGGGAGTTCTGGGCATATTCTGCCTAGGGAAGAAACCTCGCCCACTCACCCTGCCGGTCCTGACAGTGGCAACGAAGAAACCTCCCCAGCTCCTGGTTCATGCGCTCCACCTGCCCATTCAACTGAGGCCTACACCCAGAAGTGAGGCTGGCCGTGGCCCCGATCTTCTTCAGGAAAGCCTTGCACACTCTGGAGGTGAATTGGGGGCCATGGTCCGAGACGATGTCCTCCGGAAGTCCATAATGCCGGAAGACCTTTTGGAACAGGACCTCAGCATCCTGGAGAGCAGAAGGAAGACCAGTTAGAGGCAAAAAACGGCATGATTTCGAGAACCGATCTACTACCACCATGACTGTGGTGAAGCCGTCAGAACGTGGAAGATCGACAGTCTATGGACAGGTGTGACCAAGGTCGCTGAGGCACTGGGAGAGGAACAAGTTTGCCTGCCGGGGCATTCTGAGGTGTCTTCGTTTGGGCACATACGGATCAGGAGTTGACATAGCGGGAGACATAAGAAGCCAAGGTGGGCCACCAGTATTTTTGGGCTAGAGAATGTAGGGTGTGCTTAATACCAGAATGACCTGCCATAAGGGTAGTCTTCGCCCAGATCAGCAGGCGGTTACGGACACTGGTGGGTACATACACGCGCCCCGGAGGGGCGTTGGCAGGTGCTGGGTCCTCCTGAGCCGCAAGGCGGATGTCTTGGTCCACATCCCAAATGACAGGTGCTACGATGAGAGACGAGGGCAGGATAGCCCCCCCCCCCCGATCCTTCCTTTCTCCGATATGGTGCATCCTGGAGAGTGCGCCTTCACATTCTGGGATAATGGTCGGTAGGACAGAATGAATTGGAAGCGAGTGAGAAATTTGGCCCACCTGGCTTGACGAGAGTTCATCCGTTTCGCTGCCCGTATGTGCTCCCAATTCCGGTGGTCAGTAAGAATCCGGAATGGATGGACTGCGCCCTCCAGCCAGTGTCTCCATTCCTCCAGAGCGAGGACCACCGCCAACAGCTCCCTGTCTCCAACTCCATAGTTCCTCTCTGCGGGGGTAAGCTTTTTAGAGAAAAAAGGCACAGGGATATATTTTCTCTGGCTTACCATGCCGCTGGGAGAAGACCGCACCCATGCCCTCCTCCAATGCGTCCACCTTCAGGATGAAAGGACGAGATGCATCTGGGTGTTTTATGATGGGCGCTGTGGTGAACCTCTCCTTCAGCCTCTTGAAGGCAGTGTCAGACTCAGGGTTCCAGGCCAGCTTCTGTGGCCCACCCTTAAGGAGAAAGGTGAGTGGAGCGTCCGACTTCACTCCTTCCTTGAACAACCCCTGAGGACTGATCCGGTATCCCAGGAAGGAGATGGCCTGTTGGTGGATTTCGCATTTCTCCCCCTTCACCAACAGGCTGTGTTCCCGGAGGCAGAGTAGGACAGCTCGGATGTCCCTGACATGCTCCTCGAATGTAGCCGAGTAGATCAGGATATCGTCGATGCACACCACCACCTGTCTACTCAGCATTTCCTGGAACACGTCATTGACGAACGACTGGAACACAGAAGGTGCATTGGCGAGGCCGTATGGCATGACACAGTATTCATAGTGGCCTGAGGTAGTGCTGAATGCCGTCTTCCACTTGTCTCCTTCCCGGATTCGGATCAGGTTGTAGGCACTCCTCAGATCCAAATTGGTAAAGTACCGGGCCCCTCATAGCTGCTCGATGGCCGACACAACCAGAGGGAGGGGGTACCGGTACTTGGTGGTGACTGCATTCAGCCCCCTTTAGTCAATGTATGGTCTCAGTCCTCCATCCTTTTTCTCCACGAAGGAGAAGCTGGCAGAGGCAGGAGAGGTAGAGTGTCTGATGAAACCCTGTTTCAGGATCTCCGCCTCATACTTCTCCATGGCCTCAGTCTCCGCCATGGAAAGGGGGTAAATGCTACTCGTCGGGAAGTGTTGTCCCTCCAGCAGGTCAATGGTGCAGTCCCAGGGCCTGTGAGGAGGAAGACATGTAGCCTTTACTGAAGAGAAGACATCGGAGAGATATGCGTACTCACGTGGAATGTTGGGCTGCAGGGCGGACTCCGGACTCTCCACTGACATGGAACAACAAACCACCGGCAGGCAGGTCTTCCGGAATGAGGTAGACCAAGCTGTGATCCTCTTGGTGCTCCAATTGATGGTGGGGTTGTGTAGTGTGAGCCAGGGCAATCCCAAGAGTGGGTGACGTGACAATGTGGAATGACAGCTCCTCGTGGTGCTCCGGTAGTGTGGGAATGGTGATGGGGATGGGGAGAGTGACGTGCGTAATGGTGCCTGATCCAAGGGTTTATTGTCCAGTGAGATGACGTGTAGCGGAGATGGCAGTGGCACTGTGGGCAACCCCCATTCTGAGACCAGCTCCCTATCTATAAGGTTCCCCGCTGATCCGGAATCTAAAACAATGGTTTTGTGATAGGAGCTGACGTAACACTCACGGAGCAGCGACGGGAGTCATACCGCCTAGATAGGGAGCCGCCAGGAGATCTGTGGTCCGTGGTGGTGTGGGGGGGTGCTGCCCACCTCCATGGGTGAGGACTCGGAAGCAGGGCGGCTTCCATAGCTCAGATGGGGTGAGCGTCAAGACGGGAGGTGTTGGGAACGCCGTCTCTCTCTCAACATGTCGTCAAGATGGATTGACGTGGTGAGGAGGGTATCAAGGTCCATCTCGTCGTCCCGACATGCGAGTTACGTTTTGATGTCCTCCCGTAAGCCTCTCGCTCATTCCAGCCGGAAAGACGCCGCCACCGTGCAAAAGCTCAGAGCGTACTCGGACGCGGGCCCCTCTCTCTGTTGTAGATGGAGGAGACGCTCACCCCCGTCCTTTCCCTTCGTGGGATGGTCAAATACCGCCCTGAACCGAGCTAGGAAGGTGGGTTAGGGTAGTGCCACTGCCTCCTCTCCTTCCCAGACTGCTGTGGCCCAATCCAGCGCCTTCCCTTTAAGTAGCGAAATCACCAGCGCTATCCTGGCTTGGTCAGATGGATATGCCCCAGGCTGATGCGCCAGATAAAGTGAAACCTGTAGTAGGAAGCCGCTACATTTAGTAGTTTTACCGTCAAAGCGCTCCCATAGGGCAAGGGTTCCCACAGAAATGGGTGATAGCCCGGGAACAGGTGGATTGGCGGCACTCGCCGCTCCCTGAGGTGGAACCGGAGCGCTGGGCAGATTATGCAGAGTTTGGAGCACGTCCTGCATGGCGGCGTTCAACTGGGCAAGCTGCTGCTGGTGCTGGTCGAGGCACTGGGAAACTCCTGCTGCATCCATTTTCGTTTGGTGTGTGGTTCTGTGACAAGTACTGAGTATACGAAGATGCAGGACGCAGACGCAGGAATTAACAAGGTCATGGTTTACTTAACATTTTACAATTACATTTTAGTCATTTAGCAGACGCTCTTATCCAGAGCGACTTACAGCAGCAATTAGGGTTAAGTGCCTTGCTCAAGGGCACATTTACATCATTTAGCAGACGCACTTATCCAGAGCGACTACAAATTGGTGCATTCACCCTATAGCCAGTGGGATAACCACTTTACAATTATACTTTTTTTTATTTTTATTTTTTTGGGGGGGGGTAGAAGGATTACTTTATCCTATCCCAGGTGTTCCTTAAAGAGGTGGGGTTTCAAATGTCTCCGGAAGGTGGTGAGTGACTCCGCTGTCCTGGCGTCGTGAGGGAGCTTGTTCCAACATTGGGGTGCCAGAGCAGCGAACAGCTTTGCCTGGGCTGAGCGGGAACTATGCTTCCGCAGAGGAAGGGGAGCCAGCAGGCCAGAGGTGGATGAACGCAATGCCCTCGCCTGGGTGTAGGGACTGATCAGAGCCTGAAGGTACGGAGGTGCCGTTCCCCTCACTGCTCCATAGGCAAGCACCATGGTCTTGTAACGGATGCGAGCTTCAATTGGAAGCCAGTGGAGTGTGCGGAGGAGGGGGGTGACGTGAGAGAACTTGGGAAGGTTGAACACCAGACGGGCTGCGGCATTCTGGATGAGTTGTAGGGGTTTAATGGCACAGGCAGGGAGCCCAGCCAACAGCGAGTTGCAGTAATCCAGACGGGAGATGACAAGTGCCTGGATTAGGACCTGTGCCGCTTCCTGTGTAAGGCAGGGTCGTACTCTCCGAATGTTGTAGAGCATGAACCTGCAGGATCGGGTCACCGCCTTGATGTTGGCGGAGAACGACAGGGTGTTGTCCAGGGTCACGCCATGGCTCTTCGCACTCTGGGAGGAGGACACAACGGAGTTGTCAACCGTGATGGTGAGATCATGGAACGGGCAGTCCTTCCCCGGGAGGAAGAGCAGCTCCGTCTTGCCAGGGTTCAGCTTGAGGTGGTGATCCGTCATCCATACTGATATGTCGGCCAGACATGCAGAGATGCGATTCGCCAACTGGTTATCAGAAGGGGGAAAGGAGAAGATTAGTTGTGTATCGTCAGCGTAGCAATGATAGGAGAGGCCATGTGAGGATATGACAGAGCCAAGTGACTTGGTGTATAGGGAGAAAAGGAGAGGGCCTAGAACTGAGCCCTGGGGGACACCAGTGGTGAGAGCACGTGGTGCGGAGACAGCTTCTCGCCACGCCACTTGGTAGGAGCGACCGGTCAGGTAGGACGCAATCCAGGAGTGAGCCGCGCCGGAGATGCCCAGCTCGGAGAGGGTGGAGAGGAGGATCTGATGGTTCACTGTATCAAAGGCAGCAGACAGGTCTAGAAGGACAAGAGCAGAGGAGAGAGAGTTAGCTTTAGCAGTGCGGAGAGCCTCCATGACACAGAGAAGAGCAGTCTCAGTTGAATGACCAGTCCTGAAACCTGACTGGTTTGGATCAAGAAGGTCATTCTGAGAGAGATAGCAAGAGAGTTGGCTAAAGACGGCACGCTCAATAGTTTTGGAAAGAAAAGAAAGAAGGGATACTGGTCTGTAGTTGTTGACATCAGTGGGATCGAGTGTTGGTTTTTTGAGAAGGGGTGCAACTCTCGCTCTCTTGAAGACGGAAGGGACATGGCCAGCGGTCAAGGATGAGTTGATCAGCGAGGTGAGGTAGGGGAGAAGGTCACCGGAGATGGTCTGGAGAAGAGAGGAGGGGATGGGGTCAAGCGGGGAAGGTTGTTGGGCGGCCTGCAGTCACTAGTCGCAAGATTTTATCTGGAGAGAGAGGGGAGAAAGAAGTCAAAGCATAGGGTAGGGCAGTGTGAGCAGGACCAGCAGTGTCATTAGACTTAACAAACGAGGATCGGATGTCGTCAACCTTCTTTTCAAAGTGGTTGACAAAGTCATCCACAGAGAGGGAGGAGGGGGGAGGGGGGGGGGGAGCAAGAGAAATAACAAAGATAGAATACATGACACGAAGCTTAACAATCACACACAACATCATAAGGAACAGTCCAGGGCTAAATAGGGGTGATGATGAGATGATGAGGTGCAGGTGCATTGGGTTTCCATTCCGGTGTTGCCAAGGTGGTGCGCTCAGACCGGTGGCTCAGGAGACCGGTGAATCAGAGCGCCGGAGGGGAGCAATGGGAGGAGACGTGACACTAGCTAGCTAACGTAATGAGGTTCATTGTCTGATCCACTCTCTCCATGATTCAAAATCCAGGCTACCTAACGTTAGCTGGTGCTCTATCTATATTGACTTGAATGGGTGCCGCTAGCGTATCATTTGATAGGTATTTCAACATTTTGGGTGGTGCTAAATATAAACAATTAAACTGTTCTTCAGTTCTAAAAGCCTGTGACGCTTTCTTTTCACCATTCTTCTTGCTACTAGTGGTGGGAAAAGTACACAATTATCATACTTTAGTAAAAGTAAAGATGCCTTAATAGAAAATGACTCAAGTAAAAGTGAAAGTTACCCAATAAAATACTATTTGAGTAAAAGTTTTTGTTTAAAATATACTTAAGTATCAAAAGTAAATGAAATTGCTAAAATATACTTAAGTGTCAAAAGTAAAAGTATAAATAATTTCAAATTCCTTATGTTAAGCTATCCAGATGGAAAAAAATGTTGGATAGCCAGGAGCACACTCCAACACTCCGACATCATTACAAACCAAGCGTTTCTGTTTAGTGAGTCCGCCAGATCAGAGGCAGTAGGGAAGACCAGGGATGTTCTCTTGATAAGTGTGTGAATTGGACCATTTTCCTGTCCTGCTAAGCATTCTAAATGTAACGAGTACTTTTGGATGTCAGGGAAAATGTATGGAATAAAAAGTAAATTATTTGACTTACGAATTTAGTGAAGCAAAAGTAAAAGTTGCCAATAATATAAATAGTAAAGTAAAGTACAGATACCCAAAAAAACTTTGGAAGTAGTACTGTTAAGTATTTTTACTTAAGTACTTTGCGCCACTGATGGTGTGCTTTTGATCAATAGACTGTCAGCTTTCAGAATATATCAAGTTTGATTTAGCATGTTTTCTATTCTCTACCACGAACAAAGTGAAACTTGTCACCATTTCAGAAGGAGGTTGTGGGAGGACACTGCCCTTATATGGAAGGCTTGAGCTTCCGCGATGTAGGTCACACCAGAGATTGTATATTTTGAACGTTTAAGCGGATATACTGCATTTCTATACAATTTAAAAACTTTAAAATGATATTTAGAGAACAGCAAAATCAAGCAGAAATTACCCCAGCCATTGTCATCTTGGACTGCTGTAGGTTAATTTACCTCAGTCGATCTACAAAACATAGCTGATTAGCTATGCAATTGTAATGTTATTCCCCTGAAAGTGGGGAAATATGAAAAAATATTCAAATGGACAGGTAGCATCAGCGACTGTTCAGTCAGTTGTAATGATGAATTGCATAAAATCATCAACTCTTTACATAGATACAGTATCTCTTTTCTCAAATTACATAGCATTCACATTTGTATTCCACACAAACAGACATCAATGGAGCACACAGATCATCGTATTATCACATTCACATGAATTAATAGAATATTACTTACGATTCTGTATTAATATTAGTGATGTAGTGGGGGGAAAAAGGTGGGTAATGGGTAAACTGTAAACTCCAGTGGGTGATCGAGATAGACAAACAACCACCGATATAAACAAAAACGTATTACATTTTAAAAACTGTATTGTTTGCCATTTTGAGTGCATTTTAATGTAGGCCTTTAGGGAAGATATGCCATGTGGAGATGTTCATATTGAGACACATTCTTTTTTAAAAGTTCGTAGCTTGTTTGATAAGA
Source organism: Coregonus lavaretus (assembly GCF_964263955.1). NCBI lineage: Eukaryota > Metazoa > Chordata > Actinopteri > Salmoniformes > Salmonidae > Coregonus > Coregonus lavaretus. Next base: position 44,024,180 of record NC_140008.1, on the reverse strand, counting down.
TTAGTACATATTTTCTCAGGGGACCCCGGAAGGTAGAGGGCTGCATTCCTCCAGGGGACCTGCAGTTCCCAACAGAGATCATTGCAGACTGGTCAACATTTTTCCTGCTGCGTGCGGGAACAGGCAGTCAGACAGATGATTTTGGGATTCAAATATTTTGTTGTCCCACAGATTATTTGGAAACATATATCTTTCTGCTTTGTATGCGTTAGCCTAAGCCTACCTATTGTATTAAAAGCACCTATTTTTCACTCAGAATTTGTTTCTACACTACCTCTCCTCTCCAGTTGGGCGTGCCAGTTCAAGTGTGCCTAGTATGTGTGGTCTCATTTAAATAGAGTAGGCGGCCTACGTGGATGGAGAATCACATGGCAGTTAACTTAATTAAATATGAAATTAACTTAAATATGATTAGACTGTAGTTTACTACAGTGTCTGTAAATAAATATTGATAATCAAATGAAATCAAATTTGATTGGTCTCATACATGTTAGCAGATGTTATTGCGGATGTAGCGAAATGCTTGTGTTTCTAGCTCCGACATTACAGTAATATCTAACAATTTCACAACATATACCCAATACACACAAATCTAAGTAAAGCAATGGAATTAAGAATATATAAATATATGGACGAGCAATGTCAGAGCGGCATAGACTAAGTAGAATAGTATAGAATGCAGTATATACATTTACATTACTGTTACATTTACATTTTACATTTTAGTCATTTAGCAGACGCTCTTATCCAGAGCGACTGTCACGGTTTCGGCCGAGGCTGCCTCTCTTCCTTGCTCGGGCAGGCTTCGGCGTTCGTCGTCTCCGGAATACTAGCTGCCACCGTTGCATGTTTCTATGTTCGTTTGCTTTTGTCTGATTGTTGTTACACCTGTTATCGTTTAGTGTAATTAGTGTCCTATAAGTTCTCGTTGTGTTTGTCTAGTGTTGTGTGTGACTGTTTGACTGTCGTGCCGGTAGGCTGTTATTCTACTGTTTGCTCGGTTGAGCTATTTCTCCATATTGTTTGGAGGGTTTTGTCGCAACTGTTAGTGCGCCCGTTATTTTCGCCTACGTGCGGAGTTTTGCCTCAGGGCATTTTATTCGTGCTTGTTTTTGTTGTGCATCTACTAAAGTCTGTTGGACTAACGTTCTGCGTCCTGCGCCTGATTCCACCACCACACCCACCTATATCATCATTGACAGAATCACACACCAGCTCGAATGGAATCAGCAGGAGCCGCAGCAGCACAGGCGACGCTGGAGGACAGGGTCCGCGAGCAGAATGACCAGATCCTGCGGATGGGGTCCGCACTGCAGGAGGTGATCACCACCATCCGAGGCTGGGAGACCCGAGGGACACCTACACCACCATCTTCCCTGCCCGCACCATCGGCAAGTCAGCCCATTCCCGCTCCGGAACCCAGAGGAGTTCGACTCTCGCTCCCGAGGGCCTACGATTGGACCGCTGCCGGGTGTCAGGGATTCCTTCTCCAGGTGGAGCTTTACCTGGCCACCGTGCACCCGGCGCCCTCGGGACACGAGAGTGTGTCTGCCCTGATCTCCTGCCTTTCCGGTAAGGCGTTGGAATGGGCCAACGCAGAGTGGAGGAGAATAGACGCTACCACCATCACCTACGACGAGTTCTCCCGCCGCTTCAGGGCGGTGTTTGACTATCCCCCGGAGGGGAAAGTGGCGGGGGAGCATCTGTTCTGCCTCCGGCAGGGGAAGAGGAGTGCCCAGGAGTTCGCCTTGGAATTCCGTACTCTAGCGGCGGATGCAGGGTGGAATGAGCGGGCCCTCATTGATCACTATCGATGTAGTCTACGTGAGGACGTCCGTAGGGAGCTGGCCTGTAGGGACACCAGCCTCTCGTTCGACCAGTTGGTCGACATGTCCATCAGGCTGGATACCCTGCTAGCTACACGCGGACGTCCCGAGGGGGGTCCGTCCATTTCACCCTCCAGCGCCTCCGAGCTTTGCCCCATGGAGCTCGGTGGCGCTGGCGCTAGAGAGAGGAGGGGTCGGATTACGAGGGGGTCCATCTCCTGCACCAACTGTGGTCGGGGAGGACACACCGCGGCTAGGTGTTGGGGATGGCCTCCTAGGGGAGAAGACGACAGGTCCCGCACTGGGGAGTCCTTCCAGGTGAGGAGGCGCCCCACTCACCCAGAGCTCTCTGTTGCACACTTCTGTATACCTGTGCATTTTCCACAGGTAGCACCTCATTCCCAGCATAAGGCGCTGGTAGATTCAGGCGCAGCTGGGAATTTTGTTGATAAGGAATTTTGTTTAGCCTTAGGGATTCCCCTTCTCCCTGTTGACGTCCCCTTCCCTGTTCATGCCCTAGATAGCCGTCCGTTGGGTGCGGGCTTGATCAGGGAGGTCACGGCGCCACTTAGGATGTGTGCGCAGAGGGGTCATCAGGAGATGATCCAGCTATTTCTGATCGACTCGCCTGCGTATCCGGTGGTGCTGGGCATGCCCTGGTTGAGTACCCATAACCCATCTATTTCGTGGCAGGAGAGGGCTCTGATGGAGTGGTCTGCCCAGTGTGTGGGTCGATGTTTAGGCGTTTCCATAGGGGCTACCTCGGTGGAGAGTCCAAACCAGGTGCCCGCATTGCACGTTCCCCCTGAGTATGGGGATTTGGCTATTGTGTTCAGTAAGTCGAGGGCGACGCAGTTGCCTCCCCATAGGCAGGGAGATTGTGCGATAGACCTCCAGGCAGGAGCTGCGCTCCCACGGAGCCATGTGTATCCTCTGTCTCAGGAGGAGAAGAGAGCTATGGAGACTTACATAGACAAATCTCTGAGACAAGGATACATACGGCCTTCCACTTCCCCTGCGTCCTCTAGTTTCTTTTTTGTGAAGAAAAAGGATGGTGGGTTACGCCCGTGCATTGATTACCGTGGTCTCATTCAGATCACGGTGAAGTACAGTTATCCACTCCCGCTGATTGTGACCATGACGGAGTCATTGCACGGGGCGCGTTTCTTCACTAAATTAGATCTCAGGAGCGCGTACAACTTGGTGCGCATTAGGGGGGGCGATGAATGGAAGACAGCCTTTAGTACCACCTCGGGCCATTACGAGTATCTTGTCATGCCATACGGGTTGATGAATGCTCCTTCAGTTTTCCAATCATTCGTGGATGAGATCTTCAGGGACATGCAGGGGCAGGGGGTGGTCGTGTACATAGATGACATTCTCGTGTACTCGCCTACCCGAGTCGAGCATGTGGCCCTGGTGCGCCGAGTGTTGCGGAGGCTGTTGGAGCACGACCTGTATGTCAAGGCAGAGAAGTGTCTGTTTTTCCAGGAGTCGGTTTCCTTTTTGGGTTATCAGTTGTCTGCGTCAGGGGTGAAGATGGAGGTAGACCGGGTGTCAGCCGTGCGTAATTGGCAAACGCCAACCACTGTGAAGGAGATGCAGCAGTTTTTGGGGTTTGCGAATTACTACCGGAGGTTTATCCGGGGTTTTGGACAGGTGGCAGCTCCCATAACGTCTGTTTTGAAGGGGGGTCCGGTGCGTCTGCAGTGGTCAGCCGAGGCGGACAGGGCGTTTGGGAGGCTGAAGGACCTGTTTACCTCGGCCCCGGTGCTGGCGCATCCGGATCCCTCTTTGCCATTTCAGGTAGAGGTGGACGCGTCAGAGGCCGGTATAGGAGCCGTGCTTTCGCAACGGTCCGGCGCGCCACCTAAACTCCGCCCCTGTGCTTTTTATTCCAAGAAGCTCAGTCCGGCGGAGCGAAACTATGATGTAGGGGACAGGGAGCTGTTAGCCGTGGTACAGGCCCTAAAGGTGTGGAGGCACTGGCTTGAGGGGGCTCAACACCCTTTCCTCATTTTGACGGACCACCGTAACCTGGAGTACATCCGGGCAGCGAGGAGGCTGAACCCTCGCCAGGCGAGGTGGAATATGTTTTTGACCCGGTTCACATTTAAGATCACGTACATCCCTGGGTCACAGAATAGTAAGGCAGACGCACTGTCTCGGCGGTAAGACACGGAGGAGAGGTCCGTGGAGCCCACTCCCATACTGCCGGAGTCTTGTCTGGTGGCACCGGTAGTGTGGGAGGTCGATGCTGAACTCGAGCGGGCGTTACGCACCGACCCTAGTCCACCTCAATGCCCGGAGGGTCGGAAGTACGTTCCGCTCGAGGTTCGGGATCGATTGAATTATTGGGCTCACACGTCACCCTCCTCTGGACACCCTGGTATCGGCCGGACAGTTCACTGTCTTAGTGCCAAGTACTGGTGGCCCACGTTGGCGAGGGATGTGAGGGTTTATGTTTCCTCCTGCTCGGTGTGCGCCCAGTGTAAGGCGCCTAGACATCTGCCTAGGGGTATGTTATTGCCCCTGCCCGTTCCACAACGACCATGGTCTCACCTCTCGGTGGATTTCCTCACTGACCTTCCTCCTTCACAGGGGAATACCACTATACTGGTCGTTGTGGACCGGTTTTCTAAGGCCTGTCGTTTGCTCCCTATGCCGGGCCTTCCTACTGCCCTGCAAACCGCCGAAGCACTATTCACCCATGTGTTCCGGCACTACGGGGTACCCAAGGATATTGTGTCTGATCGAGGTCCCCAATTTACCTCCAGAGTCTGGAGAGCTTTCATGGAGCGGTTGGGGGTCTCGGTGAGCCTCACCTCGGGTTACCACCCGGAGAGTAATGGGCAGGTGGAACGTGTGAACCAGGATGTGGGTAGGTTTCTTAGAACATACTGCCAGGACCGGCCGGAGGAGTGGGCAAGGTACGTTCCCTGGGCCGAAATGGCCCAGAATTCCCTACGCCATTCCTCCACTAACCTAACCCCTTTCCAATGTGTGTTAGGTTACCAGCCGGTTCTGGCACCTTGGCAGCAGAGCCAGATCGAGGCTCCTGCGGTGGATGAGTGGGTGCGGCGCTCGGAGGAGACATGGAACGCTGCACACGTCCACCTGCAGCGGGCCCTCCGTCGTCATGAGGCGAGCGCCAATCTCCACCGCAGTGAGGGACCGGTGTACGCACCTGGTGATCGAGTCTGGCTCTCTACCAGAAACCTGCCCCTCCGCCTGCCCTGTCGGAAAATGGGTCGGCGGTTTGTAGGGTCATTTAAAGTCCTGAGAAGATTGAACGAGGTGTGTTACAAATTACAACTACCTGTTGAGTATAAAAGTATTAACCCCTCGTTCCATGTGTCGCTTCTCAGGCCGGTGGTAGCTGGCCCACTGCAAGAAAGTGAGATCAGGGAGACTCCTCCGCCCCCATTGGACATCGAGGGGGCACCGGCATACTCCATGCGGTCCATTTTGGATTCGAGACGTCGGATGGGGGGTCTTCAATATCTAGTGGAGTGGGAGGGGTACGGCCCGGAGGAACGGTGCTGGGTGCCGAGGAGAGACATTTTGGACCCGTCTCTCCTGACGGAATTCCATCGTGGGCACACGACGCACCCTGCTCCGCGTCCTCCTGGTCGTCCCCGAGGCCGGAGTCGGTGCACGTCTGGAGCCACGCGTCAAGGGGGGGGGTACTGTCACGGTTTCGGCCGAGGCTGCCTCTCTTCCTTGCTCGGGCAGGCTTCGGCGTTCGTCGTCTCCGGAATACTAGCTGCCACCGTTGCATGTTTCTATGTTCGTTTGCTTTTGTCTGATTGTTGTTACACCTGTTATCGTTTAGTGTAATTAGTGTCCTATAAGTTCTCGTTGTGTTTGTCTAGTGTTGTGTGTGACTGTTTGACTGTCGTGCCGGTAGGCTGTTATTCTACTGTTTGCTCGGTTGAGCTATTTCTCCATATTGTTTGGAGGGTTTTGTCGCAACTGTTAGTGCGCCCGTTATTTTCGCCTACGTGCGGAGTTTTGCCTCAGGGCATTTTATTCGTGCTTGTTTTTGTTGTGCATCTACTAAAGTCTGTTGGACTAACGTTCTGCGTCCTGCGCCTGATTCCACCACCACACCCACCTACATCATCATTGACAGAGACTTACAGTTAGTGAGTGCATACATTTTTATTTTTTATACTGGAATCGAACCCACAACCCTGGCGTTGAAAATGCCATGCTCTACCAACTGAGCTACATCCCTGCCGGCCATTCCCTCCCCTACCCTGGACGACGCTGGGCCAATTGTGCGCCGCCCCATGGGTCTCCCGGTCGCGGCCGGCTACGACAGAGCCTGGATTCGAACACATGAGATGAGTAATGCAAGATATGTAAACATTATTAAAGTGACTAGTGTTCCATTTATTAATGTGGCCAGTGAAATGATAATCTATGTATATAGGCAGCAGCCTCTAATGTGAAGGCTATGTGACAGTCTGATGGCCTTGAGACAGAAGCTGTTATTCAGTCTCTCGGTCCCAGCTTTGATGCACCTGTACTGACCTCACCTTCTGGATGATAGCGGGGTGAACAGGCAGTGGTTGTTGTCTTTGATTATCTTTTTGGCCTTCCTGTGACATCGGGTGCTGTAGATGCCCTGGAGGGCAGACCGCACCACCCTCTGGAGAGCCCTGCGGTTGCGGGCGGTGCATTTGCCGTACCAGGCGGTGATATGGCCCGACAGGATGCTCTCAATTGTGCATCTGTAAAGGTTTGTGAGGGTTTTAGGTGCCAAGCCAAATTTCTTCAGCCTCCTGAGGTTGAAGAGGCGCTGTTGTGCCTTCTTCATCACACTTTCTGTGTGGGTGGACCATTTCAGTTTTGTCAGTGATGTGTATGCCGAGGAACTCGAAGCTTCCATCTTCTCCACTGCGGTCCCATCGATGTGGATAGGGGGGTGCTCCCTCTGCTGTTTCCTGAAGTGGAGGACACTCAACCATCGTGAGTCGAAGTGCAATAAAAAAAATATACATAATTGAAAACTAAAAGGCACCACGTGCATAGGTTAGGCTACTATGGTGTGCGAGCTTTACGCCTTTTCATTTTCAGTAAGTATTGATTACCCATTTATTTGTCTCATAAAATTGTCCTCCTAAAAGTGTTGCTGTCATCATTCTTGCTGCTTCAAATTCAGTAACCACACCTGTGAGATCAGGTGTGCGTGTGGTCTCAAGTAAATAGAGTAGGCTATAGCTTATGCATGGGCAGAGAAGCACGAGGCAGTTATCTTTCCTAGGAAATGCGCTTCCTAAATATGATTAAGCTATAGTTTACAACATCGCTTAGAAATAAATATTGATCACCCATATTTCTCCATCTGAAAATCTTCCCACTCTTAAAAGGTAGGCTATAAAAATTGCTCAAGAGATAATGCAAGTCTCTCTAACTTTGCTCTCTTTAAACTACATCTAGCACATTAGCTGATATAATAATAGTATAACGGGCCACGTGAGAATGTCTGGTAATTTAATCTATTTCTGAAGTTATTTTTGTGCATTTGATATTGTCTAAAGAGCGCAAAATTGCAAGGACCATGGCTGGCAATTGAGCTGCATCACATATGCCTAAAATAACACTGCAGGACAGCAGTTTGGTTTGGGACCAGTTGGGTGGAAGTCAGACAGAAATCCCTAAGGGTGCAGGCTGGGTGCAGTATGAAAAGCTGCAGGGAGCGGGATGAAGAAGTCAGTCCTGTGCAGACCTGTACCACATGGGGTCCCAACCACAACTTTGGGAACCACTGTGCTAATCTCTCTCTCTGCTTGCTTCCACTCTTTCTCTTCTTCCTCCTGCATGCATTGCAGCCTGCCTAAGTCTCACCATTGAGCGCCACACCACTGTCTGTCTCAGTAGCCTACTCTCTGTAAAGCAAAGTTATTATGAACACTTAGTAACCTATTTTTTGCTCCTGCTGAGGTATGCTCCGTTTAAAGTTAGCTTCTTACTTCATCCTTCTAGCTGGCTAAGTATTACTAGACAGAGCCCTTCAACATTACTGTAATAGAAGTCTCGGCCCGCAGCTAGCCACCTGACTGACAAATCTATAAGCGACTATTTACCAGTGCACTCATTCTCCGAGAGTCGCTTTTTGTTTGTTTGGGGGATGTCTGTAGACAAGGCAGGAGTCACAGGACGGTTTTAAAAAATGTATTTTGTCTGGCATTTCACAAAGACACTGTCAGCAGCATCTCTATTTGCCTACTAGAGCCGACTTCAAGTTGTGGTATTTCGTCTCGGGTCCTCTGGCTGTGCTGTGGGGGTGGAGTTAGCCGTTTGAGAGAGTGCTGCTAAAAAGGCAAATCCAGAAGGCAAATCCGGGGGACGCAGGCAAACATAAGAACAAACCCCTGTTCATGATTCCATTCATTCTCAAAGAGGCAGGCGCAGTGGGTTATGTCACATTCTACATTAGTGATTGTGTCACACAGTTATGCCACATTTATGAACCCTTTATAAAGCATGACATACGGTTATAGAGGTTTGTAAAACATTAGGAAGGCTTTATGAAGTCTTTATAAGCTGAACATCATTTAAAGCAGGAGCGATTTGGTCTATTGTGTACAAAATCTATGTATACCCATGAGATAATAAGGCCTAGTAGGATGCAAATGCACATGATGGTAACGGGCCATTGGCCACACCCCCATGCCAATTGGCCACAAATGATTGAAAATGCAAATAAATTTGGCACACATGCTCAAAGATATGATTCTAGCTAACCTATAATAATATAATAATAATAAGCCATTTAGCAGACACTTTTATCCAAAGCGACTTCCAGTCATGTGTGCATACATTTTTACGTATGGGTGGTCCCGGGGATCGAACCCACTACCCTGGCGTTACAAGCACCATGCTCTACCAATTGAGCTACAGAGGACCACATTGAGCTACAGGGGACCACATTGAGGACCACATTGAGCTACAGAGGACCACCTGTAAAGTATGGTTGAGTTTGACCACATTGTGGCGTTGTTAACATTATTAAAGTGACTAGTGTTCCATTTCTTAAAGTGGCCAGTGATTTCAATAGACAGCAGCAGCCTCTAATGTGCTAGTGATGGCTATTTAACAGTCTGATGCCTTGAGATATAAGCTGTTTTTGATTCTCTCGGTCCCAGCTTTGATGCACCAGTACTGACCTCGTCTTCTGGATTATAGCGGGGTGAACAGGCATTGGCTCGGGTGGTTGATGTCCTTGATGATCTTTTTGGCCTTCCTGTGACATCGGGTGCTGTAGGTGTCTTGGAGGGCGTGTAGTTTGTCCCCGGTAATGCGTTCGGCAGACCGCACCACCCTCTGGAGAGCCCTGCGGTTGCGGGCATTGCAGTTGCCGTACCAGATGGTGATACAGCCCGACAGGATGCTCTCAATTGTGCTTCTGTAAAAGATTGTGAGGGTTTTAGGTACCAAGCCGAATTTCTTCAGCCTCCTGAGGCTCTGTTGCGCCTTCTTCACCACACTGTCTGCGTGGGTGGACCATTTCAGTTTGTCGGTGATGTGTACACCAAGGAACTTGAAGCTTTCCACCTTCTCCACTGCGGTCCCGTCGATGTGGATAGGGGGGTGCACCCTCTGCTGTTTCCTGAAGTCCAGGATCATCTCCTTTGTTTTGTTGATGTTGAGTGAGAGATTACTTTCCTGGCACCACACTTCCAGGGCCCTCACCTCCTCCCTGTAGACGGTCTCGTCATTGTTGGTAATCAAGCCTACTAATAATAATATGACATTTAGCAGACGCTTTTATCCAAAGCGTCTTACAATCATGCGTGCATACATTTTTACGTACGGGTGGTCCCGGGGATCGAACCCACTACCCTGGCGTTACAAGCACCGTGCTCTACCAATTGAGCTACAGAGGACCACTACTGTACCACTGTTGTGTCGTCTGCAAACTTGATGATTGAGTTGGAGGCGTGCTTGGTCACTCAGTCATTGGTGAACAAGGAGCACAGGAGGGGGCTGAGCACGCACCCTTGTGGGGCCCCAGTGTTGAGGATCAGCGAAGTGGAGATGTTGTTTCCTATCTTCACCACCTGGGGGCGGCCCATCAGGAAGTCCAGGACCCAGTTGCACAGGGCAGGGTTCAGACCCAGGGCCTCGAGCTTAATGAGGAGCTTGGAGGGTACTATGGTGTTGAATGCTGAGCTATAGTCAATGAACAGCATTCTTACCTAGGTATTCCTCTTGTCCAGATGGGATACGGCAGTGTGCAGTGTGATGGCGATTGCATCGTCTGTGGATCTATTGGGGCGGTAAGCAAATTGAAGTGGGTCTAGGGTGACAGGTAAGGTAGAGGTGATATGATCCTTGACTAGTCTCTCAAATTATTCCATGATGACAGAAGTGAGTGCTATGGGGCGATAGTCATTTAGTTCAGTTACCTTTGCTTTCTTGGGTACAGGAACAATGGTGGCCATATTGAAGCATGTGGGAACAGCAGACTGGGAAAGGGAGAGATTGAATATGTCCGTAAACACACCAGCCAGCTGGTCTGCGCATGCTCTGAGGACGCGGCTAGGGATGCCGTCAGGCTTGCGGGGGTTAACATGCTTAACATGCTTAAATGTCACTACAGGTAATTGTATGTGTGGGGTACAGAGATAAGGTAGTCTTTAAAAAATCCAGTTAATGCACAGAGTCCATGCAATTTATTATGTGACTTGTTAAGCACATTTTTACTCCTGAACTTATTTAGGCTTGCCATAACAAAGGAGTTGAATACTTTTTGACTCAAGACATTTCAGCTTTTCATATTTTATGAATTTCTAAATTGTCTAAAAACATAATTCTACTTTGACATTATTGGGTATTGTGTATAGGCCAGTGACACAAAATCACAATTTAATCAATTTTAAATTCAGGCTGTAACACAAAACAAAATGGGGAAACGTAAAGGGGTGTGAATACTTTCTGAAAGCACTGTATATATTTTCAAGCCACTTCTCTCCAGCTCAACTGGAGGACAACCAAAGGACATCCATCTCCTCTCAAGTCCACAACAACAGGCAGCTCCCATCTGCCTAAAGTTCCACTGGCCACGGGGCAACTCTCTCTCTCACACAGCTCTGCTCAGAGACAAAAACATCCCATGCTGCTGGCCTAGTCTTCAGTTCTTCCATGCAAATTAACATATCTGGTGTTTGCTGCTGGCCTAGGATTATTATCAAAGACAGCCTCCAGAAGGGAGCCTGTCCTGCAAACAGAATCAGTAAATGTTTTTCCTCATGTTTTTCTTGCAGAAGAGTTCCATGACAGCAAAGGCCTTCGCCGCGAAACTACTCTGGAGTTCTTGTGTAGAGACTAATGCGAAGTGAAACTGAGAGCATGACAAAGTAGAAACTAAAAAGAGAGGAGATGAGAGAAGAGCACTGGAGGAGAGGAGAAAAAAGCAAGGGAGGAGAGGAGAAGAAGGGAAGGAGAGTAGGGGAGAGAAAGGATGGGGAGAAGAGGAGAGGAATGAGAGAAGTTAGAGGAGAGGGATAGAGGAAAGGACATGAGGGAAGAGGATAAGAGAAGACGCTATTCACACTTAGTGAGAACAGTGAGTTCCTCCCCACTGGACAGGCCTTTAGAGTAAAGTAATAATAATAATAATACCTCCACATTTCTCCCCTGTAGGGAATAGAGAAACAGAAGTGTGTGCATGCCTATTCATCATGGGCATCAGGCGGGGGAAGCATGGTCATCTGTATCTGTCTGGGAGATAACAGCCAGAGAGGAGTCGCTCGGTGGACGCAGGCAGATGTGAGCAGGAGGAACAGGTGCTTGATCTATTGCCACATGCTGAACAGTGTGAAGACGCTGCAGATGGATGTGTTCCAGAAGACTCTTAACTCCTGTGAGCAATCTGTCCACAGACAACATATCCAACAGCACTGACTGACAAGAGACTCCACTCACTCTAGGATGAGGATGGACTACTGATCAATGGATTCTTAATTCACTCCTGGTTGTTTCCATTTGATTCTGTTTATGTAGGCCTATCCAGTGCTGAATACCAAAAATGTATGTTAGCAAATGTTACATTATATCATCAAAAAGCTCATATTTCCAATCTCCATTTGCAAAACATCTTTGAATGAGATAAAACTGCTAACACACAAAAGGCTGCATTGAAAATTGAGACTTTTCACAGGCACAACTCCAAACTCCCAAAATAAAGAGATGTTTAGCATTGTAAAAAAACTATTCCAGACCAATGGCCAGCTAGCTAGTCTGGTTTCTGTTCACAACACCGCTCTACCAATCTGCCTTGCATTATATTACATTACCTGTATTCAACTAAATGTAGGCCATGTGTTGGGGTATTCAGCGCATGCAGGAATAAAACAATGATTGCGCAGAACATAAAAGCAGCAGTTGTTTTGAAATGTTTCTACCGGCTGCTCCCTTGGGGGCTTCATTTTATTTGTTGTGGTTCTGAAACCCCTTAAAATAGCATGATGTATGGACCCTGTGGTGCAATTCCACACAGCTTTGATTGTATTGTTACGATTGTTTTTGATGTGGTATATATCAGTGTGTAAGGAAAACTCGCAGTGCAGCATAGAGTACAACAGAGAATGAATCATCATAGAAAATATCAAATAACTCACAACTGACTGAGCACAAAGATATGTAAATAAGATAGGAAATAATGTAGTCTATTTCAGGATCTAATATGACAGCTAACATAGAGGGGAAAAAACACATATGATTGTTCCATATCACCATGGTTGCCACTGCAATAGAAGCTTTTAAGGTATTTCTCTCCAAAGGAGATTGGAGGAAAAGGCTTTTGAAAGCCAGGTGAAATTGCTACTATCCATCACCATTTAAACATGAGTCTTTCACTGAAAAGCAGATTTCTCTCCATTCACAGAATATCAAAACGCTATTGTTATGAACAATTTCTCTCAATATGAAGGACTCATTTTTTCTATTAAACCTGAGCGTTCATACGGAGGAACCGACACAGGGTTAGTTAACATCTGTTAGGAGAAAGTAATCCTGGCACTAGCAGTAGCAGCCAGGTATGGATTTTATTATTGTCAGCTTGTTTGAGGCGCCACAGGTGGGTGTATGGATATACTCCAGGCACCTCATCATAATTATGATGAAGCAGCCATCTCTGGCCAGGCTTATTTGGGTTACATTTCCTCTTTGTAATCCTGAAAGGCACTTCTTAGATTGGGATTTAAGAAGCAAACATTAATGAATCACGCTAGCTGTGTGACAACTTCCTCCTGCCACTATTAAGGCGGGGAAAACACCTAATTTAACTGATATCACTAAATACGACAATCACACACACACATCTTTCTCGCCCTCCTCTTTCTCTGTTTCTCTCTCTACCTACCTTGCTCCTCTCTCGCCTTCTCTTCTCTCTCTCTTCCTCAGTCATCACTCAAAGACAAGATCATTCTTCCTTTCTGTCTCTCTCTCGGTGTCCTTCACTCTCATTACCTCACACCAATCTCTAAAACATTAATTTCCCTTTCACTCCCTCTCCTTCTCACTCCCTCTGTCTTCCTCTCTCCAAAACATACTGATCAGTCTCCATTTCTCTCTCTGTCTCTCTCTCTCTCTCAATTAAATTTCAATTCAATTTAAGGGCTTTATTGGCATGGGAAATGTATGTTAACATTGCCAAAGCAAATGAAGTAGATAGTAAGCAAAAGTGAAATAAACAATAAATATTAACAGTATTATATTACACTCAGAAGTTCCTCTCGCTCTCTCTCGCGCTCTCTCTCACACGCTCTCTTTCTCTTTCTCTTTCTCTCTCTCATTCCACTTTCCCCCTCTCTCCTCCTCTCCTCTCTGCTCTGAAGACCTGGTGCTCTGGAGTAACCGGAGAAGGAATGAACAGATTAGTCTTCAGTAGAAGTAGTTCAGAAAACTATGCTCATTACTCTCCCTCTTTGCCTCTACTCCCCAATACGGAGGTGAATGGTGCAAACCAGGGATTGAGGGAGGGAGGCAGCAAAGAGAGAGAGAGAGAGAAACAGAGGCGTCGAGAGGTGTATAGAGGTAGAGGTGAGGCAGGCTGTTGAGGGAGTGTTTGTATGGAGGGGTAGGTAGAGAAGACAGCATCGCCGCCTGCCCTCTCCCCGCTCTGCAGGCTTCAAAGTCAGGGCTGCCATGGTTCCTGCAGCTGGTTGATAGAGCTTTAGGGGTCTGACAGCAAGGGCAGAGGGCGAGAGAGCATCACCAGAGAGCACCGTCCGCAGGGTTCATGAAAGCTGCAGAGATGCACTCTTCTTTCTCTGGCTCACTCTGTCTATCCCTGTCATTGTTTCTCTCCCTCTTTGCTTATGTTTCTTTGTTTTCTTTGCACCTCCCTTCTGTCTTTTTCTAGGCACAAATCAAACTGAAACTGAAGTTGATCTTCAGTGGTTGATCTTCTTTTTCCTTTTTGAACTAATAGGGTGTGACAACTGTTGTATTTGTGTCTCTGTTTTGATTTATTGATGTTGTGAATGCAGTCTTGAAGCTCTGTTTGTAAAACCCTTGTGAAAAAAGCTTAACAATTATTTATCTGTGTCTATCTCTATATCTCTCCCTCAATAATATATATCTATATTTAACCCATTATTTCTCTTTCTCCTTCCTCTTTCCACCTCCGCTTCTATCTCTGTTCTTCTTTCTGAGTTGTCTCTTTCTCTATCTATCCTTCAACCCCCCCCCACCCCATTTCTCTCTCTCTGCTCTCTTCTTTCGAATGACAGTGGAGCAAGTCGCAGGTCCCGCTGCTGTAAGGCAAGGAGATAAATCTACAATAAATGATCGACAGCACCAGAGATGCTCCATTGAGCACACCTTCAGCAGGGTTCCTCTGTGTATACCTTGTGTGTGTATGTGTGTGTGTGTTTTTTGTTTCTTTGTCTACGTATGCTTCGTGTGTGTGTGTGTGTGTGTGTGTGTCCGTGCGTAGACCAGCTAATTAGCCTCAGCACAGTTTGCGGATGGTATCCCTGGGCACAACAAGGCAGTGTTTGTAAGTGTATCTATCATGGTTCCAGAGAGGCCTGGGGCTGGACAAGCACACCATCCATCACTATACCGCGTACTGGGGCACAGGTGGCAGGCGTGGGGCCTGCTTTCACACCCCTGGAGTTTACAGGCAGCCAGGGTACAGAGTACACACTCACACACAAAACAACTAGACAGTAAGGACGCACTGTACACAATTACACACACAGACACAGAGAACATTGCAAACAGGCACATACACAACGGCCCTATTACACAATCACAACAAGACAGCTAGACTTCATAAAGAAAGCCAGGCCATGCAATACACACACACACAAACAACACAACAAGACAAATACAGATGCTTACACAACAGTCAGGTTATATAAACCCCTTCATATGCATTTTACCAACGACAGTATAAAATAAGTACACCACAGTCCTCTTACAGTAAGGACACCAGCAACCAACCCTTCCTTTGCTTTGACAGGATCCCTAAAGATATCAAAAACAACTCCAGCAGAGAAGCAGTTTAATTGGTCACACTTTACAATAAGGTTCGAGTTGTAAAAGGTTTATAAAGGGGTTATAATGATGTTATTTAATCATTTGTAAATGCATTATAAACCATTAATAAACAGTTATATCGCATTGGTCAAAATAGTGCAGTAACTGGTCAGTGTTTGCCAAATAGTGAGCCAATATTTACCTCCAGTTATTAACCATTTATAAATGCACTTACAAATGCTTATAAGACGAACCCTTATGTATCAAAAGGCCAACTTTATTTTCAATAATTGCATGGTTGAACAATATTTATTTTCTCCCTTTTGGGTGTGATGCATTGTTGCTCTCCCCAGGAACAGAAGAGGTTGGTTTTCATGATATGTCTTGACTGACCTTTGAAACCATGATGCCCTTGCCAAATTTACATCCAGGACATTATTCAATCATCATTACCCCTTACCAGATTATATCAACACACACTTACCACTTCTCTGTGATAGTCCAAGTATGGACTGGTGAAACAGTGGAGGAGGTATCCTCTCACAACGTTGAATATTTTGGTCTTCATACCCAACATTCATTGACTGAAATGTTTTTTAAAAAGTGTTGTCTTCTCTCATATATGTAGTGATGAGTACCCAATACTACCTTTAAGTTTGTCTAAACTCTGAGTGAACTCTCAAATCATCTATACATGATTTACCCTCATGTATAACTGCTAAAGGTATACCTTATTTTAAAGTGACAGACCTTTAAACATTTATAACTGAGTTATCAACATTTATAACTGCTAAAATGATACCTTATTTTAAAGTGGCTATCCACTGACCATTAACAAATGAGTTACCAACATTTATAACTAGTGAAAAATCAATAGTTTGCCTAATTTCAGTTTATGTGACAAATCAAGCAATCATTGTGTACAGAATCATTGTATCATCTAAACTGTGAAATATGTTGAGGAAACGGAACAGATGTGAGAATAGGGATTCAGTGGGGAAATGGAAATGGATCAGGTGAAGCCAAGGGCTGCAGATGAAGGATCCAGAGGGGTTGACTACAGGGTTTGGCTTGGAGTCTCAGATAGACATCACTGTCAGGCCGTGATAGTTAGGCTGCTGTGGTGAAGGCAATCCCCAAAGAGAACTCCAAGTTAGTCAGACCCTGGAGAGGAAGTGAGTTGTTCTGGACTGCAGGTGCTGAATGGTTGGCGATTTAGCTGAGGTAGTACAGGCATAAGGACGAGATGCCAACCTGAGACCCCAGGAGAGCAAGCAGAAGCGACAGTAGCAAGGAAAAACTCCCTTGAAGGAAGAAAACCTTGAGCGGAACCATGCTCAGCTGGGAAGCTAATCCTCTTTTGGCTGGTTGGGTAGGAGACGGTGCGTGAACGGATGAAGGAATGATAGGCTTGAGAGGACCAGCGGCCGAGGAGTGATACAGTGTGGTCCTGGATGCATTGTTGGGATGCCATGGAAGCGGGTCCGATGCGGAAAGAGTGTCCGGAGAATTGGTCAGCAGGATAGCTGGACAGGGACAGTATTTGTCTGATGGGAATTGAACCATTGACGAGAGGCAATGAAACCAGAATCGGTGATGAAGAGTGGTTCGTAAGGGCTGAGGGTATATGGTATCCAGAACAGGTAGACTGGTGTTGTTCTGCCAAACTGATCGGTTTTACTGTGTTTGATGGTGAAAATGAGGATAACTTTGTCGAGGATGGTGACGTCTGACAAGGGTTGTAGATAGCAGATGAGGATGTAAACTCTTAACATCGCAGAAATCCCCCCAAAAATGCCAAAATAAATGTATTCTAGCGTGGAAGAGACTGTGATGGAGATGTAACCAGACCAGTGTCTGGATGCAGGCAGACAGGATGTCAAGTATGATGGGCTGGGTGTGAGGGGGTTGGTGGACTTCGGTGCATTTGAAGCCCTTGAGGAGAAGGGATACTTGCGGGTAAGAGGAGGAACATGAAGACCCAATAAGAAACTTGAGAAAGAAGTTAATCCCGGCCAGGTACGTCCGGATGAAGGATGTCCGCATGAAGAGGAATAAGCTGGCATGGGTGATGAAGGCAGACAAGGTGACTAAGTCATTGGTTGTTAAAGGCAGATGATAGATGGTATAGAAACGCTGGAAGCGTCACCAGGCTGTCCAGTAAGAGGACAATGTACTTGGTGCAACAGTTAATAGGATGGAGTGTGACTGGGAGATGAGGGGAAGTAGTTGATGTATCTCAAGGTAATAGGAGGGACTGGGGTTGGCAGGGGTTCTGCATACGGGGCCAAGCGCTTGAATCTCTGAAATTGGAGGCTGGACAGAGAATCAGCGATTGAGATACATTGGCCGGGTACATGTGCAGCTCTGAGAAGGAACTGATGGGTGACGGACAGACTGGTTAGACTTCTTAGGAAATTCATGATAGAAGTGGATTGAAGCTCAGGGCGTTGGGTGGATGATGAGCCGGGGTGGTCTCAGAGAGGGAGTGGTGGGCCAAAGGGCAGCGCTGGGCTGCAGCCGGCAGTGAAGACTGAAACAAAGAGGCAGTCGGTTCACTGAACTTGGACAGGGTCGAAGCTTGGAGGGCAGAGGGACCGTAACTGGCTGAGTAGTTGGGGATGTGAGAGGTCGTTGCTGGCAGAGATAGAAAGTGAGACGCTGCAGCGGTGGCAGCGGGAACTGAGAAAAAGCTTGACAATGGCAGATAGAAAGGATGAGCCGCTGCTGGAGCAGTGGTCACCGGGCCAGTGGGACCTGAGGTGGGGAGGGGAGCCGGAGGCTGTGAAGATAGCGCAGGCAAGGTGTCCAGGAGGCCCAAGCAGGCAACAGGAAGACTAGATGCAATGCTGGTGGAGACGTGAGTGGGGGGTAAAGGAAGCAATATGCTGAGAGAGGCGGTTGCTGGCAGAGAGAGTGAGTGAGCCTCGGCAGTGGTCACGGGGTCAGCGAGGCCGAAGAGAAAAGTAGGAGCAAGAGGCAAGGAAGCCGAGGGGCCTGAGCAGGCGTACAAGGTAGGGAGGACACTGCTGGTAGAGGAGGAGACAAAGGCAAGGAGGGGGTGGCGGGGGGGTCACAGAGAGATGGAAGGCCCTTGGCAGGGTGTGAATCCATGTCATCCAGCATGTTTACGGGCTGCTTCTGGGTGGAAGCCATGTGCTTACTCCACAGGGACCCCACGTACAGGCGGAACAGCTCGGCCTTGTTGCCATTACAATGGAACGGGATCCTTATTTCCAGGAGCTTCTTCTGTAGCCTGGAAACGGTCCAGTCTGACAGCACTGTAAGCTTGGATTTGGAACCCTCAGAGGTGGAAGCAGAGGTTCTGTAGATTGGTGGGATGGTGAGGGCCCGAGCCGTCCCCGTATGCGGAGAGGGGGCGGGGCTGGTGACCTCCGGTGTGGCAGGGCGGTGGGGAGATCGGCTGGGTGGCCGGCCACGGCATTCCGATTCTTTGTGAGGCCTGGAACGGTGGTGGGGCACCGAGACAACGGACCGCAGCCATCTGGTTAGAGGTGGTGTGTCCTTGATAATGGAGAAGGGAGAGTCTGGAACTTTATCTGAAAACATCTCGGAATCCTAGGCGATGAGATCAATCGCCATTGTAAACAAAGTAAGGCTCAAACTTAAGTAACTACGTATCATGTTCAGTGTCTTGCATGCGAGGCAAAATGGAGAGGAATGACTGTTTGGTCAGGTTTAAGTAGGGTAGTAGTGGTGATTAAGCAGAGTGGGAACAGGTGTCGATGCTTATTAGCAGTTAGTATCAGCTGGAGCTTGTTTGAGGAGTTACGGTCAAGGCAACTGTTTAAGTGTTATCTTCAAGTCTCGTCCTTTCTCCTGAATTTTAGTTCATCCTTAACACCATTACATGTTGGCAGAATGGCTGCGAGACAGAGAGACTGTTGCTGTAATCCCATGTAAGGCCCTTTCTTCCAGAACCACTGAAGACCCCAGTATTCAGCCAAGCCCATGTCACAGCATGCAGTGGCCTCATAGGAAGATGACAAATGCATAATTTACCTTTCATCACCAAAGCCATGTTCACTGAACATGTTGCTGAACATTTCAACCCTTTTGTTAGTGTCATTGATATGGAAATTCACATACAAATATTCAGTGCATAAGCATTGACTATAATACCTCTAGGGTCCTGTGGTAAAAGACTGCTGTGCAAGGTATTGGGCAACAGCTATCTTCCCGCGCCCGTATTCACAAAGCATCTACAGAGTAGGGATAGTGATCTAGGACCAGCTCCCCATTGTTAATTTAATCATTCATTGTGATATAAAAACCAATACTCCTACTCTGAGATGCTTATTTAGAACGTCCAGTTTGAGCTGCCCACACTGTTTTTTCACAGAAACATTTTGCACAAACACAGTCCTTACAAAGTTATGTTCTGAATGTGACCAGTTTATTTTTGGATTCAATGTTCAGACATTCACAGAAGTAGCGACAGAAACACAATCATCCAAGCTGGAAAATGTAAGCTACATTAGTCCTAGCGCTAACTGAGGAAAGATTGACATAACACAAGCGGTCATATTTAGCTACCTCTCGGCTGACAGAAACCATAATGTGAATTAGCTAATACCAATTACTATTTACAATTCATCACATCACGGATGAGCTCACCGTTGATCAAAATAATTGAGTAAAACACTTTCTAAAAATCAAAAGTAATCCGACGATGGGTCGTTTGTGCGCGCCACCATGTTTGTTTTTCGCGTCAACCAAAGATGAGAAGAGGAGACAAAATGAGTTTGGTCTTTTTGCAGTATGCATGTTGAAGGTGTATCGTCTACGATCATTGACTTTTGGAAGTTTACTCAAAAAATGAGTGAACCCTTCCTTCACCTCATTATACCATCTTTGGTCTGACAGACGTTTACTAGCTAGCTAGCCAGCAAAAGTGATCTACTCAGCTAACATTAGTTAGCTATAAAATGCTAAAGATTATCTAATGTTAAATCATCTAGCAGATGATGTCTATATTCAAAAATTTGTTTTAGGTTTTTCCTAATGCTAGCTAGCTAACATTTCCTAGCTAGGTAGGACAGAGCCAGAGGTGCTAGCAAATGTTAGGTAGATAGCTACTGAGCAGTGTGCTAAATCTTTCAGCAGAACTTCTGTATTCAAAAATGAAACAAATTAACACAGTATATTTACCCTCTCTCCTCTGTCCACATTTTTATGTTGAGAACAACGTTTGTTTCGCACAATCACTTCTGTCTGGCTTTTGGACACTTCGCATTGCCACGTCCATCATGATTCTTCACGACGCACTGTCACATGATGTCAGTGTCAATGTAACATTCTGGACACGTTCCAGGTCATCTTTATTTCAAGCGAGTTTCACAGATGGGCAGCTCTCACAAAGTCGGGGGAATTTTTCAGAAACAGCAAACCACACCAATAATATGGCTTCAGATCTTGAGATAAACCTTCATTCCTGGAATAAATACGTGTACCAATCATCAGCAGAAAGACACATCCTGGGAGTTTACCATTTGTCTGAAAAACAACCATTTCTGTTCCTGGGAAAGAGCAACAATGCATCACACCCAAAAGTGGGAAAATAACTGTTGTTTAACTGTGCAACCATTGAAAATAAGGTTGCATGATGATACATAAAGGTTCAGTATTATACGTATTTGTAACTACATTTATAAATAGTTAATAGATGGAGGTAAATAGTGGCTCACTATTTGGCAAGCACTGAAAGGCTATCGCACTATTTTGACCAATTTGTTATAACCCATTTATTAATGGTTTATAATGCATTTACAAATCAATCAATCAATCAATCAATTTTATTTTATATAGCCCTTCTTACATCAGCTAATATCTCAAAGTGCTGTACAGAAACTCAGCCTAAAACCCCAAACAGCTAGTAATGCAGGTGTAGAAGCAAATGATTAAATAACGTAATTCCAAGCCTTTTATAAACCCTTTACAAATGGAACCTTATTATAAAGTGTCACCGTTTTATGTGTGGGTGTTAAACCTTGTGGCAGACATAAAACATAAAACTAAGAGATAATTATGCCTTACTTCTTAGGGTCCCATAATTCTACATCTGATTTACTTCATGCACCAATTTCCCTGCCTTTGCAAGGCTACTTTCATGCACACCGCCCTGTCTGACTCTTAATGTGACACCATTTTCAAAACACAGTGTGAAGATTAATATCGTCTTATCTGCAAACTTGTCCAGAGCAGACACACTGGTATAAAATAAAATAAATGTTTATTTGTCACACACGCAGAATAGAACAGGTGCAGAGCGTGAAATGCTTATTTGCAAGCCTTTAACCAACAATCCAGAATAAGAAAATATTTGCTAAATAAACTAAAGTAAAAAAAAGTAACACAATAAAAAACAATAACGAGGCTATATACAGGGGGTACCGGTACCGAGTCAATGTGCGGGGGTACGGGCTAGTCGAGGTAATTAAGGTCATATGTACATGTAGGTAGGGGTAAAGTGACTATGCATAGATAATAAACAGTGAGTAGCAGCATCGTCAAAAAGGGGGTCAATGCAAATAGTCAGGGTAGCCATTTGATTAACTGTTCAGCAGTCTTATGGCTTGGGGGTAGAAGCTGTTAAGGATGCTTTGGACCTAGACTTGGTAAGGCCATCACCATCTGGGATTAATGGGAAAGAAAAAGTAAATCCGAGAATTTAATGCAACGCCACGCCGTAATCTCCTTTCTATTCAGACGTCGCACCCTTAGTCCTCGGGATCCCATTCCTAATCTCCAGCTACAACCACTTTACCTTAAATTCGCTGGCAATTTCCTCAAATATAACAAAAGCAGAATTAGTTTGACCTGCGGCAGATGGGAGAAAGCCCCACATAGTGTACACAGAAGTGTCTGGCATATAATGGGGAGGGGGGATGGGGAGTCATGCCATAAAGATATTTTGTTCTGACACCAATCAAAAGGAGACATGTTTTCCCCAATGTGTGTAGTATCAATCTCCCCGCCGAATGCTGCCTCTGCCTGACACCACCACCATTCCTCTTACAGACCGCATTTAGAATACGTTTCCCTTCGTGTCTGATATTGAAGAATGATTTCAAAATAGAGGATGGATCAGAAGACTTGACAGAAGGCCAAATATTTCTCCAGTGTTCCCTGACCTGCTGTGGTTGTTAGGAGCATTTCCAAAATGACAGAGGAATGCTTTAGAGAAACCCAATCCCCACTCCCTGCTGATGTTTCCCTTAATATTTGAAGAGTAGAGCTCACAAAATGCAATCTAAGGAGGAATCCGAGAAAGAGGATGCCGTATTATAAAGCATTATGGGACCTAGAACTATTGTGGTGCAAAGCAGTCAGTGGAAGAATCTCAATTGCATTCTCCTCGCATCCTCTCTCCCCGCCTCCTTCTCAAAACCCATTGGATGAGAAAGCCAGAGGGCCCTCCCCTCTGACCTTCTCCTCCAATGGGTTTTCAAAAGGAGGCGAGGAGAGAGGACATGAGGAGTATGTGATTAAGATTATCCCATTGAAACCTCATTTGAAACTCATTGAACAGAAAATGGGGAGGAAATGTATAAAATCCTTCCAGTCCATCGTTTGTCTCCAAGACACAGTGTTTGTTTGTATTTGAGTGTGTATTTCGTATCCAGACATTGTCAGAAAGACATTAACGCACCATTTTAACACAATAACACTGTTATCCCAGAATGTAGCAGTGTTTGTTTTCTTCACTATACGAGACCATTTGTGACCGACCACCTTGATTCGGTTTTATGTAGCAACATTTAATTTTTAATTAATTTTTTGTATTGGATAAAAGTAGAGACTCAGAGCTAAAAAAAATGGTATATCATACACTGGATTTGAGTAACAATGGGGAAGGAGTTCTGCTTTGAAAGTTGATAAACTTGTAACCTTTCGAGAAAATGGCCTTTGAATGTTTTAGTACACCTACTGGAGAGCTCCTATTTGTCTACACCCATTCAGCATCGTTCACACCCTCTTAAGCCTTAGCCCCACCCATCTCTTTAAGGTTTCACATGTGAGACCATGTGCTAAAGATAGTGTAGTAAAGATTTATAGACTAAAAGTGGTAAAAGTAGTAGCCTAGAATAAGGAAAAATTCCATGTAAAAAATACACTATCAAGTCCTTGGCCTACAGTGCCTTGCAGAAGTATTCATCCCCCTTGGCATTTTTCCTATTTTGTTGCATTACAACCTGTCATTTAAATAGATTTTTATTTGGATTTCATGTAATGGACATATACAAAATAGTCCAAATTGGTGAAGTGAAATGAAAAAAAAATCTAAAAAAGAAATAACGGAAAAGTGGTGCGTGCATATTTATTCAACCCCTTTGCTATGAAGCCCCTAAATAAGATCTGGTGCAACCAATTACCTTCAGAAGTCACATAATTAGTCAAATAAAGTCCACCTGTGTGCAATCTAAGTGTCACATGATCTGTCACATGATCTCAGTATATATACACCTGTTCTGAAAGGCCCCAGAGTCTGCAACACCACAAAGCAAGGGGCACCACCAAGCAAGTGGCACCATGAAGACCAAGGAGCTCTCCAAACAGGTCAGAGACAAAGTTGTGGAGAAGTACAGATCAGGGTTGGGTTATAAAAAATATCTGAAACTTTGAACATCCCACGGAGCACCATTAAATCCATTATAAAAAAATGGAAAGAATATGGCACCACAACAAACCTGCCAAGAGAGGGCCGCACACAAAAACTCATGGACCAGGCAAGGAGGGCATTAATTAAATAGGACCACTTTAAGCCATACACTCCATAGAGCTGGGCTTTACGGAAGAGTGGCCAGGAAAAAGCCATTGCTTTAAAAAAAAAAGAAGAAAACACATTTGGTGGGCGGAAGGTAGCTTAGTGGTTAAGAGTGTTGTGCCAGTAACCGAAAGGTCGCTGGTTCTAATCCCCGAGCTGACTAGGTGAAAAATCTGTCAATGTGACCTTGAGCAAGGCACTTAACCCTCATTGCTCCTGTAAGTCACTCTGGATAAGAGTGTCTGCTTAATGATTTAAATGTAAAAATCTGTTTGCCAAAAGGCATGTGGGAGACTCCCCAAACATATGGAAGAAGGTACTCTGGTCAGATGAGACTCAAATTTAGCTTTTTGGCCATCAAGGAAAAGGTTATGTCTGGCGCAAACACAACACCTCTCATCATCCCGAGAACACCAAGCATGGTGGTGGCAGCATCATGCTGTGGGGATGTTTTTCATCGGCAAAGACTGGGAAACTGGTCAGAATTGAAGGAATTATGGATGGTGCTAAATAAAGGGAAATTCTTGAGGGAAACCTATTTCAGTCTTCCAGAGATTTGAGACTGGGACCAAGGTTCACCTTCCAGCAGGACAATCACATTTTTATTGGCCACATGCGCCGAATACAACAGGTGCAGACATTACAGTGAAATGCTTACTTACAGCCCTTAACCAACAGTGCATTTATTTTTAACAAAAAAGTAAAAATAAAACAACAACAAAAAAAGTGTTGAGAAAAAAAGAGTAGGGAGGCTATATATACAGGGGGGTACCGGTGCAGAGTCAATGTGCGGGGGCACCGGCTAGTTGAGGTAGTTGAAGTAATATGTACATGTGGGTAGAGTTAAAGTGACTATGCATAAATAATTAACAGAGTAGCAGCAGCGTAAAAGGATGGGGTGGGGGGGCAGTGCAAATAGTCCGTGTAGCCATGATTAGCTGTTCAGGAGTCTTGTGGCTTGGGGGTAGAAGCTGTTGAGAAGTCTTTTGGACCTAGACTTGGCACTCCGGTACCGCTTGCCGTGCGGTAGCAGAGAGAACAGTCTATGACTAGGGTGGCTGGAGTCTTTGACAATTTTGAGGACCTTCCTCTGACACCGCCTGGTATAGAGGTCCTGGATGGCAGGAAGCTTGGCCCCAGTGATGTACTGGGCCGTACGCACTACCCTCTGTAGTGCTTGCGGTCGGAGGCCAAGCAGTTGCCATACCAGGCGGTGATGCAACCAGTCAGGATGCTCTCGATGGTGCAGCTGTATAATTTTTTGAGGATCTGAGGACCCATGCCAAATCTTTTCAGTCTCCTGAGGGGGAATAAACTTTGTCGTGCCCTCTTCACGACTGTCTTGGTGTGTTTGGACCATGATAGTTCGTTGTTGATGTGGACACCAAGGAACTTGAAGCTCTCAACCTGTTCCACTACAGCCCCGTCGATGAGAATGGGGGCGTGATCAGTCCTCTTTTTTTTCCTGTATTCCACAATCATCTCCTTTGTCTTGGTCACGTTGAGGGAGAGGTTGTTATCCTGGCACCACACGGCCAGGTCTCTGACCTCCTCCTTATAGGCTGTCTCATCGTTGTTGGTGATCAGGCCTACCAATGTTGTGTCGTCGGCAAACTTAATGATGGTGTTGGAGTCGTGCCTGGCATATGCAGTCATGGGTGAACAGGGAGTACAGGAGGGGACTGAGCACGCACCCCTGAGGGGCCCCCGTGTTGAGGATCAGTGTGGCAGATGTGTTGTTACCTTCCCTTACCACCTGGGGGGCGGCCCGTCAGGAAGTCCAGGATCCAGTTGCAGAGGGAGGTGTTTAGTCCCAGGATCCTTAGCTTAGTGATGAGCTTAGAGGGCACTATGGTGTTGAATGCTAAGCTGTAGTCAATGAATAGCATTCTCACGTAGGTGTTCCTCTTGTCCAGGTGGGAAAGGGCAGTGTGGAGTGCAATAGAGATTGCATCATCTGTGGATCTGTTGGGGCGGTATGCAAATTGGAGTGGGTCTAAGGTTTCTGGGATAATGCTGTTGATGTGAGCCATGACCAGCCTTTCAAAGCACTTCATGGCTACAGAAGTCAGTGCTACAGGTCGGTAGTCATTTAGGCAGGTTATCTTAGAGTCCTTGGCCACGGGGACTATGGTGGTCTGCTTGAAAGATGTTGGTATTACAGACTCAGTCAGGGACATGTTGAAAATGTCAGTGAAGACACTTGCCAGTTGGTCAGCACATGCTCGGAGTACACGTCCTGGTAATCCGTCTGGCCCTGCGGCCTTGTGAATGTTGACCTGCTTAACAGTCTTACAGACCCTAAGCATACTGCTAAAGCAACAAGTGGTGTAAGGTGAAACATTTAAATGTCTTGGAATGGCCTAGTCAAAGCCCAGATCTCAATCCAATTGAGAATCTGTGGTATGACTTAAAGATTGCAGTACACCAGTGTAACCCATCCAACTTGAAGGAGCTGGAGCAGTTTTGCCTTGAAGAATGGGCAAAACTCCCAGTGGCTAGATGTGCCAAGCTTATAGAGACATACCCCAAGAGACTTGCAGCTGTAATTGCTGCAAAAGGTGGCTCTACAAAGTATTGACTTTGGGGGGGTGAATAGTTATGCACGCCCAAGTTTTCTATTTGTTTTTATTTTTCTTGTTTGTTTCACAATAAAAAATATTTTGCATCTTCAAAGTGGTAGGCATGTTGTGTAAATCAAATGATACAAACACCCCAAAAATAAATTTTAATTCCAGGTTGTAAGGCAACAAAATAGGAAAAATGCCGAGGGGGGTGAATACTTTCGCAAGCCACTGTATCCTAATCTGACTTTGGTGCAGGGGCCCCGTGTAGCTCAGTTGGTAGAGCATGGCGTTTGCAACGCCAGTGTTGTGGGTTCGTTTCCCACGGGGGGCCAGTATGAAAATGTATGCACTCACTAACTGTAAGTCGCTCTGGATAAGAGCGTCTGCTAAATGACTAAAATGTAAAAAATATGCAGGTCATGTTGTTCTTCACATTACTGTATCTGGTAAACACACACTATATCAAGTAAAATCAAAGTTTATTTGTCACATGCACAGGATACAGACGGTATAAACTGTACAGTGAAACTGATATTTGCATTGTAGCAATATCAAAAACAGAAAGATATAAATATTAGATGATGCTTACCCAGACACACTTGTCTAAATTGATGGGACATGTGAAAGAAATGCTATAACCCCCAGCCTCATCTTGCTAAGTGGATGCGTATCTACAGAAGGTGTAAATGGTACAGTGAAATTGTTACTTGGAAATTTGCATAGAAGCAATATCAAAAATAGAAAGTGTCAATATAAAAAAAAGAACAAAAAGTGTCAATGTCAGTTCAGAAATAACAAAATAATATGCAGTATGTACAATAACAATATCAACAATGATATCAGTGATACTGGTGATAGATGAGGTAGTTAAATGCATTCAATCAGGGGTAAAGTGGCTGAGCAGCAGGATTTAAAAAAAATTGTAGCAGCAACATATGGTGTGTGTGTATGTGTGTTAAGAGAGAGTCATGTGAATATCCATTGAGGCACTGCAGATAGTCCGGATGACTGGGAACTCGACCCCAGCGATGAACTGGTCCGTCCACACCACGCATGAACAAGGGAATCTATACTCGGAGAGCCTGTTTCTGTCCTTGACTTTGGTGCAGGGCATGTGATGTCCATGGCATCTTTGTCACAAACTCCCTGATTTTCTCAAAAAGATACGTTTGTTTAGTTGTCCAGTCCAGGTGGTGCTTGTACAGGCAGACCATCTATGGGAGGAAGGACGTCAGCGTTGCGCGGCAGCTGTAACCTTGTCCCGACTGAGTCCGAACGCTCCTTGGCGACAACAACACTAGGCTCCGGAGCATCGAAGCTGTAAAACCAGAAAATAGACCCCAAAAAATAGAAGACATTACAACCTTGCAGAATAACCTCATACAATGCAATGAAAATTATATTCTCCTGAAGTGCTGGCACTGCTTGATCTGTGGCATCGGCCTGAAGTACGGAGTCAGGTGTTATTGCCAGCTATAACTTTCCACCAGCACCTTACCATTCTCCAGTCCAACCAGAAGTTCACAACTCGCTGCAAGTCCTCATGCTTCAGGTGTAAACTGAGCTTGCTTGGGCCAGCTCTCTTTTTGATGGGAGGCATTAGACCATTCTCCTTAATGACTGGTGGAGGAGAGTCAGGCGTGTTCTACTGATGCTGAAAGACAAATTCCAGATACAAATATTTTAGCATTATTATATAATAGATGGCCATAATCACCGCCAGACACACCTGGCTAACTTGATGGGTCATATAATCATCTGGCGGAGTGGAGTCTTTTGTTTAGACATGTAGCTGGCTAGCTAAAGAATGAACAATAATCCCAATCCATAGAGTACTAGCAATACAAACCGATTGTCATAGCTAGCTAAAGCTAACCAAATAGGTTCAATGTTAGCTAACATTAGTCTATAATTAGCAACAAAAATGGATTTCTGAGATAATATTACTACACAGATCATACACGTAATGTTAGCTAGCGAGCCAGACAGCTAACGTTAGCTAGCTGGCTAACAGTACGCTTTAACTTGCAATAAAAACAACTTTCTGACAAAATTAGCTAGAAACATATAATATCTGAAAATGTAGCTAGACTCTTACTGGTATACATGGATGAACGCTTCACGGCAGACTGCAACGCCTTTCATTAAATAAGACGTCCTGTGTCATTTCTGTTTTGTTTGTACAGCTTGCTTGGCCCGTTGTGTCAAGAAGTCACTCTGGTTCACACTGATCATGTGCAATGCCATAAGAATTCTCAGCTCTTTCTCCCTCTATGTCACGGATGCCATGTTTGCCCTTAGTTTGAAGATCCGGAGACAGGTGTTTTATACAACAGCCTTCTGTGTTCTCCTTTCAACTCCCTCTGCATTTGTAATCAAACACCAGAATTGTATTCATCTCCTTATAATACTCTGCTTCCACCAGGCATTCCACTGATTTCAAAACTCGGTCAACTTCTTCCATGACAACAACACTGTTGATCACTGTTTCTTTCCCATCACCGTCATCAGAAGACTCTACAGTTATTATTATTTATTTTTTTACCTAAATCAGGGATTTTCTCATCGTCTGATTCATTTTCAGAGTTAAAGAGCATGGCACGATCGTGCTCCAGAAAGTAGTCCATCACAACCTTTTCCCACTAACCTTTGTCGATACTGCCTGATACATTCAGGGCAGCAATGTTATTGGACGCAGTAGCAACACATTTGCAGTTGTCCATGGCTAAAAGCTGCAGTAGAAAGGATTATCTACACATAACGAGCAGCTCATTTTGTAGACAGAAGATGCTACCCAGAAGAACAATCCGAACTCATCTCTCGGGATGTCCAGCTCATTCATTATCTCAGCCAATCATGGCTAGCAGGAAGGTTCCTGTCTTTTTCCGTGGCTAAACCAACTATGCTCGTAATTTAGCCATTGTATTCATATTTACAGATGGCATACACGTTTGTTATTAAGGCACATGAAAGTTAACATGTTCCAGAAGGCATTTATGCACCCCCCCAAAAAATAAACAAATTAAAAGTTCAAATGCCTCTCCTGTGAAGTACTGACGTGCGACATACTGTCACACCCTGGCTCTGGGACTCTATATGTTGAGCCAGGGTGTGTTCTTTCTGTTGTGTTTATTTCTATGTTGGCCAGAGTGACTCCCAATCAGAGGCAACGAGTGTCAGCTGTCGTTGGTTGTCTCTGATTGGGAGCCATATTTAAACTGTCTGTTTTCCCTTTGTGTTTGTGGGTTCTTGTTCCGTGTTGGTCATTGTTACCGTGGACTTCACGAGTCGTTTCTTGTTTTGTTTATTGTTGTCTATTATCACTAAAGATAATAAAGTTTAAACATGTTCGTTCATCACGCTGCGCCTTGGTCTATTCCCTACGACGATCGTGACAGAAGAACCCACCTTACAAGGACCAAGCAGCGTGTCCAGGGGCAGATCTTGGACTGGACATGGGAGGAAGCGCCGGGAAAGGAGATGGAGAGGTTGGCGATGGCCCAGGTGGGCAAATAGTGGTCCTGGGAGGACATGCTCGGGGGCAAGGGACCTTGGGCTAGGATTAAGGCCTTTTGCGAGAGAGGAGCAGCGGCGTCAGCAGTGTCATCGTCGGACGGACGAGAGGCAACCCCAAACATTTTTTAGGGGGGGGCACACGGCATGGGCGGCTGGGCAGCAGGAGGCTGCCACAGGGCGATTTGGAGAGGAGGCCACCGGGTTAGGGGGGCCAGAAGGCAGGTTGGCGGAGCCTGGATGGAGAGCGGAACCAACTTCCCGTACTCAGGCATGGCAGCATGGGACGGGGCAGGTTCCGCGGTGTGCGGAGCGGCGTACTGTGCCACGAGTGGTCCGGCATAGTCCTGTACGTCCTGTGCGAGCACCCCGTACGTGTCGTGCAAAGGGGGGTATGCAGCCAGGACGGAGTGTGCCGGCTCAACGCTCGTGGTCTCCAATGCCTCTCCGCGGTCCCGGATATCCTGCTCCAGTGTCACGTGCTGTTATGCCAGTACGGGTACACAGCCCTGTACGTCCTGTGCAGATGCCTCACACAGAGTGTGTGAGGGTAGGCATTCAGCCAGGACGGGTTGTGGCCGCTCTTCACTCCAGGTCTCCTATCCGTCTCCACAGCCCGGTTCGGCCTGTCCCTGCTCCACGCACCAAGCCTATGGTGTGCGTCGCCAGCCCGGTCCGGCCTGTCCCTGCTCCACGCACCAAGCCTACGGTGTGCGTCGCCAGCCCGGTCCGGCCTGTCCCTGCTCCACGCACCAAGCCTACGGTGTGCGTCGCCAGCCCAGTCCTGCCTGTCCCTGCTCCTCGCACCAAGCCTACGGTGTGCGTCGCCAGCCCGGTCCGGCCTGTCCCTGCTCCACGCACCAAGCCTACGGTGTGCGTCGCCAGCCCGGTCCGGCCTGTCCCTGCTCTACGCACCAAGCCTACGGGGTGCGTCGCCAGCCCAGCCCGGCCTGTCCCTGCTCCACGCACCAAGCCTACGGTGTGCGTCGCCAGCCCAGCCCGGCCTGTCCCTGCTCCACGCACCAAGCCTACGGTGTGTGTCGCCAGCCCAGTCCGGCCTGTTCCTGCTCCACGCACCAAGCCTACGGTGTGCGTCGCCAGCCCAGTCTGGCCTGTCCCTGCTCTACGCACCAAGCCTACGTGGTGCGTCGCCAGCCCAGCCCGGCCTGTCCCTGCTCCACGCACCAAGCCTACGGTGTGCGTCGTCAGCCTGGTAAGGCCCGTTCCTCCTCCACGCACCAAGCCAGGAGTGCGCGTCGTCAGTCCAGCACAACCCGTGCCTGGGTCACCGGTGCCTGGTGAGGTACCGGTCAACTGCTCCACTACGGAGCTGAAGCTAACCGCTCCTGCTGCGTCCAGTTCAGCTCCAGCCAGCGGGGCCAGACTGGACCAGGGGCGCTATGGGGGGTTTATTGGAGGGTGGTGGGCAAGGCCGGAGCCAGAACCGCCGCCGAGGAGGCATGCCCACCCAGCCCTCCCCTGTTTTGTTCAAGTTGAGGCGCGGTCGCAGTCCGCGCCTTTAGGGGGGGGTACTGTCACACCCTGGCTCTGGGACTCTATATGTTGAGCCAGGGTGTGTTCTTTCTGTTGTGTTTATTTCTATGTTGGCCAGAGTGACTCCCAATCAGAGGCAACGAGTGTCAGCTGTCGTTGGTTGTCTCTGATTGGGAGCCATATTTAAACTGTCAGTTTTCCCTTTGTGTTTGTGGGTTCTTGTTCCGTGTTGGTCATTGTTACCGTGGACTTCACGAGTCGTTTCTTGTTTTGTTTATTGTTGTCTATTATCACTAAAGATAATAAAGTTTAAACATGTTCGTTCATCACGCTGCGCCTTGGTCTATTCCCTACGACGATCGTGACACATACGCCTAGTGTCCTGAAACGAGTCACATTTGATGTTGCTGAGAAATGATTGCTCGCAATAGGAGATCAGGAAGCATGACAGATAAATAGAGGAAGACAGCGAGAGCAATTAGAAAAATTGGAAAGCGAAGAGAAAAGGCAATTTGTGCTCTTTTGTCATTACCAATGTATGAGGCAGATGCAGAGTAATTCCAGGATAGTCTCCATGCAATGCTTTATCACGCTGCTTAATTAATTGGTTAGGGCAACCCGTATACGGGTTGAAAATAGCAAATTTGGGCGCTTATAAACACCTAAATTGGAAAGCAGTGGCTGTACACTAACATGCTAAACATGATGTCAGAGCTATGGTTATGCGCTTCACAGGCTGAATGCGTTTAGACTGACCGCCATTCTGAACTTGTTGCCCCCATCCCTCCCACTAATTGGGCAACTTAAGCAAATAAATGTGTTGTCTGACTGACGGAAATGCTGTAAATTTGGAGGACTCTATGTATTTTGGCCATAACTGAATCAATTTCTGTAGGTTATACATACAATATTCTGCCCATATGAATGAATGTATATACAATATTTGTAGCCATACGTGCAGAATACATACATGCTCATATGAATGAATGTAGGCCTATAGGCTATACATACAGTGGGGGAAAAAAGTATTTAGTCAGCCACCAATTGTGCAAGTTCTCCCACTTAAAAAGATGAGAGAGGCCTGTAATTTTCATCATAGGTACACGTCAACTATGACAGACAAAATGAGGAAAAAAAATCCAGAAAATCACACTGTAGGATTTTTAATGAATTTATTTGCAAATTATGGTGGAAAATAAGTATTTGGTCAATAACAAAAGTTTCTCAATACTTTGTTATATACCCTTTGTTGGCAATGACACAGGTCAAACGTTTTCTGTAAGTCTTCACAATTGCTGGTATTTTGTCCCATTCCTCCATGCAGATCTCCTCTAGAGCAGTGATGTTTTGGGGCTGTCGCTGGGCAACACAGACTTTCAACTCCCTCCAAAGACTTTCTATGGGGTTGAGATCTGGAGACTGGCTAGGCCACTCCAGGACATTGAAATGCTTCTTACGAAGCCACTCCTTCGTTGCCTGGGCGGTGTGTTTGGGATCATTGTCATGCTGAAAGACCCAGCCACGTTTCATCTTTAAGGTCGCAGTTGTAAATGAGAACTTGTTCTCAACTGGTTTACCTGGTTAAATAAAGGTGAAATGAATAAAATAAAATGCCCTTGCTGATGGAAGTAGGTTTTCACTCAAAATCTCACGATACATGGCCCCATTCATTCTTTCCTTTACGCGGATCAGTCGTCCTGGTCCCTTTGCAGAAATACAGCCCCAAAGCATGATGTTTCCACCCCCATGCTTCACAGTAGGTATGGTGTTCTTTGGATGCAACTCAGCATTCTTTGTCCTCCAAACACGACGAGTTGAGTTTTTACCAAAAAGTTATATTTTGGTTTCATCTGACCATATGACATTCTCCCAATCCTCTTCTGGATCATCCAAATGCACTCTAGCAAACTTCAGATGGGCCTGGACATGTACTGGCTTAAGCAGGGGGACACGTCTGGCACTGCAGGATTTTAGTCCCTGGCGGCGTAGTGTGTTACTGATGGTAGGCTTTGTTACTTTGGTCCCAGCTCTCTGCAGGTCATTCACTAGGTCCCCCCGTGTGCTTCTGGGATTTTTTGCTCACCGTTCTTGTGATCATTTTGACCCCACGGGGTGAGATCTTGCGTGGAGCCCCAGATCGAGGGAGATTATCAGTGGTCTTGTATGTCTTCCATTTCCTAACAATTGCTCCCACAGTTGATTTCTTCAAACCAAGCTGCTTACCTATTGCAGATTCAGTCTTCCCAGCCTGGTGCAGGTCTACAATTTTGTTTCTGGTGTCCTTTGACAGCTCTTTGGTCTTGGCCATAGTGGAGTTTGGAGTGTGACTGTTTGAGGTTGTGGACAGGTGTCTTTTATACTGATAACAAGTTCAAACAGGTGCCATTAATACAGGTAATGAGTGGAGGACAGAGGAGCCTCTTAAAGAAGAAGTTACAGGTATGTGAGAGCCAGGAATCTTGCTTGTTTGTAGGTGACCAAATACTTATTTTCCACCATAATTAGCAAATAAATTCATAAAAAATCCTACAATTTGATTTTCTGGAGAAAACAAATCTCAATTTGTCTGTCATAGTTGACGTGTACCTATGATGAAAATTACAGGCCTCTCTCATCTTTTTAAGTGGGAGAACATGCACAATTGGTGGCTGACTAAATACTTTTTGTCCCCACTGTATGGTGTCAAATCACATGTAAAAAGTTGAATGAGCACTAGATGGCCCATGCGAACAAGTTAAACATTGCATGAGCAAACACTCAAGCGCCAAACGACTTGGGAAACCCATCAGCTTGATAACCAAATGAATTGGGAAATAAATTCTGATAGGTTGGTAACTCAGTTGAGTGAACTATCCCTTGTTATAACATCTTTGGTCTGACAGACGCTAATGTGACCATGAGAATGCATTGTATGATGTCAACAAACATGGTGCCACACATAGCAGGCAAATAGCTTAACATTGGCTCATCTTAATCAGTGCAACCTTCAAAAAAGTATGTTACACACATCATATGTGTCCATTATGATCAATGCAAGAATCGAAATGCATGATTTGTCACCAGTACTTGAAAACATGTGAATAAAACAGTAAATACATTATGTTTCAAACATACATACAGTATGGTACAGTAGAAACAACAACACTATATACAGAAAATAAGGCACTTACTTTGATAGGAACACATACATATCGAAAGTCCAATTTGTAAGGAAAACGACAATGAAGGCTATGCGGGCGCCAGCCATTAAATGTGCCGGGGGAAAAAGTTACTATTCCAGGTATTCCTTAAAGAGGTAGGGTTTCAAGTGTCTCCGGAAGGTGGTCAGTGACTCCTCTGTCCTGGTGTCGTGGGGGAGCTTGTTCCACCATTGGGGTGCCAGAGAAGCAAATAGCTTTGACTGGCAGCATGCTGTCAGTTCATGCCAAGCCCACCTCGTGGAGAGCTAGGGTCTTCTCCAGGGCCTTCTCCAGGGTTGCTCCTAGGCTCTGGCCATTTCTATGTATGTACTAGCACTTTTGCAGGCATGCTACGCTGCTGCTTGCATATGTCACATAGACTTACTTCAGTTTTAATATTTTCATCAAGTATAGGCCACCAGAGAAGACTTCTAGCTAAGGATTTCATCTTAACTATACCCCAATGACTCGCATGTAGTTCTGCCAATAGTATGCTTTGTAGGCTTTGTGGAATCACAACCCTGTAACCCCAAAGAATACAGTCATCCTCAATGGTAAGTTCAAACTTTCTTTTGACATAAGGTTTAAAGACTTCATATGGTACATGGTTTGGCCAACCAGACATTACATCCTGCTTAACCATTTTCAATACAGGATCTTTCTCAGTTTCAAGTGTTATATCTTTAGCAGTGATTGGCAAGTCATCTATAAATGACACTCTATACACTGGATTTGGTGTAGGACCCCTACAATCACTCAGTGGGAGTCTGGACAACGCATTTGCATTGCCATGCTGCTCTGACGGTTTGTACTGTATCTCAAATGTAAATAGTTCAGTTCCTTTTACGTTACACAACTCATAGTCTGTGGTGAAAACAGCTGATGTCCCTTTATCAGATGTCTCGCTATCATTTGAGATGTAATGCTCATCACTCTGGCGCTTGAGTGTGATGCAATGCTCATCTCTGTTGCAATGACGTTCTTGTCCTCTCTCTCGCTGGTGTGCATTGCCCTGGTGCTGACCATCGTTGCTCCTCTCATCTTCCTGCAGTTGCAGTAAAGAGGCCTCTCCCTCAAGGGCATCCAGGTGCTTGTTCCATTTCACTTGCTTTAAGTCATTGTTTCCTAATTGTCGTGAGCGGCATGCCCTGGCTATGTGTACTGTCTT
The DNA here is from genome assembly GCF_964263955.1 of Coregonus lavaretus. Lineage (NCBI taxonomy): Eukaryota > Metazoa > Chordata > Actinopteri > Salmoniformes > Salmonidae > Coregonus > Coregonus lavaretus. The sequence continues at coordinate 43,988,142 of NC_140008.1, read as the reverse complement.
TTTGCACTCCCGACACTCAAAATCCTTGTAGCGGCACTCATCTGGCTTGTGCCATTTTCCCGTGCAACGGTAACATGGTTACCTGTTGCCTCAGTTTTCTTGGCAACACATTTCTTCTCGACTGCATTTGCATTAAAAGTATTTTGTGAAAACTGCTGTGCACTTTGTTGCTTCAAAAGAAAATCCTATATCCACAGCATGTGCTAATGTTAAGTATTTTGTGTGAGCTACGTTCAGTAAACGGTCTCTCAGCTCTGTACTTTTAACACCGCACACAAATCCATCATGTAATGACTCTTCAAGAAACTGACTGAATTGACATGTGGCTGATAGTTTTCTTAAACTAGCCAATCGTCTCCCTCAAGTTGACTCCTTGCATGAAACTTGCATCTTTCAGCAATAAAATGTGGCCTTGGTACGTAATGACTTTTCAACAGCGCGACCAACTCTGTCAACATTTTTTACATTGGTTTCTGTGGCATACATAAGTCAAAAATCGTCAGAAAAATGGCTTTTGACTTATCATCCTCGTACTTGAGCCCATTAGCTTCAAAATACTGTTCCAACCTTTCAAAATAGGCATAGAAACTTTCCTCACTTTCCTCAAATTGAAAATCCTCGGCCTTGCCAAACGCCATCTTCGGTTCTAGCTTTTCAACACAGGCTGTCTCAATGGAGCTAGCACTTTCCTGCTCACTCTGTTCCCCCTCAGTCAAAAACTCTGGTACCTCGTTGCCGAACTGTTACATCCCTGGTTAAAGGAAGCGGGTTCTTTTTTAGTTATTGCAAAGAGAAACTCAACAGTATAAATCATTAACATAATGAAGACGGTTTATTTCCAACATGACAATGGATAAAACATAGCCGGTTCCAAGCTGAGTCCATCTGCACCCGCTCAAAGGAAGCACACTTGAATACCTTGGCAACAACCAATGTGGGCCTGCCAATAAAATCAAATCAAATTGTATTTGTCATACAGTATGTGCTGAATACAACAGGTGCAGTAGACCTTACAGTGAAATGCTTACTTACAAGCCCTTAACCAACAATGCAGTTAAGAAATAATAAAAAAATAAAATAAAAAATACAATATAAAATAATACGAAATAAAAGTAACAATTATTTAAAGAGCAGCAGTAAAAATAACAATAGCGAGGCTATATACAGAGGGTACCGGTACCGAGTCAATGTGCGGGGGCACTGGTTAGTCTAGGTAAATGGGGTAATATGTACATGTAGGTAGAGTTATTAAAGTGACTATGCATAGATAATAAACAGAGAGTAGCAGCAGCGTAAAAGAGGGGTGGGGGGCAATGCAAATAGTCTCGGTAGCCATTTGATTAGATGTTCAGGAGTCTTATGGCTTGGGGGTAGAAGCTGTTTAGAAGCCTCTTGGACCTAGATTTGGCACTCTGGTACCGCTTGTCGTGCGGTAGTGGAGAGAAAAGTCTATGACTAGGGTGGCTGGAATCTTTGACAATTTTTAGGGCCTTCCTCTGACACCGCCTGGTATAGAGGTCCTGGATGGTAGGAAGCTTAGCCCCAGTGATGTACTGGGCCGTATGCACTACCCTCTGTAGTGCCTTGCGGTCGGAGGTAAGCAGTTGCCATACCAGGCAGTGATGCAACCAGTCAGGATGCTCTCGATGGTGCAGCTGTAGAACCTTTTGAGGATCTGAGGACCCATTCCAAATCTTTTCAGTCTCCTTAGGGGGAATAGATTTTGTCGTGCCCTCTTCACGACTGTCTTGGTGTGCTTGGACCATGTTCGTTTGTTGGTGATGTGGACACCAAGGAACTTGAAGCTCTCAACCTGCTTCACTACAGCCCCGTTGATGAGAATGGAGGCGTGCTCAGTCCTCTTCTTTTTCCTGTAGTCCACAATCATCTCCTTTGTCTTGATCACATTGAGGGAAAGGTTGTTGTCCTTGCACCACACGACCAGGTCTCTGACCTCCTCCCTATAGGCTGTCTTGTCGTTGTCGGTGATCAGGCCTACCACTGTTGTGTCATTGGCAAACGTAATAATGGTGTTGGAGTCGTACCTGGCCATGCAGTCATGAGTGAACAGGGAGTACAGGAGGGGACTGAGCACGCACCCCTGAGGGGCCCCCATGTTGAGGATCATTGTGGCAGATGTGATGTACCTACCCTTACCACTTGATGGCGGCCCGTCAGGAAGTCCAGGATCCAGCTGCAGAGGGAGGTGTTTAGACCCAGGTTCCTTAGCTTAGTGATGAGCTTTGAGGGCACTATGGTGTTGAACGCTGAGCTGTAGTCAATGAATAGCATTCTCACATAGGTGTTCCTTTTGTCCAGGTGTGAAAGGGCAGTGTGGTGCGCAATAGAGATTGCATCATCTGTGGATCTGTTATGGCGATATGCAAATTGGAGTTGGTCTAGGGTTTCTGGGATAATGGTGTTGATCTAAGCCATGACCAGCCTTTCAAAGCACTTCATGGCTACAGACGTGAGTGCTACGGGTCGGTTGTCATTTGGGCAGGTTACCTTAATGTTCTTGGGCACAGGGACTATGGTGGTCTGCTTGAAACATGTTGATATTACAGACTCAGACAGGAAGAGGTTGAAAATGTCAGTGAAGACACTGTTGACCTGTTTAAAGGTCTTACTCACATCGGCTACAGCTGATGCTCTCATGCATGTTTCAGTGTTACTTGCCTCGAAGCGAGCATAGAAGTAATGTAGCTCATCTGTTAGGCTTGTGTCACTGGGCAGCTCGCAGCTGTGCTTCCCTTTGTAGTATGTAATAGTTTGCAAGCCCTGCCATATCCGACGAGTGTCAGAGCCGGTGCATTGACGCTTTGCCTATTTGATGGTTCGTCAGAGTGCATAGCAGGATTTCTTATAAGCTTCAGGGTTAGAGTCCCGCTCCTTGAAAGCGGCAGCTCTACCCTTTAGCTCAGTGTGGATGTTGCCAGTAATCCATGGCTTCTAGTTGGGATATGTACCTACAGTCACTGTGGAGACGACGTCATCGATGCACTTATTGATGAAGCCAGTGACTGATGTGGTGTACTCCTCAATGCCATCGGAAGAATCCCGGAACATATTCCAGTCTGTGCTAGCAAAACGGTCCTGTAGTTTAGCATCTGCTTCATCTGATCACTTTTTTATTGACCGAGTCACTGGTGCTTCCTGCTTTAGTTTTTGCTTATAAGCAGGAATCGTAAGGATAGAATTATGGTCTTTGACGCGTACGATCACATATTTGAGATAATTGGGAGTGGTCCATGCAGCTCAAAAATGTGATTGGAACAGTAGCAACAGAACGTATGAGGCAACAAACGCGTCTAAACACCATTGTTGTCTGAACCGCATCTAAATATTTGTTTGTACTGATGGAAAATAAAGGTCTTAAACTTTATTTTTCAATTTTACCTTTTATTGTAAAAGATAAATGCGATTTTTATCATCTAAGCATCACACGGAACACATCCACTGCCAAACTCATTCCATAAACCAGTTTAAATAACAGGTTGCGCTGACAAAAAACAAAACATAAGTTAGCAACCTAACAGCTAGACTAGTTTACGATGTACCACATCTCTGGTGAGCACAAGGGACTAATGTAATGTTGTTTCGAAAATAAATGCGTGTCAGCTAAACTAACAGCAGCTAAATTCTTTATGATTTTTTATTTATTTGACCTTTATTTAACTAGGCAAGTCAGTTAAGAACAAATTCTTATTTACAATGACGGCCTACACCGGCCAATCCCGGACGACGCTGAGCAAATTGTGCGCCGCCCTATGGGACTCCCAATCACGGCCGGTTGTGATACAGCCTGGAATCAAACCAGGGGGTCTGTAGTGACGCCTCAAGCACTGAGATGCAGTGCCTTAGACCACTGCGTCACTCGGGAGCCATGTTTGTTTATGTTTGACAAGTGAAAACTCTCTAATCCCAGAATGCCATTCACTATAGTGCCGCATTCAAAACAACTGGGGATTCGGAAATCTCCGACTTCTGACTTCAGTGATTTCAAAACTCGGAAAAAAATGAGCTTCGACTGGGAAGAATAGATTTGAACGGTCGTCCAACTCGGAATTCCAACTCTGGGCCGCTTCCTAGAGCTCCAACTTTCCGACCTGAAGATCACAGTTGTTTTGAACGCGGCATAAGACGCAAATAAACAAAGTCAAAGATGGCTGCGCCCCATTGCCCGGAAAATATCAACTTAGTTTGGCCACTTTTCAGCATATTACAAATCTGCGTGTGCTTGTTACAGTGTATACAAGAACCAGAGTACATGACTTGACAAGTTTTTTACAGTTTTTGACCAATCACAAAGCAAATCAAATGTTATCACCTCACACATCATCACCCAAATACAAGCCTACTGCCTAGCCGTAGCTCAAATTGTATTTTCCGTAGCCAACAACCTTTAGCCTAATCTGTAGACTACTGTAGACTAAAGAGCACGATTTGGGTTGTTACATTACATCGACTTTTCCTAGAAATATACTGTATAGTTAGTAATACTTGAAGTTTATATATGTAACCACGTTTTGGAAGAAGAGTGTTAACTGGTCCAACCACGTAACATTCAGCCCGTAGATGGCCCCAAAGCTTAAACCTAGATAATCCTGTCTAGCTCCATAGTTTATGATGACCCATTATATCTACAACCTCGCTTCACCCATGCCACAGTCTCTGCATACAATATATCTGATTACACTCACACACCATTCAATCTGATTGCACACACAAACTACCTCACTTTGTTGCTTACATTACTTTGTCCGTCCCCCTGTTCTCATTATCCTCCACCTCGACCAGGCTAAAACCTATCCAAGCCATAATGCTCAGCGCATTTGATGAGAAATCTTCCTTGCTTGGTGACAAGGCAGGCATCTGTATCAAATCAAATCAAATTTTATTGGTCACATACACGTGTTTAGCAGATGTTATTGCATGTGTAGCGAAATGTTTGTGTTTCTAGCTCCGACTGTCTAGTAATATCTAACCATTTCACAACATATACCCAATACACACAAATCTAAGTAAAGCAAATTAAATTAAGAATATATAAATAAATATATGGATGAGCAATGTCAGAGTGGCATAGACTAAGATACAGTAGAATAGTATAGAATACAGTATATACATATGAGATGAGTAATGCAATATATGTAAACATTCTTAAAGTGACTAGTGTTCCATTTATTAAAGTGGCCAGTGAGTTATAATCTATGTATATAGCCAGCAGCCCCTAATGTGCTAGTGAAGGCTATTTAACAGTCTGATGGCCTTGAGATAGAAGCTGTTTTTCAGTCTCTCGGTCCCAGCTTTGATGGACCTGTACTGACCTCGCCTTCTGGATGATAGTGGGATGAACAGGTAGTGGCTCGGGTGGTTGTTGTCCTTGATTATCTTTTTGGCCTTCCTGTGACATCAGGTGCTGTAGGTGTCCTGGAGGGCTAGTGGTTTGCCTCTGGTGATGCGTTGGGCAGACCGGCACCACCCTCTGGAGAACCCTGTGGTGCCATACCAGGCGGTGATACAGCCCGACAGGATACTCTCAATTGTTGTAAATTGTAAAGGTTTGTGAGGGTTTTAGATGCCAAGCCAAATTTCTTCAGCCTCCTGAGGTTGAAGAGACAATGTTGTGCCTTCTTCACCACACTGTCTGTGTTGTTGGACCATTTCAGTTCGTCAGTGATGTGTAATTTTCCTGGCACCACACTCCCAGAGCCCTCACCTCCTCCCTGTAGGTTGTCTCGTCATTGTTGGTAATCAAGCTTACTTCTGTTGTTTCGTCTGCAAACTTGATAATTGAGTTGGAGACGTGCTTGGCCACGCAATCATGGGTGAACAGGGAGTACAGGAGGGGGCTGAGCACACACCCTTGTGGGGTTAGCGAAGTGGAGGTGTTGTTTCCTACCTTTACCTCCTGGGGGGTGGCCCGTCAGGAAGTCCAGGACCTAGTTGCACAGGGTGGGGTTCAGACCAAGGGCCTCGAGCTTAATGATGAGCTTGGAGGGTACCATGGTGTTCAATGCTGAGCTATAGTCAATGAACAGCGTTCTTACATAGTTATTCCTCTTGTCCAGATGGGATACGGCAGTGTGATGGCGATTGCATCGTCTGTGGATCTATTGGGGCGGTAAGCAAATTGAAGTGGGTATAGGGTAGAGGTGATATGACTAGTCTCTCAAAGCACTTCATGATGACAGAAGTGAGTGCTACGGGGTGATAGTCATTTAGTTCAGTTACCTTTGCTTTCTTGGGTACAGGGACAATGGTGGCCATCTTAAATTATGTGGGGACAGCAGATTGGGAAAGGGAGAGATTGAATATGTCCATAAACACATAAACACACGGTCTGCGCATGCTCTGAGGATGCGGCTAGGGATGCCATCTGGGCCGGCAGCCTTGCGAGGGTTAACACGCTTAAATTCACACGCTCAAATTGGCCTCGGAGAAGGAGAGCCGACAGTCCTTGGTAGCGGGTCACGTTGGTGGCACTGTATTATCCTCAAAGCAGGCGAAGAGATGTTTAGCTGGTCCGGAAGCAAGACGTCGGTGTCCGCGATGTGGCTGGTTTTCCTTTTGTAGTCCGTGATTGTCTGTAGACCCTGCCACATACGTCTCGTGTCTGAGCCGTTGAATTGCGACTCCACTTTGTCCCTATACTGATGTTTTGCCTGTTTGATTGCCTTGCGGAGGGAATAACTACACTGTTTTTTATTCTGCCATATTCGCAGTCACCTTGCCATGGTTAAATACAGTGGTTCGCGCTTTCAGTTTTGCGTGAATGCTGCCATCTATCCACAGTTTCTGGTTAGGGTAGGTTTTAATAGTCACAATGGATACTGCTTGGTGACCTAAACTGGGATATGCTTAACACCCCGGCCATCCTAAAATCTAAACTAGATGCCCTCAATCTCACACAAATTATCAAGGAACCTACCAGGTACAACCCTAAATCCGTAAACCTGGGCACCCTCATAGATATCATCCTGACTAATTTACCCTCTAAATACACCTCCACTGTCTTCAACCAGGATCTCAGCGATCACTGCCTCATTGCCTGCGTCCGTAATGGGTCCATGGTCAAACAACCACCCCTCATCACTGTCAAACGCTCCCTAAAACACTTCAGTGATCAGGTCTTTCTAATTGACCTGGCCCGGGTATCCTGGATGGATATTGACCTCATTCCGTAAGTAGAGGATGCTCTTCAAAATGTTGGATGTTCTTCAAAAGTGCTTTCCTCTCCATCTTAAATAAGCATGCCCCATTCAAAAAATTCTGAACTAAGAACAGATATAGCCCCTGGTTCACCCCAGACTTGACTGCCCTTGACCAGCACAAAAACATCCTGTGGCGTACTGCATTAGCATCGAACAGCCCCCACGATATGCAACTTTTCAGGGAAGTCAGGAACCAATATACAAAATCAGTTAGGAGAGCAAAGGCTAGCTTTTTCAAACAGAAATGTGCATCCTGTAGCACTAACTCCAAAAAGTTTTGGGACACTGTAAAGTCCATGGAGAATAAAAACACCTCCTCCCAGCTACCCACTGCACTGAGGCTAGGAAACACTGTCACCACCGATAAATCTACGATAATCGAGAATTTCAATGAGCATTTTGATACGGCTGGCCATGCTTTCCACCTGGCTACCCCTACCCCGGCCTCCAGCTCTGCACCCTCCACTGCAACTTGCCCATTCCCCCCCCGCTTCTCCTTCACCCAAATTCAGATAGCTAATGTCCTGAAAGAGCTGCAAAATCTGGACTCCTACAAATCAGCTGGGCTAGAAAATCTGGACCCTTCCTTTCTAAAATTAGCCGACGAAATTGTCGCAACCCCTATTTCTAGCCTGTTCAACCTCTCTTTCGTATCACCGTATCAGTATATATGTCGATATTATTCTCTGAAGCTACCCAGAACATATCCCAGTCCACGTGATCATAGGAAGGGAGGAGCAAAATGGAGTTGTGGTCAGATTTGCCGAAAGGAGTGCGGGGGAGGGCCGAGTGTTTTAGCAGCGCGAGTACTACAGTTGATGTATTAATAGAACTTCGGCAGCCTTTTCCTCAAATTTTCTTTGTTAAAATCCCCAGCTAAAATAAATGCAGCCTGAGGATATGTGGTTTCCAGTTTGCATAAAGTCCAGTGAAGTTATTTGAGTGCCGTCGTGGTATCGGCTTAAAGGGGGATATACACGGCCGTGACTATAACCAAATTAATTTATCTTGGGAGATAATACGGTCGGCATTTGATTGTGAGGTATTCTAGGTCGGGTGAACAAAAGGACTTGAGTTCCTGTATGTTATCACAATTACACAATGAGTCGTTAATCATAAAATACACACCTCCACCCTTCTGCTTCCCGGAGAGATATTTATTCCTGTCTGCGCGATGAACTGAGAACCCAACCTGCTGGACTGACTCGGACAGTATATCCCGAGATAGCCATGTTTCCGTGAAAAAGTGTATGTTACAATCCTTGAAACCCTCGCCCTGAGCTCATCAACTTTATTATCCAGAGACTGAACATTAGCGAGTAATATACTCGGAAGCAGTGGGTGGTGTGCATGCCTCCTAAGTCGGACTAGAAGACCGCTCCGAGTAACTCTCCTCCGCCGGCGTTGTTTTGGGTCGGCCTCTGGAATCAGTTCAATTGCCCTGGGGGGTGCGAACAAAGGATCCGCTTCAGGAAAGTCGTATTCCTGGTCGTAATGCTGGTAGTGCTGTTGAGTTACCGCCACTCTGATATCCAACTGTTCTTCCTGGCTGTATGTAATAACACAAAAAAAATTCTGGGCTAATAACGTAAGAAATAATACATTAAAAAAACAAAATACTACAAAGTTTCCTAAGAGCTAGAAGCAAGGCAGCCCTCTCTGTCGGCGCCATTTTGGCTTCATGTCCAGTGGTGATAAATGAAATTAATTTGTTTTAATGAAGAAAAAGTAGTTAGGATGCCAGCCTTTCCCGGCCTTAGCCATGGTCGGCATATGTAATAAATGCTCATAACACACTCTCACTTTTTGTTCACCACTATTGTATCAAATACACCAGATTTAGCACCTCAGGTTTCCCGCCCTGTCTCACACGTGCAGCCCCTCAGACAGGCTAATACCAAAGCCTCTTTTGGATAATAACACATGTAATATAGATGATAATAATAATTATACAATTATCAATAACACTATAGATACTACTATACGAAGAAAGTTTTATAAAGCCTCATATGAAGCAGACATTGCAGTATTGATACAATGAGGGGTGTAGCGAATAGTGGCAAAATGCAACAATCAAATTCTAGAACAGCAGGACAGAATTCTGGTACCGCGTGCAAAAATAACTCACGCTGTAAGGGCCGTTATTAATATTTAGAACTTACGCGTCAAAAGGTTAAGCTATGCGCATCCAATCAGATACGTATTTCGTGCATACCATTTTAACCAGGTGTGCATAATAACATGCTGCTTACTTACATTTACATTTTACATTTTAGTCATTTAGCAGACGCTCTTATCCAGAGCGACTTACAGTTAGTGAGTGCATACATTTTTCATACTGGCTCTCAAACATTACAGTAGGCCATTACCACTTTAATAATAATGCATTTTTTAGGCCTTGCCAATGCATTTATATTTATTCTCCTAAAATATGTGAGAATAATGTGGACTTGCCTGACTAAATAAATTGGACGCATGCATGCCCATTTTTTTGTAGCCTATGTGGCCGATGCAGGCACACATAATAAATCCATGAATAGTGGTAATATTAATCTCACCATTTGAATCTCACCATTGGTTGTTTTTATAATGAGAAATCGACCAAAAACCAGGTTCCTTTTGTAATGGAAGGATTTGTATGGAAAGCCAAGTTGAAGCCAGCATTAGATGTTGTCGTCCTCATAATAACCGCATGTGGTTTTACCGCAACAGAGTAGCGCAGCACCCTTCAATTGAAGTGGCGGGAAACAAACCAAAGCAGCCACATCTCTCACAAAAACTGATTACAAATGAAATCACAGATAATTATAAGGGAGCAGGAGAACGTATAAATTGGCTACAATAATTACATGGACTTTTCAAGCACCAAATTGAGGATTTTCAAGGTAGGCCTATTCCAGTACTTGAATTTCTGAGCTCCAAATTCAAGTTCAGGTAGGCTATTTCAAGCCCCTTGTATTGTTTAAAATTGCAGGTTTAACATGGAAACCAAAATGTATTTGTCATGTTATTTCATTACCAGATCATATTGTGAATAAGCCCACTAGGCTATGTAATTTGTTGTCATCAAAAAATAATTAATATGAATGGTGTTGGGTGTTACGCAATAATCTATCCTACACAATTATGCACAGTACTGTGTCCAATCCGAGGCACAAAAACATATGAAAACTTGAACTGCCTGAGGGATGTCAGTGTCTCTCCTTTGGGTGAGGAGGCAGCAAAAAAGTGGACTCAGTCCCACTTTCCAATGACACAGTGGGCAAAGGAATAAGATACATGTCAGTTGACATACAAGCATCTGTGATAGAAAAGATGGAACAGCACAAGAAATTCTCTCTTCAATTAGATGAGTCAGTAGATGTGGCTGGAATTCCACAGTTGATGGTATATGCAAGATACATATTTGATGATGATATCCAGGAGGAATTTATTAACAACAAGGGGAGAGGACATGTTCAGGGTGGTAGACACTCATTTCAAAGACTTGCAACTTGACTGGGCAAATTGTGTTGAGATTTGCACTGATGGTACAAGATGCATGACTGGGTGCAACTCTGGATTCATAGCTCATGTCCACAGAGTGATGCCCAACGTGAAGCTGACACATTGTATTCTGCACAGGAAGTGGGCTGTACGGGCTGTTTTTCGACACAGTCGTAAAGGTGGTGAATTTGATCAAGAAGAGACCTCTTCAGACAAGGCTGTTCAGAGAGCTTTGCAAGGAGATGGGAGCAGACCATGAGCACCCGCTCTTTCATTGTGAGGTTAGGTGGTTGTCCAGGGGGGAGGGTACTGGAGAAGCTGTGGGAACTGAGAGAGGAAGTTCTGGCGTAAGAGGACAGCGACCTTGTAGACCTCTTCCGTGACAAACTGTGGCTGGCTAGGCTGGCTTACCTGGTGGATGTTTTCTGAAAGCACAATGAGCTGAGCACAAGCCTCCAGGGCAAGGATTCAACCATTTTGAAGCTTGAAGATGGCATCAGAGGATTCACTGAACGCCTGGGATTATGGCAGTCACAGCTGAGTGGTGGTATATATGGCATATTCCCTGTTCTGTCATCTCACCTGCAGCAGATAGATTCACCCCTGTGTGAAGAAGGACATGGCTGAGCACATGGCCAGCCTGCAGCAGAACATTGACCGGTACTTCCCTAACCCACAGGGATCTCAAACACTTCAAGCAGTGTCCTCATCAGATCTAGGACTAAGTCTGCCAGAAATGGAGGCCTTAGTGACACTGCAAGCAAGCAATGGCAGGAATATTTTTTTTGAGGCAAACACACTCATACAGTTCTGGGTTGCTCATCTACAGCATGAAGCGGTCTCCTGCCTGGCTGAGAAAGCAGTAGATGTTTTGATCCAGTTTGGCACCACATACCTATGCGAGTCAGGGTTCTCAACTCTGGCGTACTTAAAAAACAAGTACAGAAACAGACTCAATGCTGCACATGAACTCAGGGTTGCACTGTCAAAAACTGAGCCCAGAATAGTCCTGCTTGTTGAAAACTTCAACCAGCCACACACCTCTCATTAGTGTGTGTGTGTGTGTGTTTTCTGGTCTATGTGATGTGATCAATCAGTTTATTCCAGTTCAGAATTAAAATTATTTATTGTATTTTAACAGCAACAGTTCCAACCTAGACATATGTAAGAGTGTTAATAACAGGGAAAGATAAACATGAATTGCTATTAATATGGGTATTTAATTTCATTGTTATTTGTTTTTGTCTATATTGCATTTGTTTTAGGCATAAGGGCAATGAAATGTGCCAATATTTACATATAGTTGTATGTTTTCATAAGCTTGGGTCCCAGGAAAACACAGAAATTCTCATTTGGGTCCCAGGCTGAAAAAGTTAATGAAACCCTGGTCTAATTGAACTGATTAATTAAATATATGATATAATGGCAACTTACACAGCCATAAATGCAAGGACAGAAAAGTCATGTTCTATGTCAAAAATGTTTGACAAATCCGTCAAGACACCAACCATGAGAAAGGGTTAAACATCAACTGATGAATTTGATTGAATATAGCTATGTTCCCCCCTTTATGTTAATGTAATGAGGTAGCGTTAATTATGCAACTTTATCCTGAGGGTTATAGCTACTGTACATGGCAGGCTGATGACTGATAATGTTTAGTTAGTTATACAGGAGTCTTTTCATTTCGTGCAATTTAGTGCTTTTGTGGAGAATCTAATCAAATCAATCAAATCAAAGTGTTAATATGCACAGGATACAACATTGCAACAACAATAATGAGAATAGGAATAAGTAAAATACAGTAAGAATAAATGATCATGTACTTTAATGTCAATGGGGTTGTACTGTAAATTATTGATAAGTGTGTGTGTGTCTGTGTGTGAGCAGAAAGATCACTCCAGTTTCAAGTCAAAATTTGGCGTTTCTGCAGGTTCCAAGGACATCGGCAGATGCAGTCAAAACCATCCCACTGGGGGCAAAAAAAAAACTCAAAACGAGTGACCGGGGGCTGGGATTGAACCCGCGGTCTATGGAGCAGGAGCTTGTTACTTAGACTACTGCGTTATCCATCAACAATGAGATAGAAAAGCCAGTCTTAATTATTGGCTAATCTTAACCGTGGATATGTTTTTCTGTTTTAACCCTATCCCAAACCTTAATCCTTAATTTAACCAAACAGAATTAATGCCTGAACTTAATTAACCCTATCCCAAACCTTAATCCTTAACTTAATCCTAGTGTTGTTTCTGTTTTAACTCTATCCCAAATCTTAACCCTTAACTTAATCCAGTCGGAATTAATGCCTTAACCTTAGAGTTGTTTCTATGTGCCTCAATCGTCTGGAGCTCATGCGGGAGCTGTGTGCCAAAATAAAGGACGTAAAAAATAGACATTTGGCCAAGGACATCAACAAATGACGTGAGACTGTGATATCTTGTTGCAGAGAGTGTGTGTGTCTATGTGTATTTTCGAAATTGTCCATTAATTGGAAGCCGGGCCTAATGAGGGAGGAGGGATGAGCGTACATTGCGGTGGGGGAGTGTGCACAACAGCAGAGGGTGTCCATTCCGACAGTGATGGCCATTTCTAAGTCATTAAGCTCTGCTGTAATCATGCCATTATGCTGCTCATTAAGAAAAGACAGTGGCATAATCTCCCACAGGGCCACAGTCACCATTCTGTTCCAATAGACACTTCCTCCAGCCAGGGACTCATCCCCACCCTGTGAGTGTGTTTGTGTGTGCATTAATTTCTGTGTGTGTGTGTTTGTCCAAAGCCCTTGTCCTCTGCCACTGGTGTTCCTCCTGGAACTAGGCTTTTTTTTAGTTTTTTTGTCATTTAGCAGATGCTCTTATCCAGAGTGACTTACAGTTAGTGAGTGCATACATTTTCCATACTGGCCCCCCGTGGGAATCGAACCCACAACCCTGGCGTTGCAACCGGCATGCTCTACCAACTGAGCTACAGGAGGCCCACAACACCCTCAGAGGCATCCTGCTTTCAGCCTGAAAGTCAAGGGGCCAAGACTGCTGGTGATATGGTTTAAATAGTCCAGTAGTGTATATTTATGGGAGTGGGAATTATATTTAGCATCTAAGCAGGTGCTGTAATCGAGATGTGACACAGGGATGAGACAAAAAATATATTGCTCTTGTACAATAATAATGCATGTTGAGAATGAATAATGTAACCAAGAAAATAGTACTTACTGAACGTAAAGAACATTAGATAGACAACTTCACACGACTTTAAACTTGGTCTCTCCAGCACAAAATAAACCTTGCTAGTGCTTCTGGAGAAGGCAGAATAAAAAGTGACTCTGGAGATAAAAGGGGTTCTGATAATCACTGCTAATGGATGCAAACCCAACATGCAGCTCCAGCTAAAAATAGCCCAAACACTTTGTGTAGAATGACCTTAGTGACAAGATTCTGAATATGCTGAAAGTTCCGAAGATTCTGAGATGGCAGTTCCAAAGGTCTGAGCATTCTAATGATCTCCTGGTGTAGTGTGAGTTCCGTACCAACATCTATCTCTTTCTTTAACTCCTTTCTCTCTTTCTCCATCTCTCATTCCCTTCCAATACAGTTCTCGCTGTTTTCTTATCCTATCGTCTGTGCTGGAGTCCCTAAGATGTGTGGAACGTTGGGGTTTCTAAGTGTGAGAGCCAGATTCAGTTTATGTAAGCTGCTAAGTCTGTACATGGAGGATGGAGGACACCTCAGCGGCACTGAGAGGAGCCTAATTTACTCTTGACAGTTAAAATTGTTCACCACCAGTGAGATACTGTAATTGACAGACAGCATTTAACTTTTAATTATGTATTATATATATATAATCTTCAACTGGGCTTTTCAATTATATCATGTGTGGGGGTGACACCTTGATCATTTTTTATTTCTGGTTCCTCAAAATGGCCACATCACAATTACCATCACAATTAGCGCATTTTATGGTAGCCCAAAGGCCTGCAGATGGGATAAAGTGTGTGTGTGTGTGTATGTGTGGACATGTTTAACTATAGTTGTGGGGTCCAGAAGTCCCCACATGAATAGTAAACAAATACAAATTTGACTAACTGGGGACATTTTGTTTGTCCCCACAAGGTCAAATGGTACTTCTAGGGGGGTTAGGGTTAGGAGCTAGGGTTAGTTTTAGGGTTAGGTTTAGGGATTAGGGAAAATAGGATTTTGACTGGGACTGAATTGTGTGTCCCCACAAGGTTAGTTATACAAGAATGTGTGTGTGTGTGTGTAGTCAGCATGCATGTGTGCGCGTGTAATGTGTGTGTGTGTGTGTGTTGGGGATTCAGTGTAAGTATGTATGAGTGTGTGGGAAGAGTCCAGTGTGTTTGCATAGTCAGTGCAAGAGAGTTAGTGCAAAAAAGGGTCAATGCAGGTAGTCCGGGTAGCCATTTGATTATCTATTTAGGAGTCTTTTATAGCAGTCTTAAGGCTTGGTGGTAGAAGCTGTTCAGGGTCCTGTTGGTTCAGGAACGGTCTATGCCTTGGCTGGCTGGTATAGAGTTCATGGATGGCAGGGAGCTCGGCTCCAGTGATGTACTGGGCCTTACTTATCACCCTCTGTAGCGCCTTGCGGTCCGGTGCCTTGCAGTTGCCGTACCAAGCGGTGATGCAGCCAGTCAAGATGCTCTCGATGGTGCAGCTGTATGACATTTGATCTAAGGGCCCATGCCAAATCTTTTCAGCTTCCTGAGGGGGAAAAGGTGTGTGTGTGGACCATGTATGTAATTCCTTAGTGATGTGGACACTGAGGAACTTGAAGCTCTCGACACGCTCCACTACAGCCCCATCGATGTGGATGGGGGCGTGCTCAACCCTCCGTTTCCTGTAGTCTATGATCAGCTCCTTTGTCTTGCTGACTTTGAGGGAGAGATTGATGTCCTGGCACCACACTGCCAGGTCTCTGACGTCCCTATAGGCTGGCTCATCGTCGTCGGTGATCAGTCCTACCACCGTCGTGTTGTCAGCAAACTTGATGGTGTTGGAGTTGTACGCGGCCACGCAATGATGGGTGAACAGGGAGTACATGATGGGAATAAGCACACACCCCTGAGGGGTCCTCATGTTGATGGTCAGCGTGGCGGATGTGTTGTGGCCTGTCAGGAAGTCCAGGATGTAGTTGCAGAAGGAGGTGTTCAGTCTAGAGGTCTTCACGGATCCATCTCTACCTGAATACCCCATACCCGATCCGGGATCCGAGTGGGTCCGGATCCAGAATTCTAAATATTGTCACAGGTCTGGGTCGGATCTGATATGATTATCATCGGTGTCGGGTATGTGTAATTTTAACTGACTTGTCCGGAAGGGCCTGTACATATACAAACACGACTGCTAATCAATGGAAGATGGAATTAAAATGATGGAATTAAAAGTTAAAGGAGAAGGATAGGCTACAACAACCAAGAGCTAAGAGGTAGGCTGCTACTTAATATTAGTTGTTGTTATTTGTAACTGTAGAATGAGAAAGTGCATGCAATGCAGCCTCAATTTGGCTAGCTAGCTAATGTTACCTAGCTTAACTAGCTTCTCCCGGTTTGATACAGTCAAGGCAGGTACTACGTAATCATATTGAATGATAAATAACCTAGCTATGGCAGCTATTAGTATACTATAGCGTGAGTCGGTTTGGTTGGTTGATGTCTCGCATCTCTCCCTCCTCCCCGTGTCACTTTCTCACAGTATGGCCCCTCCCCCGCCTACTAGAGTGGCACCTCTCTCTCCCTCCTCTTGCGCATTATCAGCTCTGGTTAATAAAGTAGTTTTAAAAAATGACTTTTCTGCTGCTTTCCTCATTCGGATCGGACCGGGTCTGGATCCGACCATGTCTATACAGAATGGGTCTAGTTGTCCTCTGGTCCGTTCGGAATGGGTCTTTATGTTTTAAAAATGTATTTATGCCTATAGGGTCAGGGTGGGAAAGCCCCAGGTCCATTTTGGAACGGTCCAACTCTTTGGACCCGTGAAGACCTCTAGTTCAGTCCCAGGGTCCTGAGCTTGGTGATGAGCTTGGAGTGGACTATGGTGTTGAATTCTGAGTTGTAGTCAATTAACAGCATTCTTACATTAGGCATTCCTTTTGTCCAGGGGGGTGAGGGCTGTGTGGAGTGCAAAAGATTGTGAAATCTGTGGATCTGTTGTGGCGGTATGCGAATTGGAGTGGGTCCAGTGTGTTTGGGATAATGGTGTTGATGTGATCCATGACAAGACTTTCAAAGCATGTATGGCTATAGATGTGAATGCTATGGGGCAATTATCATTTAGGCAGATTACCTTGGCGTGAAAATGTCAGTAAAACCACTTGCCAGCTGGTCAGTGCATGCTCTGAGTATGCATCCTGCTATTCCGTCTGTCCCCGCGGCCATGTGAATGTTAACCTGTGTAAAGGTCTTACTCACATCAGCTACGGAGAACGAGATCACACAGTTGCCCGGAACTGCTGATGCTCTCATGCATGGTTTGGTGTAGCTTGCCTCGAAGCGAGCTTAGAAGGCATTTACCTCGTCTGGTATGTTCGCGTCGCTTGGCAGCTCACGGCTGGGTTTCCCATTTGTAATCCGTGATAGTTTGCAAGCCCTGCCGCATCCGTTGAGCGTCAGAGCCGGCCTAGTACGATTTGATATTAGTCTTGTATTGATGCCTTGCCTGTTTGATGGCTCGTCAGACGCAGTAAGTGAGATTTCTTACAAGAGTCCGGATTAGTGTCCCACTCCTTGAAAGCGGCAGCTCTAGCCTTTAGCCCAGTGCGGATGTTGCCTGTAATCCATGGCTTCTGTTGGGGTATGGTCACTGTTGGGACGACGTCGTCGATTAACTTATTAACCTATACTGGATGGGTGTCCAGAAATCGGGACGGTTGTTGCTCAATACGTATAATGTGACTACAATGACATTGTAAACGAAAGCACATTTTCACGGACATATACATCTCTTATATGGGCAGAAAGCTTAAATTATTGTTAATCTAACTGCAGTGTACAATTTACAGTAGTTATTACAGCGAAAAAATACCATGCTATTGTTTGAAGATAGTGCATAACAACAAAACACTTTTATCAAGGCAACTAATTTGATACATTCATCTCTGACGGTAAATAATTATTTCAGTAATCTTGCTCTGATTTGTCATCCTGAGGGTCCCAGAGATAAAGCGTAGCTTTGTTTTGTTTGATAAAATCAATTTTTATGTCCTGACAAGGTCCATGTTGTATACAGCGTTTTGCCTGAATTCCGACTAGTTGAACTTGCAACAAAATATTCCAAAGTAATACAAACGCTACACCTTGTTTCACCCAGTCAAGTTCGATTTTTCTGCAATCCTCAGATACTCTAGAAGGTGACCGAACTTATCTTTTACCAGATCTATTATGTTATGTTCTCCTACATTAATTTCACATTTCCACAAACTTCAAAGTGTTTCCTTTCAAACAGTATCAAGAATATTTATATCCTTGCTTCAGGTCCAGAGCTACTGGCAGTTAGATTTGGGTATGTCATTTTAGGTGGTAAAGGTGATCTAAAGTTGTGTTGCCTGTAGTTGCACAGGTGACATGCTGGTAAAAATTTGGTAAAACCGATTTCTGTTTCCCTACATTAAAATCACCGGCCAGGAGAAACGCTGCCTCTGGATGTGCATTTTCTTGTTTGCTTATGACCCTATACAGCTCGTTGAGTGCCAGCATCGGTTTGTGGTGGTAAATAGACATTATTTTCACTCTGTCATTTAGATTAGTGTTGTGGAGTAACTACAATGTTGTTGATCCATCTGCAGTTTTCTCCTATGACAGCCATTAAACTCTGTTACTGTTTTAAAGTCCCCATTGGCCTCTAAGTGATATTAAATGTCTGCTTAAAAAAAAAAAAAAATCTACCAATAGGGGCCCTTCTTTGCAAGGCATTGGAAAACTCCCTGTTCTTTGTGGTTGAATCTGTATTTGTAATTCCCTGCTCGACTGAGGGACCATGCAGATAATTGTATGTGTGGGGTACAGAGATAAGGTAGTGATTCAAAAATCATGTTAAACACTATTATTGTAAACAGAGTGAGTCCATGCAACTTATTATGTGACTGTTAAGCACATTTTTACTCCTGAACTTATTTAGGCTTGTCATAACAAAGGGGTTGAATACTTATAGACTCAAGACATTTCAGCTTTTCATTTTAAATTAATTTGTAAACATTTGCTTTGAAATTATGGGGTATTGTGTGTAGGCCAGCAACACAACATCTCAATTTAATCAATTTTAAATTAGGACTGTAACACAATTATTTTGGGAAAAAGTCTAAGGGTGTTTCTGAAGGCACTGTAACTGTCCTCTGTAGTGGACACCAGCATAGCTTCCTAACCTGCTGATATTAAACTCTGTTGACAACAATATCCACAATATCCAACATACCACTAACCTTTTATTTCTAAGGTCTCAATAATTGCAATACAGTACTTTTTTTTGGTTTTCTTAAACTGTACAAATTATTTCACTAAAGGCTGGTTTAAAGTTGGTTTAACTACGTCTGCAGTGACATCATGAACATTCGATTGTCGTCCGACATCAAACTTGTCCCTGTCGTTATGAAAAAGTATAAACACAAAAACGACAGTCTGCATGAAATTAGTCCAAATAGCCTACCTGCTCTATTTTAACACCAATAAACGCATCTGTTTAAACATTTATTTAGGAAGTCCTATGTCAATCTAGCAACAGGCAACTAAAAGCAAGTTTGCATCGACGATCTATAGGCATGGCAGTGACAGTGACACTTGTTGCATTCTAATGGTCTACAGACAGACTATAAACCAGCCCTAAGGAATCTGCTTGACACTCAATTCAATAAATATATTGCCATGAATATCTACTTTTCACCATCACTGTCATTATTATGTCAGATCCAGGAATAGAATCCATCAGAGTATTGAGTTGATTGTGGAGCTCTAACATTTTCAATTCTTAGATGAGTCACCATCAACTCTCCCAGTAAGGCACCAATTCAATCAATTGCAGATAAAGCAAACCACACAGCAGGTTTGCATGTTATTTCACAGGTTACCTTTCTACCGTTTTAGGGGATGGGGGCTGCATACTGACGTTGATAAGTACCAAAGAAACAAAGCTACAGGTTTCACAGCTGCTTGCCTCTAATTAGTTAACTGGCATGAATCCTCCCTCTGTTGAAAGGCCCTATGTAAGCACAAAGTACAGGACGAGACACACGCATTAGTAAATTCTGCCCAAGGCCTGTGATGGTCACACTATCTCATTATACTGTGAGGAACTGATGCCACATGAAAACAAATACCCTTTCTTTGAAAGTCCTTTTCTGTTGGAGTGGCAAGTGGCGCAGTGGTCTAAGGCACTGCATCGCAGTGCTAGCTGTGCCACTAGAGATCCTGGTTCGAATCCAGGCTCTGCTGTAGCCGGCCGCAACCGGGAGACCAATGGGGCGGCGCACCATTGGTCCAGGGTAGGGGAGGGTATGGCCGGCAGGGAGGTAGCTCACTTGGTAGAGCATGGCGTCTGCAACGCCAGGGTTGTGGGTTCGATTCCCATGGGGTATGAAAATTAAAAAGAATAATGTATGCACTAATTGTAAGTCGCTCTGGATAAGAGCGTCTGCTAAATGATGTAAATATGTAACTTTCACTCAAGAGTTAGCTGATGCCTGCAAAAGCCTTCCCTTCCGAACAGGCATTTTAGCTCTGCTAGAGATGGCAGATGACTGTGCCATCTGAGGGAGGAAACCAAAGACACCACAATGATTATGATCGGAAATACATTGGGAAAGAAGGAAAAAAGAAGGCCATACCCCATTATTAAAAGAGCCTGATGCTCAATTTATGATTTTTGAGGAACTTGCAAATTCAACTTGAAATTACAGAGAGAGGGTCTTCTCATCTTCACATCTCTTTTCATGCCCTTGCAGGCTGCAGCCCTCAATCCCTCCATCCCTTCATTTCCCCTCCTCTTCTCCCTGTCAAGAGCAGAGCAGCTGCCTCATGGTCCTTAGTTCTCTCTAGTTCAAAAAAGCCCCCAGACTCTCGAGACAGTACGCAAAAGAAACGCTCAGAGCTAAAAGGCCTCCCAAAAAAAATTTAAGCTGGGGGAACGACTCCTCCGTTTCCAGATGGAATGCCTCCGTGAATTTGAGCTGCAGTAGGTAAACAAACATTATGTGGTTGTTTTTAAAAACAGGAACACTGCAGTTTATATAAAGGGCAAAACCAGCACGTGTAAAATGAAGCAACAATGGTAGGCAATGTCAAATATAAATGTTTTCATATTCTCATACTGTACATCACTTCATTACAGTTCCTTGTGGCTGTGTCTCTGTGATTGCGTTAGAGACCACTAGGGTATCAGTTGGACTTCCTCTCCAGTCTATTGCTTACAAAGTGTACTAACTCTGGGGTCACTCACAAATCCGCTCCAAAAACGTAATCTTAACTACTGTGCAGTGGACCGTCTTCACACAAACCTCTCTTGGAGCATGGACGTATACTGAGCACCAAAATGTAATCTCTTTACTGGTGATAAGCCCTGGCAGTAGAGTCAGTAGTGTGCACATAACTTTGTCCAAACCTATTACCACACACCAACAGCACTCTCTACCCACCAGCCCATTGGTGTTTCTCTTCACTAAATGCTGCCTTTCACTGATGGAACGAAGTTGCCCAGATCTAATTTGTTTTGGCGAGGTAGGGGAGGAGGGGGAGAGATGATGCGAGATAGTGGACCTACAGTGCCTGAAAGTAAGCCGAGGAACAACAGATTCAGGTTTTACAGATTTAGAATTTTTCTACGTTAACAAATGTGTAGCTCTTCTGTATTTCACCATACTCCTGCGGATGTAATGATGGAGTTGTTGTTTGGCAATGAAATGTAGATAAGCAAACAGCATAGTAATTAATAGGTGATAACAATGTAATTACCAATTTACCCATTAAAATATAGTGCAATCTATATGTGTCAGAGGAAGGCCCTCAAAATTGTCAAAGACTCCAGCCACCCTAGTCATATACTGTTCTCTCTGCTTCCGCATGGCAAGCGGTACCGGAGCGCCAAGTCTAGATCCAAAAGGCGTCTCAACAGCTTCTACCCCCAAGCCATAAGACTCCTGAACAGCTAATCATGGCTACCCGGACTACTTGCACTGCCCCCACACCCCATATTTTTACGCTGCTGCTTCTCTGTTAATTATATCGCTCACTCTCCCTTCAGGTGATATTGTGAATGAGAGATTACTTTCTGTGATAGCTTGTGTGAGAACGGTGGTGATACATAGCATTTTCACCCCAGGGTTATTTGAATAGGCAAACACACAGTCACTGATAAGGGCTGCCTGGCTCAATGCCTTCATATCCGGGCAAGGCAATCAAAGTCTCATCACAAAGACCCCTGGGGAATCAAGTCTATAGCAATCACTGATACAAGGAAACATAATCATGTGTGGAACCACAAACAGCAATTGTGGCCCTGTGGTCCTAACACTAGATTTGCAACTAGGGCCTAAAAAATACAAATTAGGCCATACATTAAAATTGTCATCCTGGTTTGAATAATAACTAAACAGTCTTGTGTCAGACAACCTCCATGTTTCATCAATCACCTCAGCAACAGATGCACATCTTTTCCAGTAGCATGTCAAATACAGCCCAGCTGATGACAGCCTTAATTTGAATTTTCCCCATGCCACTCTGCATTTTAACGACTACGGATGTACTGTCTTGAACCTATAGCATCTGAGGGTATACAATAAATACAGTGAGCTCCAAAAGTATTGGGACAGTGACAATTTTGTTAATGTTTTGGCTGTGTACTCCAGCTTTGGATTTGAAATGATGCTATGACTCTTAGGTTAAAGTGCAGACCGTCAACTTTAATTTGAGGGTATTTTCATCCATATATATTTTTTTTGGGGGTACACAGTCCCCCAATTTTAGGTGACCAAAAGTATTGGGACAAATGAACTTACAGTGGGGAAAAAAGTATTTAGTCAGCCACCAATTGCGCAAGTTCTCCCACTTAAAAAGATGAGAGAGGCCTGTAATTTTCATCATAGGTACACGTCAACTTTGACAGACAAATTGAGGAAGAAAAATCCAGAAAATCACATTGTAGGATTTTTTATGAATTAATTTGCAAATTATGGTGGAAAATAAGTATTTGGTCACCTACAAACAAGCAAGATTTCTGGCTCTCACAGACCTGTAAATTCTTCTTTAAGGGGCTCCTCTGTCCTCCACTTGTTACCTGTATTAATGGCACCTGTTTGAACTTGTAATCAGTATAAAAGACACCTGTCCACAACCTCAAACAGTCACACTCCAAACGACACTATGGCCTGAATCTGCAATAGGTAAGCAGAACCACACGGGGGGACCTAGTGAATGACCTGCTGAGAGCTGAGACCAAAGTAACAAAGCCTACCATCAGTAACACACTACGCCGCCAGGGACTCAAATCCTGCAGTGCCAGACGTGTCCCCCTGCTTAAGCCAGTACATGTCCAGGCCCGTCTGAAGTTTGCTAGAGTGCATTTGGATGATCCAGAAGAGGATTGGGAGAATGTCATATGGTCAGATGAAACCAAAATAGAACTTTTTGGTAAAAACTCAACTCGTCGTGTTTGGAGGACAAAGAATGTTGAGTTGCATCCAAAGAACACCATACCTACTGTGAAGCATGGGGGTGGAAACATCATGCTTTGGGGCTGTTTTTCTGCAAAGGGACCAGGACGACTGATCCGTGTAAAGGAAAGAATGAATGGGGCCATGTATCGTGAGATTTTGAGTGAAAACCTCCTTCCATCAGCAAGGGCATTGAAGATGAAACGTGGCTGGGTCTTTCAGCATGACAATGATCCGAAACACACCGCCCAGGCAACGAAGGAGTGGCTTCGTAAGAAGCATTTCAAGGTCCTGGAGTGGCCTAGCCAGTCTCCAGATCTCAAACCCATAGAAAATCTTTGGAGGGAGTTGAAAGTTAGTGTTGCCCAGCGACAGCCCCAAAACATCACTGCTCTAGAGGAGATCTGCATGGAGGAATGGGCCAAAATACCAGCAACAGTGTGTGAAAACCTTGTGAAGACTTACAGAAAACGTTTGACCTGTGTCATTGCCAACAAAGGGTATATAACAAAGTATTGAGAAACTTTTGTTATTGACCAAATACTTATTTTCCACCATAATTTGCAAATACATTCATTAAAAATCCTACAATGTGATTTTCTGGAAAAAATGTTCTCATTTTGTCTGTCATAGTTGACGTGTACCTATGATGAAAATGACAGGCCTCTCTCAATTTTTTAAGTGGGAGAACTTGCACAATTGGTGGCTGACTAAATAATTTTTTCCCCCACTGTATATGTTTTTTTTTTTTTTTTTTTTTTTTGTCATTTAGCAGACGCTCTTATCCAGAGCGACTTACATGAGCAATTAGGGTTAAGTGCCTTGCTTAAGGGCACATCAACAGATTTTTCACCTAGTCGGCTCGGGGATTAGAACCAGCGACCTTTCGGTTACTGGCACAACGCTCTTACCCACTAAGCTACCTGCCGCCAGGCGCGGTATTAAAGTAGTCCATTTTCCAGCCCTAACGTCAGGTTCAGCAATTTACCTGTCTAACATCAGCTCGCTTGCACTGAGGTGGGAGGTGTGGCAATATTTGAGGTGTGTCCTTAAGGAAGTTTTAAGACCCACAAAAAGCAGCTCTTAACGGTTACGCAGTTAATAATGGCATGGATTTTCAGAGCGGAAGCTCAGCCTTTCCAGCCATGACACGAAGTGCCTTTTGTGCTGGTGAATCTCGTATTTAGAAACATGGAAACATAGCTTACCCTCCCCTTAATCAAGGCTGGTTGAGCAGCATCGCATAGGCGCATCTTTTTATCTTGGCCATTAGCCAAGTAGCCTGTGAATACAGGGGTTTTAAATGTCTGCTGAGAGTGCTTTGAAATATTTGTTGAGGTTTTTCCCCTCATGCTTTTTCATTATTCACAATTTTCAAATACCTGCACACTTAATTTTGCTTGCCCAAGTAGGCTAAAATGGCTATCTCCATTTTCAAAAAAAACTTGCGGAAAATCCAGTGATTCTATGTCAAACTGTTTTGTTATATTTCAGTCGTCTGTGATGTAAAGTTGAAGTCGGAAGTTTACATACACCTTAGCCAAATACATTTCAACTCAGTTTTTCACAATTCCTGACATTTAATCCTAGTAAAAATTCCCTGTCTTAGGTCAGTTAGGTTCACCACTTTATTTTAAGAATGTGAAATGTCAGAATAATAGTAGAGAGAATGATTTATTTCAGCTTTTCTTTCTTTCATCATATTCCCAGTGGGTCAGACGATTAAATACACTCAATTAGTATTTGGTAGCATTGCCTTTACATTGTTTAACTTGTGTCAAACGTTTCGGATAGCCTTCCACAAGCTTCCCACAATAAGTTGGATACATTTTGGCCCATTCCTCCTGACAGAGCTGGTGTAACGGAGTCAGGTTTGTAGGTCTCCTTGCTAGTACATGCTTTTTCAGTTCTGCCCACACATTTTCTACAGGATTGAGGTCAGGGCTTTGTGATGGCCACTCCAATACCTTGACTTTGTTGTCCTTAAGCCATTTTGCCACAACTTTGGAAGTATGCTTGGGGTCATTGTCCATTTGGAAAACCCATTTGCGACCAAGCTTTAACTTCCTGACTGATGTCTTGAGATGTTACTTCAATATATCCACATCATTGTCCTTCCTCATGATACCATCTATTTTGTGAAGTGCACCTGTCCCTCCTGCATCAAAGCACCCCCACAGCAACCGTGCTTCACGGTTGGGATGGTGTTCTTCGCCTTGCAAGCGTCCCCCTTTTTCCTCCAAACATAACGATGGTCATTATGGCCAAACAGTTATATTTTTGTTTCTTCAGACCAGAGGACATTTCTCCAAAAAGTACAATCTTTGTCCCCATGTGCAGTTGCAAACAGTAGTCTGGCTTTTTTATGGCGGTGTCACGGTTTCGGCCGAGGCTGCCTCTCTTCCTTGCTCGGGCAGGCTTCGGCGTTCGTCGTCTCCGGAATACTAGCTGCCACCATTGTATGTTTCTATGTTCGTTTGGTCTGGTCTGGTATTGTACACCTGTTATCGTTTAGTGTCATTAGTGTCCTATAAGTTCTCGTTGTGTTTGTCAGGTGTTGTGTGTGATTGTTTTCACTGTCGTACTTTTTGCTAGTTCGTATACTGTTTGCTCGGTTGAGCTGTTCTCCTATGTGTAGGAGTGTTTTGTCGCACATGTTTAGTGAGCCCGTTTTGTTTTCGCCTGCGTGCGGAGTTCTCGCCTCAGGGCATTTCATCGTGCTTGAGTTTGTGCATTCACTAAAGTCTTTTGGACTTATTTTCTGCGTCCTGCGCCTGATTCCACCACCACACCCACCTACAGCAACACTGACAGAATCACACACCTTTTCGAATGGAAGACAGCCTTTAGTACCACCTCGGGCCATTACGAGTATCTTGTCATGCCATACGGGTTGATGAATGCTCCTTCAGTTTTCCAATCATTCGTGGATGAGATCTTCAGGGACATGCAGGGGCAGGGTGTGGTCGTGTACATAGATGACATTCTCGTGTACTCGTCTACCCGAGTCGAGCATGTGGCCCTGGTGCGCCGAGTGTTGCGGAGGCTGTTGGAGCACGACCTGTATGTCAAGGCAGAGAAGTGTCTGTTTTTCCAGGAGTCGGTCTCCTTTTTGGGTTATCAGTTGTCTGCGTCAGGGGTGAAGATGGAGGTAGACCGGGTGTCAGCCGTGCGTAATTGGCAAACGCCAACCACTGTGAAGGAGGTGCAGCAGTTTTTGGGGTTTGCGAATTACTACCGGAGGTTTATCCGGGGTTTTGGACAGGTGGCAGCTCCCATAACGTCTCTTTTGAAGGGGGGTCCGGTGCGTCTGCAGAGGTCAGCCGAGACGGACAGGGCGTTTGGGAGGCTGAAGGACCTGTTTACCTCGGCTCCGGTGCTGGCGCATCCGGATCCCTCTTTACCATTTCAGGTAGAGGTGGACGCGTCAGAGGCCGGTATAGGAGCCGTGCTTTCGCAACGGTCCGGCACGCCACCTAAACTCCACCCCTGTGCTTTTTAATCAAAGAAGCTCAGTCCGGCGGAGCGAAATTATGACGTAGGGGACAGGGAGCTGTTAGCCGTGGTACAGGCCCTAAAGGTGTGGAGGCACTGGCTTGAGGGGGCTCAACACCCTTTCCTCATTTTGACGTACCACCGTAACCTGGAGTACATCCGGGCAGCGAGGAGACTGAACCCTCGCCAGGCGCGGTGGAATATGTTTTTGACCCGGTTCACATTTAAGATCACTTACATCCCTGGGTCACAGAACGGTAAGGCAGACGCACTGTCTCGGCGGTATGACACGGAGGAGAGGTCCGTGGAGCCCACTCCCATACTGCCGGAGTCTTGTCTGGTGGCACCGGTAGTGTGGGAGGTCAATGCTGAACTCGAGCGGGCGTTACGCACCGACCCTAGTCCACCTCAATGCCCGGAGGGTCGGAGGTACGTTCCGCTCGAGGTTCGGGATCGATTGATCTATTGGGCTCACACGTCACCCTCCTCTGGACACCCTGGTATTGGCCGGACAGTGCACTGCCTTAGTGCTAAGTACTGGTGGCCCACGTTGGCGAGGGATGTGAGGGTTTATGTTTCCTCCTGCTCGGTGTGCGCCCAGTGTAAGGCGCCTAGACATCTGCCTAGGGGTAAGTTACTACCCCTGCCCGTTCCACAACGACCATGGTCTCACCTCTCGGTGGATTTCATCACTGACCTTCCTCCTTCACAGGGGAATACCACTATACTGGTCGTTGTGGACCGGTTTTCTAAGGCCTGTCGTTTGCTCCCTATGCCGGGCCTTCCTACTGCCCTGCAGACCGCCGAAGCGCTATTCACCCATGTGTTCCGGCACTACGGGGTACCTGAGGATATTGTGTCTGATCGAGGTCCCCAATTTACCTCCAGAGTCTGGAGAGCTTTTATGGAGCGGTTGGGGGTCTCGGTGAGCCTCACCTCGGGTTACCATCCGGAGAGTAATGGGCAGGTGGAACGTGTGAACCAGGATGTGGGTAGGTTTCTTAGAACATACTGCCAGGACCGGCCGGAGGAGTGGGCAAGGTACGTTCCCTGGGCCGAAATGGCCCAGAATTCCCTACGCCATTCCTCCACTAACCTAACCCCTTTCCAATGTGTGTTAGGTTACCAGCCGGTTCTGGCACCTTGGCAGCAGAGCCAGATCGAGGCTCCTGCGGTGGATGAGTGGGTGCGGCGCTCGGAGGAGACATGGAACGCTGCACACGTCCACCTGCAGCGGGCCCTCCGTCGTCAAAAGGCGAGCGCCGATCTCCACCGCAGTGAGGGACCAGTGTACGCACCTGGTGATCGAGTCTGGCTCTCTACCAGAAACCTGCCCCTCCGCCTGCCCTGTCGGAAACTGGGTCGGCGGTTTGTAGGGCCATTTAAAGTCCTGAGAAGATTGAACGAGGTGTGTTACAGATTACAACTACCTGTTGAGTATAAAAGTATTAACCCCTCGTTCCATGTGTCTCTTCTCAGGCCGGTGGTAGCTGGCCCACTCCAAGAAAATGAGATCAGGGAGACTCCTCCGCCCCCATTGGACATCGAGGGGGCACCGGCGCACTCCGTGCGGTCCATCTTGGATTCGAGACGTCGGATGGGGGGTCTCCAATATCTAGTGGAGTGGGAGGGGTACGGCCCGGAGGAACGGTGCTGGGTGCCGAGGAGAGACATTTTGGACCCGTCTCTCCTGACAGAATTCCATCGTGGTCACCCGACGCACCCTGCTCCGCGTCCTCCTGGTCGTCCCCGAGGCCGGAGTCGGCGCACGTCTGGAGCCGCGCGTCAAGGGGGGGGGTACTGTCACGGTTTCGGCCGAGGCTGCCTCTCTTCCTTGCTCGGGCAGGCTTCAGCGTTCGTCGTCTCCGGAAATACTAGCTGCCACCGTTGTATGTTTCTATGTTCGTTTGGTCTGGTCAGGTATTGTACACCTGTTATCGTTTAGTGTCATTAGTGTCCTATAAGTTCTCGTTGTGTTTGTCAGGTGTTGTGTGTGATTGTTTTCACTGTCGTACGTTTTGCTAGTTCGTATACTGTTTGCTCGGTTGAGCTGTTCTCCTATGTGTAGGAGTGTTTTGTCGCACATGTTTAGTGCGCCCGTTTTGTTTTCGCCTGTGTGCGGAGTTCTCGCCTCAGGGCATTTCATCGTGCTTGAGTTTGTGCATTCACTAAAGTCTTTTGGACTTCTTTTCTGCGTCCTGCGCCTGATTCCACCACCACACCCACCTACAGCAACACTGACAGGCGGTTTTGGAGCAGGGGCTTCTTCCTTGCTGAGCGGCCTTTTAGGTTATGTCTATAGGATTCGTTTTACTGTGGATATAGATACTTTTGTACCTGTTTCCTCCAGCATCTTCACAAGGTCCTTTGCTGTTGTTCTGGGATTGATTTGCACTTTTCGCACCAAAGTACGTTCATCTCTAGGAGACAGGACGTGTCTCCTTCCTGAGCGGTATGACGGCTGCGTGGTCCCATGGTGTTTATACTTGCGTACCATTGTTTGTACAGATGAACTTGGTATCTTCAGGCGTTTGGTAATTGCTCCCAAGGATGGACCAGACTTGTGGAGGTCTACAAATGTTTTTCTGAGGTCTTGGCTGATTTGTTTTGATTTTCCCATGATGTCAAGCATAGAGGCACTGAGTTTGAAGGTAGGCTTTGAAATACATCCACAAGTACACCTCGAATTGACTCAAATGATGTTAATTCGCCTATATGAATCTTCTAAAGCCATGACATCATTTTTCATATTCATCATATTTCCCGAGCTGTTTAAAGGCACAGTCAACTTAGTGTATGTAAACTTCTGTCCCACTGGAATTGTGATACAGTGAATTATAAGTGAAATAATCTGTCTGTAAACAATTGTTGGAAAAATTACTTGTGTCATGCACAAAGTAGATGTCCTAACCGACTTGCCAAAACTATAGTTTGTTAACAAGAAATGTGTGGAGTGGTTGAAAAACGAGTTTTAATGACTCCAACCTAAGTGTATGTAAACTTCCGTCTTCAACTGTATATAAAGTGTAATATTGGGATGCAAACTCAATTGAACATACAACTACTGTAATGAAGCAGCCAATGTAAAACATCATTTCAAACATTTGCCAAAATGCAATACGTGGGAAAACACTGTTCTAAATAGCACAGCTGATGCGAGTGGTTCCATATGTGACAGAGATGAAAATCTTTGTTAGAAATGTAGAAAGAGATGCAACAACTAGGATGGGTTGCTAATATGACTAGGATTGTGCCTTTGGCTTCTGGACAATGAAATAAAGTTGATATGAAATCCGATAGAACAGAAGAGAAATGCTGGTTTCAATGTTATATAAAATAAATGCCTCCATGTTTCTATGGTCAGATTGTGGCTATATGCTACTTTGAAGCAAGGTAAGACATGCCTCATAATATGAAGTAAAACGTCCAGGTTTCAAAATATAAAGTACAGTGCCTTCAGAAAGTATTCACACCCCTCGACTTTTTCCACATTTTGTGTTGTTACATACTGAATTTAAAATGGATTAAATGTAGAAGTTTTTGTCATTGGCCTACACACAATACCCAATAATGCCAAAGTATAATTATCTATTTCAAAATGTTTCCAAAATAATTAAATATGAAAAGCTGAAATGTTTTGAGTCAGTAAGTATTCAACCACTTTGTTATGGCAAGCCTAAATACGTTCAGGAGGAAACAATTTGCTTAACAAGTCACATAAGTTGCATGGACTCACTCTGTGTGTCACACTCTGGTTCTAGGACTTTTTGTGTTTAGTCAGGGTGTGTAGATTTCCGTGTGTTGTGTACTGTGGGTAGTGTCTAGGTGTTCGCGTTCTATGTTTGGTCAGTGACTCCCAATCGGAGGTAACGAGTGTCAGCTGTCGGCTCGTTATCTCTGATTGGGAGCCATATTTAAATGTCTGTGTTCACCTTGTGGTTGTGGGTTTTTGTTCTTTATTCAGTCGGTGTAACTGAGGACGTCACGGATCGTGTTTTGTTTTGTCGTGTGTTTCAAAATTAAAATCATCATGTTCACTCCCAACGCTGCGCTTTGGTCATACTTCATTGGCGATCGTGACAGAAAAACCCACCACAACGAGACCAAGCAGCAGTTGGATAACGAGTGGTGGAGCCAGAAGAGCGAAGGTTGGGAGAGGACTATGGAGGCCTGGTCCACCGAGAGGAGAGACCCCCAGAAAATTTTTAGGGGGGGGCTCACGACGTCGGGGCAGAAGGTGTACGGCCCGGAGGAGTGCAAGAGGTTGGCAGATATGGCCGCCAGTTTAAGGGGGCCACTGGTTACGAAGGGGATGGAAAGTGTGGAGGCACGGCGAGAGGTACTGGGCGGTGTTTCCAGTCCGGTCCGGCCCGTTCCTGATCCCCGTGTAGGGCCAGGGGTGTGTGTCCCCAGTGCGGTTCTGTCTGTCCCTGCTCAACGCACCGAGCCTACGGGGTGCGTCGTCAGCCCTGTCCAGCCAGAGCCGTCCGCCAGACAGGATCAGCCAGAGCCTTCCGCCAGACAGGATCAGCCAGAGCCTTCCGCCAGCCATGAGCAGCCAGATCCTTCCGCCAGCCATGAGCAGCCAGATCCGTCAGCCAGCCATGAGCAGCCAGATCCGTCAGCCATCCATGAGCAGCCAGATCCGTCAGCCAGCCATGAGCAGCCAGATCCGTCAGCCAGCCATGAGCCGTCCAGCCAGGATCCGCCAGAGCCGTCCAGCCAGGATCCGCCAGAGCCGTCCAGCCGGGATCCGCCAGAGCCGTCCAGCCGGGATCCGCCAGAGCCTTCCAGCCGGGATCCGCCAGAGCCTTCCAGCCGGGATCCGCCAGAGCCTTCCAGCCGGGATCCGCCAGAGCCGTCCAGCCGGGATCCGCCAGAGCCGTCCAGCCGGGATCCGCCAAAGCCGTCCAGCCGGGATCCGCCAGAGCCGTCCAGCCGGGATCCGCCAGAGCCGTCCAGCCAGGATCCACGCACCAAGCCAGGGGCGCGTGTCGTCAGTCCGGTTCCGGCCAGCGGGGCTAGGCAGGACCAGGGGTACTTTGGGGGGTTGGAGAGGAAGTGGGGAGGAAGCCCGGAGCCGGAGCCGCCGCCGAGGAGGAATGCCCACCCAGCCCTCCCCTGTTTGCTTGTAGTTAGGCGCGGTCGCAGTCCGCGCCTTTGGGGGGGGGTACTGTCACACTCTGGTTCTAGGACTTTTTGTGTTTAGTCAGGGTGTGTAGATTTCCGTGTGTTGTGTACTGTGGGTAGTGTCTAGGTGTTCGCGTTCTATGTTTGGTCAGTGACTCCCAATCGGAGGTAACGAGTGTCAGCTGTCGGCTCGTTATCTCTGATTGGGAGCCATATTTAAATGTCTGTGTTCACCTTGTGGTTGTGGGTTTTTGTTCTTTATTCAGTCGGTGTAACTGAGGACGTCACGGATCGTGTTTTGTTTTGTCGTGTGTTTCAAAATTAAAATCATCATGTTCACTCCCAACGCTGCGCTTTGGTCATACTTCATTGGCGATCGTGACACTGTGTGCATTAACATGATTTTTGAATGACTACCTCATCTCTGTACCCCACACATACAATTATCTGTATGGTCCGGCAATCGAGCAGTGAATTTCAAACACAGATTCAACCACAAAGACCAGAGAGGTTTTCTAATGCCTCTCAAATAAGGGCACCTATTGTTAGATGGGTAAAAAAAAAGCAGACATTGAATATCCCTTTGAGCATGGTGAAGTTATTCATTACACTTTAGATGGTGTATCAATGCATCCAGTCACTACAAAGATAGTCATCCTTCCTAACTCAGTTGCCGGAGAGGAAGGAAACCACTCAGGGATTTAACCGTCAGGACAATGGTGACATTAAAACATTTACAGAGTAAATGGCTGTAATATGAGAAAATTGAGGATGGATCAACAACATACTAGTTACTCCACAATACTAACCTAATTGACAGAGTGAAAAGAAGTAAGCCTGTACAGAATACAAATATTCCAAAACATGCATCCTGTTTGCAACAAGGAATTAAAGTAACACTGCAAAATATTTGGCAAAGTAATTAACTTTTTGTCCTGAATACAAAGTGTTATGTTTGGGGCAAATCCAATACAACACATTACTGAGTACCACTCTCCATATTTCCAAGCATAGTGGTGGCTGCATCATGTTATGGGTATGCTTGTGATCATTAAGTACAGGAGAGTTTTTCAGGATAAAAATGAAACGGAATGGCGTTAAGCATAGGCAAAATCCTAGAGGAAAGCTTGTTTCAGTCTGCATTCCACTAGACACTGGGAGATTAATTCACCTTTCAGCAGGACATAACCTAAAACACAGGGCCAAATCTACACTGGAGTTGCTTACCAAGAAGACAGTGAATGTTCCTGTGTGGCCGAATTGCAGACGTAAATGTGCTTGAAAATCTATGGCAACACTTGAAAATGGTTTTCTAGAAATGATCAACAACCAATTTGACAGAGCTTGAAGAATTTTGAAAAGAATAATGGGCAAATATTGTACAGTCCAGGTGTGCAAAACTCATTAAGAGACTCACAGCTGTAATCGCTGCCGAAGGTAATTCTAACATGTATTGACCCAGGGGCATGAATACTTATCTGAATTAGATTTTTTTAAATACATGTTTTTATAAATATGCAAACATTTCTAAAAACATGTTTTCACTTTGTCATTATGGGATATTGTGTGTAAAAATCAGGCTGTAACACACCAAAATGTGGATTAAGTCAAGGGGTATGAATACTTTCTGAAGGCACTGTATACTGTATGTATGCAGAATGCATACTGCCTCCAATTGCAAGGTGGTGGGTGATGGCTGATAGCCTTCCTACCGTATTGATGATGCACTCGAATGGTGAATGGATGACAGGAGCTGATAAATAAAAATAGTAGCGACAGAAGCAATAGAAAGCTAGCTTGTTAATCGTGGCACATCAAAACATGCGAATGTTATGCGTAAAGACATTTAGGCCTACGTGTGCACACAGTGATATGGAACGAGATAAGCAATTTATGACAGGTTCTGACCCCATCCTATTTCTTGTTGTTAAAAACCAAGCCCTTCTCCATAGGCTACCCTTACTAATGAAGGCTGGTACAATAGCAATGCATTGTGTCTTTTTTTATCCTGGCCTTGCAAAGTAGCCAATCCATAAAAGGGTTTTAAATGGTCTATTCGTCTGCTTTGAATTGAAAATATACTGCATCTTAAAACATACACACATATGCCTACCTGCATACTTAATTTTGCTTGTTCAAGTATCCATCCCCATCTCCAAAGACCGCCCTGGCTCTGGGGACGCTGTTATGTTGAGCCAGGGTGTGTAGATCAATGTGTTTTGTTTCTATGGGTGCTATTTCTATGTTGGCCAGAGTGGCTCCCAATCAGAGGCAACGAGTGTCAGGTGTTGCTGGCTGTCTCTGATTGGGAGCCATATTTATACAGTCTGTTTTTCATTCGTGTTTGTGGGATTTTGTTTCCAGTCGGTTTGTGTTAGACCGTGAACTGTCACGATATCGTTTTGGTCATTTTGGTCATTTGACGCTAAATAAAGAGTATGTTTGCCTGCAACGCTGCGCCTTGGTCCTCATCTCTGTTAGACGATCGTGACAGAAAATCCCACCAAAACTGGACCAAGCAGCGTGTCCAGGAGCCATCGCCAGGGGAATCGCTGGCAGATCTCCGTGGCAACCTCGACTGGGTCAAGCCTAGTGAGGAGCAGAGAGGGTGGACTTGGGAACAGTGGAGGAAGAGCTTCGACTGGGTCAAGCCAATTGAGGAGCTGAATGGCGGGAGTTGGAAGCAGAAGAGCGAGAGTTGGGCGAGAACTATAGAGGCCTGGCCCACGGGGAGGAGAGACCCCCAGAAAATTTTTAGGGGGGGGCTCACGACGTCGGGGCAGCAGGAGGCCGCGATAGAGCGGTCCAGCGGGTTGGCAGAGGAGGCCGCCAGGTTACGGGGGCCACTGGTCGAAGAGGGGATGGAAGGTGTAGAGGCACGGCGAGAGGTACTGGGGTGTGTTACCAGTCCGGTCCGGCCCGTTCCAGATCCCGGTGTAGGGCCAGTGGTGTGTGTCCCCAGTACGGTCCGGTCTGTTCCTGCTCCTCGCACCAAGTCAGTGGTGCGCTTCGTCAGCCCGGCTCGGCCCGTTCCTGCTCCCCGCACCAAGTCAGTGGTGCGCTTCGTCAGCCCGGCTCGGCCCGTTCCTGCTCCCCGCACCAAGTCAGTGGTGCGCTTCGTCAGCCCGGCTCGGCCCGTTCCTGCTCCCCGCACCAAGCCAGTGGTGGGCGTCGTCAGTCCGGCACGGCCCGTGCCTGTTCCACTGGTGCCTGGTTCGGCACTGGTCAGATGCTTTACGCCGGGGCTAGAGCAATCCGCTCCATCAGTGTGCAGTCCAGCTCCGGCCAGCGGGGCCAGACCGGACCAGGGGTACTTTGGGGGGTTGGAGAGGGAGCGGGGATCAGGCCCGGAGCTGGATCTGCCGCCTAGGCGGAGTGCCCACCCGGTCCCTCCCCTGTGGTATTTGGTTGACGCGGTCGGAGTCCGCGCCTTTAGGGGTGGGGTACTGTCACGCCCTGGCTCTGGGGACGCTGTTATGTTGAGCCAGGGTGTGTAGATCAATGTGTTTTGTTTCTATGGGTGCTATTTCTATGTTGGCCAGAGTGGCTCCCAATCAGAGGCAACGAGTGTCAGGTGTTGCTGGCTGTCTCTGATTGGGAGCCATATTTATACAGTCTGTTTTTCATTCGTGTTTGTGGGATTTTGTTTCCAGTCGGTTTGTGTTAGACCGTGAACTGTCACGATATCGTTTTGGTCATTTTGGTCATTTGACGCTAAATAAAGAGTATGTTTGCCTGCAACGCTGCGCCTTGGTCCTCATCTCTGTTAGACGATCGTGACACTCTCATCCGTTTACTAAAGTCTTCCAAACATATTTGAAATTATTCAGTCCTATAATGCAGTGTCAACGGTAGGCCTAGGCTATATTTTGCTTATTGAGAACGTGCCTCACACAGTATACGGGGGTGAGGGAGAGCCTTATATACGTTTCTGTGTGGAGTAAAGGTGATCTAGAATGTTGTCGCCTCTAGTTGCACAAGTGACATGCTGGTAAAAATGAGGTAAAACGGATTTCGGTTTCCATGCATCTGGGTGTGCATTTTCTTGTTTGCTTATGACCCTATACAGCTCGTTGAGTGCGGTCTTAGTGCGAGTATCGGTTTGTGGTGGTAAATATACAGCTATGAAAAATACAGATAAACTTTCTTGGTAAATAGTATTGTCTGCATCTTATCATGAGGTACTGTAAGTCAGGCAAGCAAAAACGTGAGACTTCCTTTACATTCGAGATCGCACACCAGCTGTTGTTAACAAAGATGCACACCCCTCCCCCCTCATCTTACCCGAGGCTGCTGACCGGTCTTGATGATGCATTGAAAAGCGAGATTATTATCCATGTCCTTGTCCGCCACTACTCCGTGAAACATAGAATATTACAGTTCTTCAGGTCCTGTCTATCAACAGGACCTGATAGTCCTGAACAGAAATTGTCCAGTTTGTTCTCTTGTGACTGTACGTTCACCAACAGAACGGAGGATAGAAGGTGGTTCATTTTCATGTCAACGCCGTCTAGTCAGGATGCCTGCTCATCTGCCTCTTTAGTGCCGTCGCATCCTCTTTCTATTCCAGGGGATTAGGGTCTGGTTCAGAACGGTCAGAGCTGCCGACTCATTGAAGTAGAAATTGTCACCCAAATCGAGGTTAGTGATCGATGTTCTGTTCTCCAGAAGCTGTTTTTGGCCATAGGAAGACATTATGTACAAAAGAAACACACAAAATAGCATAATTGTTGAGGAGAGATTTAAACGGCTCCTATCCACTGCAGCGCTATCTTATAACTAGAAACTACACTATTGAAAGCCGGTACTCTCACAAACACGCAGATGTCGGCTGTTTTTCTCTACAACGCCCACAGGCTTCACGGCACTCGTCTCAATTCGCTGACATCGGCGTCCCAACTCCAAACAGGTCTCACAAAATTGTCTGTCCAGTCCGAACTGTTATTTATTTAATTTTATTTATTTAACTAAGCAAGTCAGTTAAGAACAAATTCTTATTTACAATGATGGCCTACACCCTATGGGACTCCCAATCACGGCAGGTTTTGATACAGCCTGTAATCGAACCAGGGGTTCTGTAGTGACGCCTCAAGCACTGAGATGCAGTGCCTTAGACCACTGCGCCACTCGGGAGCCCTAAAAATGTTGGCCTGCGCTTTACAATTATTTTTTTTTGTTTCACGCTGTTGACGGTAGGTGCACTTGATTCAGCAGCCCTACTGCCTACTGCCGGGAAGGCAAAGTGTTCACATTTTGAACCATTTCCTGTGTCTGAAGGTAGAACTCTGCCTAACCGGCAGGCCCAGAGAGCAAATCAAGTGCTCCTATAAATCAAATCAAATTTTATTGGCCACATGCGCCGAATACAACAGGTGCAGACATTACAGTGAAATGCCTACTTACAGCCCTTAACCAACAGTGCATTTATTTTAAATAAAAAAGTAAAGTAAAACAACAAAAAAGTGTTGAGAAAAAAAAGAGCAGAAGTAAAATAAAATAATAGTAGGGAGGCTATATATACAGGGGGGTACTGGTGCAGAGTCACCAGCTAGTTGAGGTAGTTGAAGTAATATGTACATGTGGGTAGAGTTAAAGTGACTATATAGTCTTACAACTGGCGAATCAGATAGCTCAGATCACCGCGTCTGCACAGTTTCCTCGCGCCATAGACCGTAAAAGAAGCCTAGAACACACAGCAAAGGTGATCATGTGAAATTTCTAAACGTTTAAATCCATGACTAGAGAGAGACTCAACGAAAACATCAAAGAGCTGCTGTTTTTATGAGTAAGTTCATGTTTAAGTTGTTATTCAACACTTTGTTCAACAGTTTTACGAGCCATAAAATGCGCGTTTCTATATTTATTATGGATTCCCATTAGCTGCTGCCAAGGGGTCCAGCAACATTAAGGCAGTGCATACAATTTTAAAAACATTACAATACATTCACAGATTTCACAACACACTGTATGCCCTCATGCCCCTACTCCACCACTACCACATATCTACAGTACAAAATCCATGTGTACGTGTGTATAGTGCGTATGTTATCGTGTGTGTGTATGCATGTGTCTGCGTCTATGTTTCTGCGGAATTTTCCTAAGTCATTTTTTGTGGAACCTGACCACACGACTGAACAGTAGTCCAGGTGTGACAAAACTAGGGCCTGTAGGACCTGCCTTGTTAATAGTGCTGTTTAGAAGGTAGAGCAGCGCTTTATTATGGACATACTTCTCCCCATCTTAGCTACTGTTGTATCAATATGTTTTGACCATGACAGTTTACAATCCAGGGTTACTCCAAGTAGTTTAGTCACCTCAACGTGCACAATTTCCACATTATTTATTACAATATTTAGTTGAGGTTTAGGGTTTAGTGAATCGTTGTCCCAAATACAATGCTTTTAGTTTTAGAAATATTTAGGACTAACTTATTCCTTGCCACCAACTCTGAAACTGACTGCAACTCTTTGTTAAGTGTTGCAGTCATTTCAGTCGCTGTAGTAGCTGACATGTATAGTGTTGAGTCATCCGCATACATAGACACTCTGGCTTTACTCAAAGCCAGTGGCATGTCATTAGTAAAGATTGAAAAAAGTAATGGTCCTAGACAGCTGCCCTGGGGAATTCCTGATTCTACCTGGATTATGTTGGAGAGGCTTCCATTAAAGAACACCCCCTGTGTTCTGTTCGACAGGTAACTCTTTATCCACAATATAGCAGGTGGAGTAAAGCCATAACACATACGTTTTTCCAGCAGCAGACTATGATCGATAATGTCAAAAGCCGCTCTGAAGTCTTACAAAACAGCCCCCACAATATTTTTATCATCACTTTCTCTCAGCCAATCGTCATTTGTGTAAGTGCTGTGCTTGTTGAATGTCCTTCTCTATAAGCATGCTGAAAGTTTGTTGTCAATTTGTTTATTGTAAAATAGCATTGTATCTGGTCAAAACAAAAAAAATATTCTCCAATAGTTTACTAAGTGTTTGTAACAGGCTAATTGGTCAGCTATTTGAGCCAGTAAAGGGGGATTTACTATTCTTGGGTAGTGGAATGACTTATGCTTCCCTCCAAGCCTGGGGGCACACACATTCTAGTAGGCTTAAATTGAAAATATGGCAAATAGGAGTGGCAATATTGTCCACTATTATCCTCAGTATTTTTCCATCCAAGTTGTCAGACCCCGGTGGCTTGTCATTGTTTATAGACAACAATACATTTTTTCACATTTTCCACACTTACTTCACGGAATTCAAAATTACAATGCTTGTCTTTCATAATTTGGTCAGATATATTTGGATGTGTAGTGTCAGCAATTGTTGCTGGCATGTCATGCCTAAGCTTGCTAATCTTGCCAATGAAAAAAATCATTAAAGTAGTTGGCATTATCAGTTGGTTTAGTGGAATGAACCATCTGATTCAATGAATGATAGAGCTGAGTTTGACTTTATTCCAAAAATGTAATTTAAGGTGCTCCAAAGCTTTTTACTATCTTTCTTTATGTCATTTATCTTTGTTTCATAGTGTAGTTTCTTCTTCTTTTTATTCAGTTTAGTCACATGATTTCTCAATTTGCAATAACGACAAACGACAAGGTGAAGATGCATCCAACAAGCGCGAACGCTGTCCAGCCGCCGGCGAAGAAAATGAAAACCTTCCAATCTGCATTTTCCCCAGTTTCTAAGTTTGCGTTGTTATTATTTGCAGCTTGTGTCTTTTTTAATATCGAGGAATATTGCACTTTCTCTGGTCATAGGAGTAACAACATCAATTCGTGCATGAGGCAGAAAAAATGCAACGCGACATACATTTCGCCATCAGCTCCCCTTTTCTCAGTGAAGGGAGGGAGAGAGGAGGGACTGCGAGTCGGGTGAGAGGCAGCCTTACCGCTGCTCCCTCCCTCCCCTAATCAGAAGCAGGCCATCAGTCCAGGGAAATATACAGTTGAAGTCGGAAGATTACATTCACTTAGGTTGGAGTCATTAAAACTCGTTTTTCAACCACTCCACAAATTTCTTGTTAACAAACTATTGTTTTGGCAAGTCGGTTAGGACATCTACTTTGTGCATGACACAAGTAATTCTTCCAACAATTGTTTACAGACAGATTATTTCACTGTATCACAATTCCAGTGGGGTCAAAAGTTTACATACACTATGTTGACTGTGCCTTTAAACAGCTTGGAAAATTCCATTGATGTCATGGCTTTAGAAGCTTCATATAGGCGAATTGACATCATTTGAGTCAATTAGAGGTGTACCTGTGGATGTATTTCAATGCCTACCTTCAAACTCAGTGCCTCTTTGCTTGAAATCATGGGGAAATCAAAAGAAAGCAGCCAAGCGTTGTACGAGATCTTCTTGGCAATTTCTCGCATGGAATAGCCTTCATTTCTCAGAACAAGAATAGACCTACGCGTTTCAGAAGAAGGTTCTTTGTTTACGGCCTTTCTGAGCCTGTTATCGAACCCACAATTGCTGATGCTCCAGGTACTCAACTAGTCTCAAGAA
Source organism: Coregonus lavaretus (assembly GCF_964263955.1). Classification (NCBI taxonomy): domain Eukaryota; kingdom Metazoa; phylum Chordata; class Actinopteri; order Salmoniformes; family Salmonidae; genus Coregonus; species Coregonus lavaretus. Next base: position 43,947,659 of record NC_140008.1, on the reverse strand, counting down.
GGCCAGTTTTATTGCTTCTTTAATCAGCACAACAGTTTTCAGCTGTGCTAACATAATTGCAAAAGGGTTTTCTAATGATCAATTAGCCTTTTAAAAAGACAAAACTTGGATTAGCAAACACAACGTGCCATTGGAACACATGACTGATGGTGGCTGATAATGGGCCTCTGTACGCCTACGTAGATATTCCATTAAAAATCTGCAGTTTCCAGCTACAATAGCCATTTACAACATTAACAATGTCTACACTGTATTTCTGATCAATTTTATGTTATTTTAATGGACAAAATAATTGCTTTTCTTTCGAAAACATGGACATTTCTAAGTGACCCCAAACCTTTGAACGGTAGTGTATATACATACAGTACCAGTCAAGAGTTTGGACACACCTACTCATTCAAGGGATTTTCTTTATTTTTACTATTTTCTACATTGTAGAATAATAGTGAAGAAGAAATCAAAACTATGAAATAACACATATGGAATCATGTAGTAACCAAAAAAGTGTTAAACAAATCAAAGTATATTTTATATTTGAGTTTCTTTAAAGTAGCCACCCTTTGCCTTGGTGACAGCTTTAAACACTCTTGGCATTCTCTCAACCAGCTTCACCTGGAATGCTTTTCCAACAGTCTTGAAGGAGTTCCCACATATGCTGAGCACTTGTTGGCTGCTTTTCCTTCACTCTGCTGTCGAACTCATCCCAAACCATCGCAATTGGGTTGAGGTCGGGTGATTGTGGAGTCCAGGTAATCTGATGCAGCACTCCATCACTCTCCTTGGTCAAATAGCCCTTACACAGCCTGGAGGTGTGTTGGGTCATTGTCTTGTTGAAAAACAAATGATAGTCCCACTAAGCGCAAACCAGATGGGATTGCGTATCGCTGCAGAATGCTGTGGTAGCCATGCTGGTTAAGTGTGCCTTGAATTCTAAATAAATCACAGACCGTGTCACCAGCAAAGCACCCCCACACCATCACACCTCCTCATCCATGGTTCACTGTGGGAACCACACATGCGGGGATCATCCGTTCACTTACTCTGCGTCTCACAAAGACACAGCGGTTGGAACCAAACATCTCAAATTTGTACTCATCAGACTATAGGACAGATTTCCACTGGTCTAATGTCCATTGCTCGTGTTTCTTGGCCCAAGCAAGTCTCTTATTATTATTGGTGTCCTTTAGTAGTGGTTTCTTTGCAATAATTGGACCATGAAGGCTTGATTCACGCGATCTCCTCTGAACAGTTCATGTTGAGATGTGTCTGTTACTTGAACTCGGTGAAGCATTTATTTGGGCTGCAATTTCTGAGGCTGGTAACTCTAATGAACTTATCCTCTGCAGCAGAGGTAACTCTGGGTCTTCCTTTCCTGTGGCGGTCATGAGAGCCAGTTTCATCATAGCGCTTGATGGTTTTTGCGACTGCACTTGAAGAAACTTGAAGAAAGTTCTTGAAATTTTCCGGATTGACTGACCTTCATGTCTTAAAGTAATGATGGACTGTAATTTCTCTTTGCTTATTTGAGCTGTTCTTGCCATAATATGGACTTGGTCTTTTACCAAATAGGGATATCTTCTGTATACCAACCCTACCTTGTCAAAACACAACTGATTGGCTCAAACGCATTAAGAAGGAAAGAAATTCCACAAATTAACTTTTAACAAGGCACAACTGTTAATTGAAATGCATTCCAGGTGACTAACTCAGGAAGCTCATTGAGAGAATGCCAAGAGTGTGCAAAGCTGTCATCAAGGCAAAGTGTGGCTACTTTAAATAATCTGAAAGAAAAAATATATTTTGATTTGTTTAACACATTTTTGGTTACGACATGATTCCATATGTGTTATTTCATAGATTTGATGTCTTCAGTATTATTATACAATGTAGAAAATTGTTAATATAAACCCTTGAATGAGTAGGTGTGTCAAAACTTTTGACTGGTACTGTATGTATGGAGCATAATGTATTTACAGTTCTATTCAAGTTTTCAAGTACTGGTGACAAATCATGCATTCCAATTATTGCATAGATCGTAATGGACAACTATGATGTGTGTAAAATACTTTTTTGAAGGTTGTACTGATTATGATGAGCTAATGCTAATCTATTTACCAGCTATGTGTTGCACCATTTTTTGTTGACATTATACAATGCATTTTGGGTGTCATGTAAACGTCTGTAAGACCAAAGATGTTATAACACAATGATGTGAAGGAGTGGTTCACTCATCTTTCGAGTAAACTTCCGGAAGTGAATGAAGGGAAGTGAATGATCGTAGATGACAAACCCCCTTCAATATGCATACTGCAAACAGACCAAACTCATCTTGTCTCCTCTTCTTATCTTTCCTGTGGCGGTACTCATGAAAGCCAGTTTCATCATAGCGCTTGATGGTATTTGCGACCGTACTTGAAGAAACGTTCAAAGTTCTTGAAATGTTCCTGATTGACTGACCTTCATGTCTTAAAGTAATGATGGACTGTAATTTCTCTTTGCTTATTTGAGCTGTTCTTGGTCTTTTCCAAATAGGGCTATCTTCTGTATACCACCCTTACCTTGTCACAACGCAACTGATTGGCTCAAATGCATTAAGAAGGAAAGAAATTCCACAAATTAACTTTTAAAAGGCACACCTGTTAATTGAAATGCATTCCAGGTGACTACCCCATGAAGCTGGTTGAGAGAATGCCAAGAGTGTGCAAAGCTGTCATCAAGAGAGTTCAAATTAATGCTGCAGTTAAACCTAATGCTTCATTGCTATGTGGTGAGATGTGCAACGTACACTATGTGCCCGTGCAGAAGCATCTGCAATGTTCTGCAAAGTGTGGCGGAGATACAGTGCTGTATAAACAGAAAAGCACACTGGCTGAAAGGGGCATACATCTTCCCCTCTCTCCATTATTCCCACCCTGCTAAAGCCTGTCACCCTCAGAACCCCTATTCCTAAGCATGATTATTCCTTAATTAATGAAACCTCACCACACACATGCAGTCTTGCACACACATGCACGTGCACATATGCACACACTCACAAACATATGTACACACACACACAGACACACAAGCACACACACACGTACACACACATTTGTACACACACACGCGCACACACAGAGAGAGAAGGTAACCGTATTTCCAAAAAGCCTCCAGAACACACGCTGTGATAATAACACAGAGAAACAGCCACCTCCTCTTGAGAAGATCAGTTAGAGTGTAGTGCTGACTTTCTCTAACTATACACCGTTAATAAATTGTCATCCCAGCCATGGGTTCCTCTGTGCCTGCATGTGACTCTCTACTTAGAGATGTGCTACTTCTGATCTCAGTCTCTTTCTTCTTTTTTTCTCTCTCTCTCTGTCTCTTTTTCCTTTCCCTTTTTTCTCTCTCTCTCCTTTTCGCTCTCTGTTCCTCAAACTTCAACGAGGTTCTGTTTTTCTCCTTCTTTTCCCTTATTCCCACTGCCCTTTTATCCCTATCCAGCTCTGGCACTCTCCCGCCACTGTGAACCAGCGTTCACTCTGACCCCTCAGCGCTCTGTCTCCATCTGCAGCAGCAGCATCAGGCCTGTCAATTATATCCCTGGGCTACATTAGGAGCTATAAGATGGCCTGTCTCCGGCCTGTCTCACACAACCACATCCGCTTAGCCTAGCCAAAATAAAACCCAGAATCAAGACTGAAGAGGGAGGGAGAGAACAGGAGGCTTCTTGGGGTTGTAACTGTAGCGTGCAGTGTGGTATCAGGCTGACAGGCAGCTCATCAATAACTCAATGCTGCTACTGTGGTGTCAGAATGAAAAGGTCACAGGTCAGATCCTTACTGACAATAGATGTAGTGTCGGCATCAGTTCTATGCAGCCTATACATTTACATTTTAGTCATTTAGCAGACACTCTTATCCAGAGCAACTTACAGTTAGTGAGTGCATAAATTTTTCACACTGGCCCCCTTTGTGGGAATCGAACCCACAACCCTGGCGTTGCAAGCGCCATGCTCTACCAACTGAACTACAGGAGGTCAGTTGACGCCAGACAGGATGGGGCCATGGACGTTAGTCCTGTGTAGCTCAGTTGGTAGAGCATGGCGTTTGCAACGCCAGGGTTGAGGGTTCGATTCCCACTGGGGGCCAGTATAAAATTAAAAACATAAAAACATTGTATGCACTCACTAACTGTAAGTCGCTCTGGATAAGAGCGTCTGCTAAATGACAAAAATGTAAAATGTATGGGTAAACCACTTCTCCAAGCAACGCCAGGGTTGTGGGTTTGATTCCCACGGGGGGCCAGTATGAAAATGTATGCACTCACTAACTGTAAGTCGCTCTGGATAAGAGCGTCTGCTAAATGTAAAATGGACTTATGCTGCTTCCGCCAAATCCTTAATCTGCAATTAGCATGACGCAACAGGAACCAGGATTTGTTGGCCCAGGCAATGTTTTTCCACTCCTAAATTGTCCAGTGTTGGTGATCATGTGCACACTGGAGCCACTTCTTCTTGTTTTTAGCTGATAGGAGTGGAACCTGGTGTGGTCGTCTGCTGCAATAAACCATCTGTGACAAGGACCAACGAGTTGTGTGTTCTGAGATGCCGTTCTGCATACCACTGTACTGCGACGTTATTTGCCTGTTTGTGGCATGATTCTTGCAATTCTCCTTCGACCTCACTCATCAACGAGCTGTTTTTGCCCACAGGAATGCTGCTGACTGGATGTTTTTTATTTGTCGCACCATTCTCGGTAAACCCTAGACACTCGTGCTCGAAAAGCCCAGGAGGCCGGCCGTTTCTGTGATACCGACGGTCATACTCAAAGTCGCTTAGGTCACTTGTTTTGCCAATTCTAACGTTCAATCGAACAGTAACTGAATGCCTCGATGCCTGTGTGCCTACTTTATATAGCTAGCTACTGCCATGTCACTCACTACCTGTAGGAGCGAACCATTTTCGTGAATGGGGTGGTGTACCTAAATAACTGGCAACTAAGTGTATTTGCATTACATTTGCAAATGAAAAATATCTATTTTTGATATGTGATGTTCTATGTTTAAAACATAATCTGAAGCATCAGATCCTGCAGTATGTTAACTGTACTTCTACAGAAAAGTTACCTAAATAAAGTAGGCAAAGTTACTTTATGCATCTTTATAGACTCTCCAGAGAGGGGACTGAGTTGATCCAAATGTTCATGCCATCATTGTTGACTGACTGTTCACTCCACCTTGAGCCAAGCTAATGCCCAGACAAAAAAAAATAAAAAAATAATAAAGATTGAAATTCCCCAAAATAATGCAGCCTTCAAAGCTTGAAGCAAAGTAATGGTTTGACCCATGCACGCCATTCCTTTTAAGAATGATATGCAAAAATAAGGCACCACAATTAAAGATGCCCAATGGGCATTGACTTGCTTTTGGCAATTATAGTGATATGATTACAAAAGCTGATTTCTGAAGACTGCTAGAATAAACTGCAGAGCATTTCTCCATTCAAATCACTGTGCCTTCGAACTGTCCAACAGTAGATTTTGCCTCAGGGTGTGTATGACAGAGAAATTAGATGAGTCCAATTAAAATGAGTCTACCGTGTTGTGAATTTACACAGCTCCACTCAAAACATGAAAACATTAAGACTTTATTGAAGGTTATGGATCAGGGATCTTGAAAGATGGGACAATCTAAACTTTTTTTTCACAAATATTTTTCTTAGTATTAACACAATTTGAAGTATATACAGTGAGGGGAAAAAAGTATTTGATCCTCTGCTGATTTTGTACGTTTGCCCACTAACAAAGACATGATCAATCTATAATTTTAATGGTAGGTTTATTTGAATAGTGAGAGACAGAATAACAACAACAAAATCCAGAAAAACGCATGTCAAAAATGTTATATATTGATTTGCATTTTAATGAGGGAAATAAGTATTTGACCCCTCTGCAAAACATGACTTAGTTCTTGGTGGTAAAACCCCTGTTGGCAATGACAGAGGTTAGACGTTTCTTGTAGTTGGCCACCAGGTTTGCACACATCTCAGGAGGGATTTTTGTTCCACTCCTCTTTGCAGATCTTCTCCAAGTCATTAAGGTTTCGAGGCTGAAGTTTGGCAACTCGAACCTTCAGCTCCTTCCACAGATTTTCTATGGGATTAAGGTCTGGAGACTGGCTAGGCCACTCCAGGACCTTAATGTGATTCTTCTTGAGCCACTCCTTTGTTGCCTTGGCCGTGTGTTTTGGGTCATTGTCATGCTGGAATACCCATCCACGACCCATTTTAATGCCCTGGCTGAGGGAAGGAGGTTCTCACCCAAGATTTGACGGTACATGGCCCCGTCCATTGTCCCTTTGATGCAGTGAAGTTGTCCTGTCCCCTTAGCAGAAAAACACCCCCAAGGTATAATGTTCCCACCTCCATGTTTGATGGTGGGGATGGTGTTCTTGGGGTCATAGGCAGCATTCATCCTCCTACAAACACAGCGAGTTGAGTTGATACCAAAGAGCTCGATTTTGGTCTCATCTGACCACAACACTTTCACCCAGTTCTCCTCTGAATCATTCAGATGTTCATTGGCAAACTTCAGACATGCATGTATGTGCTTTCTTGAGCAGGGGGACCTTGCGGGCGCTGCAGGATTTCAGTCCTTCACGGCGTAGTGTGATACCAAATTTTTTCTTGGTGACTATGGTCCCAGCTGCCTTGAGATCATTGACAATAGCCTCCCGTGTAGTTCTGGGCTGATTCCTCACCGTTCTCATGATCATTGCAACTCCACTTGGTGAGATCTTGCATGGAGCCCCAGGCCGAGGGAGATTGACTATTCTTTTGTGTTTCTTCCATTTGCGAAGAATCGCACCAACTGTTGTCACCTTCTCACCAAGCTGCTTCGCGATGGTCTTGTAGCCCATTCCAGCCTTGTGTAGGTGTACAATCTTGTCCCTGACATCCTTGGAGAGCTCTTTGGTCTTGGCCATGGTGGAGAGTTTGGAATCTGATTGATTGATTGCTTCTGTGGACAGGTGTCTTTTATACAGGTAACAAGCTGAGATTAGGAGCACTCCCTTTAAGAGTGTGCTCCTAATCTCAGCTCGTTACCTGTATAAAAGACACCTGGGAGCCAGAAATCTTTCTGATTGAGAGGGGGTCAAATACTTATTTCCCCCCCAAAAAATGCAAATCAATGTATAACATTTTTGACATGCGTTTTTCTGGATCTTTTTGTTGTTATTCTGTCTCTCACTGTTCAAATAAACCTACCATTAAAATTATAGACTGATCATTTATTTGTCAGTGGGAAAACGTACAAAATCAGCAGGGGATCAAATACATTTTTCCCTCACTGTATGTTGATAGACCAAAGTATCAGCTATCACACAATATAAAGGAACAACCTCCTTTCATGAAATGTAACTAACTGCATGTATGTCAACTCCATCAGAAACCGAAAAGCCATTTAATTTGTTAAATTATCCAACAAGTGTTTAAAGGCATAGATTGTTTAATTCTAACATTACATTATTCAAATATGTAATACAAATCACCAAACTTATTTTTGTTTTGTTTAATAGCACTATTAAATGCTCCAGGGCTAATTTAATTAGCATTTTAGCATGTATTTCTAGATTTAGAACATAAAACCACATTTATAAAGCAAACATTATCCCTTAAGTCTAGCACAGCAAATAATTCAATAGTTGAAGCATATGTTGCAGAAAAGTGATACAAATATGTTTTCTGAATATTAACAAAATAATCAATCTTAAGGGGGTTAGCCGTCAGTGACGGAGTTGACAAACCACTAACAGAGTTGACAACAGATAGTCAAAGAAGACATATTTTTAACTCTAAAAAGAAAAGTTCAATGCAAACAATACTAAAATATGAAAAATTTTCCATTAGAAAATTCACAATAAAAACAACCATTGTCTCACAACTTTCAGCACTCTGACGGAGTTGACGTTAGACAAAAATCTGATGTTTTACGGAGTTGACAATAATTGCATTTTTCTTCTTCATTGAAGTGCTATACACAGTAGCAATTTTGTTTTTCCCCAGTTGCTTTATGACTCTAAAGCCTAATTAAAATGAAAAATGAAACCAAAATTAATATTCTATCTTAATCTATCAGGCAGATGGAGTTGACAGTTTATGGTAGTGACCATGGGGATTCCAAAATTGTTTGATAAAATCTATCAAAGTAGAGACATTTAAAAACCATGAGTGGTCTTGTTGCACTACATGTAATGAGGACAAGAAGATGGGGTCCTTATGGTATAGCTGTCCCTGCTCATTCCTGATTCATTTAGGATTTTAGAAAAATCTGACGGATTTAGACAAATCTGACAGAGTTGACCAAATCTACACACACATCTTATAGGAATCACAGTTTTGAGATAAATATTATTTAAAGTCAGAGGGCTATTGCAAGAAACTACATAACATCCTTTTTCTGTTAATATCCATTCTTGCCAATTTGTAGAATTGTTTTTTTATAGAGTTTGAAATTGGAATTATTTGCTCCGGACAAAGGCATTTCCAGGCATATAGGCGACATGAAAATTAATAATATTGAAAGTATTTAGAAAATTCCAAAAACACATTTCCCTTATAGAATTCCCCTAAATGTAATTGTTAAGCTCAAATAATGCAACAAAATCATTATTCTTTTTACTATAAAAAATAAAGTTTGGTACCAACTTTCAAGTTGTCAATGGTGAATGTATTACAGTGCAGGAGTGTAAATGTTGTGGTAAATGTAGCCTGAAACAGTTACACTTAAACTGTGTCCAATAACACTTACAGGGTCAAATAATATATCCAACCATGCACATACTGTAATGAAGAGAAGAGATGTTTTCATGAAGAGGTCCGCAATTGTTGTCAAATTAACGCAATGCAACAACGGTCAAAAGGAGGCATGACATTTTGGATAGTTTGTATCTTATTGACACATGGATTTCAGAGGCTCACAGGGAAAATGAGGGCAGGATAAGGCTTATCTGGTTTGGTCCTCAGCAGCTTGTAAAACAGCGCTGGAACAAGTGCAATCTGCAGTGATAGATTATAGCCCTGTCTGGCTGTGGTGTTAGCTCAGGATTCACGCTAGCCAAGCAAGACAATGAGAATGCTCTCAGACATGCCATAGATGCCTTACGTTACACAGACTCACCTTTTAAATTTGTCTCACAACAACAACCACAAGGAAGATATACTATCATGATGAATGAGTAAAGAAGCCAAATACCACTTTAGTTTTTATTTCAGGAATGTTTCACTATGGCTTCCCAGCTGTTTTCCACATACGCTCACACAATACTGTATCTCTTTGACAAAACCAAGCCACAAACTTTGGAAAAACATTAGAAAACGTTAAACACGACGTGTTAAGTAAATTTTTTTAATGTAATTTTAGATTGTGAGACAATAGTTTGCATCTAAGAATATCGAGTGGTATGCGCTTGATGGAGTTGTTGGTTTAGCTGCTTGGGTAATGTCTTATTGCCTGGTAACATTTGTAGTTTGAACCATGAACCCTTCATTGTTTCATTCTAACATTACATTATTCCAATATGTAAAACAAATCACCAAACATTTTTTAGATTTTTTATAGAACTATTAAATGCTCCAGGGCTAATGTAATTAGCATTTTAGCATGTTTTTCTAGATTTAGAACATAAAACCACATTTATAAAGCAAACATTATCCCTGAAGTCTAGCACAGCAAATAATTCAATAGTTTAAGCATATGTTGTAGAACAGTGATTCAAATATGTTTTCTGAATATTAACAAAATAATCAATCTTAAGGGGGTTAGCCGTCAGTGACGGAGTTGACAAGCTTGGAAGTTGTTCTGTGAATCTCTCTGACATCTGCCCAATACAGCTTCTCTCCTTCATTATACTGTATAAGGCTTAACAGCCTAACATAAAACCACACACAGCTTTTAATCCAATACAGTAAAAACAGGTCATGGCTTACATAATCAACACAGCACTAGATAAACATGATGTAATAGCTACATAGAGCGTTTTAGAATACGATAAAGTTTCATATCATATCCTATCCTACTGTGCATGTCAGATGTATCTTGGGTAAACAGCCCAATCAGGTACAGTATGCAAATGCTATTACGTTTGAATGAATGCTTTTGATAGAGATGTCTTTAAAAATATATATATACTTGTCTTAAGCTATAGGCATGCACACATGCGCTCACAGAATCATGATAAATCTTTAATCTTCAGGCCTCATTTATTTTGTTTGATTGAAGACATGTCAGGATAATCAAGGCATCATATCCCCCGGCAGCACCACCATTGCTAGGTAACTATCATATACTTATGAAAGTGACATATATACAGTATAAACATATAAGTCAAGAAAAAAAAAAATATATAAATAGCACATTCATTAAACTTGGAAGAGACAGCTCATGCTTTCTTTGTACTCCAATTTTTCCAAACTTTCTTCAAAGGCAGCTGCCCGCTCGGCTGTTTCAGGGGCTGAAAGATAAGAATTATAGGACACGCTAAAAAGCAGAGTAATGAGGGAGAGAGCTGCTTGAAAGGCCATTACAAATGATATCTTATTAAAAGCCCCTCCGCTGTCTGCCTCTTTCCTAACAGTGCAGAGAATTTCGGCTTTCAAGGGCCCTATTGTCATCAAGATCAGCAACCAGAGACTTATCTGAGATAATGCAGTAGACCAGGGTTCTTCAATTCCGGTCCTGGCCTTTTTATTTCTACCTGGTAGTTAATTGCACTCACCTGGTGTCCCAGGTCTGAATTAGCCCCTGATTAGAAGGAGAGGATGAAAAACAGAGGTGTTTCGGCCCTCCAGGACCGGAATTGAAGAACCCTGCAGTAGACCATGAGTTGGGCTGTTTTGGTGATGATTGTTCATGCAAACATGGTCTAAATGAGATGTTTTGATGTCCTGAAACTGAAGAAAGAAAAAGGAAAAGAACCTTGCTGAAGGAAGTCTGCTGTCACGGAGCATTATGTAAACCATTGTAACTATGCCAACACCCACCTGCCCTCCAAAATTATTCAAAGGAAAACCCTGCACAACTATTATTTTTCCAGAGAATCTTCAATTTGATTTATTTTCTGTTTTCCTTTGTCCTCATCTCTTCCTCCCCCTTCATGCACAGTATTAGAAAAATATGACACGATATGATTCATCATTTTTCTCCCTCGCTCCCTCCCCCCTTCGCCTGAGTTGATTTGCTGCCCTGTCTAATCACAGGAATTCATTTGGGGAAAAGCCAGGCAGCATTAAACGATCTGAGCTGCCTGAGAGGATCAGATAAATCCCTGTGTTCACTAAACCAAAGCGCCTTTCCTGAATGGAATCATTCTTAACGTGCGCATGAGTGCTGATTCTAATCCCGAATATTTGCTGTGCTCATCCCAGGAACTGTTGCCAGCCGACCATCCAGCCCAATCTGCTATGAAAATAATTTTTACTTGTGACTTAACACAGCAGCGTGTTCCTAGTTGCCACCGCTCGCCTGGGCTCCACCGAGGTCACCTCATCTTCCCTGGCTCATTTCGGCCCGGTGACAGTGTTTGCCAGACTGACACCCAGCGTTCCTGATTCGACCCCGGTAACAAGTAATTACACCATCTGTCAAGTTATCGCCTCACAATTATGGCTTGTGACAGTTTTAGACATCAGGCACCCAGCCAGGAGATGGAGGACGACTCTCCGTTGTGCCATAAGATAGGCCCTATCTCCTCCCAGATGACTGAATATCAGACACAGGTGATATTTCTCTTCCAATGGAATCTGATTATCTTTATTCAGACATTATAGCCACGTGGAAGCTGAACGAATGACCTTATCAGTCATATGATGTGTTCATTTATTCCTCGCTTTAATAATCACTGATTCTAAGAACAATCCATTGCCGGCAGAAACTTAAGTCATTAACAAGATATAATTTTTACCCAATTATGCTGCTCTGGCTATTCCCTGGCATAGAGCCCTGACTGAGTTTCTCACTACCATTACTTCCTGAATAATACATGTAACAGATTGATCTTTTTTGAAGTCTTCCCTTCCCAAATAACCCAAACCACACACACATAGATGCACATTGGTATTTTTATGATGATAATAATAATTAGCATAACCATCAACGACATCATAATTATCATCAATTTCACAATGACCATATAGAATAGATACACAGCTATTTTTACAACAATAATGGAATAATAATCACCATCATCATAATCACCCTTACAACCATTATCATTATGATCCTTTTCATAGGAGGTTATAATAAGAATCCCTCCTCCATTAGACAGCAGGGCCCAGATGTGACCCTGATGAGAGTGGTGCTCCTCTGGGCGATAACACGACCCCCAGACAAACAGATGTTTCTCTAGAAGCTCCTTCTCCAATCACGACACAGCACGCCATGGCCACGCCACATCGTAAACATGGCATCTCCCAGCCTGGCGTCTGGCAAGAGCACTACAGCATAGCGGGACTGATATGAGTCCAGTGTGTGTGTGTGAGTGTGTGAATGTGTGGTGCCTGGAGAGTTCTATACAGCATGACAGGGCCAGATATAATCCACAGCATTTCTACACAATTACCTGGGACAGTTCTGTCAGACAGCTCTGCTATGTAATTACACCATTACAGCTTTTCATAATTTCTCCTGTATGACTGGACCGTAGTTTGTTAAATCCTTTATTCCCCTCTTTCAGTGTTAAATCCCTTTAACCCGGTCAGGCTGGCGCAGGAACAAATGGAACGGAAGTGTGCGCTGTGCAGCTCCTGGCTAAATCAACTAAAAGGGATTAAAATAAAACCCTGTCTGTCACCCACGTCATTTGTCACCTTATTGGAGTCCCAGTCAGATTTGATTTATCTTTCTGCTCTGACATCACTCAAACGCTAATCCTCCCCTCCTCTCTTCCCTCACTCCCTGCAGAGGAAGAGTCAGCTGTGTCCTCAGTCAGTAATGAGTCTATACTGGATGTGAATCCATGTAGTTGGAGGTTATTTCTGGCCTTTGGTACTCCGTCTTCCATCTTCCTGTCTGCTCACTAATTTAAGAACTCCCTGGGGGGAATTCAGGCTCTTTCTGATGATTGCCATGTCAGGGGACTCTCTCTATACCTCTTTCTCTCTGCATAAGGAAGACAGTAGAGCATGTCCCTGTGCAGTAATCAGTCCCCTGTTGATTGGGAGAAATTCTGGCAAAAAATCTGAGAGGGACAACTTCTATTCAATCAGATCTGAGTTCAAACTATAAACAACAATAACAAAAAAGATACTGCTGAATTCTGTTACTATGCAATGCTTTTACGAAATCACAATGTAATTCCATGTTGTTACTGCAGTAATTACAGTGTTTCTACACAGGTCAAGGTGGATACCTGTTTTTATACTCTCACCAACTCAAGGTTGGATCATAAATGGAAATGAAAACAGTTTGTTTCTTGGGAGTCATATGTTTCTGTTTTATATTTCCTCTTCCAAAATGTTTACCCCAAACTCTAAAAGATCAGTGCCACTTGTCATTGGATTATAATTTTAAACAAATCCTCCAGTTTCAAAGGCAGTCACGTTTAATGGCCCCATAAATCAGCCACAAGGCTGCAGTCCAGACGGACCCAGTAAGGGCCTCTCAAATACAAAAAAAACCGAAGCCTTAGTCGGGCTGAACACATTTTTGATTTATAAAATTGAAATGAACGTCCCTTTAGGATGCTATGGTTCTGGGAGCGGTCTAGGAGTGGGAATGGGGGCTGTGTGCTGGACCTGGTCCATCATCCTGACAGGATGTGACATCTCAGGGGTGGGGGCAGCCACCAGCCTCACCACCATCTCCTCACAGTCCTCCCTGGGTGGGCAATTATGTGTGAATACCCAGCTCCATTTCATTCCTTATGGCCCTAATACCCCTTCCCCTTCATTGAGCATATGAAGGCGAGAGAACAGAGCAAGCAGAGCAGCAGCCATGCATCGACTAGCAAAGGCACTCCATTTTAATTAGTGGAACCAGAGTCTCCAGATTTAAAGAGGAATGAAAACCTCAACTGTCATGTTTTACTTCCTAACTGTCCTTCCCCCTGTTGATTTGCAGTGATGTGGAGTTTCTAAATAGTACATGAAGGTGACTTAGGTTTTATCAGTGTGGTCTTTTATAATTGAACAGAGTGAAGTTGGCTTTGGCGATAAGGACCTTCCTGCACATTGATTGATCTTATCAATCAATGTGGGGGTGGGGGGGGACATCAGCCCGAAAGTTGTCAACTTTACATGATGATGACAACTGTGATTTTATCTACAGCACACATACGAATATAAGGTACTTCAAATACACTAGATTCCAAGACCCATAGTTTCACACTTATATTGTAAAAGGAAGTGTATCCAATTTAGCTCAAGTGATAAACTGTTAATTTTGCATCCGTGCAGATGTTTAATAATTGTGCCTTTTTGTGTTTGATGATATAACCATCAGTGTAGCAATTTGCTTAGTGGCATTTAAAACATGCTCATACGTGTATAAAATACAGTAGCTTTAATATGATAGGATCACATCCCAGAGCATTGGAGTTTTCTTTGCCTGACTTAAGTTCACAGACAGAACTAATCTCCAAGACAGACATCATCCAACCTACACCAAGCTGCTATTTTACCCTTTGACACTAATACTACACAGAATTCATAGAAAACAACTTTTCTCTTTTACATATATGGGTGTTCCTGAAGTTGGAATATAAAAGCATTCTAAACTCATTCTGAACTTCCAGCAAAAGTGAAAATGAAATGTCGCTGCCTGTGTTATCTTTCGCATCTTCTATTGTTGTTGGACCCCCTGAACCTTTGGATTGCTGAGTGTACAAACACTGCGCCGTAAAAAGAACATCAATCGTGATTTTTCCAAGCGTAGACATTAGCCAGAAAGAAGGGCCATAGAATGTGACCATAACCTGAATATACCTACTCTTGACGTGCATTTGCAGGGATGTAGATGGAAATGTTAGCCGATTCCTGCCTGTACTTAAGTGCATTCTCACCTGTTGTGCCTTACAAAGCAAACCTCAATCTATTTCCAGGGCTCTCTAAAGCCAGAGCACTCAATTGATTGGCGGGAGAAAAGCTGATTGACTCGTCTGTTTCATGCTGTCTTTCTGGACAGCTCTCTCTCTCTATCTCTCTCTCTTTGAGAGAAGGAGCACTGAGAATAACACTGTGGAAATGTGGAGTTGTTGAGGAGTGAATGAACACTGATAACCTATAGCAGCTGGAAAACCACCTATTTTAGACCAAGGAAGGGAACCAGGTTTTGGACATTAGAACAGAAAGGAAAATACTTATGCACTTAAATGCAATCAGAGTGTATTATAGCAAAAGGGTGATTAATCCTAAGTGTAAAATTTTCTCTTTTGTCATATTTTTTTGCACTAATGGTGACCAAAGGGCTTTAATAACCTGAGTGACTTTGACCAATTAGTGGCAATGGGGGATTTAATCAATAAAGGTTGGGGGGCATGAATAACTTTGTCCTCACTGATTAACCCTAATGGGAATAATTAGGGCAGCAGTATTGGACACATGTAGAGGACACACAGAGGAAACACACAACGGACTACAACAGACACCTACATAGTTCCTGTGTGTGTGTGTGTGTGTGTGTGTGTGTGCGTGCGTTGTGGGAGAAAAATCACGTATTTACCTGATTTGTTCAATATTAATAGTTAACAATTAAGATGCTTAACAATAGTAGAGACATTTATTTAGTGCAAATGCTGTGCTTCTGAGAAAGGATGGTTCCCTCTAGCTCCCTGCAGCTGGTCTGGGCGTATAGTCAAGGACATGGGATAGAGATAAACTTGAGGAACAGATAGACCTGTATTGTTTAAATTTGTCTTTGCTTCTGAGTAACCTGGTCACACGGCATAAGACAAAGAGCTTCAGAGTGACCACAGTTTTTCAGTTCATTCTGTCTTTTACTTTCTTCCAAGCGCACAGCTGTGTGGAGATATGAGCAGTAATGGAACTAAGGCTATGACCCGGTACACATAGCCACAAGAAGAAAACAAGGTAGCTCCTGATCTGCTGGGGAGGGGTGGAACCAGCCATGACTAAGCATGTTTAGGTCCACTATACAAGACGTCAGCCTTTCTTGTTCATTGGGCTCTCAACGAATAACCCACGGGGGGTTCGTGGACCAGCTCCATTATTGCAATAATTAATCAATATCAAATAAAGATTGATTGTTTGGAGAAATGAAAAAGTCTCTCTCACTTGATTAGAATTTCCATGACAGCGTGCATGTGTATGTTTGTGTCAGCCACAAAATGGTGAATGTCTTGACAGTCTTCCTCAAGGCTCCACATGAACAATATACCAACAGGGGAGAAAAGGGCATTAGGCTAGATTGTAAGGAAATAAGCCTTGAGGAGAAGAAATGCTCCAACATCCTTTCACATATTCACTGTTGCACAACCTTGATATGCTTTGGTCTGTTTTGGTCACATCTACATTGTGATATTCCCATTAGAATATACATTATACTCTCTTCACAACAAGCTGTCACAGTCTCACTGCAGAATCAGACGTTTGTCCATAAACCTCAAATTTCGAAGGTCAAGTTTAGGCATTAATTCCGAATAGTTAAGTTAAGGGTTAAGGTTTGGGATAGGGTTAAAACAAAACAAAAACTCCACGGTTAAGTTTAGGCATTCATTTTTAATGGTTAAGTTAAGGGTTAAGGTTTGGGATAGGGTAAAAACAGAAGAAATAGCACTGCCTGACACTGGGATTGAACACGCGACCCTCAGATCCACGTCCACAACGCCATAGCAAAACCAAAGCCTACTTGATGGTAGTAGCGTTCATTGTTGCCTCTAGTGGTCGGTTTTGAAGTAATCTCCTGACGTCCTGCTTACCTGGAAGGACATCTAATTTCTCTGTGGATCTTGAACAACCTGGCTGCTCTGCATGCTGTATACATTTCCCCTCAGTGTCCCAGATTTAAATATACTGTGGGTTCTCTTCACGCTAATGTGATTTTCAGTGGCTCTTGCGGCAGCATTGCATTGTGGGCCAGCCAATTTCTTGCGATTAATGTTGGACGCCCAGGGCCCCAGGTGAGAGAGACCAACTAATTACAGGATGTTATAATTGCAACTAAAGTTGTTCTGTCACGAACATTAACCCAGTATTGTTTAGTTACGAAGAACAAATAAGAGTGTGCGTGTGTATGTGTGTGCATGTGTGTGTGTTGGGTGGTGTGGGTGTGTTAATTAGAGGCCAGTTAAACCTGTGTGTTGGGGGTGTGTGGGTGTGTTCATTAGAGGCTGGTTATCTAATTATCTAAACCTGTGTTTCTCTCTCAAAATGACAAATGCGCTCAATAATTTATACTGTATATCCTATTGTGTACATAGCATTTTTACTACTATGCATACTACCTGCTTCTAATTACTAGTTTTTTTTATTTGATCTTTGATTAGTATTGATATTGATCTGCAATGTTGAGGGAGCTAGAACATAAGCATTTCACTGCACCTTTTATACCTGCTGTAAACTGTGTACGTGACAAATAACATTTGATTTAATTAGATTTGAAGTTGTCAATTCAGCCTTTGTTGACATGAATGTTTTTACCTAACGCATATGGAGTATAAAACCGTGGTTTGTTCACTGTGGAATGTGTACAGTTTGTACGGTCAGCAGCAAGATGTCAATATAAGGAACAACACGTGGAAACAGCATGATTACAAAGCGTTTCATGTCCAACCACCAGGGGAAAAGATATGGTTGTCTGTCTCTTATTACTAAATTGACAAAAAATCCTGTGATTTTATTCTGTACATGAAACACAAGGTTGCTCACAATTAGCAGTGTCATTCAGTGTATGCAGTCATTATTTCCTAGCCTAATCTTCAGAGCGAACATACATACCGTACATACGTAGGCTACCTTTGGACATCAAAGCACCTCAAAATCTGAAGGAGACAGACCTGCTTGGAGACAGAGCATGCAGGGAGGTTGCAAAAGAAACCAAGACACAAGTTTAAATGCTCATATATAAATAAGTCAGCGTGGCCCCAAAACACAGACTCTGCCTTACAGGATGAGAAAACCTGCCTGGATGCCTTCAACTGCTGTTTAGGAAGTTACATAAGATCCATCTCCTTGCTATGCACTTAGACGTAGGAGAGAAGAAGAGAGAAAGGACAAGGAGTTTATTATGTACACATATCTAGTACCGGGTCTGACCCCCCTTTGCCTCCAGAACAACCTGAATTATTCGGGGCATGGAAATGTTGCTCAATTGGTATCATGGTATCATACGTACATACCCCAACCAGAAGCCATGGATTACAGGCAACATACGCACTGAGCTAAAGGGTAGAGCTGCCGCTTCAAGGAGAGGGACTCTAACCCGGACACACATAAGAAATCCCGCTATGCCCTCCGACGAACCATCAAACAGTCAAAGCATAAATAGAGGACCAAGATTGAATCGTACTACACCGGCTCCGACGCTCGTCGGATTAGCTAAATTACTTCTATGCTCGCTTCGAGGCAAGCAACACTGAAGCATGCATGAGAGCATCAGCTGTTCTGGACAACTGTGTGATCACGCTTTCCGTAGCCGAAGTGAGCAAGACCTTTAAACAGGTCAACATTCACAAGGCTGCAGGGCCAGATGGATTACCAGGACGTGTAATCCGAGCATGCGCTGACCAACTGGCAAGCGTCTTCACTGACATTTTCAACCTGTCCCTGGCTGAGTCTGTAATACCAACATGTTTCAAACAGACCACCATAGTCCTTGTGCCCAAGAACACTAAGGTAACCTGCCTAAGTGACTACCGACCCGTAGCACTCACGTCTGTAGCCATGATGTGCTTTGAAATGCTGGCCATGCTCACATCAACACCATTATCCCAGAAACACTAGACCCTCTCCAATTTGCATACCGCTCCAACAGATCCACAGATGATACAATCTCTATTGCACTCCACACTGCCCTTTCCCACCTGGACAAAATGAACACCTATATGAGAATGCTATTCATTGACTACCGTTCAGCTTTCAACACCATAGTGCCCTCAAAGCTCATCACTAAGCTAAGGACCCTGGGACTAAAAACCTCCTTCTGCAACTGTTTCCTGACGGGCCGCCCCCTGGTGGTAAGGTTAGGTAACAACACATCTGCCACGCTGATCCTCAACACTGGGGCCCCTCAGGGGTGCGTGCTCAGTCCCCTCCATTCCCCTCCTGTTCACCCATGACTGCGTGGCCAGGCACGACTTCAACACCATCATTAAGTTTGCCGACGACACAACAGTGGTAGGCCTGGTCACCGACAATGATGAGACAGCCTATAGGGAGGAGGTCAGAGACCTGGCCGTGTGGTGCCAGGATAACAACCTCTCCCTCAACATGATCAAGACAAAGGAGATGATTGTGGACTACAGGAAAGGAGGACCAAGCACGCCCCCATTCTCATCGACAGGGCTGTGGTGGAGCAGGTTGAGAGCTTCAAGTTCCTTGGTGTATAATTCACCAACAAATGATCATGGTCCAAACATACCAAGACAGTCATGAAGAAGGCACGACAAAGCATATTCCCCATCAGGAGACAGAAACGATTTGGCATGGGTCCTCAGATCCTCAAAAGGTTATACAGCTGCACCATCGAGAGCATCCTGACTGGTTGCATCACCACCTGGTATGGCAACTGCTCGGCCTCCCACCGCAAGGCACTACAGTGGGTAGTGCATTCAGCCCAGTACATCACTGGGGCCAAGCTTCCTGCCATCCAGGACCTCTATACAAGGCCCTAAAAATTGCCAAAAGCTCCAGCCACCCGAGTCTTAGACTGTTCTCTCTGCTACCGCACGGCAAGCGGTACTGGAGCGCCAAGTCTAGGTCCAAAAGGCTTCTTAACAGCTTCTACCCCCAAGCCATAAGACTACTGAACAGCCAAATAAATGGCTACCCAGACTATTTGCATTGTTTGTCGCACCATTCTCAACCTAAGCACACAACCAAGACAATGCAGGAGTGGCTTTGAAACAAGTCTCTGAATGTCCTTGAGTGGCCCAGCCAGAGCCCGGACTTGAACCCGATCGAACATCTCTGGAGAGACCTGAAAATAGCTGTGCAGCAACGCTCCCCATCCAATCTGACAGAGTTTGAGAGGATCTGCAGAGAAGAATGGGAGAAACTCCCCAAATACAGGTGTTTTAAGCTTGTAGCGTCATACCCAAGAAGACTCAATGCTGTAATCGCTGCCATAGGTGCTTCAACAAAGTAAAGGGTCTGAATACTTATGTAACTGTGATATTTCTGTAGTTTTTTGTATAAATGTGTCATTATGAGGTATCATGTGTAGATTGATGAGGGAAAAAAACAATTTTTATCAATTTTAGAATAAGGCTGTAATGTATTGAAATCTGGAAAAAGTCAAGGGGTCTGAATAGAGATCCAGAGTGGATCTCCACTGTCGGCCAGGAACCATCCATGACAGAATCCACCAAAGCCACAACCTGCGGGATGTTAGCCACGGCATGAAAGCCGTGGTGCATCTCCTGTATTGACTTGATTGAGGTAGGACAAAATACCTCAGCACTCAGCGCAAATTTGCAGCGGGTTGGTTGGCTGATTGAGCAGTCTGAGTATCTCCTCATGTTGGAGCCTATATTTATGAAAGATAGCCCATCATTGTGAGTCTGCAATGGGCTCAGGTTGTTACGAATATGCACATATATATATACACCAACCGACTGTGCGTCAGGTGCCGCTGGTTATGTTGGAGAGCAACAATCCACTAAATTGCAGCCATACTGGACTGTTGTTCCGCTGACCTTTGACAATGGCTTGTCGTATATAGTGTTCCAGGTGTTTCCAATTTGTACCAGATAAGATTCAGCTTGGGTTAAAACTAAGCTTGACAAAATGTTACAAATACATATTTCACGCTTGTTGTCAGCCTGTTCATCTGACAGACTATTTCTCATGTCATAGCTGAGTGCCACTCCAATGAAGGTGATTGATAGATGAGCATTGGAACACTTAATTATTCAACAGATGAGTCACACCAATGGATATGGCTCACAATACTAAGCTTAAGAGTAGCCTAAGAGCAGCAGAACAGTGAAGAAGGATAATATGAATCAAACACTTCACCATCATGGATCTAGGGAGTGAATTAAAGTGAAGCAGCGTACTTCTCATTGAAGTATTTATACTTCATTATTTACTTTAAGAGCATCCCTAACCATCTGCTGCACTAATGCCCTCTTTAAATTTGGATGGAAAAAAAAAAAAAAAAGCTATGATGGTTGTAGTAGCGTGTTCAGGGAACACGGAAAAGATCTTAACCTATGTCTGATCTCCTCTGACTGAGAACGACCCCCTCATATCCTCTCGTTTACACTCGACCATGACACATAATAAAGAGGAAAGATTGTGTGAGGGAGAGACAGAAAGAGAGAGAGAGTGAGTGAGAGAGAAACAGAGAGAGAGTAGGAGGATGTGGAGAAGGAAATGGGAGGAGGCCATAGCTTCCATTTGCTGATCTTAAGCCTTATGGAGAAAAACATCACATCGTCTGAAAGGCAATACATGTCAGGAGACCCAGAAAGGGGAGCATTTCTCCCAGTTTGTCGTAAGAGAGGAGAGGAGTGAAGGGGGTGTCGTTTCTCCCTGGATGACGGAGTGAAGGGGGGATTTTATGCATGATGCCACTGCATCCTGTCAGGGGCCACCTGATAATGCTCAAAGATTATTCCGCGGCGTGTGTGTGTTTTCCATGGCCTGGGCTGGCAGAAGGCAGGTGGCAGGAGGAAAGGCTGTTAAAACACCATAAAAGGCAGCCAGGTGAAACAGTGAGAAAGAAGTAGGCTAAAGTGAGCAGTAAATGTAAATGGCATCAGTAGGCTGTTGTAGAAAGTGGCAGGCCAGGCATAACTGTGTGAAGGGTTGTTACCTGGGACTGGTTTATACATAGGACGACATGAGCACAATAGACCCTATGGAAATATTTGTTTATTATTGTGACCCCCTATCTTGAAAGCTAAGCAAGCTGAGAAGTCTCTCGAGCCAATTTACAGGAAATAAACATGTACGTACTACATCAATACTTCTATAAAGGCATATTGATCATGTGAAATTTCAGCTGCTTTATAGCATGTGCCCATGGGTTGTTTACACACCCCAAAGAAAATCAACCGATCAATTCTAAAGTACACCTTTAAAATATGCATTTGCATTGGGGGGATAGCCTAGAGAATCTTTTGCATTAGTTGTCTACAGTGCAGGGGGAAGAAAATGCACTGGTACACTAAACTGAGCAATGATGTAATGCTATCATCCTGAGTGCCCTGAGACACACTCCCATCTCCCAACAGAACACACAATAAATGTGAGGTCATTTAGAACTCTGAATGAAGCTGCAGTGGCAATATTGCCACTCTTATTTGCCATATTTTCAATTTAAGCCTGCTAGAATGTGTGTTCCCCCAGGCTTGGAGGGAAGCATAAGTCATTCCGCTACCTAAGAATAGTAAAGCCCCCTTTACTGGCTCAAATAGCCGATCAAGTATCCTGTTACTAACCCTTAGTAAACTATTGGAAAAAATTGTGTTTGACCAGATACAATGCTATTTTACAAACTTTCAGCATGCTTATACAGTGGGGAGAACAAGTATTTGATACACTGCCGATTTTGCAGGTTTTCCTACTTACAAAGCATGTAGAGGTCTGTAATTTTTATCATAGGTACACTTCAACTGTGAGAGACGGAATCTAAAACAAAAATCCAGAAAATCACATTGTATGATTTTTAAGTAATTAATTTGCATTTTATTGCATTACATAAGTATTTGATCACCTACCAACCAGTAAGAATTCCGGTTCTCACAGGCCTGTTAGTTTTTCTTTAAGAAGCCCTCCTGTTCTCCACTCATTACCTGTATTAACTGCACCTGTTTGACCTCGTTACCTGTATAAAAGACACCTGTCCACACACACACAATCAAACCTCTCCACAATGGCCAAGACCAGAGAGCTGTGTAAGGACATCAGGGATACAATTGTAGACCTGCACAAGGCTGGGATGGGCTACAGGACAATAGGCAAGCAGCTTGGTGAGAAGGCAACAACTGTTATTAGGCGCAATTATTAGAAAATGGAAGAAGTTCAAGATGACGGTCAATCACCCTCGGTCTGGGGCTCCATGCAAGATCTCACCTCGTGGGGCATCAATGATCATGAGAAAGGTGAGGGATCAGCCCAGAACTATACGGCAGGACCTGGTCATTGACCTGAAAAGAGCTGGGACCACAGTCTCAAAGAAAACCATTAGTAACACACTACGCCGTCATGGATTTAAATCCTGCAGCACACGCAAGGTCCCCATGCTCAAGCCAGCGCATGTCCAGGCCCATCTGAAGTTTGCCAATGACCATCTGGATGATCCAGAGGAGGAATGGGAGAAGGTCATGTGGTCTGATGAGACAAAAATAGAGCTTTTTGGTCTAAACTCCACTCGCCGTGTTTGGAGGAAGAAGAAGGATGAGTACAATCCTAAGAACACCATCCCAACCGTGAAGCATGGAGGTGGAAACATCATTCTTTAGGGATGCTTTTCTGCAAAGGGGACAGGACGATTGCACCGTATTGAGGGGAGGATAGATGGGGCCATGTATCGCGAGATCTTGGCCAACAACCTCCTTCCCTCAGTAAGAGCATTGAAGATGGGTCGTGGCTGGGTCTTCCAGCATGACAACGACCCGAAACACACAGCCAGGGCAACTAAGGAGTGGCTCCATAAGAAGCATCTCAAGGTCCTGGAGTGGCCTAGCCAGTCTCCAGACCTGAACCCAGTAGAAAATCTTTGGAGGGAGCTGAAAGTCCGTATTTCCCAGCGACAGCCCCGAAACCTGAAGGATCTGGAGAAGGTCTGTATGGAGGAGTGGGCCAAAATCCCTGCTGCAGTGTGTGCAAACCTGGTCAAGACCTACAACCTGATCTCTGTAATTGCAAACAAATGTTTCTGTACCAAATATTAAGTTCTGCTTTTCTGAAGTATCAAATACTTATGTCATGCCATAAAATGCAAATTAATTACTTAAAAATCATACAATGTGATTTTCTGGATTTTCTCTTTTTTTTTTCTTTTTCGTCTCTCACAGTTGAAGTGTACCTTTGATAAAAATGACAGACCTCTACATGATTTGT
Organism: Coregonus lavaretus; assembly: GCF_964263955.1. Classification (NCBI taxonomy): domain Eukaryota; kingdom Metazoa; phylum Chordata; class Actinopteri; order Salmoniformes; family Salmonidae; genus Coregonus; species Coregonus lavaretus. The sequence goes on along the minus strand of NC_140008.1, from coordinate 43,923,436 downwards.
AAGTAGGAAAACCTGCAAAATCGGCACTGTAGATAAGGACATTCAACAAGCACAGCACTTACACAAGTGACTGATGATTGGCTGAGAGAAATTGATGATAAAAGATTGTGGGTGCTGTTTTGTTAGACTTCAGTGCGGCTTTTGACATTATCAATCATAGTCTGCTGCTGGAAAAACGTATGTGTTATGGCTTTACACCCCCTGCTATAATGTGGATAAAGAGTTACTTGTCTAACAGAACACAGAGGCCTCTCAAAAATAATCCAGGTAGAATCAGGAATTCCCCAGGGCAGCTGTCTAGGCCCTTTAATTTTTTCCATCTTTACTAACGACATGCCACTGGCTTTGAGTAAATATGCGGATGACTCAACACTATACACGTCAGCTACTACAGCAACTGAAATAACTGCAACACTTAACAAAGAGTTGCAATTCGTTTTGGAATGGGTGGCAGGGAATAAGTTAGTCTGTTTGGAATACTGGCACACAGCTCGGACACCCATGCATACCCACAAGACATGCCACCAGAGGTCTCTTCACAGTCCCCAAGTCCAGAACAGGCTATGGGAGATGCACAGTACTACATAGAGCCATGACTACATGGAACTCTATTCCACATCAGGTAACTGATGCAAGCAGTAGAATCAGATTTAAATAACAGGTAAAAATACATCTTATGGAACAACGGGGATTGTGAAGAGACACACACAAAGGTATATACACATGCATACGCACACATTGTGATATTGTTGTATGGTGGTGTTTCACATTTTGTATTGTAGATAGGTAGTGGTGTAAGACTGTTATATGATGTACTGTTTTATATTTTGTTTTATATGTAATGTAAGTGTTTTAATATGTTTGGACCCCAGGAAGAGTAGGAAGAGCTAATGGGGCTCCCTAATAAATACAAATAAATACAAATACAAAATGAAAACCTAGCAACAAATGGGTCATCGCTCTAATATTATTACAGTATATTCAGCTGATGTCAGCAATCAACACAACAGGGCTCTTACATAATTGTTGTGCGTCAGCAGGAGTGGGATGGGCACTCCTGAAGCATTGGGTTACACAGAGGATTTAGCTTAATATGGCCCCGTTATAGATTTCCCTAGAGGGCAATTGTGGAGGGCGGTTAGAGACGAAACCAAATGGAGTAGTGATGCATGTTTGTACTGACCTAGCAAAACCAAACTTGTTTTACAGAGTTTATACCTCACTTAGAAACGAGAAATAAATATGCACTGGTAAGGACAAGGACATTCATACAAGTTAATGCAATACTATGGGTTTGGTAATGGATTGAAAGGTTGGAGAAGGTTGGAGAGATTAATTAAATTTGAAAATTTAAAAAGTAGGTCATTAGGTCAGCTCTGAAGTCTCTCAAATGATCTCAACCTAACCTTACCTTTCCCTATGAGGTGGCAATCAATAAACCAATCAATCTAAATATGGAACATTTGACTGACTCACACTCGTCATGCTTCAATCAATCTAGAGGACTCCAGCTCTCTCCAGGAGTGATAAGTATAATTTTGGTCTTAATTTGTTATTGTCTAGTACTGTCTTTGCTAGCTACGGCCATCTACTTTAAGTGCTGTCTGTCTTTACAGTAGCCTACTTGGTGTGTGAACTGCTGACTAGTCATACCTTGCAGCTGATTGACAGATCAACTAGGATTAAGGGACAGCCTGCCTGCTCGACCACATCCCCTCCTCCCTTCTCTAGACCATCTCTAGAGACCTTCTCCCATTCCTCTCTTCCCTCATCAACTCATCCCTGACCACTGACTGCGTCCGCTCTGAGGTAAAATGGCCAGAGTCACTCCCCTCCTCAAGAAACCAGCACTCGACCCCTCTGACGCCAAAGAATACAGGCAGGTATCCCTTTTTTAATTTCTTTCCAAAACACAGCATGCTGTCTCTGACCAACTCTCTCGTTATTTCTCTCGGAAGGATCTTCTTGACCCTAACCAGTCAGGCTTCAAGACGGATCAGTCAACCAAGACCGCTCTCCTTTGTGTTATGGAGGCCCTTTGCACTACTAAATCTCTCCTCTCTCTCCTCTGTTCTCATTCTCCTAGATCTGTCCGCTGCCTTTGACACTGTGAACCATTAGATACTCCTGTCCACCCGCTCAGGGCTGGGCATCTCAGGATCAGCACATTTGGATTGCATCCTACCTGGCAGGCCGCTCCTACCAGGTGATGTGGAGAGGAGCTGTGAAAAGAAGAAATGTGCCCACGCTACAGACTGCAATTTAAAAAATGGTATTAATATTTTTTATGTTCATTCAGCTTTTCCAGGGGGTGCTGCAATATTCCTACCTCCCGCGGCTATGGTAGCCTACCTAACATGAGTGAAAAACGAACTGCGGGAAACTGGCCTCCATTTGCTATTGGAGACATCTTATTTCTCTTGCCCCTGTTCCTGTCCATTTGATAATGGGACATTCTAAATCAAAACTAATTGTGCATGTTAGTAAAGACAAGAATACATTGAGAATAGTCTGATGTGTGAAAATATGATCACTTGATGAGAGAACAACATGTGCCACCTGAGGATAGGAACAGAGCGCAAGCTTTCTTTCAACTTTCTCAAATCATCAACATCCTATACTAGCATTATGCAGGCCATATACAGTGCATTCAGAAAGTATTCAGACCCCTTTACTTTTTCCACATTTTGTTACGTTACAGCCTTATTCTAAAATTGATTAAATAAAAATGTTTCCCTCGTCAATCTACACTCAATACCCCAAAATGACAAAGCGAAAACAGTTTTTTAGACATTTTTGCAAATTTATATTTAAAGAACTAAAAAAATACATTGTTTACATTAGTATTCAGACCCTTTGCTATGAGACTTGAAATTGAGCTCAGGTGTATCCTGTTTCCATTGATTATCCTTGAGATGTTTCTACAACTTGATTGGAGTACACACGTGGTAAATTAAATTAATTGGACATTATTATTAACATTATTTGAAAAGGCACACAACTGTCTATAGGTCCCACAGTTGACAGTGCAGGTCAAAGCAAAAACAATGCCATGAGGTCGAAATAATTGTATGTAGAGCTCCAAGATAGGATTGTGTAGAGGCACATATCTGGGGAAGGGTTCCAAAACATTCATGCAGCATTTAAGGTCCCCAAGAACACAGTGGCTTCCATCATTCTTAAATGGAAGAAGCTTGGAACCACCAAGACTCTTCCTAGATCTGGCCGCCCGGCCAAACTGAGCAATCGAGGGAGAAGTGCCTTGGTCAGGGAGGTGACCAAGAACCCGATGGTCACTCTGACAGAGCTAACGAGTCCTCTGTGGAGATGGGAGAACCTTCCAGAAGGACAACCATCTCTGCAGCACTCCAATCAGGCTTTTATGGAAGAGTGGCTAGACGGAAGCTATTCCTCAGTAAAAGGCACATGACAGCCTGCTTGGAGTTTGCCAAAAGGCGAGGAAACCTGGCACCATCCCTACGATAAAGCATGGTGATGGCAGCAACATGCTGTGGGGATGTTTTTCAGTGGCAGGGACTGGGAGACTAGTCAAGATCGAGGGAAAGATGAGCAGAGCAAAGTACAGCGAGATCCTTGATGAAAACCTGCTCCAGAGCGCTCAGGACCTCAGACTGGGGGCGAAGGTTTACCTTCCAACAGGACATTGACCCTAAGCACACAGTCAAGACAGCGCAGGAGTGGTTTCGGGACAAGTCTCTGAATGTCTTTGAGTGGCCCAGCCAGAGCCCGGACAGCGACGCTCCCCGTCCAACTTGAAAGAGTTTGAGAGGATCTGCAGAGAAGAATGGTAGAAACTCCTCAAATACAGGTGTGCCAAGCTTATAGCGTCATACCCAAGAAAACTCGAGGCTGTAATTGCTGCCAAAGGTGCTTCAACAAAGTAATAAGTAAAGTTTCTGAATACTTATGTAAATGTGATATTTATGTTGTTTTTTGTATTCATTATGGGGTATTGTGTGTAGATTTATGAGGGAAATTAAACAATTCATTCAATTTTAGAATAAGGCTATAACGTAACAAAATGTGGAAAAAGTCACGGGGTCTGAATACTTTCTGAATGCACTCCATCTTTTGATTTGTAAGGCATCTAAGGTTTGTATTATTCAAAACCAGGGTGACAACTTTGGTTTTAGAAGTGGGGGGCCATAATTTATTAAATGTTTTATTAATTTTTCCAGTCGGATAAACACTCCAAACAACCTACCCAACCACTCGGAGGCGTCCGCATGGTCCTAAAGCACACCGTTGCCTCATTTTGTATCACATTCCAATGATAAAACTGGGAAGGACAAAAATTATATTTCAAAATGTGGGGGGGGGTGTGGTGAAAATTCTAACCAGAAGGAGAGAGACTGTAGATTTTTCAAACAACAACTTTATTATAAGATTAGCAGAAATGGAGCAATCAACAATCACTCAAATAGTACAGAGTTAAATGCACAACGAACAGAGTTGGCTCTCCACTTTTATAGAAAGTACAACCTCTTTGTCTTAATGGCAGTTTAGCAGATGGGTGGAAACAAGGGTGGAACATAATGTCTACAAGGCAATTGGTTTGTCTGTGCAGATTTAAGATAGCCCGAGGTTGATAGCACGAGGGCTCAACTGTATTGTTGGAGTCCGGCATGCTAGCTGGCTGTGGCGTCTTATGACTAAGTGCCCGGACGATTTTCACGGAATAATACTGCACCTAGTTAGCTAGCTGAATAAACTAAGTTAGTCTATTCCTAGAAAACATTGAACCGCTGTAGTTTACAACAATTATAGTTTCTGAGGTGGAAGTTGGGAGAGTTATATTTCGGAGTTGTGGTGAGGGAGGCCCCGCTCTCTCCTTTCCCAGATGTTTAGTTCATTTCATTCCGATCTCCTCTGCATTATTGTAGCCATCTGCTGCAGCCTGTCAACTATGCCTCTGCCTATCCCTGTTCTCTCCTCTCCGCACAGGCTACACAAACGCCTCACACCGCGTGGCTGCTGCCTCTCTAACCTGGTGGTCCCTGCACATACAACTCACGTGGAGTTCCAGGTCTCAGGCAGCCTCTGGAACTGCCGTTCTGCTGCCAACAAGGCAGAGTTCATCTCAGCCTATGCTACCCTCCAGTCCCTCAACTTCTTGGCGCTGACGGAAACATGGATTACCACTGAAAACACTGCTACTCCTACTGCTCTCTCCTCGTCTGACCATGTGTTCTCGCATACCCCGAGAGCATCTGGTCAGCGGGGTGGTGGCACAGGAATCCTCATCTCTCCCAAGTGGACATTCTAAATTTTTCCCCTGACCCATCTGTCTATCTCCTCATTTGAATTCCATGCTGTCACAGTCACTAGCCCATTTAAGCTTAATATCCTTGTCATCTATCGCCCTCCAGGTTCCCTTGGAGAGTTCATCAATGAGCTTGACACCTTGATAAGTTCCTTTCCTGAGGATGGCTCACCCCTCACAGTTCTGGGGGATTTCAACCTCCCTACGTCTACATTTGACTCATTTCTCTCTGCCTCCTTCTTTCCACTCCTCTCCTCTTATGACCTCACCCTCTCACCGTCCCCCCCTACTCACAAGGCAGGCAATACGCTTGACCTCATCTTTCCTAGATGCTGTTCTTCTACTAATCTCACTGGAACTCCCCTCCATGTCTCCGACCACTACTTTGTATCCTTTTCTCTCTCGCTCTCCTCCAACACTACTCACTCTGCCCCTACACAGATGGTAATGCGCCGTCGCAACCTTCGCTCTCTCTCTCCCGCTACTCTATCCTCTTCCATCCTATCATCTCTTCCCTCTGCTCAAACCTTCTCCCTCCAATCTCCTGACTCTGCCTCCTCAACCCTCCTCTCCTCCCTTTCTGCATCCTTTGACTCTCTATGTCCCCTATCCTCCCGGCCGGCTCGGTCCTCCCCTCCAGCTCCGTGGCTTGATGACTCATTGCGAGCTCACAGAACAGAGCTCCGGGCAGCTGAGCGGAAATGGAAGAAAACTAGACTCCCTGCGGACCTGGCATCTTTTCACTCCCTCCTCTCTACATTTTCTTCATCTGTTTCTGCTGCTAAGGCCACTTTCTACCACTCTAAATTCCAAGCATCTGCCTCTAACCCTAGGAAGCTCTTTGCCACATTCTCCTCCCTGCTGAATCCTCACCCCCCCCTCCCTCTCTGTGGATGACTTCGTCAACCATTTTGAAAAGAAGGTTGACAACATCCGATCCTCGTTTGTTAAGTCAAATGACACTGCTGGTCCTGCTCACACTGCCCTACCCTATGCTTTGACTTCTTTCTCCCCTCTCTCTCCAGATAAAATCTTGCGACTTGTGACGGCAGGCCGCCAAACAACCTGCCCGCTTGACCCTATCCCCTCCTCTCTTCTCCAGACCATCTCCGGTGACCTTCTCCCTTACCTCACCTCGCTGATTAACTCATCCTTGACCGCTGGCTATGTCCCTTACGTCTTCAAGAGAGCGAGAGTTGCACCCCTTCTCAAAAAACCAACACATTGATCCCTCTGATGTCAACAACTACAGACCAGTATCCCTTCTTTCTTTTCTCTCCAAAACTATTGAGCGTGCCGTCTTTAGCCAACTCTCCTGCTATCTCTCTCAGAATGACCTTCTTGATCCAAACCAGTCAGGTTTCAAGACTGGTCATTCAACTGAGACTGCTCTTCTCTGTGTCACGGAGGCTCTCCGCACTGCTAAAGCTAACTCTCTCTCCTCTGCTCTTGTCCTTCTAGACCTGTCTGCTGCCTTTGATACTGTGAACCATCAGATCCTCCTCTCCACCCTCTCCGAGCTGGGCATCTCCGGCGCGGCTCACTCTTGGATTGCGTCCTACCTGACCGGTCGCTCCTACCAAGTGGCGTGGCGAGAAGCTGTCTCCGCACCACGTGCTCTCACCACTGGTGTCCCCCAGGGCTCAGTTCTAGGCCCTCTCCTATTCTCCCTATACACCAAGTCACTTGGCTCTGTCATATCCTCACATGGCCTCTCCTATCATTGCTACGCTGACGACACACAACTAATCTTCTCCTTTCCCCCTTCTGATAACCAGGTGGCGAATCGCATCTCTGCATGTCTGGCAGACAAATCAGTATGGATGACGGATCACCACCTCAAGCTGAACCTTGGCAAGACGGAGCTGCTCTTCCTCCCGGGGAAAGACTGCCTGTTCCATGATCTCGCCATCACGGTTGACAACTCCGTTGTGTCCTCCTCCCAGAGTGCGAAGAGCCTTGGCATGACCCTGGACAACACCCTGTCGTTCTCCGCTAACATCAAGGCGGTGACCCGATCCTGTAGGTTCATGCTCTACAACATTCGGAGAGTACGACCCTGCCTTACACAGGAAGCGGCACAGGTCCTAATCCAGGCACTTGTCATCTCCCGTCTGGATTACTGCAACTCGCTGTTGGCTGGGCTCCCTGCCTGTGCCATTAAACCCCTACAACTCATCCAGAATGCCGCAGCCCGTCTGGTGTTCAACCTTCCCAAGTTCTCTCACGTCACCCCGCTCCTCCGCACACTCCACTGGCTTCCAGTTGAAGCTCGCATCTGCTACAAGACCATGGTGCTTGCCTACGGAGCTGTGAGGGGAACGGCACCTCTGTACCTTCAGGCTCTGATCAGTCCCTACACCCAAACGAGGGCATTGTGTTCATCCACCTCTGGCCTGCTGGCTCCCCTACCTCTGCGGAAGCATAGTTCCCGCTCAGCCCAGTCAAAACTGTTCGCTGCTCTGGCACCCCAATGGTAGAACAAGCTCCCTCACAACTCCAGGACAGCGGAGTCACTCACCACCTTCCGGAGACATTTGAAACCCCACCTCTTTAAGGAATACCTGGGATAGGATAAAGTAATCACTCTACCCCCCCCCCCCCCCCCCCTTACCCCAACCCAAACCCCAACCCCCCAAAAAAATAAAAAAATAAAAAAACATTGTGAAGTGGTGATCCCACTGGCTATAAGGTGAATGCACCTATTTGTAAGTCGCTCTGGATAAGAGTGTCTGCTAAATCACGTAAATGTAAATGTATAACTGCGTTGTCACAGTTCACACTATAATGTGCTCCTTCCTGCAAGTTTCCATACAGCTGACTTCCTGCATTTAGTAAAACCACGGGATGTCTCACATGCTGCGGTTGCACACAAACTGATCTTAGCTATACACCCAGTCTTGTGACTAAGTCACACAAAGACAAGTTTGTGTCAGGTTAGAAAAAATACACTAGAATATACAACTGGTAAAACACGGGATAGCATGACTAATTAATTAATTTTCCACCATATCTCCTCCCTTTTGAGACTAAGTCTCAACCTAATATAAAATTACGTACAAGCATTTTCATCAAACAATCATTAACATGATTTGAAAAGAGGGAAAAGTACAGACTTTCTTACACTTAGTGCATTACAATTGCAAATGACCTCTGTTGTCATTGAGTTTTAGACCTTCACATAGTGCAATTCATTCTCAGAGGAGGAAAGGAACATATGTACACGCTTCATCACCACACACAAGGCAATCGCTTCGTTTGGTGTTTGTTTGCGAGATCACTGTTGAGCTCTTTCAGATGTTCCACTACAATAGTCAAGTTACCCTCACCCTGGCATATGAATGTACAGCAATGGTCACCTATCATTAGGCACACTCTGCAGGAGATGTGATGCTACTACTACAGCAAACTTCCCTTCCGGTGATGTGGCCTCCTGTATTCAGGGATCTGTGGCTATTCTTTTAAGCGTTGTACCTTCTTTGACAAACCCCTCACTGAAAGTTGACAATAGTGTCTAAAATGACAACACTATCTCTGCTAGAATTTGCAACTGACACCCTTATGCAAACATTCTGTCTCAAACACATGCCCCGTATGTACATATCCCCCCCTCACAGTTTTGGGGGATTTCAACCTCCCTATGTCCACGTTTGACTAATTTCTCTCTGCCTCCTTCTTTCCACTCCTCTCCTCTTTTGACCTCACCCTCTCACCGTCCCCCCCTACTCACAAGGCAGGCAATACGCTTGACCTCATCTTCACTAGATGCTGCTCCTCTACTAATCTCACTGCAACTCCCCTCCAAGTCTCCGACCACTACTTTGTTTCCTTTTCTCTCTCGCTCTCCTCCCACACTACTCACTCTGCCCCTACACAGATGGTAATGCGCCGCCGCAACCTTCGCTCTCTCTCTCCCACTACTCTCTTTTCTTCCATCCTATCATCTCTTCCCTCTGCTCAATCCTTCTCCCTCCAATCTCCTGATTCTGCCTCCTCAACCCTCCTCTCCTCCCTTTCTGCATCCTTTGACTCTCTGTGTCCCCTATCCTCCCGGCCGGCTCGGTCCTCCCCTCCAGCTCCGTGGCTTGATGACTCACTGCGAGCTCACAGAACAGAGCTCCGGGCAGCGGAGCGGAAATGGAAGAGAACTAAACTCCCTACCGACCTGGCATCTTTTCACTCCCTCCTCTCTACTTTTTCTTCATCTGTTTCTGCTGCTAAGGCCACCTTCTACCACTCTAAATTCCAAGCATCTGCCTCTAACCCTAGGAAGCTCTTTGCCACATTTTCCTCCCTCCTGAATCCTCCTCCCCCCCCCCCCTCCTCTCTCTCTGTGGATGACTTCGTCAACCACTTTGAAAAGAAGGTTGACGACATCCGATCCTCGTTTGTTAAGTCTAATAACACTGCTGGTCCTGCTCACACTGCCCTACCCTATGCTTTGACTTCTTTCTCCCCTCTCTCTCCAGATAAAATCCTGCGACTTGTGACTGCAGGCCGCCCAACAACCTGCCCGCTTGACCCCATCCCCTCCTCCCTTCTCCAGACCATCTCCGGTGACCTTCTCCCCTACCTCACCTCGCTGATCAACTCATCCTTGACCACTGGCCATGTCCCTTCCGTCTTCAAGAGAGCGAGAGTTGCTCCCCTTCTCAAAAAACCAACACTCGACCCCACTGATGTCAACAACTACAGACCAGTATCCCTTCTTTCTTTTCTTTCCAAAACTATTGAGCGTGCCGTCTTTAGCCAACTCTCTTGCTATCTCTCTCAGAATGACCTTCTTGATCCAAACCAATCAGGTTTCAGGACTGGTCATTCAACTGAGACTGCTCTTCTCTGTGTCACGGAGACTCTCCGCACTGCTAAAGCTAACTCTCTCTCCTCTGCTCTTGTCCTTCTAGACCTGTCTGCTGCCTTTGATACTGTGAACCATCAGATCCTCCTCTCCACCCTCTCCGAGATGGGCATCTCCGGCGCGGCTCACTCCTGGATTGCGTCCTACCTGACCGGTCGCTCCTACCAAGTGGCGTGGCGGGAAGCTGTCTCCGCACCACGTGCTCTCACCACTGGTGTCCCCCAGGGATCGGTTCTGGGCCCTCTCCTTTTCTCCCTATACACCAAGTCACTTGGCTCTGTCATATCCTCACATGGTCTCTCCTATCATTGCTACGCTGACGATACACAACTAATCTTCTCCTTTCCCCCTTCTGATAACCAGGTGGCGAATCGCATCTCTGCATGTCTGGCAGACATATCAGTATGGATGACGGATCACCACCTCAAGCTGAACCCTGGCAAGACGGAGCTGCTCTTCCTCCCGGGGAAGGACTGCCCGTTCCATGATCTTGCCATCACGGTTGACAACTCCGCTGTGTCCTCCTCCCAGAGTGCGAAGAGCCTAGGCGTGACCCTGGACAACACCCTGTCGTTCTCCGCCAACATCAAGGCGGTGACCCGCTCCTGCAGGTTCATGCTCTACAACATTCGGAGAGTGCGACCCTGCCTTACACAGGAAGCGGCGCAGGTCCTGGTCCAGGCACTTGTCATCTCCCGTCTGGACTACTGCAACTCGCTGTTGGCTGGGCTCCCTGCCTGTGCCATTAAACCCCTACAACTCATCCAGAATGCCGCAGCCCGTCTGGTGTTCAACCTTCCCAAGTTCTCTCACGTCACCCCCCTCCTCCGCACACTCCACTGGCTTCCAGTTGAAGCTCGCATCCGCTACAAGACCATGGTGCTTGCCTATGGAGCAGTGAGGGGAACGGCACCTCTGTACCTTCAGGCTCTGATCAGTCCCTACACCCAAACGAGGACATTGCGTTCATCCACCTCTGGCCTGCTGGCTCCCCTTCCTCTGCGGAAGCATAGCTCCCGCTCAGCCCAGTCAAAACTGTTCGCTGCTCTGGCACCCCAATGGTGGAACAAGCTCCCTCACGACGCCAGGACAGCGGAGTCACTCACCACCTTCCGGAGACATTTGAAACCCCACCTCTTTAAGGAATACCTGGGATAGGATAAAGTATTCCTTCTAACCCCCCCCAAATTGTAAAGTGGTTATCCCACTGGCTATAGGGTGAACGCACCAATTTGTGAGTCGCTCTGGCTAAGAGCGTCTGCTAAATGATGTTAATGTGCCCTTGAGCAAGGCACTTAACCCTAATTGCTCCTGTAAGTCGCTCTGGTTAAGAGCGTCTGCTAAATGACTAAAATGTAAATGTAAATGTAATACTTAGCCTCCGGTTACAAATATATTTGCACATAAATCATTCTATCTAACCCAAAACACGTTAGTCACTACTGCTAGTCCACTTATATAGTTATAAACATACTAAAACATGCTCAAGTCAATTGTACTGTATCATTCAGAAAGCCATATGTATTGATGCGCTTTAACATTTGAATTCTGAAACATGGTAAAACAAAACCCCTACTATCAATGTCCCCATTATGGTTATACAACCCAAATTTAGAATGACAGTCCTTAGTGCTTCACGTGAGTCTATTACTCAAATTCAAGACCCTCAACTTAGCACACATCAACACGGTTAGAATGTACATTTACAAACAGGGGACCAAATATTACCAGTATTAACTTTTCTCATTACAGCCCCCGTTTGTCCCTGTTTTACTGTCGCGAGTGGCATGTTAATGACAGATCGGTATCTCAATGCATTTTAATCTAAATTACAATAAGCTTCCCAGTGTGTAGACCTCCAAAAATCAACATGACACCCCAAATAAATAGTTTAGGGCAACCCTAAATCAATTTACAGGCACAGTTGACCACCCCCCTCCTTCCCGGCACTCTTCTTCTGGCGTTTCTTTATGTTCTGTTTCAGATAGTGTTTCAGTTCATACTCCCAATTGCACATGTTCAAAGTGGATGGCCCTTGATAATGTCTCTCACCTGAGCCGCCACTGTCCTTTACAGTCCATTACGTATTGTCCATTTTCCCACCAGTACACCAGCAGCAAGAGAGAAGTTTGGACGGATACTCTCTTCATGCTCACTCCACGTGGACTCATGTCACACTCCTGAGAGAAAAGGCATGAGAGCAAAGGCAGTTGATAGCTTCGACAGGATGCTGTGTACAGGTTGCTGGCTCGGACTCAGGTCTCACGGTAGAATTGGTGAAGGACAAGGTCATAGTGAATGCATTTGTTGCCATTTCTATAGCCGGTTAGGGGGGTGAAGCTCACACTATTCTCGTCGATTTATTCCTTCCATGCATCAAGATACCATCTGTAGTCACTATCGCCATAACTTCGAGAGAGGACAGACCAAAACAACTGCTTAAGACATTTCTGTTCTACATCGTGGAACTCTGCCCCATAGGGGAGCTCTGCTCCTATTGGTTTACCCCGCTGCCTAGGCAGCAAACAGCCTGAGAGAAAATGCACACCTGCAGCCGAATGGGAGTACAAGTGTCCCTATATAAGGAGATGCTCCCATTATCTTCAGCGACTTGGACTGGAACTGAAGAAGCCTATGAGAATAAGAAAATTCTCAGGACGAACCCGCAGTCTATTTCCAAGCCTCGATGTCGTCCATTCTAAATGAGCACACTGGTTTTTCCACCCAACCCAAAAGCTATTTTAAGAGCTCAGTGTCGCTGCTCCTCTATAGCGGCTGTGGACTCACACAACCTATGTTTCATGTGCTTAGGATCACAGCATGCCAGGAATGGCCTCACAGATCCCCCACAATGCCATAGCTGCGCCCTCCTTTCTTTAAAGGAGAGGAAGCAGCGGTGCGCATTCTTTAGAGGATGTTCCTCTAGTGGACGCCGTTTCAGTTTTAGCCTCAGCTTCTGAGGCATCATCTGAAGGCGCCGCCTCGGGAGATGATGAGGATGTTGAGAGGTGTATGGATATTTCTTCTGAACAGTCCATTCTACCGACCGATTTTGACAAAACCCCCCTCCTTCAGGAGAGTGCGAGTTTTTTCTCATCCTTTGGTGAGGACGAGATGGGTTCTGACTACTCAGCAGCCCCATCCTACGCCACGGCCTCTCTGCACTCTGATTTTCCAGGGATCATTGAGAGGGCTGCGAGCCGAATTGAGATCAAGCTGCCCCCCATTCCCCCCAAATCGGAGGTGGATATGATGGAGGGTGGCTCCTATTCTCGGCCAAGGAGGGCGTTGGAGGAATTGGCTCCTGCCATGCCCTCACTCTGAAAATATGTGGACGGCTCATAGGAGTCATCTTTGACGGCGCGGTTGCCGGTCAAATCTGATATCCCATTCACTGGGGTGGACAGCAGAGGACTGGGAATTTCCAAGGGGATTCCCAGGCTCGGGGGTGCCATGGCTGCGTACCTCGTCCCAGGTTCGAGCTCCTGGCCCTTGTCCAAAAAGGCCACTCTACCCATACCGAAGGACTGATTCACGGCTCAGCTAGTTGAGAAGTCCTTCGTATTAGGGGCCCAGGCTGTAGCAGCAGCTAACAACATTGCCCTCCTCGCAGCCTCTCTGTCCCCTCTCATCACAGGTAAGACTGAGCTGTCAGGAGAGGAGATCAAAGAGGCGTAGAGGATTTCCGGCGCCATTCTTCATCTCACCCAAGCGTCGGCTGTGTGCGGGGGAGGTCCATGGCAAATTTGGGTGGTTGCGGAGCAACACCTCTGGCTGCCTCTGACGGCCATGAAGGAAACCGACAAGGCCGCTCTGTTGAACGCCCCCATCTCTGACGACGGTCTCTTCGTAGTCGCCGTCAAAGAAGCAATAGAGTGTTTTGGGAAGTTGGACAAAGAGAGGAAGCAATTATCTAAACACCTGCCTTTGGCATGGCGTTCTAGACCGCTACCTAGAGAACCGTCCAGTTCCACCGCCTCCAGTAGACCTGGGTCTACTGCTAGACGGCGCGCTCGGCGCCAGACGGCATAATCCAGCAGCACGAGAGCTGGTCCCACACCTCCTGCGGCGCCGGAAAGAGCAAACATCCAGCCAGCGAGAGAGGTTGTCGTGACGTCACCCTGGCATCACCCGAAGATGCAGGGGAAAGGATAGCAAAGAGCACAGCACCCTGTTCGATTGTGCCCACTATTCCCCCCCACCCCTTTTATTGAGGGGATGGAGGAGCCGACCTGTTGTTTGTATAATAAATTATGGATTCCAATTTACTTTGACACAAGAGAACCCCTTTTCCATGACAAACCAGAGACTGTTCAAGTTCAGGCTCTCTCGTTCTCGCGCTCTCGCTCTCTCGCTCTCTCTCTCTCTCGCTCTCACCACTCTGAGTGTAGCATAGCCCACTATGGGTGTGTACAGTGAGGAAAAAAAGTATTTGATCCCCTGCTGATTTTGTATGTTTGCCCACTGACAAAGCAATGATCAGTCTATAATTTTAATGGTAGGTTTATTTGAACAGTGACAGACAGAATAACAACAAAAAAATCCAGAAAAACGCATGTCAAAAATGTTATCAATTGATTTGCATTTTAATGAGGGAAATAAGTTTTTGACCCCTCTGCTAAACATGACTTAGTAGTTGGTGGCAAAATCTTCTTGTAGTTAGCCACCAGGTTTGCACACATCTCAGGAGGGATTTTGTCCCACCACAGGTTTCGAGCCTGATATTTGGCAACTCGAACCTTCAGCTCCCTCCACAGATTGTCTATGGGATTAAGGTCTGGAGACTGGCTAGGCCACTCCAGGACCTTAATGTGCTTCTTCTTGAGCCACTCCTTTGTTGCCTTGGCTGTGTGTTTTCGGTCATTGTCATGCTGGAATACACATCCACAACCCATTTTCAATGCTCTGGCTGAGGTTCTCACCCAAGATTTGACGGTACATGGCCCCGTCCATTGTCCCTTTGATGCTGTGAAGTTGTCTTGTCCCCTTAGCAGAAAAACACCCCCAAAGCATAATGTTTCCACCTCCATGTTTGATGGTGGGGATGGTGTTCTTGGGGTCATAGGCAGCATTCCTCCTCCTCCAAACACGGCGAGTTGAGTTGATACCAAAGAGCTCGATTTTGGTCTTATCTGACCACAACACTTTCACCCAGTTCTCCTCTGAATCATTCAGATGTTAATTGGCAAACTTCAGACGGCCCTGTATATGTGTTTTCTTGAGCAGGGGGACCTTGCGGGCACTGCAGGATTTCAGTCCTTCACGGCGTAGTGTGTTACCAATTGTTTTCTTGGTGACTATGGTCCCAGCTGCATTGAGATCATTGACAAGATCCTCCCATGTAGTTCTGTGCTGATTCCTCACCATTCTCATGATCATTGCAACTCCACGAGGTGAGATCTTGCATGGAGCCCCAGGCAGAGGGAGATTGACTGTTCTTTTGTGTTTCTTCCATTTGCGAATAATCGCACAAACTGTTGTCACCTTCTCACCATGCTGCTTGGTGATGGTCTTGTAGCCCATTCCAGCCTTGTGTAGGTCTACAATCTTGTCCCTGACATCCTTGGAGAGCTCTTTGATCTTGGCCATGGTGGAGAGTTTGGAATCTGATTGATTGATTGCTTCTGTGGACAGGTGCCTTTAAGAGTGTGCTCCTAATCTCAGCTTGGTACCTGTATAAAAGACACCTGGGAGCCAGAAACCTTTCTGATTGAGTGGGGGTCAAATTAGTATTTCCCTCATTAAAATTCAAATCAATTTATAACATTTTTGACATGCATTTTTTTGTTGTTATTCTGTCTCTCACTGTTCAAATAAACCTACCATTAAAATTATAGACTGATCATTTCTTTGTCAGTGGGAAAACGTACAAAATCAGCAGGGGATCAAATACTTTTTTCCCTCACTGTAGCTGAGCACACACAAGGACTTTTTGAGCGGGATTAATAAGAGGGTAGCAAAGCGGACGCCTTTAATGAGCTGCCGCGCTGCACCTCATAAAAACCCCACACCACAATCTCTTAGGAGTAATGTGGTTCAGGGTTTAAAGAGCAGCCTGCATCCACACCCCCATGTTGGGTTGATGATGCAATCACTGTTGGGAGACCGCACACTGACTCAGGCAAGCACCTCAGTCAGTGTAGCTCAGACCTGTACTGCGTTCACGGAGGGTGGGACAATGAGGTTACGGGTTTAACCAACGTGTCATAGCCTCCCTTTATCTCAAAATGCGCTAATACCTCCTCTCCCTTTGATGGGAGGCACGCCTTGGGCTGTGCCACCACTTCAATGTCGGAGGACATTGGCGGCAAGGGCCATAGAGGAATACAGGTCCTTCCTACTGAATGCACCACAACTTTGCGCTATTCCGCTCTCAGGGCATTATTGGGAGTGGCAGCGAAGTTGCACCCTCTTCCCCTGGCTAAGCAAGATGCTGGAAAAGGGTTATGCCATCCAATTCCATCGGACTCTTCCCCCGTTTTCGGGCGTGGTGTAAACGGTGATGAAATCGCCAGAAAAAGTAGCTGCTCTCACTGCAGAGGTTACAGAACTTTTAGCGAAGGAGGCGGTCACAGTAGTTCCCCAAGAGCAACGGAACAGTGGGATATATTCGTCCTACTTCCTATTGCCAAAGAAGATGGGGGGAATGTGGCCAAATAAGACGGGGGGAATGAGGCCAATACGCGTTCTCAACGAGAGCATAGCCAAACGGCCCTTTCGAATGCTTATGACAAAACGTCTGCTGGAATGTGTCCCAAGAGATACTTTTGCATAAACATAGACCTGAAAGACGCGTCACAGGAAGTTCCTGCGTTTCGCCTTTCAAGGGGTGGCGTACAAGTATGCAAGAATGCCATTCGGGTACACCCTGGAACCTCGCCCCTTTTCCAAATGTGTGGTGGCGGCAATAGAACCGTTGCGTCGTCAGGGGATAAGGGCTTTGGCCTACCTAGATGACCTTCTGGTTCTCTCCCTGTCAGTAGAGCTGGCGATCGCCCACACGACACAGATGGTGATTCATCTCATGCGTCTGGGGTTTGCTGTGAATATGGAAAAGAGCGCACCTTGGCCCAGTCATCGGATTGTCTACCTGGGACTGCAGCTAGACACTGTGACTATGAAGGCTCGAATTTCAGATCCTCTGCGGGCTTCCTTGTTGCTAGTCCTACGAAGGTTTTATCCAAATCGCATGGTGACGGCGCATTCGGTCATGACACTCTTGGGTCTCATGTCGTCTGCCCACTCCGTGGTTCTGCTGGGACTTCTGCACATGAGCAGAACACGGCGATGGTTCGCCCAACTACGACTAAACCCGGTGCGGCATCGTCATTGGTTGTTGGTGGTTACCCTCTCGCTCAGAGCGGACTTGAACTAGAGAGACCCGCGCGTCTTAACATACAGGGTCCCAATAGGCAGAGTGTCCTCCTACATACAGTGTTTACAGACACTTGTCTGACTGGATGGAGAGGGAAATGTCAGACTCGGGTGATTGGAGGTGTGTGGCCTCTCTTGGGATGCCACATCAACCTCCTAGAGTTGGAGACAGTTCTATTGGTTCTGACCACTTTGCACCTAGCCTGCGGGGTCGCGACGACCTTGGCCCCATTCCACATCAATGGGACGCGATGTCTCAGACGGGATGCACGATAGGGCAATTGCCCATAATCCGCCAACCACTGATGGTCTGGCTCCTGAGACTGACAGGTTAGAGCGCCGTGGGTTATCTGATTCAGTAATCAGAACCATACAGGGCTCATGTGCCAGTTCCACATCCAGGACTTATGCCAGTAAATGGAACGTGTTTTCACAATGGTGTGCCACAGATAATGTGGACCCTGTGTACTGTCAGGTCGAGAGTATACTCTCCTACAGTTCCTGTTTGACAAGCAGCGCTCACCCGCCACCATTAAGGTGTTTGCGGCTGCGATTTCAGCTTGTCATGGGGGGTTTGGCAGAGACACTGTCTTCAGCCACGCTCTAGTGAAATTGTTACTATTAGGAATGCTGCGGCTTAGGCCAATATCTAGAGCCACACTTCCTCAGTGGGATTTGGCTTTGGTACTCGAAGTGCTCTGTGAGCCGCCGTTCGAGCAATTGAATCAAATCCCCCTCAATATTTTATCTCTGAAGACGGTACTGTTGCTAGCTTTGACTACAGCTAAGCGTGTCAGTGATTTGTGCGCTCTTTCGACAAGACCCGACTGCCTAGCCATTAATGGCGATCTGAGCAGGGCGGTGATACGTCCTAACCCGGCATTTATGCCGAAGGTTATTAAGTGCTCATATATATCACAGATCATTGAGCTGTGGGCCTTTTCTCCCCCTCCCCATGTGAAGAGGAGAGAGGAAAGCCTTCATCGCCTGAGACCAGTGCGCGCCTTGGCACGCTACGTTGAGCGCATGGAGGCGATTTAGGTCATCGCCTCAGCTGTTTGTGTGTCACGGGGCGAATGCGCTCGGTAGACCACTTTCTAAACAGCGGCTGTCTCATTGACTTTGCGAAGGCATTGAGACGGCTTATGAGGTTGCAGGGCGGCCATTGCCTCAGGGTGTAAGAGCCCAATCCACTCGTGGAGTAGCGGCATCTACAGCCCTTTTCAGAAGAACAAGAGTAGAGGATATTTGTGCAGCGGCGTCATGGTCGTCACCGTCTGCTTTTATCCTTCTACCTGTTGGATATGTCTTCTAAGTCTCTGGCTCAGTCTGTACTCAGCGTAGCTGACGGAAGGACTTGAACTGAGAGGAAATGATGGAGGGCCGTTGGGCATGGTTCCCATTAGGCCCGCTCTTTTTCCATGAGAGAGACATATGTGACATGTCTCCTGTCTGATATTCTCAGTACAGTAGAGAGACTGTTTTTTGACCTGCCCACCAGTGTAGTATTGTGTTAGGGCGCAAGGATGTCTTCTAACTTTGGTTCAGGCTGTACTCAGTGTAGCTGATGGGAGGACTTGAACTAAGAGGGAAAGATGCAGGACCGATGGACGGGTTTCCTTCAGGTACGCTTTTTCCTGTTAGAGTGATTATATGACATGACTCCTGTCTGAGGGTTCAGTACAGTAGAGGTAATGTATTCTACATGCCCACAATTCTATGACTGTGTTTGGGCAGAAGGATGAGTGAAATAGTTTCTGTAACTGGTATTACAGTACTATTAGACCAATCGTTGAATATTGACAGGACATTGAAGCATCATCTATCTGCTTGGTCAGATTAGTATGGCTCATATTCTACTTGTCTGTCCACTAGCCATTGGCAATGCCTTTGGACTGAGTGTGGCGGATTGTACTGAGGACAGTGTGTCACAGTACTGTGGGACTTGGTCGCAGCCGCTAGGTTTGAAGTTTTAGGCTCGGCAGGGAGTACATTTTGGAGCGTTGCGCCTTAAACCAATGGGGCGGAGCTCCACGATATAGAACGGTAGTTACCGGAGTTGTAACTCTAGTTCTATGAGTGTGGAGGGGAGCATTTTGTTACATTACAGCCTTATTCTAAAATTAATTAAATTGTTTTTTCCCTTATCAATCTACACACAATGCCACATAATGACAAAGCAAAAACTGGCTTTTAGACATATTTGCTCATCTATTAAAAATAAAAACCGGAAATATCACATTTACATAAGTATTCAAACCCTTTACTCAGTACTTTGTTGAAGCACATTTGGCAGTGATTACAGCATCGAGTCTTCTTGGTATGACGCCTCAAGCTTGGCACACCTGTATTTGGGGAGTTTCTCCCATTCTTCTCTGCAGATCCTCTCAAGCTCTGTCAGGTTGGATGGGGAGCGTTGCTGCACAGCCATTTTCAGGTCTGAAAAACATACCCACAGCATGATGCTTCTACCACCATGCTTCACCGTTGGGATGGTGCCAGGTTTCCTCCAGACGTGACGCTTGGCATTCAGGCCAAAGAGTTAAATCTTTGTTTCTCATGGTCTGAGAGTCTTTAGGTGCCTTTTGGCAAACTCCAAGTGGGCAGTCATGTGCCTTTTACTGAGGAGTGGCTTCCGTCTGGCCACTCTACCATAAAGGCCTGATTGGTGGAGTGCTGCAGAGATGGTTGTCCTTCTGGAAGGTTCTCCCATCTCCACAGAGGAACTCTAGAACTCTGTCAGAGTGACCATCGGGTTCTTGGTTACCTCCCTGACCAAGGCCCTTCTCCCTCGATTGTGTGCCTTTCCAAATCATGTCCAATCAATTGAATTTACCACAGGTGGACTCCAATCAAGTTGTAGAAACATCTCAAGGATGATCAATGGAAACAGGATGCACCTGAGCTAAATTTCGAGTGTCATAGCTAAGTGTCTGAATACTTATGTAAATAATGTATTTGTTTTTAATTTTTTAGAAATGAGCATAATTTTCTAAAAAACTGTTTATGCTTTGTAATTATGGAGTATTGTGTATAGATTGCTGAGCAACTGTTTTTATTTAATCAATTTTAGAATAAGGCTGTAACGTAACAAAATGTGGAAAAAGTCAAGGGGTCTGAATACTTTCCGAAGTCACTTTATGTCTATAATAACATCGTATGCCTATTACAGTAATACTTTGTCTGTTAATAGTTACAAGAATAATACTGTAACTTCTTGCCACATCCATGAGCTCACCCAGACCGATGTTTAGCCATGCCATCTTAGCATTTCAACATCCACTAATATTTGATTTAAATCTTGGCAAACACCTGTACACTAGGGCCAGGGTGGGATAGCCACTAATCTAAATGTTTTCTTTCAACCCCCAGATCCAGAGTAATATAGTTTGTTTGTTTTGTGAGGTGTGTGTTTCTCTGCAGGGCTGAATGCTATGGGCCCTCACACAGCAGCCCTTGGCCCCTCTTGATCCAGCCCTCTGGAAACTAATTGGCAGTCCCAGCTCAGAATCTTAAGTGGGATTTGTGTGCACCTGTTTATTTGTGAGTAAGGCAAAGGTGAAGGAGCCTGCATAGAGGCGGGCGCCGGGTAGCATGGGGTAAACCCCAGCGTAGAGGGGGAGGGTTGTGTGGTTCACGTTACCTCAGGCTCCAGTCTCCAGTCTCCAGTCTCGGCGTGGGAGGCAGAGACATAGAGAGAACATCTTTGTTCCTGCCCTAGGCACTGTCGTCTGCCTGTATGTGAGGAAAGAAAGGGGAAGAGAGAGAAAATGGAGAGGAGAGGAAAGAGAATGGAGAGGAGACACAGTACAAAGAAACGGACAGGCCGTCCACAGTGTGATACAGAGACAGAGAGAGATTTAGTATTTATTAGGATCCCCAATTAGCTGATGCCGAGGCAACGGCTACTCTTCCTGGGGTCCAAACAGGAAACAACACAACAACAAAAAATACATAGTATACAAAAATATACATACACTACCAATCAAAAGTTTTAGAACACCTACTCATTCAAGGGTTTTTCTTTATTTTTAATATTTTCTACATTGTAGAATAATATGTGTTATTTCATAGTTTTGATGTCTTCACTATTATTCTATATTATAAATTAAGAAAAACCCTTGAATGAGTAGGTGTTCTAAAACTTTTGACCGGTAGTGTACATAGCACTGCATTTGCATTACAATTTTTTACATTTAGCATTCATCCTAAGATAGCCAGGTAAGACAACCACAGCACAGTTGTATCCCAACCACATATCACATAGATAATACAATACAATGCAAAATACAAATCAAAATGCATAAAAATGTATGTCTCTCTTCACAGTCTCCGTCGTGCCATAAGGTGTTCTTTTATCTGTTTTTTTAAATCTGTTTTTATTGCTAGCTTGATTTACCTGGGGTGGCAGAGAGTTCCATTTAGTCATGGCTTTATTTAATACTGTATGTTTCCCAGTCTCTGTTCTGGACCTGGGAACTGTGAAGAGACCTCTGGTTATGTCTTGTGTGATACCGATGAGTGTCTGAACTATGTGCCAACTGCTTGAACAGATAGTTTGGTATCCTTCAACACATCAACACCTTGCACAAAGACCAATAGTGATGCAGTCAATCTCTCTTCAACTTTGAACCAGGAGAGATTGACATGCATGTCATTGACATTCGCCCTCCGTGTACATCTAAGTGCTGCTCTGTTTTGGACCAACTGCAATTTGCCTAGGTCCTTCTTTGCCGCACCTGACCACACAACTGGACAGCAGTCCAGGTGTGACAAAACTAGGGCCTGTAGGACCTGTCTGGTTGACTGAGAAATCAAGAAAGTAGAGCAATGTCTTATCATGGACAGATCTCTTCCCATTTTAGTAACCATTGAGTCTATATGATTTGAACATGATAGCTTCCTATCTAGGGTGACACCCAGCAGTTTTAATCTCTTCAACTTGCTCAGTTGCCACATTATTCAAAAAGATATCCAGATGAGGTTTAGGGTTGAGCGAGTGATTTGTCCCAAAAATGTGCTTTTAGTTTGAGATATTTATCAACAGCCTTTTGCTAGTTACCCATTCTAAATTTAACTGGAGCTCTATGTTGTTGTCAATATATTTTTTTACTGTTGTAGCCAACGTGTATACTGTTGAGTCGTCAGTGTACATGGACACATAGGCTTTATTCAAGGTCAGTGGAAGGTTAGTAAACACAGAAAACAATAATGGTCCAAGCCGGCTGCCCTGAAGTACACCACACTCAACCAAATTTGCATTAGAGAGGGGAAGAGAGAGAGAAGGAGTAAGAGAGCAAGACAGAGAGAGGGATTCAGAGAGAAACAAGGACAGAGACATAAACAGAAACAGACAGTGGAAGCAGCAGTGACAGTGGCATTAGTCTGTCTGTCCCCATGCTGGCAGGCTGCATGTTTAGGAGTTGAGTCTGGGCCAGTCCTTTCCCCAAAAGATTATTAACAGGACGAGTCACGTGGCAGAGGAGGGGGACACAGAGTGTTAATAACAGGTTATTAAGGTCCATCTGCAGTGGCCCGGGGACAGACATGGGACGTGAAAAACTGTGGTTTGGTATGGACTCTGATCCCATCACTGTCACTGTCAAAACATGTCACAAACATGTCAGGCCAATAGGCAGACTAGTGGTGGTTAGAGGTTATGTGTGTGTGTGTGCATGGTGGTTACAGGCCCAAATGTAGACAATCCAGGGTGCATGGAGGATGGAGGATTCCCAAGGGAGGTTGGGTTGCGGGTTGACCCAGGTGGAAGTCTTGGTGGCTCTGTCTGGGCTGAGTTGTATTCCAGACGCAAAGCCCAGTCAAGCAAATGCAGAGGCAATGATCCACAATTTATTCCACATCAGATGTTTTTAATGGCAGGGGAAAATATTTATTTCCGAGTATTCCACGGGGGAATTTTTTTGCCATATCTTTTCTGAAGATCTGGGGAATAATTTTTACTTTAGTGATGTTGGTACTGTGCTGATCCCAGTGCATTAGGCTTCGTATTGACATCTACGTCTGTGTTAACATGAGTCTCTGAAGAAAAAAAGAAGGTTGCAAAACTATAGTGTGCAACCTGCCAGAAAGCTAGGGATAATCGTTTAATGCTGTGCAATGCATGTGTGTCTATGTGTAATATATTTATTTCAGTCCGCCAGTCATTAAGTATGAATACTATGATACCTGTAGACTTTCATTGTGTTTCTTTCCTTCTCCTTGAGCCTGATTTGCATACGTGTCCACCATGAATAAAAGCCTCAACATGACCGTGAGGACAATGCATGACAAGTATACCTTGCACATTCTACCTTAAACGTTTTTATGGAACAACAATGAAAATCAATTTGGAGCCTGTCCATTCTCCCTTCTCCGAAGAACTAGAAACACTTTCCTGACATCTCAATTGTGTGATTCAATCGTAAAGGTGAATTACAGAGCAGACAGATGAGGGGGACTAATAAGGCCTGCCTTATTCTGGGGGAGATCTGATTAAGACACTAGCAAGCTAGGGCTTGCAGTGTCTTTAGTAGACATGTCAACAGGTGCTTTCAGGTCTAAGGCTTGAACAGAGCTTTTACTGGCCAAAGAGCCTAAAAAAGAATCCTTGAAAACATACCTATCAAAAGCACACCACATCCACAATCCTTTTACTAATGTCAGGTATTAAATTGGAGGGGTTCATATCATACACTAGAACCACTAAAAACAGACTGAAAAAGTGTCTTTAAATTGGGTTGACCAGGTTCGCTGTCATGGAATGATGAAAAACAGCAGTTATCTCCTTCACAGAAATAGGCTGGTGCAAAACCTCTTTATCGTGCTATGGGGAAATGACTAACAATATCTTAATATCTTCTACAACAGCTACGGGTGACCAAAATTACCGTGTAAGGGAGAAAGCGGGGTGCTAGGGGTGGCTAGCTGCAGACGGACCTTTCAAAATGAAACAGATCCAATGAATTCAGCTTGCCACAGATAAAATGCATAGAGCTAGCTACACCACTACAGCACACAAGACTAGCCACATAAAACAGATTTTATGGATGAATAATAACACTGTCCACTTCCTGCCAGTATTCAAATGCTTGGCAAATCAAATATGCACTATTTCTACATATACCAGCCCTTTTTGTTTGGCAAACACATGACGTTACAGGCTATAAAACTAGAAACTGCCCTGGCCATTAGTCTACAGCTGACGGATTAATCTCCATAAATATGGATTCAGTCGTAGAGCTGCAGACAAGGTAACTTCAACGTCTTTTAAATTCACTACTTATTTGGAGTATTACTGGGTAAGCAGGGAGCCACTAACCCAAACACCATTACGGGTTTATTATCACTTACATGTGCATCATATACTAAGCTCTTTTTAGAGGCATTGGGCTTTGCTGTTCTGTTAAAATTATTACAATCTTTATGGGCAAACACATACAGTATGTTTCCTAACACTGGATGATATTGTATGATATTGCAAATGCCAAAGAAAACAAACAATCTAATTTTTTGCTGCTCTCTTTTTCTGATCTCCAGAGAGGGTCTTGTTGCTATGTTGGTTGCTAGCAAGTGACCTGTCCCTTGGACAATGTATTGAGTCCGGTGTTATTTTGCTCATGTTACAGGATCTGGTTCTGAGAACAGTCCCTCTCTGATCCCTCCTACAACACACAACAATAACTGCAATCATCATTTAACACATCAGGAGGAAATATAGGATGTAGCTCAGCCTTCCTATTCTACCTAGAACCCAATCCCTGTCTGCTACAGTTGTCTTTCCTTTTTATTTCTATATATATATATATAAAGAAGAAGAACAAAAAGACACGCTAAAATGATGAATTAACATTTCGGGAGATGTTTCCTGCTTAATTGCCTTCTATCATGAGAAGTCTCAATACTGGCAGAGTAGCTTAAATAGTGCTTCATGGGTAGCATAATTATTTACTTTTTATTTCTCCCATTGGCCCTTATTTGTAATTTGGAACAGGGTCTGTAGCTATTCTATTCTATCTGGAACACAACAGAACATTGTTTCACGTCAGCAGCACTCAAAATTCCAACACCACAGAGCTCTCTAAATAGAAGAGAGGAACACCTTAAGTGAACTAGCCTTAGAGAGACAATGCAATATGCACTCTTAAACAAAGGCTCAGGAAATACTTTGTCCTGATTTGGACTCCACTGCAATGATGCAACCAAGTCGACTGATGTGCCAACTGTTCAGAAAGCCTCAGAAGTGCTTTTAGCTTTGACTGAAGAGAGTTTAATGTTCTTGCCAGTAGGACACATATGCATTACCCAAGGGTTCACCTCAATACTTACTATGTAAACCAGATACTTCATATTGGAGCACTTCCATTAGCAGGCAAGTCATCACCAAATCTATTTAAACTTGAACTAACTTGAATGTTAGTTACTGTATGGAGAGACAATTAAAGTTACCCCAATTCTAACAGTTCTCTTTATTTCCTGTTGGGATTAAAATATTATATTTTCAAAACTGGTGGGTGAAATAATGTGATTAGCTGTGGAACACTCTCTAAATAAGCCAGATGAGGAAATGGCATCTCATAGTTATTCTTCATGAGCTTATTTTTCTTTCCCTTCCTTTCTGCACTATGGTACTGCACTGGGAATTGGTTTTAGCAGTGAGGGAACAGAACCACCATGTCCTCCCTCCCTCCCTGCTTCTGTCCCTCCCAATCCGGAATCTTCCCCATCTCTGGACAGCTTCCAGTTCGGCACGTCTTCTGCCTCTCACTATCTCTCATGAACTCCCAGAGAGACCAACAGCTTGTCAGAGTGAGTGGTGAAGGACATTTCACTCACCACTGCCCAAAATAAGTCACTCACTTCTCGACTCAGATGGCGAGAATGACAAAACAAACATATGGAGAACAAGAAGTAGACAGATAAGCAAAAGGTAAGCTCAGTAGGACCTACAGTGGGGAGAACAAGTATTTGATACAATGCCAATTTTGCAGGTTTTCCTACTTACAAAGCATGTAGAGGTCTGTCATTTTTATCATAGGTACACTTCAACTGTTTGAGACGGAATCTAAAACAAAAATCCAGAAAATGACATTGTATGATTTTTAAGTAATTCATTTGCATTTTATTGCATGACATAAGTATTTGATCACCTACCAACCAGTAAGAATTCCGGCTCTCACAGACCTGTTAGTTTTTCTTTAAGAAGCCCTCCTGTTCTCCACTCATTACCTGTATTAACTGCACCGGTTTGAACTCGTTACCTGTTTAAATGACACCTGTCCACACACTCAATTAAACAGACTCCAACCTCTCCACAATGGCCAAGATCAGAGAGCTGTGTAAGGACATAAGGGATAAAATTGTAGACCTACACAAGGCTGGGATGGGCTACAGGACAATAGGCAAGCAGCTTGGTGAGAAGGCAACAACTGTTGGTGCAAATATTAGAAAATGGAAGAAGTTCAAGTTGACGGTCAATCACCCTAGGTCTGGGGCTCCATGCAAGATCTCATCTCGTGGGGCATCAATGATCATGAGGAAGGTGAGGGATCAGCCCAGAACTACACGGCAGGACCTGGTCAATGACTTGAAGAGAGCTGGGACCACAGTCTCAAAGAAAACCATTAGTAACACACTACGCCGTCATGGATTAAAATCCTGCAGCGCACACAAGGTCTCCCTGCTCAAGCCAGCGTGTGTCCAGGCCCGTCTGAAGTTTGCCAATGACCATCTCGATGATCCAGAGGAGGAATGGTTGAAGGTCATGTGGTCTGATGAGACAAAAATTGAGCTTTTTGGTCTAAACTCCACTCGCCGTGTTTGGAGGAAGAAGAAGGATGAGTACAACCCCAAGAACACCATCCCAACCGTGAAGCATGGAGGTGGAAACATCATTCTTTGGGGATGCTTTTCTGCAAAGGGGACAGGACGACTGCACCGTATTGAGGGGAGGATGGATTGGGCCATGTATCGCGAGATCTTGGCCAACTACCTCCTTCCCTCAGTAAGAGCATTGAAGACGGGTCGTGGCTGGGTCTTCCAGCATTACAACGACCCGAAACACACAGCCAGGGCAACTAAGGAGTGGCTCTGTAAGAAGCATCTCAAGGTCCTGGAGTGGCCTAGCCAGTCTCCAGACCTGAACCCAATAGAAAATCTTTGGAGGGAGCTGAAAGTCCGTATTGCCCAGCGACAGCCCCGAAACCTGAAGGATCTGGAGAAGGTCTGTATGGAGGAGTGGGACAAAATCCCTGCTGCAGTGTGTGCAAACCTGGTCAAGACCTACAGGAAACGTATGATCTCTGTAATTGCAAACAAAGGTTTCTGTACCAAATATTAAGTTCTGCTTTTCTGATGTATCAAATACTTATGTCATGCAATAAAATGCAAATTAATTATTTAAAAATCATACAATGTGATTTTCTGGATTGTTGTTTTAGATTTCGTCTCTCACAGAAAGCGAAATCGGCAGTGTATCAAATACTTGTTCTCCCCACTGTATATAAAAAAAAGGGAAATCAACATTTGTTTGACAAGTTTGTTTGACAAATCTGTCCGACTTTGCAAACTTGAGCAATCAGTTGTGATTCAAATGTACATTTTGAAAGGTAATTGAAAGGGCATTGGCTTCAAATAACCTCCCCAATAGGATGTATCAGGAAAGTATGTACACATTCTCCTTGACAATTGAGAAGAACAACACAATCTATTTTAAACAGATTGCATGTGTATAAGGAAATGAAACTATGAGAAAAAAAAGTAATGACAAAGAAATT
Organism: Coregonus lavaretus; assembly: GCF_964263955.1. NCBI lineage: Eukaryota > Metazoa > Chordata > Actinopteri > Salmoniformes > Salmonidae > Coregonus > Coregonus lavaretus. Next base: position 43,895,148 of record NC_140008.1, on the reverse strand, counting down.
CATTCGTCCTGTTCTCATGTCTACAAGTTTAAAGGTTTTTGCCTTGTTCTCATACCACAACCAACCTACTTGACAGGTCACAGGTGTCATTCAGATATAATACCATATTATAGACCCTTTTCCAGGACACGACACACTGACTTCACGCACAGATGCGCGCAGCAGTAAGAAAACCATCGCCATCTGCGCCCATTCAACATACTAATGTAAATCTAGGCTATTAATTCTAAACAAAATAACTTTAGGTTCTTATATGCTTACAATTATGTTTTGATTCTTGCTTGAACAGTCAATAAACTATTTTAGATGCAGCAGTTGTTAGCTATAAATGCTAATGCTTATTGACATAGGCTGTAGCAAGAGCTAGCCAAAGAGCCATTTTACTGGTTGAAGTTGAAGTGTTTTTTAAGTATAATGCAGTTGATTTGCGATGATGACACAAACATTACACTAAGCAGGACATTCATACGAGCCTTAAAATCAAATTAGAATCCAAAAGTAGTGTGAAATGCACTCATAAGAAACGTGTAAATAGAGGCATTTTTTTTGCTGCCGTTCTACAAGAACTCCCCCTTGTTCTGCCACCAACTTGCGCAAATTGCCCTCATACGGCAATGTTTGAAATCACAGAAATGAGTCTATTCTGCAGCAGTGTGACAACACAATCCCAGGTATACATTCTCAACAAAATGGAGGCAGCCTATACAATCTGGGACAAATCCTGGTGAAAGTGCTACCTGTCAGAAAAGTCAATTTTACTGTTAGCCAAGCAAGAAATCTCCTGGCTGGCTCTTTGGGTCATGTCCATGCAGGGGCGTCATGCACCTGTTATCTAAGCATACCTTTTTACCTTTTCAATTATCATTTTGATGAGGGTGTCATTCTGACTGTTGTAAATCACACATCTCAATATACTGAACTAACATGCCTAGGATATTTCATCCAAATTACAATAAAGTACATGGGATCATAACACATCATCATCAATACAGACACATATCATGGCACCAGAAAAAAAGAAGAAACCCGCACACTGCTCTTGATAGTATCACTGCTCTTTAATAATCTTTACGTAACGGCCTCAAGGCCTTCGTCAGAGCTTTAATTAATACACAAATATCATGATATTATCATAAGGTGCCAGATTACATTGAAATATTTAAGTATTTTTCTGTATATCTAAGCATACCTTTTGAGCTGTCTGTATCCTCCTGACTGGTGGTTATTTTATTTCTTTTTTAGTTGTTGTAATTCTTACCCCCTTTTGCTCCCCAATTTTGTGAATTCAAAAAAACTAAATATACATCTCTGCTAAAATCTGTGTAAAAGATTGAAAGGAATTTGAGTTTTATTCAGTATATTTAGTAATTGCTTGCTTTTCTAAAGTCTAGCAATCTTGCAAGCAGGCATGCCAGCTAAGATATTTAGACAAGCTACTCTTAACTTGATTGATAGCCTGAAATTGCTTGGTAGCTAGTTATATGATGTTGGGTGATTGGAAAACCTATCTAGCCAACTTCATAAAATTGCTAGGTGGCTAGTATTACAGAGAAACAACAAAATATTTATTTATTTATTTATTCATCAAGAAGGAGTCAATAGGCTACATAGCTTGATCAAATTAATTTACAAACATATAGTGGAGTCCGAAATTATTGACACCCTTGATAAAGATGAGAAAAACTATATTATTTCATACTACTATAATTGCTCAGAGAAAGGTAAGGGTCAAAATTATTGACATGTCAAAGGATTCTTATAAATAAAGTGGTCAAATGTTTAGTATATGGTCGCATATTCCTAGCACTCAATGAACACATCAAGCTTGTGACTCTACACATTTGTTGGATGCATTTTTAGTTAATTTTGGTTGTGTTTCAGATTATTTTGTGCCCAATAGAAATGAACAGTAAATAATGTACTGTGTCATTTTGGAATCACTTTTATTGTAAATAAGAATAGAATATGTTTCTAAAAACCTCTACATTAATGTGGAAGCTACCATGATTACGGATAATCTTGAATGAATCGTGAATAATGAGTGAGAAAGTTACAGATAGTAATTGGGTCCAACCCAAAGTGCTTCATGTCATGTAGGGGGCTTGGCCTCACTCTAAGGAGCCCTGCCAGTGTGTTAACTATTGATATAAGCATTAAAGCACGGAAGCACAGACATAATTATACCCACAGAATCATAGCATAATTGTAGTGGGCAGTAATTTTTGATATGTGTATTTTATAAATACATCACATGTGACTCATAATAAGACTAAGCAATTCAAATCAAATCAAATGTTATTGGCCACATGCGCCGAATACAACAGGTGCAGACATTACAGTGAAATGCTTACTTACAGACCTTAACCAACAATGCATTTATTTTAATTAAAAAAGTAGAATAAAACAACAAAAAAGTGTTGAGAAAAAAAGAGCAGAAGTAAAATAAAATAACATTAGGGAGGCTATATATACAGGGGGGGGTACCGGTGCAGAGTCAATGTGCGGGGGCACCGGCTAGTTGAGGTAGTTGAAGTAATATGTACATGTGGGTAGAGTTAAAGTGACTATGCATAAATAATTTTACAGAGTAGCAGCAGCGTAAAAAGATGGGGTGGGGGGGCAGTGCAAATAGTCTGGGTAGCCATGATTAGCTATTCAGGAGTCTTATGGCTTGGGGGTAGAAGCTGTTGAGAAGTATTTTGGACCTAGACTTGGCACTCCGGTACCGCTTGCCATGTGGTAGCAGAGAGAACAGTCTATGACTAGGGTGGCTGGAGTCTTTGACAATTTTGAGGGCCTTCCTCTGACACCACCTGGTATAGAGGTCCTGGATGGCAGAAAGCTTGGCCCCAGTGATGTACTGGGCCGTACGCACTACCCTCTGTAGTGCTTTGCGGTCGGAGGCTAAGAAGTTGCCATTCCAGGCGGTGATGCAACCAGTCAGGATGCTCTCGATTGTGCAGCTTTATAATTTTTTGAGGATCTGAGGACCCATGCCAAATCTCCTGAGGGGGAATAGGCTTTGTCGTGCCCTCTTCACGACTGTCTTGGAGTGTTTGGACTATGATAGTTCATTGGTGATGTGGACACCAAGGAACTTGAAGCTCTCAACCTGTTCCACTACAGCCCTGTCGATGAGAATGGGGGCGTGCTCAGTCCTCTAATTTTCCTGTAGTCCACAATCATCTCCTTTGTCTTGGTCACGTTGAGGGAGAGGTTGTTATCCTGGCACCACACGGCCAGGTCTCTGACCTCCTCACTATAGGCTGTCTCATCGTTGTCGGTGATCAGGCCTACCACTGTTGTGTCGTCGGCAAACTTAATGATGGTGTTGGAGTCGTGCCTGGCCATGCAGTCATGGGTGAACACGGAGTACAGGAGGGGACTGAGCACGCACCCCTGAGGGGCCCCCGTGTTGAGGATCAGTGTGGCAGATGTGTTGTTACCTACCCTTACCACCTGGGGGCGGCCCGTCAGGAAGTCCAGGATCCAGTTGCAGAGGGAGGTGTTTAGTCCCAGGATCCTTAGCTTAGTGATGAGCTTTGAGGGCACTATGGTGTTGAATGCTGAGCTGTAGTCAATGAACAGCATTCTAACGTAGGTGTTCCTCTTGTCCAGGTGGGAAAGGGCAGTGTGGAGTGCAATAGAGATTGCATCATCTGTGGATCTGTTGGGGCGGTATGCAAATTGGAGTGGGTCTAGGGTTTCTGGGATAATGGTGTTGATATGAGCCATGACTAGCCTTTCAAAGCACTTCATGGTTACAGACGTCAGTGCTACGGGTCGGTAGTCATTTAGACAGGTTATCTTAGAGTCCTTGGGCACGAGGACTATGGTGGTCTGCTTGAAACATGTTGGTATTACAGACTCCGTCAGGGACATGTTGAAAATGTCAGTGAAGACACTTGTCAGTTGGTCAGCACATAATAATAATAATAATAATAATAATAATAATATGCCATTTAGCAGACGCTTTTATCCAAAGCGACTTACAGTCATGCGTGCATACATTTTTTGTGTATGGGTGGTCCCGGGGATCGAACCGACTACCTTGGCGTTACAAGCGCCGTGCTCTACCAGCTGAGCTACAGAGGACCACATGCTCGGAGTACACGTACTGGTAATCCGTCTGGCCCTGCGGCCTTGTGAATGTTGATCTGCTTAAAAGTCTTACTCACATCGGCTACGGAGAGCATGATGACATAGTAATCCGGAACAGCTGGTGCTCTCATTTATGCTTCTGTGTTGCTTGCTTTGAAGCGAGCATAGAAGTGGTTTAGCTCGTCTGGAAGTCTTGTGTCAATGGGCAGCTCGCGGCTGTGCTTCCCTTTGTAGTCTGTAATAGTTTTCAAGCCCTGCCACAGCCGACGAGCGTCAGAGCCGGTGTAGTACGATTCAATCTTAGTCCTGTAATGACTCTTTGCCTGTTTGATGGTTCGTCGGAGGGCATAGCGGGATTTCTTATAAGCGTCCGGGTTAGAGTCCCGCTCCTTGAAAGCGGCAGCTCTACCCTTTAGCTCAGTGCGGATGTTTCCTGTAATCCATGGCTTCTGGTTGGGGTATGTACGTACGGTCACTGTGGGGACAACATCATCGATGCACTTATTGATGAAGCCAGTGACTGATGTGGTGTACTCCTCAATGCTATCTGAAGAATCCCAGAACATGTTCCAGTCTGTGCTAGCAAAACAGTCCTGTAGCTTAGTATCTGTGTCATCTGACCACTTTTTCATTAACCGAGTCACTGGTGCTTCCTGCTTTAGTTTTTGCTTATAAGCAGGAATCAGGAGGATATAGTTATGGTCAGATTTGCCAAATTGAGGGCGAGGGAGAGCTTTGTATGCATCTCTGTGTGTGGAGTAAAGGTGGTCTAGAGTTTTTTTTCCTCTGGTTGCACATTTAACATGCTGGTAGAAATTAGGTAGAACGGAGTGCTGCCTCTGGATGAGCGTTTTCCTGTTGACTTATGGCCTTATACAGCTCATTCAGTGCAATCTTAATACCAGCATTGGTTTGTGGTGGTAAATAGACAGCTATGAAAAATATAGATTAAAACTCTCTTGGTAAATAGTGTGGTCTACAGCTTATCATAAGATACTCTACCTCAGGCGAGCAAAACCTCGAGACTTCCTTAGTATTTTATTTTGTGCACCAGCTGTTGTTTACAAATATACACAGACCGCCACCCCTTGTCTTACCGGAGTCAGTCGTTGTATCCTGCCGATGTAGCGTATAGCCCGCTAGCTGTATGTTATCCATGTCGTCGTTCAGCCACGACTCGGTGAAACATAAGATATTACAGTTTTTTATGTCCCGTTAGTAGGATAACCGTAATCTTAGGTCATCCAATTTATTCTCCAATGATTGAAGATTGGCTAATAGGATTGATGGGTGCGGCTGTTTACTCGCTCGCCGTCGGATCCTTATAAGGCACCCCGACCTACGTCCACGATATCTCCGTCTCTTCCTCATGCGAATGACGGGAATTTGGGCCTTGTCGGGTGTCTGTAGGATATCCTTCGCGGCCTCCTGTCCTGATATCCAGAAGCTCTTTTTGGTTATAAGAGACGATGGCAGAAACATTATGTACAAAATAAATTACAAATAATGCGGAAAAACACACATAATAGTACAATTGGTTAGAGGGCTGTAAAACGGCAGCCATCTTCTCCGGCGCCACTCTAATTTTTGATATGTGTATGTTATAAATACATCACGTGACTCATAATAAGACTAAGCAATTATCCTATTCAAATGTTTATCTGACACCATAAAGATAATTAGCAACATGCAAGAGACTATGGTTGAGTTACAGTAATATGCAATGACGAAATATCTGAGAATGGATTCTAAATACAAGTGTATTTAATTACTTTGTAAACGAATGGATTCACATACAAGACATGAAGCTTAAGTTACAAGCCATTAACAAGCATTACAAGGCATTATTCTAAGCATGGTCAGAGAGAGAGAGAGAGAAACCATAGCCTGAACGGCCATGCCCCAAACGTCCATGGGGTGTAGAGGTGAAGAAAGAAAGAGTATTTCACCACAGCAGGTCAGGAACAAATAAGATAATGAACAATGAATCTTAGACCCTTTTATAAGCATTTGAGTTGTTGACCAATGGTATTACCTCCCCAAGGCCCTTCTCCCCCGATTGCTCAGTTTGGCCGGGCTGCCAGCTCTAGGAAGAGTCTTGATGGTTCCAAACTTCATCCATTTAAGAATGATGGAGGCCAATGTGTTCTTGAGGACCTTCAATGCTGCAGAAATGTTTTGGTACCCTTCCCAGATCTGTGCCTCGACACAATCCTGTCTCGGAGCTCTACGGACAATTCATTTGACCCCATGGCTTGTTTCTTTCTCTGACATGCACTGTCAACTGTGGGACCTTATATAGCCTTTCCTAATCATGTCCAATCAATTGAATTTACCACAGGTGGACTCCAATCAAGTTGTAGAAACATCTCAAGGATGGTCAATGGAAACAGGATGCACCTGAGCTCAATTTAGAGTCTCATAGCAAATGGTCTGAATACTTACGTAAATAAGGTTTCTGTTTTTATGAATATAATACATTTGCAAACAATTCTAAAAACCTGTTTTCACTTTGTCATTATGGGGTATTGTGTGTAGATTGATGAGGATTTTTATTTATTTAATCCATTTTAGAATAAGACTGTAACGTAACAAAATGTGTAAAAAGGGAAGCGGTCTGAATACTTTCCGAATGCACTGTATAGCCAGTACAAATGGACATAGTAACTATTGAGTAGCAAATGAAATGATTAGCACATCATAGTCAATTATCAACATCCAAAATCTACCCTATGCTGCAAGTAGAATCGAGACGGTCTGCCTCTACCTAAATCCCAATATTTCTGCATTGTATGACCACTTCTGTGACAAGAGTTACAAAACCCAACTGAATAGTTGGTTCTAATCTGTGGGCCTCCAGGCTGCCTAAAATGTGCAGGAGGATTTCCTCTGCCTAGGTTCCAACAACGCCTGACCATATGCTCTTCCCTTTTACAGAAATTACAACAATGCTTTGTGGGCTGTTTGGGATTAGCCTCTGTGCCTGGCCCAATAGCAGCAATGGGAGCTATTTAGGTAGCTTGGCCTGCTCGCAGTGAGCAGGTTGGACACGCACACCACACCCGTGGGTTGGACTGATTGTGCGTCCATCCCGCAATCTGTGTGCAAGACAGAAAAATCACTTTGGAGCCTATTTGTGCTCTGTTCTAAGAAATCTCTCTGCACGTCATGTAGAACTGACCTAGTCCAGTCATGCTCTTTTCGCATGCTTGAATTTCTGATTGCAACTGCTCTATTTTGCGCTCTGATGTCCTCTGGGACTTCACAGTCATATCAAGCATGTTCATCACTAGTTTGCTGTGTCCCAAGTAAAAATACAACAATCTCTAGAAATTAACATCTTAGATGTTTTCTTGTGCATGCAAACATGTTGTTTGTAATGAAGAATGTCATCCCTAGTCTTGCCTTTTTTGATCAAATCATTAATATGAGATGATTGCCATTACTCAAAAATATCTATTGCTTGCATATTCTCCATTGTGCATGTGTTCATTATACACTGCATGACCAAAAGTATGTGGACACCGGCTCGTCGAATATCTCATTCTAAAATCATGGCCAGTAATATTGAGTTGGTCTCCCCTTTGCTGCTATAACAGCCTCCAGTCTTCTGGAAAGGCTTTCCACTAGCTGTTGGAACATTGCTGTGGGGACTTGCTTCCATTCAGTCACAAGAGCATTAGTGAGGTCAGGCACTGATGTTGGGCGATTAGGCCTGGCTTGCAGTCGGCGTTCCAATTTATCCCAGAGGTGTTCGATGGGGTTGAGGTCAGGGCTCTGTGCAGGCCAGTCAAGTTCTTCCACACCGATATCAACAATCCATTTCTGTATGGATCTCACTTTGTTCACGGGGGCATTGTCATGGTGAAACAGGAAAGGGCCTTCCCCAAACTGTTGCCACAAAGTTGGAAGCACAGAATCGTCTAGAATGTAATTGTATGCTGTAGCGTTAAGATTTTTCTTCACTGGAACTAAGGGGCCTAGCCCAAACCATGAAAAACAGCCCCAGACCATTATTCCTCCTCCACCATATTTTACAGTAAGCAATATGCATTGGGGCAAGGAGCATTCTCCAGGCACACAAAATTGTCTGTTTACAGTATCTGATTGTATTGGTAAATAGTAACTTCAGATGTAGTTTTATCAAATCAGTCAGATGAACATAAAATATATCAAAGATCACTATCACAAAGACAGTATATTTGAAACAAAACTCTCAAACTCTCCTCCCTTTGAGAGAAAATGGATTCTCCTTGAAAATTAAAAAAATAACCAGAATTTTAAAATAATCAAGAATAATTCTTGAAGTTAAATTACAATGCAACTTTCAAGCAACTGGAAATATAAATCTAACACATTTTATGTCTAGTCTATGTGTGAGAATTACAATGTAAGTTCAGAGTTGTTTCACAAGCAATAGGAACATTCTATGTATTAGCATTTCAGTTTACAACCATTAGCATATCAATGGTGAAAGTTCTAAGGCCATTTTGTGACAAACAAAGCAATTACTTTTTTTTCATAGCACACTAACACGCACTAACATCTATAATTTCAAATAGCCTTAGCCATATACACTATGCTTAGGAATACAAACTATTCTTTGTGTCTTAAAGGAACCATTACATTTTATCTAGCACTCTGTATACATCAAAGTCAGCACATTCACAAAAGTAACCTACACTGAACAAAAATATGAATGCAACATGTAAAGTGTTGGTTTCATGAGCTGAAATAAAAAATCCCAGAACTTTTCCATACGCACAAAAAGCTGATTTCTCTCAACTTTTGTGCACACATTTGTTTACATCCCTATTAGTGAGCATTTCTCCTTTGCCAAGATAATCCATCTACCTGACTGGTGTGGCATTTCAAGAAGCTGATTAGGGAGAATGCAATTGGAATGCTGACTGCAGGAATGTCCACCAGAGCTGTTTCCAGAGAATTGAATGTTCATTTCTTGACCATAAGCTGCCAACAATGTCGTTTTAGAGAATTTGGCAGTACATCCAACCGGCCTCAGAACCGCAGACCACGTGTATTCACGACAGCCTAGGACCTCCACATCCGACTTCTGGTTGCTGAGGAGTATTTCTGTCTGTAATAAAGCCCTTTTGTGAGGAAAAACTAATTGTGATTGGGTGGGCTTGGCTGCCAAGTGGGGTTGGGCTATGCCCTCCCAGGCCCACCCATGGCTGCACCCCTACCCAGTCATGTGAAATCCATAGATTAGGGCCTAAGGAATTTATTTCAATTGACTGATTTAATTATATGAACTGTAACTCAGTCAAATCTTTGAAATTGTTGCATGTTGCGTTTATATTTTTGGTTCAGTATATACAATGCACTCGGAAAGCATTCAGACCCCTTTACTTTTTCCAAAAAATTTTAAGGTTGCAACCTTATTCTAAAATGGATTAAATCATTTTTTCCCCTCATCAATCTACACACAGTACCCCATAATGACAAACCAAAAACAGGTTTTTAGACATTTTTGCAAATGTAAATAAATAAATAATGGAAATATCACATTTACATAAGTATTCAGACCCTTTACTCAGTACTTTGTTGAAGCAGCTTTGGCAACGATTACAGCCTCGAGTCTTCTTGGGTTGGACACTGCAAGCTTGGCACACCTGTTTTGGGGAGTTTCTGCCATTCTTCTCTGCAGATCCTCTGAAGCTCTGTCAGGTTGGATGGGGAACGTCGGTGCACAGCAATTTTCAGGTCTCTCCAGAGATCTTCGATTGGGTTCAAGTACGGGCTCTGGTTGGTCCACTCAAGGACATTCAGAGACTTATCCCGAAGCCACTCCTGCATTGTCTTGGCTGTGTGCTTAGGGTCATTGTCCTGTTGGAAGGTGAACCTTCGCCCCAGTCTAAGGTCCTGAGCACTCTGGAGCAGGTTTTCATCAAGGAGCTCTGTTTACTTTGCTCTGTTCATCTTTCCCTCGATACTGACTAGTCTTCCAGTCCCTGCATCTGAAAAACATCCCCACAGCATGATGCTGCCACCACCATGCTTCACCGTAGGGATGGTGCCAGGTTTCCTCCAGACGTGACGCTTGGCATTCAGGCCAAAGAGTTCAATCTTGGTTTCATCAGACCAGAGAATCTTGTTTCTCATGGTCTGAGAGTCCTTTAGGTACATTTTGGCAAACCAAGCTGGCTGTCATGTGCCTTTTACTGAGGAGTGGCTTCCGTCTGGCTGCTCTACTATAAAGGCCTAATTGGTGGGGTGCTGCAGAGATGGTTGTCCTTCTGGAATGTTCTCCCATCTCCACAGAGGAACGCTGGAGCTCTGTCAGAGTGACCATCGGGTTCTTGGTCACCTCCCTGACCAAGGCCCTTCTCCCCCGATTGCTCAGTTTGGCCGGGCTGCCAGCTCTAGGAAGAGTCTTGATGGTTCCAAACGTAATCAATTTAAGAATAATGGAGGCCAATGTGTTCTTGGGGACCTTCAATGCTGCAGAAATGTTTTGGTACCCTTCCCAGATCTGTGCCTCGACACAATCCTGTCTCGGAGCTCTACGGACAATTCCTTTGACCTCATGGCTTGTTTCTTTCTCTGACATGCACTGTCAACGGTGGGACCTTATATAGCCTTTCCAAATCATGTCCAATCAATTGAATTTACCACAGGTGGACTCCAATCAAGTTGTAGAAACATCTCAAGGATGATCAATGGAAACAGGATGCACCTGAGCTCAATTTAGAGTCTCATAGCAAAGGGTCTGAATACTTATGTAAATAAGGTTTCTGTTTTTATGAATATAATACATTTGCAAACAATTCTCAAAACCTGTTTTCACTTTGTCATTATGGGGTATTGTGTGTAGATTGATGAGGATTGTTATTTATTTAATCAATTTTAGAATAAGACTGTAACGTAACAAAATGTGTAAAAAGGGAAGCGGTCTGAATACTTTCCGAATGCACTGAATAGCCAGCACAAATGGACATAGTAACTATTGAGTAGCAAATGAAATGATTAGCATACCATAGTCAAATTATCAACATCCAAAATCTACCCTATGCTGCAAGTAGAATTGAGACGGTCTGCCTCTACCTAAATCCCAATAATTCTGCATCATATGACCACTTCTGTGACAAGAGTTACAAAACCTAACTGAATAGTTGGTTCTAATCTGTGGGCCTCCAGGCTGCCTTAAATGTGCAGGAGGATTTCATCTGCCTAGGTTCCAACAACGCCTGACCATATGCTCTTCCCTTTTACAGAAATTACAACAATGCTTTGTGGGCTGTTTGGGATTAGCCTCTGTGCCTGGCCCAATAGCAGCAATGGGAGCTATTTTGGTAGCTTGGCCTGCTCGCAGTGAGCAGCTATGACACGCACACCACACCCGTGGGTTGGACTGATTGTGCGTCCATCCCGCAATCTGTGTGCAAGACAGAAAAATCACTTTGGAGCCTATTTGTTCTCTGTTCTAACAAATCTCTCTGCACGTCATGTAGAACTGACCTAGTCAAGTCATGAAAAACAGCCCCAGACCATTATTCCGCCTTAGTTCCAGTAAGCAATATGCATTGGGGCAAGTAGCATTCTCCAGGCATCCGCCAAACCCAGATTCGTCCATCGGACTGCCAAATGGTGAAACTTGATTCATCACTCCAGAGAAAGCGTTTCCACTGCTCCAGAGTCCAATGCGGTGAGCTTTACACCACTCCAGCTGCTCTTGGCATTGCGTATGGTGATCTTTGGCTTGTGTGCAGCTGCTCGGCCATGGAAACCCATTTCATAAAGCTCCCGACGAACAGTTATTGCGCTGACGTTGCTTCCAGAGGCAGTTTGGAACTCGGTAGTGAGTGTTGCAACCGAGGATAGACAATTTTTATGCTGTATGTGTTTCAGCACTCGGCGTTCCCATTCTGCGAGCTTGTGTGGCTGAGCCGTTGTTGCTCCTAGACGTTTCCACTTCACAATAACAGCACTTACAGTTATATGGGGCAGGTCTAGCAGGGCAGAAATTTGACGAACTGACTTGTGTCACGCCCTGACCTTGAGAACCCTGTTATTCTCTAGTTAGTTTGGTCAGGGTGTGAATGTTGACATATCTATGTTATATATTTCTATGTTGGCCGGGTGTGGTTCCCAATCAGAGGCAGCTGTCGATCGTTGTCTCTGATTGGGGACCATACTTAGGCAGCCATTTTGCCTACCTTTAGTTGTGGGATCTTGTTTCTGTTTGGCTTGTTGGATGTTTAGCCTCTTGAACTTCACGGTTTTGTTAGTTTGTCTGTATTTGTTAGAATAAACGGCTATGTACGCATACCATTCTGCACCTTGGTCCGATCCTTTATACAACGAACGTGACAACTTGTTGGAAAGATGGCACCCTATGACGGCGCCATGTTGAAAGTCAGTGAGCTCTTCATTAAGGCCTGTCAGCAACGGGTGTGACTGAAATAGCCGAATCCACTAATTTGAAGGGGTGTCCACATAATTGTGTATACAGTGGGGAGAACAATTATTTGATACACTGCCGATTTTGCAGGTTTTCCTACTTACAAAGCATGTAGAGGTCTGTCATTTTTATCATAGGTACACTTCAACTGTGCGAGGCGGAATCTAAAACAAAAATCCAGAAAATCACATTGTATGATTTTTAAGTAATTCATTTGCATTTTATTGCATGACATAAGTATTTGATACATCAGAAAAGCAGAACTTAATATTTGGTACAGAAACCTTTGTTTGCAATTACAGAGATCATACGTTTCCTGTAGGTCTTAACCAGGTTTGCACACACTGCAGCAGGGATTTTGGCCCACTCCTCCATACAGACCTTCTCCAGATCCTTCAGGTTTCGGGGCTGTCGCTGGGCAATACGGACTTTCAGCTCCCTCCAAAGATTTTCTATTGGGTTCAGGTCTGGAGACTGGCTAGGCCACTCCAGGACCTTGAGATGCTTCTTACGGAGCCACTCCTTAGTTGCCCTGGCTGTGTGTTTCAGGTCGTTGTCATGCTGGAAGACCCAGCCACGACCCATCTTCAATGCTCTTACTGAGGGAAGGAGGTTGTTGGCCAAGATCTTGCGATACATGGCCCCATCCATCCTCCCCTCAATACGGTGCAGTCGTCCTGATCCCTTTGCAGAAAAGCATCCCCAAAGAATGATGTTTCCACCTCCATGCTTCACGGTTGGGATGGTGTTCTTGGGGTTGTACTCATCCTTCTTCTTCCTCCAAACACTGCGAGTGGAGTTTAGACCAAAAAGCTCTATTTTTGTCTCATCAGACCACATGACCTTCTCCCATTCCTCCTCTGGATCATCCAGATGGTCATTGGCAAACTTCAGACGCACCTGGACATGCGCTGGCTTGAGCAGGGGGACCTTGCGTGTGCTGCAGGATTTTAATCCATGACGGCGTAGTGTGTTACTAATGGTTTTCTTTGAGACTGTGGTGCCAGCTCTCTTCAGGTCATTGACCAGGTCCTGACGTGTAGTTCTGGGCTGATCCCCACCTTCCTCATGATCATTGATGCCCCACGAGGTGAGATCTTGCGTGGAGCCCCAGACCTAGGGTGATGTACCGTCATCTTGAACTTCTTCCATTTTCTAATAATTGCGCCAACAGTTGTTGCCTTCTCACCAAGCTGCTTGCCTATTGTCCTGTAGCCCATCCCACCCTTGTGCAGGTCTACAATTTTATCTCGGATGTCCTTACACAGCTCTCTGGTCTTGGCCATTGTGGAGAGGTTGGAGTCTGTTTGATTGAGTGTGTGGACAGGTGTCTTTTATACAGGTAACGAGTTCAAACAGGTGCAGTTAATACAGGTAATGAGTGGAGAACAGGAGGGCTTCTTAAAGAAAAACTAACAGGTCTGTGAGAGCCGGAATTCTTACTGGTTGGTAGGTGATCAAATACTTATGTCATGCAATAAAATGCAAATGAATTACTTAAAAATCATACAATGTGATTTTCTGGATTTCTGTTTTAGATTCCGTCTCTCACAGTTGAAGTGTACCTATGATAGAAATTACAGACCTCTACATGCTTTGTAAGTAGGAAAACCTGCAATATTGGCAGTGTATCAAATACTTGTTCTCCCCACTGTATATAATGTATATCATGGAATCTAATGTAATAAACTCAAAATTATCAGTAAGATATATTACGTTGGGGTCAGCATTAACTGTAGTGGGCAGTAATTTTTGATATGTGTACATTATAAATACATCACATGCGACTCGTAATAAGACAAAGCAGTTAGCCTATTCAAATGTTTATCTGACTCCATAAAGATAATTAACAATATGCAAGAGACGATGATTGAGTTACAGTAATAGACAATGAAGAAATGTCTGAGAATGGATTCTAAATACAAGTGTATTTAATTACTTTGTAAATTGAATCGATTCACATACAAGGCATAAAGCTTAATTACAAGGCATTAACAAGGTATTATTCTAAGCATGGTCAGAGAGAGAGAAACCATAGCCTGAAAGGCCATGCCCCAAACGTCAATGGGGTGGAGAGAGAAATAAATAAAAAGTATCTCACCACAGCAGGTCAGGAACAAATAAGAGAATGAACAATGAATCTGCAACCCTTTTATAAGCATCTGAGTTGTTTGGATTCAAAACCTGAGTTGTTGACACTGTAAAGTTAACCTCCAATCAGATATCAGACCAACATGATGTAATCTCTGCTTCTCAGATAATGTTGAATTCCTAAGACAACACAGAGGAAATTATTGTATACAGTTGATAAGAAGAGTCATTTCGGGGGCTGCCCTACGTAATTATCACAAGTCAGGTATCCACTCTTAGCGTTGCACAACTAAAGATGTTAACAGAAAATTGCACAATGGATTCAAATGTTGTGGGATGTGTCATAGTTCCAGTGCATTATTAAATGGAGACCTTTCTCATTGGTGTGGACGTATTTCAGGAGGACCCCTCAGTCACTACTGTATTTTGGGGGGGTGAGCAAGCATGTTTGATTACATTAGTTGAGCGTGTCGCAGGCATGTAGTGCCAGCTATGTCGTCACATGTGATTCAGACAGCAGAGAAATCACAGACAGAGTCAGGCACGATGGAAGCCCCAGGAGAGCTTGACACACACCTCCGTATCAATCCGTCAGGAACATAAATGGGGAGACGCCAGCAAATTGTGCTTGGCTAGCACCCACAACCTCATCCCCATCTCTGGGAACATGCGTCATCCTGACTGCAGACAGATTAGTAGCACGGCTCTCGCCTAGGGATTTATTGTCTCAACATGTGGTTTTTGTATTTTTTGTGTTCGATGCTTGCTGTTGCAGCCATCTAACATTTTCTCTCTAACATTTCCTCGCTATATGCTGTGCAATGGAGAGACTGAAAATCCATCTAGGGATTTGTGCTGACATCACATACTCAGGTCCCATGGTAACCTTAGTAATGTATTTTAAAAAATGTATAGCAGTGATCACCAACCTTTGAGTCAAGATCACTTTCTGAATTAAAATGCATGCCGAGATCTACCGCTCAGAATTGCCTATGCAACATTAACCTTTTAAAAGCTGTAGAAATGAGGTTTGTGCAGTAGCTATAGAACCAATACTCATCACTGCATGAATTGCCCTGCCAATGTTGTTCTTCTCAGACCATTTTAAAAGTCTATTTCAAAACTTGAGGCATGGTTATATATGTAATAGATTAGTTATTGTATTACTTGTGAGGCACAGCTGAAAGATCATAAATGGAACAATAAATCGCACAGCATTATTTATGCGTCATGCACATATTTACAGTTGAAGTCGGAAGTTTACATACACTTATGTTGGAGTCATTAAAACTTGTTTTTCAACCACTCCACACATTTCTTGTTAACAAACTATAGTTTTGGCAAGTCGGTAAGGACATCTACATTGTGCATGACACAAGTAATTTTTCCAACAATTGTTTACAGACAGATTATTTCACTTATAATTCACTATCACAATTCCAGTGGGTCAGAAGTTTGCATACACTAAGTTGACTGTGCCTTTAAACAGCTTGGAAAATTCCAGAAAATGATGTCATGGCTTTAGAAGCTTCTGATAGGCTAATTGACATCATTTGAGTCAATTGGAGGTGTACTTGTGGATGTATTTCAAGACCTACCTTCAAACTCAGTGCCTCTTTGCTTCACATTATGGGAAAATCAAGACCTCAGAAAAAACATTGTAGACCTCCACAAGTCTGGTTCATCCTTGTGAGCAATTTCAAAACGCCTGCAGGTACCACGTTCATATGTACAAACAATCGTACGCAAGTATAAACACCATGGGACCACGCAGCCAGCATACCACTCAGGAAGGAGACGCGTTATGTCTCCTAGAGATGAACGTACTTTGGTGTGAAAAATGCAAATCAATCCTAGAACAACAGCAAAGGACCTTGTGAAGATGCTGAAGGAAACAGATACAAAAGTATCTATATCCACAGTAAAACAAGTCCTATATCGACATAACCTGAAAGGCCGTTCAGCAAGGAAGAAGCCACTGCTCCTAAACCGCCATAAAAATGCCAGACTGCGGTTTGCAACTGCACATGGGGACAAAGATCGTACTTTTTGGAGAAATGTCCTCTGGTCTGATGAAACAAAAATATAACTGTTTGGCCATAATGACCATCGTTATGTTTGGAGGAAAAAGGGGGTTGCTTGCAAGCCGAAGAACAGCATCCCAACCGTGAAGCACGAGGGTGGCAGCATCATGCTGTGGGGGTGCTTTGCTGCAGGAGGGACTGGTGCACTTCACAAAATAGATGGCATAATGAGGAAGGAAAATGACGTGGATATATTGAAGCAACATTTCAAGACATCAGTCAGGAACTTAAAGCTGGGTCGCAAATGGGTCTTCCAAATGGACAATGACCCCAAGCATACTTGCAAAGTTGTGGTAAAGTGGCTTAAGGACAACAAAGTCAAGGTATTGGAGTGGCCATCACAAAGCCCTGACCTCAATCCTATAGAAAGTATGTGGGCAGAACTGAAAAAGTGTGTGCGAGCAAGGATGCCTGCAAACCTGATTCAGTTACACCAGCTCTGTCAGGAGGAATGGGCCAAAATTCACCCAATTTATTGTGGGAAGCTTGTGGAAGGCTACCCGAAACGTTTGACCGAAGTTAAACAATTTAAAGGCAATGCTACCAAATACTAATTGAGTGTATGTAAACTTCTGACCCACTGGTAATGTGATGAAAGAAATAAAAGCTGAAATAAATCATTATTATTCTGACATTTCACATTCTTAAAATAAACTGGTGATCCTAACTGACCTAAAACAGGGAATATGATTAAATGTCAGGAATTGTGAAACACTGAGTTAAAATGTATTTGGCTAAGGTGTACGTAAACGTCCGACTTCAACTGTATGTTACTCCTATGACCAGAGAAAGTTAAATATTACTCAATATTAAAAAAGACACAAGCCACTAATAATATCAACGCAAGCCTATCGATACACTTTGCTACTCATTTATTGCAAACGCAGTGCTTGTTGTAGCTCGAGTGGAACTAGGGAGAAGTGCATTTTATGGCTTATAAAAGTGTTGAATAAAAATAGTTGATGTGCTGAATAAACTTAAACTCACTCATGAAACAGCAGCTCTTTGCTGTATTCATCGACAGTAACTCTCTAGTCATGGCTTTAATAGTTTTTAAATCTCACAGTATTAACTCAAGAAAGCTGCAGACACGGTCATCTGAGCTATCCGACTAGCCAGTGGTAGGCCTATAGGTGCACTTGATATGCTCTCCGGGCCCGCTGGGTAGGCAGAGTTTGTACCTTCAGACACATGATATGGTAAAAAAATTGAAACACTTTGCTTAACTGGCACGCAGGGAAGCTGCATCAAGTGAATCTTCTGCCAACAACGCAAGACAATGTTTTTTTTACAAAAATGTTTGGCAATCGACTAAGAGTGCCTTGGAGATCGACCAGTCGATTGCGACTGAAAGGCTGGTAATCTAACGTAGCAGGCGTAAAGGAAACGCCGAAGTCGTGTTTCTTTCTTTCTGACCCTGACAAGAAAAAATTTACTGTGGGGGGAGGTTCTCTTCTGCACTGTTTAACAAATCCAGTAAATGTGGAGGAGGAGTCAAGATGGAGTGCCGCCTTGTTAACGTCCAAAAGCAGAAGTCTTGTCACAGGCTCTCTTTACACTTTCCCTGAAAACTGGATGCATCTGGTTGTGTTACTATCTGTTTATAGGCTACTGTTCAAATATAAATAACAACTAGCAAGTATTTGACCTTTGTAAACAGAGATGTGTGTCGAACCTAGTGTTTGAGGTGGAATGAAAAAGGCGTGGGTACTTTAATTTGACAGTACCAAGGTTAATATTTTAGAACCAATGTTCTATTATAGCTCCCGGTACTCAAGCAGTAGAAAATGAGAGGTTCCGGTTCTCAATAGCAGTCAGCAACGGCCCACTTCAACCACTAGTCTAGCCAGATCTCAGGAAGCAATTCAATACAGTTCAATTCAAGTTCTGTGTGCTAATGGATGTCACAACACATACATAAAAAGACACTTAGGGTACAAATGCAAAGACACTTTTCCTCCATCTCCATGTTCACTCAAGCACGGGAAGCGTCATACATTCATGACAGGCCATAAAGGAGAGGAAGCTAACACTCTATTCAAGTTAATCTCCAGCTAGCTCAGCATTACTCTACTGATATAAAAGTCCCTTGAGAAGACAACTATACACTAACAGTATTTTGCTTAGCCTACTCAGGCCTATATGTTGTAATAACAATGTAATAACTTAATAATAAATGAACTTTCCAATAGCATCTTAGCCCAAATGCCATATAGCATTATTACCCCACATTTTGTAAATATTATTAACATATTATCGAGTAGTGTTGCACGGTATACCGAAACTTCTGTACTTTTTTGATACTAGAACATGAAAAATGGTTTGGTACTTGAATTTTAGTTACTATCAGTACTTCTGTCAATTGTGTCTCACATCGTCTACTGATTGAGAGCGGATCAAGTCTGTCTATCAGTGCAGCCGATGTCCCCTTATAGTGTGAGCGCAGCGTTCATGCCTCTTGCCTGTCTGCTCCAATTACTCATTACTAGCTCCAGCCTGCCATGAGGAACCACTGAACTCCCTGCGAGTCAGTGCTGCATAACCACTTTTGCTGCACTGAAGTTATCACACTTGAATAATGCAACACGGCATGTAGAAATGTGGAAACGGATAATTACTGTTTCCAGAACAATGTTCATTACAGACTAGAACACTACAATACAAGAAGATACTGATAGCTTCCAGCCGTAGGCTAACTTTCCTTGCTAGCTTACAGCTGAAGCCAACAACGATTCACTACCATAGTACCTTGTTTGTGATAATATGCAAATGACTTGTAAAATAACAGATTGCTTCTTCTATGCAAATGTTGTTGATCAGTACAATAAAATAAGTACCAAATGGAAGGTAAACAGATTGTTTTTCATCTGTATTTTAATTTTATATTGTATTGATTGCTGTTTTGTTTCACATTGTATTTAAATTGTTGTATTACGATGATCAGGGTACCCTTGAGAATGAGACCATGGTCTCAATGGGTTTGCCTTGAACAAAAATAATAATAATAATTTTTGAAGTCAGCCAAAACAAGCTCAATAACTCAATGCATTCACACACTCCTATTGAATACAGTGAGGGGAAAAAAGTATTTGATCCCCTGCTGATTTTGTACGTTTGCCCACTGAATTTTTTTTTTTCATCAGTCTATAATTTTAATGGTAGGTTTATTTGAACAGTGAGAGACAGAATAACAACAAAAAAATCCAGAAAAACGCATGTCAAAAATGTTATAAATTGATTTGCATTTTAATGAGGGAAATAAGTATTTGACCCCCTCTCAATCAGAATGATTTCTGGCTCCCAGGTGTCTTTTATACAGGTAACGAGCTGAGATTAGGAGCACACGCATAAAGGGAGTGGTCCTAATCTCAGCTTGTTACCTGTATATAAGACAACTGTCCACAGAAGCAATCAATCAATCAGATTCCAAACTCTCCACCATGGCCAAGACCAAAGAGCTCTCCAAGGATGTCAGGGACAAGATTGTAGACCTACACAAGGCTGGAATGGGCTAAAAGACCATCGCCAAGCAGCTTGATGAGAAGGTGACAACAGTTGGTGTGATTATTCGCAAATGGAAGAAACACAAAAGAACAGTCAACCTCCCTCGGCCTGGGGCTCCATGCAAGATCTCACCTCGTGGAGTTGCAATGATCATGAGAACGGTGAGGAATCAGCCCAGAACTACACGGGAGGATCTTATTAATGATCTCAAGGCAGCTGGGACCATAGTCACCAAGAAAACAATTGGTAACACACTACACCGTGAAGAACTGAAATCCTGCAGTGGCCGCAAGGTCCCCCTGCTCAAGAAAGCTCATATACAGGGCTGTCTGAAGTTTGCCAATGAACATCTGAATGATTCAGAGGAGAAATGGGTGAAAGTGTTGTGGTCAGATGAGACCAAAATCGAGCTCTTTGGCATGAACTCAACTTGCCGTGTTTGGAGGAGGAGAAATGCTGCCTATGACCCCAAGAACACCATCCCCACCGTCAAACATGGAGGTGGAAACATTATGCTTTGGGGGTATTTTTCTGCTAAAGGGACAGGACAACTTCACCGCATCAAAGGGACGATGGACGGGACCATGTACCATCAAATCTTGGCTGAGAACCTCCTTCCCTTAGCCAGGGCATTGAAAATGGGTCGTGGATGGGTATTCCAGCATGACAATGACCCAAAACACACGGCCAAGGCAACAAAGGAGAGGCTCAAGAAGAAGCACATTAAGGTCCTGGATTGGCCTAGCCAGTCTCCAGACCTTAATCCCATAGAAAATCTGTGGAGGGAGCTGAAGGTTCGATTTGCCAAACGTCAGCCTCGAAACCTTAATGACTTGGAGAAAATCTGCAAAGAGGAGTGGAACAAAATCCCTCCTGAGATGTGTGCAAACCTGGTGGCCAACTACAAGAAACATCTGACCTCTGTGATTGCCAACAAGGGTTTTGCCACCAAGTACTAAGTCATGTTTTGCAGAGGGGTCAAATACTTATTTCCCTCATTAAAATGCAAATCAATTCATAACATTTTTGACATACGTTTTTCTGGATTTTTTTGTTCAAATAAACCTACCATTTAAAATTATAGACTGATCATGTTTTGTCAGTGGGCAAACATACAAAATCAGCAGGGGATCAAATACTTTTTTCCCTCACTGTGTATATATATATATATATATATATACACAGTTGAAGTCGGAAGTTTACATACACCTTAGCCAAATACATTTAAACTCAGTTTTTCACAATTCCTGACATTTAATCCTAGTAATAATTACCTGTCTTAGGTCAGTTAAGATCACCACTTTATTTTAAGAATGTGAAATGTCAGAATAATTGTGAGAATGTGATTTGAAGGAGTCAGGCACAGGAGGGTAAATCACTGAATACAGAGTTTATTCCGTAGGACACAGTTCCGCTGGATAGCGTCAACAAAATACAGGCACACGGGGAACAACATCCCCGGAAATACAAGGTACAGGTAGCTCAACTGAGCTAAACTCAACTCACAAATAACAATCACCCACAAAGACAAGGGAGGCAGAGGGAATACTTATAAATGTACTAATGAGGGGATATGAACCAGGTGTGTGTAATTGACAAGACAAGACAAATGGAATGATGAGATATGGAGCGGCACTGGCTAGTAAGCCGGTGACGACGAACGCCGAAGCCTGCCTGAACAAGGAGGGGAGGCAGCTTCAGAGGAAGTCGTGACAATAATAGTAGAGAGAATGATTTATTTCAGCTTTTATTTCTTTCATCACATTCCCAGTGGGTCAGAAGTTTACATACACTCAATTAGTATTTGGTAGCATTGCCTTTAAATTGTTTAACTTGGGTCAAACGTTTCGGGTAGCCTTCCACAAGCATCTCACAATAAGTTGGGTGAATTTTGGCCCATTCCTCCTGACAGAGCTGGTGAAACAGAATCAGCTTGGTAGGCCTCCTTGCTCGCACACGCTTTTTCAGTTCCGCCCACACATGTTCTATAGGATTGAGGTCAGGGTTTTGTGATGGCCACTCCAATACCTTGACGTTGTTGTCCTTTAGCCATTTTGCCACAACTTTGGAAGTATGCTTGGGGTCATTGTTCATTTGGAAGACCCATTTGCGACCAAGCTTTAACTTCCTGACTGATGTCTTGAGATGTTGCTTCAATATATACACATAATTTTCCTTCCTCATGATGCCATCTATTTTGTGAAGTGCACCAGTCCCTCCTGCAGCAAAGCACCCCCACATCATGATGCTGCCACCCCCGTGCTTCACGGTTGGAATGGTGTTCTTTGGCTTGCAAGCTTTCCACTTTTTCACTCCAAACATAACGATGGTCATTGTGGGCAAACAGACCAGAGGAAATTTGTCCAGAAAGTACGATCTTTGTCCCCATGTGCAGTTGCAAACCTTAGTCTGCCTTTTTTATGGCGGTTTTGGAGCAGTGGCTTCTTCCTTGCTGAGCGGTCTTTCAGGTTATGTCGATATAGGACTCATTTTACTGTGGCTATAGATAATTTTGTTCCTGTTTCCTCCAGCATCTTCACAAGGTCCTTTGCTGTTGTTCTAGGATTGATTTGCATTTTTCGCACCAAAGTATGTTCATCTCTACGAGAGAGAATGCGTCTCCTTCCTGAGCGTTATGACGGCTGCATGGTCCCATGCGTACTATTGTGTGTACTGATGAACGTGGTACCTTCAGGCATTTGGAAATTGCTCCCAAGGATGAACCAGACTTGTGGTGGTCTGCAATTGTTTTTCTGAGGTCTTGGCTGATTTCTTTTGATTTTCCCATGATGTCAAGCAAAGAGGCACTGAGTTTGAAGGTAGGCCTTGAAATACATCCACAGGTACACCTCCAATTGACTCAAATTATGTCAATTAGCCTCTCAGAAGCTTCTAAAGCAATGGTACATTTTCTGGAATTTTCCAAGCTGTTTAAAGGCACAGTCAACTTAGTGTATGTAAACTTCTGACCCACTGGAATTTTGATACAGTGAATTAAAAGTGAAATAATCTGTCTGTAAACAATTGTTGGAAAAATTACTTGTGTCATGGACAAAGTAGATGTTAACAAGAAATTTGTGGAGTGGTTGAAAAACGAGTTTTAATGACTCCAACCTAAGTGTATGTAAACTTCCGACTTCAACTGTATATATATATATATTTGAATAGCCCTAGGGTACATCTTGATTTACCCAGTTTATCAATAGAGATTTACCATTCAAATAAATAATTACCATTATGTTGTTATGTAGTTAGATTGTTTTTACCAAATTCAAATTGACTGTATATTTGATTCATTAATGCATACATTCAAAAATCCAATTGGATCAAGTTCCATTCTGTGACCATTCTACCCATTCTTTTTTTGCCGTGGTATCGTTTTGGTATCATGTATCGTGATGGTATCGAGTATCGTAATACTAAACCTGGTATAGGTTTAAAAGTCTAAATTCTGGTATCGTGACAACACTATTATTGAGTGAAAGTAACGTAACTTAAAAAAACAAACAAAATGGACTCTGGATTGCCATAGAGCCCTCAAATTCAAATATGGACCTCAAAGCCAGTTCCACTGTTTCTTTTTAAATTCTACCCCTCTAATCAGACCTGGAACACCAGGTGGGTGCAATTAATTAGCAGGTAGAAAACCAGTAGAACTCCGGACCTCGTGGGGTAAGAATTGAATACCCCTGCATTTAACTTTGACTTACTAGCCTTTTCAACTCAAGACATATTGGACTGCTAAAATCTACATTATGTTCCCTTATCACACCACTGTATTTATCTCTAACCATGACATTATAGAAATTAGATTTTATAAGTTGTTTTTTCATTCATAATAGCTTTTAAAATTACAGATTAGTAAGATAACACATTAAAATAGGTCATTTCCCTCCATTACCTCTTACACCACTGTGCACTTTGTCCAACACTGACACATACATGATAAGGGAAATGGTACTTCGAGATCTGTGGCAGTCTGTGACGTTTAAGATGAGGGAGGATGATTTTTTTTATGAGCATGGCCTTATTTCTATTACAGCATATTGGATGACTGTCATTCATATTCCATTCACCCAGCTCAATTTAACATCAATAGGTTTAGGCTACTATATGATACTAGAATTTTCCCAATCCTATTATGCGATTGCTACAACCTAGTCTATGACTGAAAGTTTACAATGTAGGTGCAGAGGTCGAGAGAGAAATTTGAGTAATCAAGGTGACAGACAGTGGCACATTCAATTCCATATTGCACACTCTTGCCTGCATCTAGCTGATTTAGAGCGTAATCATTAGTCCAACAGTTGCAAACGAGAGGTATGTTTATCCCCATTTCTATCACGTTTCAGGAGAAGACCCAGATGCAGACAGTGTCGAAGTCAAGAGCAGGCAGAGGTCAGTAATCCAGATCAGAGTCCAAAAGGTACAGAACGGCAGGCAGGATCAGGGTCAGGGCAGGCAGAATGGTCAAAAACGGGAAAACTAGAAAACAAGAACTTGAAAAAGACATCTACACCGCTAGAAGCTCACGATTCCCCACATCGTTATTCCTCTCCGTGGTGTTGAGGTGATGGGAGAAGAAGGCGCAGGGATGTAACTTCAGGTTCAGGGCTGAACGCTGGGACAGGACCGCCCCCACTCCGACATCTGAAGCATTGGCCTCCACCACGAACTGGCAGGACGGGTCAGGATGAACCAAGATGGGAGCAGTGGTGAAACGGTGTTTGAGGTCCCGGATTGCCCGGTCAGCAGCTGGGGACCATGTGAACGGAACCTTGGGAGAGGTGAGTGCAGACAGAGGGGAAGCCAGGGTGCTGTAACCCTGGAAAAAGCGGAGATAAAAGTTGGCGAATCCCAGGAAACGTTGCAGCTGCACTCTGGACGTAGGCTGGGGACAATCCACCACCACTCCCACTTTCCCGGGATCCATCTGTACACTCCCTGCATCAATGATGTAGCCCAGGAAGGGGATGATGGAGCGATGGAATTCGCATTTCTAGGCTTTCACAAAAAGGAGGACCTGTCGGACATGGAGCACGTCGAGGTAGACGAAGACCAACCAGTTCAACTTGTCGCGGAGAACATCATTAACCAGGGCCTGGAACACAGCTGGAGCATAGGTAAGGCCAAAGGGCATGACCAGATACTCGTACTGACCGCTGGCCGTGTTGAAGGCAGGCTTCCACTCGTCCCCCTCCCGTATCTGCACCAGGTGGCAGGCATTCCGTAGGTCCATCTTCGAGAACACGTTGGCCCCCTGGAGCAGCTTGAAGGCTGAAGAGAGGAGTTGTAGCGGCTAGTGGTTCTTCACTGTGATGTCGTTGAGGCCCCAGTAGTCGATGCACGGGCGCAGGGTTTTGTTCTTCTTCTCCACAAAGAAGAACCCTGCGCCGGCGGGGGAGGCAGAAGGACGGATGAACCCGGCAGCTAGGGAGTCCTCAATGTAGGTCTCCATAGCCTTGGTCTCCAGACCTGACAACGAGTACAGTCGTCCCTGGGGCGGAGAGGTGCCTGGGAGAAGGTCGATTCTGCAGTCGTAGGGTCAGTGCAGCGGAAGCGAAGTGGCCTTACTGAACACCTCCTAGAGGTCCTGGTACTCCGCGGGAATGGCGGAGAGGTCCGAGGCAACTTCCGAGCCCCCAAGAAGTTCCATTTAAGAAATGTTTTTTAACAGAATCGGTGGATGAATACACCCCTGATCACACACAAACACAGTTCACCTTCATAGCAACCACATACAAACAGCATGAACATTTTGCTTGTTGTAGAATTTCTTCTCGCATCTACGCGCTCTCCTCCGTTCACCTTTTCCATTCGCTTGTGGACTTCAGTGCACAACATTTCAGCTGTCTGTGACCAGGCAAAAAAAAACATTTCCAAGCCAAATCTCCACATCATAACCGCTAACCGCTAAATGCAGCTTACATTGTTGTCACCATATGTGACTCGTGTCAGGAAACTATGCGTATGTTGCGCGTAAATACTTCACAGTAGAGGCATTTGAACATAAAATAATTTACAAAATCTAAATGCGTTTTTTGGCAGAAATGCCTTCTGGAACATGTGAACTTTCACGTGCCTTAATAACAAACTTGTATGCCATCTTTAAATTAGAATAAAATTGTTAAATTAAGAGCCTAGTTGGTTTTGCCAAAGAAACAGAGGAACCTTCCCGCTAGCCATGATTGGCTGAGATAATGGATGGGCTGGACATGCTGAGAGATGAGTTTGTATTAGTCTGCCATGTAGCACACTTCTGTCTATAACAAAGGGCTGCTCAGTATGTGTAGGTAATCCTTTCTAAGGCAGCTTTTTTGAAAGATATCACGAATACGTGCAAGGTGTTGCTCTTTACTTTCTGGAGGACAGAGTTTTGAAATCAGCGGAATTCCCAATGGAAGCAGAGTATGATAGCTAAGGAGATGGAGAAACTTTTGGAGTTTGATTGCAAATACGCGGAGGGAGTCGAAAAAATAACACACAGAAGGCTGTTGTATAAAACACCTGTCTCTGGATTACAACTTCAAACTAAGGACAACCATGACTTCCGTGGCAGAGAGAGAAATGTTCATCCATGTATACGTGTAAGAGAATCTAGCTGACTACATTTTCAGATATTATACGTTTCTAATTTAGTTAGTTAACGCGTACTGTTAGCTAGCTAGCTAACATAGGCTGGCTGGCTCGCTAGCTAGCTAATGTTACGTGTATGATCTGTTTAGTAATTTTATTTGTATTTCAGAGCCATTTGCATTGCTAGTTATAGCGTAATTTTAGCTAGCTAGCTACCATTGCATCTAGTTGGTTAGCTACCGGCAGATTCATGCAGGGTAGTAACGTTATGAGTTGGGATTATGGTTCATTGTTTAGCTAGCTAGCTAGCTACATGTCAAACAACGGACTCCACTATGCAAGGTACCATTTCAAGGTACCGTTCCGTTTACACCTTCTCTATCCTGTGCATGTGTCAAATAAACATAGATTTTATTTCATATAGCTAGTGTGTGTTTACCAGAGATGGTAATGTGAAGAACAACATGACCTGAACCAAAGTCAAATTAGGAAATAACGTTAGGCCAACGAGACAGTGTCCAAGTGCTAATATTCTCCGGTACAACGCCCTGCTTTTATGTCGTCACACTCACAACCATAAGTTATTTTCTGTAATTAGCGTGCCATTAACTTGTAAATAATGATCTTGTTGTGAGTTTATTTTCTTGTAATAATGAATACAAATTAGCTCAAGTTAAGACGTTGTCAGCTATATGATGTGTTCATTATTTGAACTGGCTAGCCAGCTAACTTAACATTAGCTAGCTAGCTAACAAGCTAAAAACGCACCAAAACATTGTTTAGAAGGTTGCTTTTAGTTGCCTGGTTTGCTTTATTGACATATACTACATTCATTTTTAGACAGATAGGTTTATTGCTGTTAAAATACACCGGTTTTGCTGCTGATGTCATGAATCCTTAAAGAGATGGGTGGGCTAAGGCTTGAGAGGGTGTGAACGATGCTGAATGGGTGTAGACAAAGAAGAGCTCTCCAGTACGTGTACCAAAACATTCAAATGCAATTTTCTCAAAAGTGACATTAAAAGTTGATCAACTTTCAAAGCAGAATTACTCTACCATTGTTCCTCAACCGTAGTGTATGATAAACAATTTTCTAGCTGAGTCTCTAATTTTGTCAATGTAAAAAACACAATTTCAAATTTTGCAACATAAGACTGAATTGAGCTGGTCGGTAACATATTAGCTAACGTCATAGCTAGTCAACTTAGCTACTAGAACTAACGCGTTAGTAAATCCGCTACAATCATGCAGTAGAGTGTACAGTCAGCAAGCAGTTTAGCAGTGGCAATACATTTATAAAACAAAAGCTTACCTTGACATGGAAGAGTTCCAGTGTTGGATAGCCATAGCCAGCTAGCTAACATTTCATCCCTCTCTGTTTGAGCCGGGTGTTTTAGTAGGCTAAACAAGCTAGCTGCATTCACTAGCTAAGTGAAAGTGAAAAAAAGTATACATTGAAATACAGCTAGCTCTCTCCCTCTCTTTCTCTCTCTTGCTTCTCCTATATTTAAAAATATAATAATTTGGTCAAAACTTTCTCTCTTTTGAGTGAACTACTCACCACATTTTATACACTGCATTGCTAGCTAGCTGTAGCTTACGCTTTCAGTACTAGATTAATTCTCTGATCCTTTGATCAGGTGGACCAGTTCATGCTGCAAGTGTTCTGATAGGTTGGAGGACATCTTCCGGAAGTTTTCATAATTACTGTGTGGAAGGGGGTGAGAACCATGAGCTTCCCAGGTTTTGTTTGTATTGAAGTCAATGTATCCAGAGGAGGACGGAAACTAGCAGTCCTCCGACTACACCATGGTGCTACCCTACAGAGTGCTGTTGAGGCTACTTTACACCTTCATTGCAAAATAGTGCGTTTTAATCAATTATTTCGTGACGTGAATATATTTAGTATAGTTTTATATAAAAATAATAACTTTTTTAATGTTTCATTATTTTTTTTCAAATGAAATTCACTGAGGATGGTCCTCCCCTTCCTCCTCTGAGGAGCCTCCACTGTTTGAGATGCAGACTTCCTATCGAGTGGTTAGCAAAACTCCCATGAAGTTGCTTCAGGAAGATGACTGACGAAAACTAATAGGATGGAAGCAAATGTTAGTAATTATAACTTGACAATGAATTATGCAAAAAAAAGTACAGTTAACAGGAAAATGTTAGTTCATGTAGAGACAATATGCATATTTTTTGGTCATAAAGTTAATTTACGAAAATCGCTATTTAACAAGCTAGCTGTCTAGGTTACATTAGCCAACTTGCTATACATTTAGCTTGCTATACAGTACCATTCAAAAGTTTGGGGTCACTTAGAAATGTCCTTGTTTTCGAAATAAATAAAAATTGTCCAACATCAAATTGATCAGAAATACAGTTTAGACATTGTTAATGTTGTAAATGGCTATTGTAGCTGGAAATGGCTGATTTTTTATGGAATATCTACATAGGCGTGCAGAGGCCCATTATCAGCAACCATCAGTCCTGTGTTCCAATGGCACGTTGTGTTTGCTAATCCAAGTTTATCATTTTAAAAGGCTAATTGATCATTAGAAAACCCTTTTGCAATTATGTTAGCACAGCTCTCTCCCGCACCTCAGACTCCTGGAGCGGGCCATCCACCACAGGCCTGAGGAGAAACACATGGAACGAGGGGTTAATACGGTAATTTGGAGGGATTAGTAAACTATAGGTAACCTCGTTTATTCTCCTCAGGACATTGAATGGCCCCACAAACCACGGGCTCAGCTTCCAGCAAAGAAGGCGGAGGGGCAGATTCCGGGTCGAGAGCCAGATCCGATCACCCGGTACAAAGTCCGGGATCTCTCTGCGGTGGCGGTCAGCGTTGGCCTTCTGGTGACGCACAGCACGCTGGAGGTGGACCTGAGCAGCGTTCCACGTCTCCTCCGCATGCCGAAACCAGTCATCCACCGCAGTAGCTTCGGTCTGGCTCTTCCCGGTCAGGCAGCGCACTGGGCCCGTGCATTTGTTCAATGATGGTTGGGATGATGGGTAAAGGATAGCTGATCTTAATGGTGGCTTTATTCAGTGTTCGATAATCAATACAGTGTCGCAGTCCCCCATCTTTCTTCTTAACAAAAAATAAACTAGAGGAGGCTGGTGATGTAGATTGGCGTAATAAACCCTGCTGGAGGCTCTCCTGTACGTAGGCCTCCATGGCCTCGGTCTCCGTGTAGGAGAGGGGATAGACATGTCCTCTCGGGAGGGCTGCGTCAGACAGCAGGTCAATGGCACAGTCCCAGGGGATATAAGGAGGCATGCGTGTAGACTGGGTCTTAGAGAAAACCCGGTGCAGATCCTGATATTCCTCCGGAAAATCCTCTTGAGTGGCGTAGTCCGGATTTTCCACCGTAGTGGTGTTGACAGACACCACGAGACACCTCCCCTGACACTCCTGCGATCAACCCAGCAGTCTCCTCTCGGAACAGGAATTAACAGGGTTATGCCAACTCAACCAGGCGAGACCTAAAACAACAGGGTGCGTGGGGGTGTCTATAATCAAAAAGGTGATCTGTTCTAAATGAGTGTCATGGGTCAGCAGAGAAACGGGTACAGTGATGTGATGTATGAGCCCTGTCCCTAATGAACTGTTTCGCTGCCAGACAAGGCTCCACTGATAGCCAGGTGTAGCGGTGGTAAGGATTCATTCAATGGTGCTGAAAAGAAAGCTCTACTGTTGGGACAGCTTTATGTAGGCGCTAAAAGTTTGTGGGCACCGTTGTCACCGTTATAGTGCAATTCATGGATTGTTAAGTGTTGTGTAGTGTAGTGGCTTTGCTGGCATGCATCCCAAAAAATGTTTTTGGGTTTGCCCCACCAAGATTTCCATGCTAAAATTGCCGCTGGTCTGAATAACAGAGTTGATTTAGAACAATTGTTTTATGTCACACATCCTACATTCCAAAAGACCACCGGCTAATATATTTAGAGAGCACCTGAGAGATGGAAGCCAAAGATGTGGGGACAAATACAGATACCCTGTTAATAGCTAGCTAGTTAAATAGCCAAACCTAGCATCGCATCAGATGGTGTAAAACTATTTTTGCACAATACTACCTCATCACCAATAGTTCGCTAGTATCATAACAACACTTTTAAAACATTAGCTAAAACACAGGAGCACTAATAAATACATACCTCCCCTCTGTGAGCAGCAGAGCAGGCTGGGCTGACGTAACTCCAGACCAATGCAAACCATCACAGAGTGATTCTCAATTGTGACTTGCTTCATCATTATCAGTCGCTTTGACCCCAACATACTTTTTGAATGCAGTGTGCCCCCGGTGATGCGTTGGATAAACCGCACAACCCTCTGGAGAGCCCTGCAGTTGCAGGCGGTGCAGTTGCCATACCAGGCGGTGATACAGCCCAACAGGATGCTCTCAATTGTGCATCTGTAAAAGTTTGTGAGGGTCTTAGGGGCCAAGCCAGATTTATTCAGCCTCCTGTGGTTGAACAGGCTCTGTTGCGCGTTCTTCACCACACTCTCTGTGTGGGTGGACCATTTCAGATTGTCAGTATGTTTACGCCGAGGAACTTGACATTTTCCACCTTCTCCATTGCGGTCCCGTCAATGTGGATTGGGGCATACTCCCTCTGCTGTTTCATGAAGTCCACGATCAGCTCCTTCATTTTGTTGACGTTGAGGGATAGTTTATTTTCCTGGCACCACTCTGCCAGGGCCCTCACCTCCTCCCTGTAGGCTGTCTCGTCATTGTTGGTAATCAGGCCTACTACTGTTGTGTCATCTGAAAACTTGATGATTGAGTTGGAGGCGTGCGTGGCCATGCAGTCATGAGTGAACAGGGAGTACAGGAGGGGGCTGAGCACGCACTCTTGTGGGGCCCCTGTGTTGAGGATCAGCGAAGTGGAGCTGTTATTTCCTACCTTCACCACCTGGGTGGCGGCCCGTCAGGAAGTCCAGGACCCAGTTGCACAGGTTCGGGGTTCAAACCCAGGGCCCCGTGCTTAATGATGAGCTTGGAGGGTGCTATGGTGATGAAGGCTGAGCAATAGACAATGAAAAGCATTCTTACGTAGGTATTCCTCTTGTCCAGAAGGGATAGGGCAGTGTGCAGTGCAATGGAGATTGTATCGTCTGTGGATCTATTGGGGCGGTTAGCAAATTGAAGTGGGTCTAGGGTGTCAGGTAAGGTAGAGGTGATATAATCCTTAACTAGCCTCTCAAAGCACTTCATGATGACAGAATTGAGTGCTACGGGGCAATAGTCATTTAGTTCAGTTACCTTTGCTTTCTTGGGTACAGGAACAATGGTGGACATCTTAAAGCAAGTGGGGACAGCAGACTGGGATAGGGAGAGCTTGAATATGTCCGTAAACACTCCAGCCAGCTGGTCTGCGCATGATCTGAGGACATGGCTCGGGATGCTGTCTGGGCCGACAGTCTTGCGAGGGTTAACACGCTTAAATGTCTTACTCACGTTGGCCACAAAGAACGAGAGCCCACAGTCCTTGGGAGCGGGCCGCTCCATTGTCACTGTGTTGTCCTCAAAGCGGGCGAACAAGGTATTTAGCTTGTCCGGGAGCAAAACATCGGTGTCCGCGACGTAGCTGGTTTTCCCTTTTTAATCCGTGATTGTCTGTAGACTCTGCCACATACGTCTGGTGTCTGAGCCGTTGAATTGTGAATCTACTTTGTCTTTGTACTGATATTTTGCCTGTTTGATTGCCTTACGGAGGGAATAACTACACTGTTTGTATTCAACCATATTCCCAGTGACCTTGCAATGGTTAAATGCGGTTCTTTGTGCTTTCAGTTTTGCGTGAATGCTGCCATCTATCCACGGTTTCCAGTTTGGGTAAGTTTAAATAGTCACAGTGGGAACAACATCCCCTATACACTTCCTGATGAACTCAGTCACCGTATCCGTGTAGAGGTCAATGTTATTCTCAGAGGCCACCCGGAACATATCCCAGTCCGCGTGATCAAAACAATCTTGAAGCATGGATTCCAATTGGTCAGACCAGCATTGAATAGACCTTTGCACGTGTACTTCCTGTTTGAGTTTCTGCCTATAGGAAGGGTGGAGCAAAATGGAGTCGTGATCTCATTTGACGAAGGGAGGGCGGGGAGGGCCTTGTAGGCATCTCGAAAGAGGGAGTAGCAGTGGTCTAGTGTTTAACCAAAGCGAGTACTACAGTCAATGTGTTGATAGAACTTCGGTAGCGTTTTCCTCAAATTCGCTTTGTTAAAATCCCCAGCTACAACAAATGCGGCCTCAGGATATATGTTTTCCAGTTTGCATAAAGTCCAGTGTAGTTCCTTGAGGGCCATCATGGTATTGGCTTGAGGGGGAATATACACGGCTGTGACTATAACCGAAGATAATTCTCTTGGGAGGTTATATTGTCGGCATTTGATTGTGAGGTATTCTAGGTTGGGTGAACAAAAGGACTTGAGTTTCTATATGTTATCACAATCACACCATGAGTAGTTAATCATGAAATATACACCACTTTATTCCTGTCTGCGCGATGTACTGAGAACCCAGCTGGATGTATGGACGGGGAGAGTATATCCCGAGAGAGCCATGATTCCGTGAAACAGAATATGTTACAGTCCCTGAACTTGTCCTCTTTATTGTCCAGAGACTGAACATTACCGAGTAATATACTCGGAAGCGGTGGATGGTGTGCACGCCTCCTGAGTTGGACTAGAAGTCTACTCCGAATACCTCTTCTCCGCCGGTGGCATCTTGGAGCAGCCGCTGGGATAAGTTCAATTGCCCTGGAGGTACGAACAAAGGATCCAATTCGGGAAAGTCGTATTCCTGGTCGTAATGCTGGTGAGTTACCGCCGCTCTGATATCCAAAAGTTATTTCCGTCTGTATGTAATAACACAAAAAACTTTCTGGGCTAATAATGTAAGAAATAACACACAAAAAAACTAAATACTGCAAAGTTGCTTAGGAGCTAGAAGCAGAGCTGCCATGTCTGTCGGCGCCAGACAACAAGTTGTCATTGTGCAAATGTACTATATTTATGCTTTCAATAAACATTTGGAGATGAAATGTAGTTTACATGTTGTCAACAGTCTAAGGCAACCCCATCTGTTTTGCCCCATAGTTGCACACCCGTCAGTCTTTTGCTAAACAACCAACCCTTCTATACATTTTTGAAAAGAGGAGATTATAAACTTCAAAACTATTCATAACTTGTGTATCAGGTCTCCAAATTAAGTGCAGTAGAACTAGTTATAATTGAGTTATCCCTGATCTGCTGTTCAGAGAAAATCACCCCTGAAGTTTGTGGTCTGTTTTCACAGCGATGCTGTTTGCATTCTGCACGTCACAACGCAAGTGTCCAGTATGAAGGAAGTTATGGCTTAAAGTCTATGGGTATCTGCAAGCATGGACACAGAGGCATAAATATGGCATCCACAAGTTCATCTTACTCTGGGGAAGGAGATAAAGGGCCTCATTGTCCAAATCCCTTAGTATCCCTTTAACAGGATAATGTGCTAGCCAGCTGGTTAATATGTCTAAAAACTAGCTTGCTTCTCAGTTGACTGTTAATGTTAGCTAGCCAAGGGCTCGTTTTGAAAGTTGGATCTCCTTATCATCAGAGGCTTTAAAAGTGTACTTACACTTTGATTTCGACATTCAAACTAATTGGGTTGGTTAGAAAACATATTCTAATGAATTCTGTTTTAATCCAAAAACAGAGCACACCAATATTTTGGGCAAAATGTGTATGTTTTATGCTAATTATCTAGTGCGACAAGCGGCTGATTTTGATAGAGCGCGCCACAATTGCAAAAGGCTGACATGACAAATAACAAAGACCAATAAAAAAGGGATTCAGATAAAATAAATATTTACAATCCTTTCATGCAAGTGCAGTGAATTTCCAGTATTTAAGTACTGCGAATTTAATGTCTGCCTTTTGCAGTTGAGAATCTCTCTGTTATGATTTGTTTTGGTCTATAGTTACATAAGAGCAGCATGCCTCTCTCTCCCGCTCTGCTGCTTTGATGCTCACAGAGGTGAGGTACAGTATGTATTTAAGAGTGCTCCAGTGTATTAGCTAATGTTTAAAAAGTTTAGAACACGTTAAAGGTAATGTAAAATTCATTAAATGTTTCCTAATATTGTTGTGATACTAGCAAACTATTGATGATGAGGTAGTATTGTGTAAAATACATTTTACACCATCTGATTGGAATGCATTCCTAGTTTGGCTATTTCACTATCTAGCTAGCTAACGTTAGCTATTAACTTCTTAAGGATCTGACCCTTTTTTTAAATTTTCACCTAAAATATCATACCCAAATTTAACTGCATGTAGCTCAGGACCTGAAACAAGGATATGCATATTCTTGATACCATTTGAAAGGAAACACTTTGAAGTTTGTGTGAATGTGAAATGAATGTAGGAGAATATAACACATTAGAGCTGGTAAAAGATAATACAAACAAAAAAAACATGTGTTTTCAATTTGTTTTTGTTCCATCATCTTTGAAATGCAAGAGAAAGGCCACAAAATAATATTGCAGTTTAGGCGCAATTTAGATTTTGCCCACTAGATGGCAGCAGTGTGTGTGTAAAGTTTCAGATTGATCCAGTGAAGCATTGCAATACTGGACTATCATGTATCAAGTCTGCCCAAATGTGACGAATTGGTCAATTGATACATTTTCAAGTACATAACTATGGAGAACGTACAAAAATAATATGGTAATACAAAATGTAAGTTTACACACTCCCAGGAATGTCATACATGATGGATCATTAGCTTATACACTAACTTTCACACATCTAGATGGCCGGGCGGGGTGGGTGTGGAGCCAGAGACAGCAGGGGTTCAAACTGTAGAACCCAGTTCCTACGTTTGAATATCAAAATTGATTTTATCAAACAAAACTATGCTACATTGTATCTCTGGGACCCTTAGGATGACAAATCAGAGCAAGATTTCTGAATGTAAGTACATTATTTACCTTCAGAGCTGAATGTATCAAACCAGTTGCCGTGATATGTATTTTGTTGTTGTGCACTCTCCTCAAACAATAGCATGGTATGTTTTCACTGTAATAGCTACTGTAAATTGGACAGTGCAGTTAGATTAACAAGGACTTAAGCTTTCTGCCCATATAAGACATGTCTATGTAATGGAAAGTTTGCTGTTACAACAGTCATGCTAATCATTTAGCGCACGTTAGCTCAACCGATCCTGTAGAGGTTAACAGGGTGTCTGTGTTTGTAGCTTCCCCAAATCTTCGGCTTCCCTCTCGCAAACACTTTCTAACGCGTGCACGAGAGCGAGTGCACAAATTTGTTTGAGAGTGAATAGTTTGTTGCAGAAAGTTACGTTTGTTTCGGGTGTATTTACTGACGGCTTGTATAGGGCCGGAAAAATCTACTACTTCTCCTTCTCTACACCACAGGCTGGACATTATTCCGATGTGTTGAGAGAAGACGAATTCTTGAGTCCAAAAATGTGGACCCATTCCGAAATGAACCAGGGGCTTTCCCACCCAGACACGATATGCATATATTAGTTTTTTCAATATAGATCCATTCCGAACAGACCCAAGGACAACTAGACCCATTATGTGTAGACCTGTTCGGATCCAGACCCGGTCAGAGTGAGGGAAGCAGCAGAAATGTCATTTTTTAAAGCTACTTTACTAAACAGAGCTGATAAAGCACGAGAGGAGGGAGAGAGGTGCCACTCTAGCAAGCGGGGGAGGGGCCATACTGTGAGCGAGTGACATGGGGAGCAGGGACGAGAGACAGCACCGAACCAAACTGACTATTCGCGCTATAGTAGACTAATAGCTGCCATAGGTAGGTTATTTAACATCAAATATGATTACGTAGTACCTGTCTTGGACTGCATCAAACCAGGAGAAATTAAGCTAGCTAGGCTAACTGAGGCTGCAGTGCATGCACTATCTTAGTTACAAATAACAACAACTCCATTCAAAATGTTAAGTAGCAGCCTGCCTACCTGTTGGCTCTTGGTCGTTGTAGCCTATCCTTCTCCTTTAACTTTTAATTCCGTCATTTTAATTCCATTTTCCATTGATTATATATCTCCTAACTTTCGTCAAACACGGAGCGAGGCTCTATGACTCTAGCCTATTGCCGCTTTGATGACTTATGATTGGCTAACAACAAGCTACACGCGCCATGCTCCACTGTAATAAAAAGCAAGTGCATCAGCATAAATTATAAAATGTCTCTCTCTCTCTACTGCAGGAGTTGCATTCAGATCTGTACGGGCCCTTCCGGATGAGTCAGTTAATTATTATTTATCTTTTTAAGGGTTGGATCAGCTTTAATATTGCATATAGATTGTGGCTTCGATCAATGTAATTGTGTGCATTATTTTCAATCCCCCATATATTTTTATGTATTATTTCCCCCTAACCCTACCATCCCTCCCCTAATTAGAGTAAACGAATGGACAATAACACCTAGGCTTTTACTTCAAGCTTATACAGTTTAAAATCGGAAGTTTACATACACTTAGGTTGGAGTCATTAAAACTCGTTTTTCAACCACTCCACACATTTCATGTTAACAAACTATAGTTTTGGCAATCGGTTAGGACATCTACATTGTGCATGACACAAGTAATTTTTCCAACAATTGTTTACAGACAGATTATTTCACTTATAATTCACTGTATCACAATTCCAGTGGGTCAGATGTTTACATACACTAAGTCGACTGTGCCTTTAAACAGCTTGGAAAATTCCAGAAACAAATGTCATGGCTTTAGAAGCTTCTAATAGGCTAATTGACATCATTTCAGTCAATTGGAGGTGTACTTGTGGATGTATTTCAAGGCCTACCTTCAAACTCAGTGCCTCTTTGCTTGACATTGGGGGAAATCAAAAGAAATCAGCCAAGACCTCAGAAAAAAATTGTAGACCTCCACAAGTCTGGTTCATCCTTGGGAGCAATTTCCAAACGCCTGAAGGTACCACGTCCATATGTACAAACAATAGTACGCAAGTATAAACACCATGGGGACCACGCAGCCGTCATACCGCTCAGGATGGAGACGCCTTCTGTTTCCTAGAGATGAACGTCTTTTGGTGCAAAAAGTGCAAATCAATCCCAGAACAACAGCAAAGGACCTTGTGAAGATGCTGGAGGAAACAGGTACAAAAGTATCTATATCCACAGTAAAACAAGTCCTATACCTACATAACCTGAAATGCCGCTCAGCAAGGAAGAAGACACTGCTCCAAAACCGCCATACAAAAGCCAGACTAATGTTTGCAACTGCACATGGGGACAAAGATCGTACTTTTTGGAGAAATGTCCTCTGGTCTGATGAAACAAAAATAGAACTGTTTGGCCATAATGACCATCGTTATATTTGGAGGAAAAATGGAACGCTTGCAAGCCGAAGAACACCATCCCAACCGTGAAGTACGGGGGTGGCAGCATCATGCTGTGGGGGTGCTTTGCTGCAGGAGGGACTAGTGCACTTCACAAAATAGATGGCATCATGAGGAAGGAAAATTATATGGATATGTTGAAGCAACATCTCAAGACATCAGTCAGGAAGTTAAAGCTTGATCAAAAATGGGTCTTCCAAATGGACAATGACCCCAAGCATACTAAAAGTTGTGGCAAAATGGCTTAAGGACAACAAAGTCAAGGTATTGGAGTGGTCATCACAAAGCCCTGACCTCAATCCTATAGAAAATGTGTGGGCAGAACTGAAAAAGCGTGTGCGAGCAAGGAGGCCTACAAACCTGTCTCAGTTACACCAGCTCTGTCAGGAGGAATCCATTTTCCTCTTGATCACATTCCAGAAGTTTTCAATTGGGTTCAGGTCTGGAGATTGGGCTGGCCATGACAGGGTCTTGATCTGGTGGTCCTCCATCCACACCTTGATTGACCTGGCTGTGTGGCATGGCGCATTGTCCTGCTGGAAAAACCAATCCTCAGTTGGGGAACAATGTCAGAGCAAAGGAAGCAAGTTTTCTTCCAGAACAACATTGTACGTGGCTTGATTCATGCGTTCTTCACAAAGACAAATTTGCCCCATTCCAGCCTTGCTGAAGCACCCCCAGATCATCACCGATCCTCCAACAAATTTCACAGTGGGTGCGAGACACTGTGGCTTGTAGGCCTCTCCAGGTCTCCGTCTAACCATTAGACGACCAGGTGTTGGGCAAAGCTGAACATTTGATTCATCAGAGAAGATGACCTTACTCCAGTCCTCTATGGTCCAATCCTTATGGTCTTTTGCAAACCTTAGCCTGGCTCTTCTTTGCTTCTCATTGATGAAGGGCTTTTTCCTAGCTTTGCACGACTTCAGCCCTGCCCCTAGGAGCCTGTGTCGAACCGTCCTCGCTGTGCACTTTACCCCAGCTGCCGTTTGCCATTCTTTTTGTAGGTCACTTGATGTCATCCTATGGTTGTTGAGTGACATTCGAATGAGTTGGCGGTCATCCCGGTCAGTAGAGAGTCGTTTTCGTCCTCTGCCGGTCTGTTGCTTTGTTGTCCCCAATGTCTGCTGCTTGACCTTGTTCTTATGAACTGCCGTCTTT
The DNA here is from genome assembly GCF_964263955.1 of Coregonus lavaretus. Classification (NCBI taxonomy): domain Eukaryota; kingdom Metazoa; phylum Chordata; class Actinopteri; order Salmoniformes; family Salmonidae; genus Coregonus; species Coregonus lavaretus. Next base: position 43,855,800 of record NC_140008.1, on the reverse strand, counting down.
GAAATTTTAAGGGTGGAAGCAACCTGACGCTCACTGTATCCCTCTGCCAGTAAAGCCAGAATTGAACCCTTCTTTTCCTCACTCAAAACGTTCCTTTTCAACTTTTTTGGCATGGTCAATAGTTATTTTTTGATTAATATTACTTTTGAGGTACTATTAGCACTGTTTTTGCCATCCAGCTGGTCCTATTGCAAGAGGATAGTGATATACTTTTCCTCGTTAAATAAGATTTGGTTCAGGTGATCACCTAATCAGTACCTAATTCAGTAGAATGAGGTGTGCCTGTGTTGGAATTCAACAGACACTGGAATGGAATAGCTGTCATACATGTAGAGATGCTGATTTAAGAACAATTAGCAGTGGTCTCTTAATTTTGTCCACAGCTGTATATCTCACTAGGTCAGGATATTTACACCTCCATATATCCACTAGCTCCAATATATCCATGATATTCGTGATTTCCTTAAGTGCATATGGGTGATAATTTGTAGTGTGATTTCCTTTATGTTCCATTGAGGTATTTAAAACCGTATTATAGTCTCCCACCATAATAATAGAGTATTGTATTGCTTGTAGGCTTGATCAATTATTATATATATTTTCAAAGAAGCGTGGATCATCATTATTTGGACCGTATAGCTTAATGAACCAAATATTTTATGGCCCAATAACATATTTAAAAGTCTCCATCTACCTTGAGGATCTGTTTGAACAATTTGCACATTCGGATCAAAACGATTGTTAAGTAATGTCATCACCCCTTTTGAGTTTGTTTGCCCATGGGATGTCACACCCTGATCTGTTTCACCTGTCTTTGTGATTGTCTCCACCCCCCTCCACGTGTCGCCCATCTTCCCCAGTGTATTTATACCTGTGTTCTCTGTTGCCAGTTCGTTTTGTTTCATCAAGCCTAATAGCGGTCTGCCCCTTGCGCCTGTCATTCTTAAGTTCCTGTTTTACTGGTTTTGACAATTCTGCCTGCCCTGACCCTGAGCCTGCCTGCTGTTCTTTACCTTGTCACGCCACCATGGATTATTGACCTCTGCCTGCCCTTGACAGGTCGTTTGCCTGCCCTCTGTTTTTGTAATAAACGTTTGTTACTTCGACACTGTCTGCATCTGGGTCTTCTCCTGAAATGTGATATGGGAGAAGTATATTTCACCCCCCTACCCCCAGTCCTTTCTCCACACAACTTCATCTAAAATTGTAGAATGAGTTTCCTGTAAACAATAGATATTATATTCCTTCTCTTTTAGCCAGGTAAATACTGATTGTCTTTTCTTATTATCTGCTAAGCCATTACAATTATAACTATTTATACTTATTTCACCATTTACCATAATGAGATACAAGTTTCAATGTTATTTATTATAATGTTTGTAAAAGTACCATTAAAAAGTACCATAATGATTGAGTGTCTATATAGCTGTACCATGGTATTTGCACTGCTACTGAGTAAACCTCCAATTGTTCTCCAATATTCCACCCACTAAAACCTCCCCCCATCCCAAGTTGTATTGTCGTCCCAGTGACTGGCAGAACACCCCTGTCCACCTGTATCCTAGGGCCTTTGAGAGATTGGGACACATCCTTTAAAAAGAGCACACAGTGCCACCCACAGAACAGAACCAGATTAACTGCCAAAAGCATTTCTAATGCACTCACCTCGATTGTATTGTATAGTTATTAAAAAATCAATATATTATGTATTAAAAAATCGTGCATATCTTGCATAATAATGTTGGCAGTTCATACGAAGGACTGTTACCTATAACCAGGATTGGCATGACAAAAATTACATTTTTGGCAAGCAATTATTATTTTGTCAAATAATTATTGTGATTAATCCTGTATTGTCCCTAACATCATTACCCCATAGCAACAGATGTGGGATACATACACATACACACACTCCCCACCCTTCCCCTACAAACAACCACAAACTCAGATGTTCAACAGTTGTTCCATCGCAGAGGCCAACTCAAGAGAAGACTTGATGTGCGAATGCATATACAGTTGTAGCTGTTTGAGAAGGCATGCAAAATCCAGCAAGAATGGGGAGATTTTATTAACCAATGTCAAGTCCTAGCTGATGGTGCTCAGATACACCCCCCTACCCTGAAACACACACGCTGGTCCCCCGTTGTGACCATTTTCCCAAGCATCTCTGTGCAGTCAGAACTTTTGATTATTTTGTGCCACCAGGGCCACAATAATTTGCCCCCTCTCTGATTGTCAGAGTGTGACCCCCTCCCCATGGGTTACTGCAGCCAATGTTGCCAGCACTGCCACTACCTGGGTGGGGGCACCCCACCGGAATCCCCACCAGCTAGGTACAAGGTCATCAAGGTTCTCATTAGCATCTTTGAGAAATTCCTTGTATATTATGCTCACCCATGTGGCGGCTTTGGCTTTGTAGGACCAACCCTGCCAGGCAGGATCAGACTCTTGAGGGGGCAGTGCTGCTTTAGTGGGTCTCTGACCATGTTTATCTTTCTGTCTTGGCTGTATATAGGCAACTTACAGTAGGCCCATAAAACAGATAAGGACTTCTCCTTAGTGTGTGGGTCGCTCAGGTGGGTGTCTAGAGTATAGGGTTGGGGACCGCTCCATCATGACAGGACAATTCATAAATAAACTATATTTATAATTTATTTTAAAAATGTACACTGTATATCCCATTTCTGCACAACATTGAAAGCTCTCTCTGTCACAACTCCTGCTCACAGACACACACACACATAGGTTCTGGCATTTGCAACCATTTTACTTTTTCACTCACTTAACTCCACACTTTTCCAAACACACATCCCACCTTCCATCGCAATACACCCACACATACCAAATACTGTGCCTTCTATGTCCTCTGTTTGCTGTGTTTTTATCCCTACCATGAAGATTCCTACCTAATTTCGGGCTTTAAAGTACTTTTGTGTTCCAGTTCCTTATATTTGAAGATGTATTATTTCAATAATTATCCTTTCTTCTAATGCTGTCTTTTATCTCTTTATAAATAATATAAACAGAGAGTTGAATACTAATTATTTTAAAACATTCCCTATCTTGAATGGTATAGTGTATTTGTTGTTTATTTCTTTATCAATTGTTGTATTTTTTGCAAATGTCTTCAATACTATTCTAGAAAATAATGCCCTTTTCAAAACTCTGAGAGGTAAAGGTAGATCGAATGACTGGTTCATTCCTGAATTATTCATAAGAGAAATGTTGCCTGGGTCAATGCCAGGAACGCATGCTTACGCCTTGCTTGGCAATCTATTAGGCAACTGAAGAATCAATGTGTAAGACTGATAAAAAAGGCTAAATCGGATTATTATGTAACCACTCTTCTGGAAAACTGTCAAATCTCTAAAGGGTTGCACTTCCTCCTCTCTGCCCCAACAAATTAATTCAGACTCTGGCCCCATTACGGACAATTGATGCACTTAATGATCATTTTACTTTAACTAGCTATCTTTTTGACAGTTTAACCCTTCAATCTTTAAGTGTGGGCTAAACGCTGATTTGGGAATTTTGCAGATTGACTCAGAAATTGGTAGTTAAGGTTTTGTATATTGGCAATTCACAGAAAAATAAGTCCTTGATATTTAACTTGCTATAGATATGAAGAAATCCACAGGGGCTGACCAATTGGAGCCGGGTCTGCTCAAGTTTGCTGCCCCTCTCATTGCTGGCTCAGTAACCCATATCTTAAATCAAACGTTGTTTTCAGGAAATATTCAAAAAGTGTGGAAAACAGCTTCTGTGCTGCCACTCGGCGGTGACAGTAGTGATCTTGATAATTATTGTCCCATCTCCAGGATTCCATGTCTACCCAACATTCTCAAATCTTTAGTAAATTAGCACCTTTGCTCTTTTTTATCTGAGCATGATTTTTTGAATATAAATCAAGTCCGAATTTCTTGAAGTACAGTGCATTCGGAAAGTATTCAGACCCCTGGACTTTTTCCACATTTTGTTACGTTACAGCCTTATTCTAAAATTGATTAAATTGTTTTCTCCCCTCATTATTCTACACACTAATTTATATAAAATAAAACAACTGAAATATCACATTTACGTAAGTATTCAGACCCTTTACTCAGTACTTTGTTGAAGCACCTTTCACAGTGATTACAGCATCAAGTCTTCTTGGGTATGACGCTACAAGCTTGGCACACCTGTACTTGGGGAGTTTCTCCCATTCTTCTCTGCAGATCCTCTCAAGCTCTGTCAGGTTGGATGGGGAGCGTCGTTGTACAGCTATTTTCAGGCCTCTGCAGAGATGTTCGACCGGGTTCAAGTCCGGGCTCTAGCTGTGCCATTCAAGGACATTCAGAGACTTGTCCCGAAGCCACTACTGTGTTGTCTTGGCTGTGTGCTTAGGGTCGTTGTCCTGTTGGAATGTGAACCTTCGCCCCAGTCTGAGGTCCTGAGCGCTCTGGAGCAGGTTTTCATCAAGGATCTCGCTGTGCTTTGCTCCATTCATCTTTGCCTCAAATCGTGACTAGTCTCCCAGTCCCTACTGCTGAAAAACATCCCCACAGCATGATGCCGCCACCACCATGCTTCACCGTAGGGATGGAGCTACGTTTCCTCCATACGTGATGCTTGGCATTCAGGCCAAATAGTTAAATCTTGGTTTCGTCAGACCAGAGAATCTTATTTCTCATGAGAGTCTTTAGGTGCCTTTTGGCAAACTGCAAACGAGCTGTCATGTGCCTTTTACTGAGGAGTGGTTTCCGTCTGGCCACTCTATCATGAAGGCCTGCTTGGTGGAGTGATGCAGAGATGGTTGTCCTTCTGGAAGGTTCTCCCATCTCCACAGAGGAACTCTAGAGCTCTGTCAGAGTGACCATCCAGCTCTAGGAAGAGTCTTGATCGTTCCAAACTACATCCATTTAAGAATGATGGAGGCCAATGTGTTCTTGGGGACCTTCAATGCTGCAGAAATTATTTGGTACCATTCCCAAGATCTGTGCCTCGACACAATCCTTTCTCGGAGCTCTACAGACAATTTCTTCGACCTCATGGCTTGGTTTTTGCTCTGACATGCACTGTCAAATGTGGGACCTTATATAGAATGTACCACAGGTGGACTCCTATTAAGTTGTAGAAACATCTCAAGGACGATAAATGGAAACAGGATGCACCTGACCTCAATTTTGAGTCTAATAGGAAAGGGTCTGAATACTTATGTAAATAAGGCATTTCTGTTTTGATTTGTAATACATTTGCAAACATTTCTAAAAACCTGTTTTTGCTTTGTCATTATGGGGCATTGTGTGTAGATTTCTGATATATAAAAAACATACATTTTAGAATAAGGCAGTAATGTAACAAAATGTGAAAAAAGTCAAGGGGTCTGAATACTTTCCGAAGGCACTGTACGTAAAAGTATCCGCAGGGGTAGATACAAGGACCTGTTCTTTTCACTATTTATATAAATGCTATTGGTCAATCTGTCAAAAAATGTCAATTTAATCTGTATGAGGTTGACACTATTATGTACACAATTGCCCCAACTGCTGACCTGGCTGTGACATTGCTACAGTCCAATTTTGCAGTTGTGCAGGAAGTCCTTACTGATTTAAAACTCTTGCTTAACACGGGCAAAACTAAATACATGTTCTCGTAAGATTGACTCAGATGGATTATATCTTCACTCATCGGATGGTTCTATAATTGAGTCCCTGCATAAAAATACCTTGGTATTTGGATTGACAATGATTTATCATTTAAAAAAGATACGAATGATCTTGTTAAGAAACTAAGATTTAAAGTGGGCTTTTTTTTTTTACAGAAACAGATCTTGTCTCTCTCTAGTCAGCAGGAAGCAGATTGTGCAGTCAATCTTTCTACCTGTTCTTGATTACGGTGATACTATTTATCAAAGTGCAGCTGCCTCTACTCTTAAACCACTGGATGCCATTTTTCATAACACCCTTCGTTTTATTACAGAAGACAGTTTTAGTACCCATTACTGTATTCTTTACCAAAAGGTGGGCTGGACCTCTTTGAAGTCACATAGATCACATCATTAACCTACTTTTGTTTACAAAGCCCTGCTCCACAAGCTTCCGACTGTTAAGATTTACAAGTTATCAAACCAGTTAACAGGGTTGGTTATCTCTGGAGACTCCTTTTGTGTCTAAACAGTTCGGTACGTCAGCCAAATGCATTTTCAATGGATGCGTTAGTGTCCCTAGGGCAGTTCAAGCAGCGGACAGAGGATTTGTATAATGAAGAAAGTGTTTGTTTTAGTTGACTGTGTTTTGTGTATATTATGTATATTTATGTTTGCTGTGAAATATGTGTTGTGCTGGCGACTCCCTGATTAAATAAAGTTTTGAACGCTTTTTGGTTCCACATACAACCATTTTGGGTTCCATGTAGAACCCTGTGGAAACGGTCCTACATTGAACCCAAAAGGGTTTTACCTGGAACCCCCCCCCCAAAAAAATTCAAAGGGTTCTCCTATTTAGGTCTTAGATACCACTTTTTGAGTAGAATGTGTGACACCTAAAACATTTATGAATGCATGTTTTTTAATTAAGAGCTGTTTAATTCGGACTATTGTTAGGTTCTGAACATACAGTGTAAAAACTCAAACGGACAACTAGAAAAAGCTCAACCCAAGTTCATTCACCCACTGGGTCATACAGCTGCAAAGACAAGGTATGATTACACAAGCACATATATTTATAACCTTCTAATAGGTGGGGTCAACTCCTTACACATCTAGACAGCCAATATATCTCTGTTGCTAGGCAGGAACTTAATTGGTTCCTCTCAGTCATGGCCCTGCCTGATGCTAGAAACTTCGTGGGCATGGAAGTGTATGTGTGTGAGAGGACTGTAGTAGGAGGATCGTTGTGGTGGGCCCCTCTGGCCCCCCTCCCAGTTTTTTTTTTTCACTTCATCTTTTGACTTGACCTCGAGCCGCATTCCACGCTCCTCCCTAGTTCCGCAGCTGGCCTGCCTTATCAGATACTACCTATTGTCATCTTCTTCCATGGCTTATGGGCCTGAAACTTATACTCACACTATACAGTGATAACAAAAGACTTGAAAAGCAAAAGAAAACAACAAAATATGACAAGTATTAGTAATGCGTTAAGCTATGCATAATGATATATGGCAAAAACCGAAGTTTGATAACATGACGATTCCCACTCTCCCTTAGCCTGACTCTATACTTTTGGGATACTGTTCTGCTGGGGTCCACAAAAATGAAGGCTCTAAAAACACCAAATCATGCTTTTACCCAGACTTCCCCGTCAGGCTACAGGTGTACGAGAGGTGTTCCCACACCATATCATCCTCACTCCGCCCCCCGTCTCCTCCTTCTCCCTCCACAGCCACCCGATATACACGTGTAGTGGCCTTAATCAACTGTACCTCATCTTGAGGTAAATCAGCACTGTATACACGTTTCAACACAACGCCTTCAGGAGGTGATATCCCAGCAACGCTAACAAGGTGACCCCTGCTACCACTAACACTGCCCATGCTGCATACTTCAAAATACTCCTAATTTGCTCTGTTGTCCAGTTCCATGCTGTTACTATAGCATCCTTTACCACTCCTACCGCTCCTTCAGTGGCTTTTCCTACAGCTACTGCCGTGAGAATAGCTATTGCATTGAATCTGTCTCCTGCGCCTGATCTCCCATTACCATAGTGGTTCGATAGATCTAAGACTGAATCTTTCAGATACTCCCTACCGGTTTCTCAACACCTACTCAGCTTTCTAGCCACCAACATCTCCAATTACATCCTACGTTCTGCTACAGTCGATATCTGTGGATAATACTTCCCTGTGCTCAAGTTGGGTAACATCTCTCATCCCAAGGCCGAGATTAGTGGCGTGGGGAGAGTGTCCAACCGTACAAAACTCTGAGACACATGTTTCTTAATGACACTCTGCAGCAGATGTGCTGCGACTACCACAGCGAACTTCCCTTCCAGTGAGGTGGCTTCCTGTATACTGGGATCTGTGGCTAGTCTCTCAATAGTTGTGCCTTCTTCGCTGAACCCATTTACATTACATTTTATTCATTTAGCAGACGCTCTTATCCAGAGTGACTTAAAGTTAGTGAGTGCATACATTATTTTTATTTTTCATACTGGCCCCCCGTGGGAATCGAACCCACAACCCTGCCGGACATTCCCTCCCCTCCCCTACCCTGGACAACGCTGGGCCAATTGTGCGCCGCCCCATGGGTCTCCCGGTCGCTGGATTCGAACCAGGATCTCTAGTGGCACAGCTAGCACTGCGATGCAGTGCCTTAGACCACTGCACCACTGAACCCCTCACTTATCGTGGTATCCAACTGGTAGTTACAGTCTTGTCTCATCGCTGCATCTCCCGTACGGACTCGGGAGAGGCGAAAGTCGAGAGCAGTGCATCCTCCGGAACACAACCCAGCTGAGCCGCACTGCTTCTTGACACAATGCCCGCTTAACCCGGAAGCCAGCTGCACCAATGTGTTGGAGGAAACACTGTACACCAGGCGACCGTGTCAGCGCGCACTGCGCCCGGCCCACCACAGGAGTTGGTAGTGCGCGATGGGACAAGAACATCCCTGCCGGCCAAACCCTTCCCTAACCTGGACGATGCTGGGCTAATCGTGCGCCGCCCCATGGGTCTCTCGGTCGTGGCCGGCTGCGACAGAGCCTGGACATGAACCAGGATCTCTAGTGGCACAGCTAGTTTGGTTAGGCCCCTATATCACAAATTTTTTGACCCAGTGCCGGAATGTTCCCAACACCCCCTTTCCCCACCACATCGTGTTGAACTGAAAGTACATGTTCACCGCCAATTGATGTGTTGGTCCATGATACATTTCAGAGAGCGTAACATGTATCCCGCTTGGTGCTACGGGCCATCCAGTGGTAGTATTATACCACAAACCCTCAGTGTCTACTTGGCACCCATGTTCTAACCACTTTTTTAGACTTAGAATCCCAGCCTTGGTATTTACAATATTTACATGCGGTTCCTTAACACCTTCTCTTAACAAGGCTGCCGCCTTGGCCGCGTCATCTGCTCGGTGATTCCCTATGGCTATTTCATCTATACCACTCATTTGAGCTTCTCATTTCACTACTGCTTATTATCTGGGTAACTGACATGCTTCTAATAATGCTTCTACTTCTTGTCAACATTATTTGGGTGTTCCTGTCGCCGTTAACATACCCCGCTGTGACCACAATGTACCGAAATCATGAACCACTCCAAATGCGTAACGAGAGTCCGTGTATATGGTAACATTTTCCCCTTCCGACAACCTACAAGCCTCTGCTAATGCGTCTAACTCTGCCCCCCGGGCTGATACAGAGGCTGGCAGTGGGCCAGCATTCACTACTCCCCTGTCGTCACACACAGTGTACCCCGTTACTCTCTTCTCTTCTGTGGTCATGTAGCTAGAGTCATCTGTGTACAATACTTGTCCCGTTTTCAATTATGTCTCTTCCAAATCGGGCCGAGGCTTTGGGGTAATTTGATCCGGGTCACATATGTGCGATTCACCCTCCCCAGGCAACAGCATTAACGACATAGGATTCAAAGCACCAATTTTATGGAATTGTAGATTTTCCCCATTTAACGTTAATCCCATTTCGTCCATATCGTACTAGTAACATGTTGTGCTTTTGTGCTGTTAACTATGGTTGACCCATTGTATTCGAAGCAGTGTTATGCAAAACCATTTATCTCGCCTGTACTGCCCTTAGACACCATTCCTCTCGCCTCCGAGTCTAATGTTTTACTCCAATACATTACTGGTCTCTCTTTTCCCCCATGATTTTGCGTAACCACCGCACTACAATGCACATGAACAAAACATTTAAATGGTAATTTTAGGTTTGGCAACCCCAATGCTGGCACTTGACACAATTGCTTCTTTAGCTCGACAAACGCTTCCACTCCACTCTATTCTTTCATGGGGACCCTTCCCTCCTTTCGTCAATTCTTTAAGTGGCTCAGCAATTTCAGAATACGACTGAATAAAATGTCTCACAAAATGTAACATCCCTAGTGTTTTCCTGTGTGCGGGGAGTGTTTGGTCGTGCCATAGAATGCATTTGTTTCTACTCGATCGCGTGTAATGTGTTTCGCACCTTTTGAAATCGAAACCCCAAAATATGTTACTTCCTGTTTTGCAGTTGTGCTTTCTCATATGATGCTTTTGTGACCCTGCTCTGCCAAATAGTTTACTAATGTGGTAAGATCTTGCATATGAGTTTCTTCGTCTTTTGACACCAATAACAAATCATCCACGTACTGTACCAACACGGAGCATTCAAATGTACACCCTTTTAGCGATTATTTTAATGCGCCGTGATATATATTTATAAATCCCATTGGTGCCCTCGCCCACGTATACTGCTCCCCCTGGCAACAAAACCAAACCAGTGTCGTGACTCTTCAGCCACCGGCACAGACCAAAATCAGTTTTTCATGTCAAGCACGCTGTACCATTCTGAGTATGAAGGTATAGATGCCAAAAGGTCTGCCAAATACGCTACCACGGTTGAGATTTTCACAGCATGTTTGTTTATGCCACAAAAATCCACCATAATACGCCATTTTAGCTCCTTTTTCACTGGGAATAAAGAGCTGTTGCACCGATCTGGTCCTCGTACCAATATGGCTCGTTCAAGTAATATTGGAAGATCCTCCGCCACTGACTTCTCAGCCTCCGGTTTAGTAGGGTATTGCTTCATCGGTGGCGGCTCTCCCTCCACCACAACAGGCTTGCAAACTTTAATCAGACCGCAATCTAATATGTCTTTTGCCCATAGTGGACGATCCTGAAACAACAATTGCTCGGCTTTCGCCGTTCGTACTGCCAATTTTAATTGTTACCTTTTAAAATCCACTCCCCTGGCATTTCGCATAGATTATCCAACCCCAAAATTGATTCCACACCCGTCGCCATGTAAAATTATCTGGGTATTGTTATTGGTCCTATGGTCAAAGACATGGGTAGCAGTTGTATCGATTAGGATTCTAACCCTGTTACCCCGTTAAATGTAATACTTTTTCCTGTCACAAATGTAGCCAATTTCTCGTCATAAAGAATCAGTGATATTTGAGTGCCGGTATCTACAAATAAAGTTGTGTGAGACGTGGCCTCCTACGTCTCCTTCCACATAGAAACCTTCATCTTGCCAAACCACAATCAACCGCACAGAGGCCAGAAACTCCTATGCTGCCCTCAATAGGTCTGCTGCTGCTCTTTCGTTAGTGCGGCAAAAGCCTGCATCGCAGCATTCTCTCCAGAGGGAGCGGGTGCAGTTGGCTCCAGTGCAGCCATACACTTACTCCTCCAATGACCGATGGCCTCACACCTAAAACAGGGCTCTATCGCCCTGCGCCTTAGCATAGGTTCGTACTTGGGGCTGCACGCCATCGGGAATAGGATTGTCCTCCCCTGGTACTATTTGTCCCGGATAATATATAACTGGGGTCGCATGCGTTCACACTGGACGCACATCTATATGATCACCTGGATCATGCTGATCCAATATCCAGCCCGGGACTACTATGTCCGAGCTCGTAATGTGTCCGTCCTCCCCATATCGCTCTTTTTCCTTTTTAAGAGAGGGTATAATGGTGGTACATTAGATGTGACCTGTTTCACTTTGTAGCCTGCGGCGTATGGGAGAGGGGTGGCAATGGCATATACTCCTCCACAACTATTTTGATACTGTTGAAGCGCAGCCATGAGTTGTTTTATTTAATTTTGTCTATCCTCAAGGGCTCCCTCTAATTCCTGGTTTAGTTTTTGACTCTTTTCTAACACAATAGCCAATTCCTCTTTCTGTTCATCTGATCTATGCACACCCACTTTGGATATGCCTAGTTTTTTATTTGTCACCTCGTTCTTGTCTACTGCCTGCTAAATTTAACCTTGCAGCTCTTTATATTTGGCCTTTTTCATCTTTATCCTTTACTGATAAAATGCTGTGGTTAGGATTCCTGCGTATTGTGGTCTGGACCATTCTTTGATTTCAGTGTTCCATAATATGATGGCATCCATACACTCTTGGCTGGATTTAAACTGTCCATCTAGGGGATAATGAATAGCAATTTTGTCCATTTTGGATAATTTTCCCCACCACTTATTTGGTTCTTGGTGCTGTTCATATGCCTTTTTTTAGGGCCTCTAATGCTTTGGTAACATTTTCCTCTTCCACCCCACCAGCTCCGGGAGTCTCCTGGCCTCTTGAAGCCATATGAGTTATTATTGGCTCGGCGCCACCCCCGACGGCGTTTATGTTTCTGAACCCACGGTTCTACCACTCGCCCTCTATTAACAACTTTCCCCAGGTGTTGATACCCACTCCCCCGGAGAGTGGTAACAGTGTAAGCACTCAATAATTTTGTCAGTCGTCCATACACTTTTGGTGCTGGACCTCACTGTAGTGTATGCCAATTCACCACAGGCGATTATGGACGACTAATGTGTAGCACGGGAAGAGGTTTTAGTCCAGTGTCTTGGCGTAAATCTCACTGTTGCCGACAACGCTCATTACCAAAATTACTTACAGTTGTCTTCCTATTTCCACATAATCTGTAACGGTTCCCCGTCCCAATAGGGCACAAACCAACCTCTCTCCTTATTGCTACTGCTAATACACACAAATCATTTTCAAACAACAGTCTAATACCCTTTCGCTTCTCCAACCATGGAGAGGGCCTTCCTCCAGAACTTACAGGCAACCTTCTATCACTATCCACATTCCCACTCAATGTTTAATGTTTAAGCACAGATATTCTCAGATATCTCCTATTCTCCACAGTATGCACTTCCTTCCTTTGTCCTTCTACATGGACTACTTCTCTACAACCTATTGTACTAGTACACAAGCATGCCAATTTATCCATACACTATGCAGGTAATAACAAATGATTAAACAGACATGTCGTAGGGGTGGCCACTTCCCCCTACCCTCCTAAGGGACTTCCACCACCTAGTCTAACATTCTAATGGCTAAACCCCTCCTAGGCACAATGTGCCTAGTCAAACCTTCTGGTGGCTTAACCCCCTAGGGGCCCTCAACCCTTAGGTCTACCAGTAGTATTTACAGTGGGCCTACTGAATAACCTCAGGCTTTCCAGATCCGTATCCTTTAATTTGTATTCAACCTACGACTCTCGTCTCCCCAAGATGTCAGAATGAGTAGTAACAAGGGTAGGAACTTTGCCTACCTTGTTTTTATGTGCTGGCTCCAGTCCCACTGATTCAAACTCTCCAGTTCAACTATAAATTGTGGTAAATCCTGCCGACAATGCCAACTGTTAGGTTCTGAACAAACAGAGTAAAAACTCAAACGGACGACTAGAAAAATCTCAAACCAAGTTTATTCACCCACTGGGTCATACAGCTGCAAAGACAAGGTATGATTACACAAGCACATATATTTATAACCTTCTTTCTAATAGGCGGGGTTAACTCCTTACATATCTAGACAGCCAATACATCTCTGTTTTAATTGGTTTCTCTCAGTCATGGCCCTGCCTGATGCTAGAACCTTTGTGGACATGGAAGTGTATGTGAGTGAGAGGACTGTAGTAGGAGGATCGTTGTGGTGGGGCCCTCTGGCCCCCCTCCCAGAGGTTTCTTCTCACTTCATCTTTTGACTTGACCTCGAGCCACATTCCTCGCTCCTCCCTAGTTCCGCAGCTGGCCTGCCTTATCAGAGACTAACTATTGTCCTTCGCCTCCCTCCTTAGAAACATGGAACAGAATATGAACTTTCTGCACTCAGTAACTTTCCATACACCCAGTCCATATCTACCCTTCAATGACCCCATCATATACACTCCTTATACATGTAAAGTAATCAATAAGTTCTAGTATGGTAACAGGAAGAAGTATATTTCAAGCTAGAATCCAACAAGAGGAAGAGGAAAATATAGCTGTTGATTACTTTTGAATAATATAGCACTTCTGTTAATGAAATAATTTTACTGTTGTATAACAAATGTATTATTTGAGTCTGCTTTGATGCTTGCTTTGCACTGCATTTATTCACTGCAGGTATTTCATCTCATCCAGTAATAAAAGACCAGAACCGGCAGCAGTGTGTCCAGTCAATCTATTTGCACCACAACACAATGCAGAACTGAAGCCAGAGTGCAGTAGCCAGCGCATTCACACACAGGTCCAGACCGGCTACACTAACAATAAATTAAGTTCCATTAACCCTCGGAAGACTGCTGGCCCAGACGGCATCCCTAGCCACCTCCTCAGAGCATGTGCAGACCATCTGGCTGGAGTGTTTACAGACATATTCAATCTCTCCCTATCCCAGTCGGTTGTCCTCACTTGCTTCAAGATCTCCACCATTGTTCCTGTACTAATGAAAGCAAAGGTAACTAAACTAAATGACTATCACCCCATAGCTCTCACTTCTGTTGTCATGAAGTGATTTAAGAGGCTAGTTAAGGATCATGTCACCTCCACCTTACCCGACACCCTAGACCCAATATAATTCACATACTGCCCCAACAGATCTACGGACGATGCAATTGCCATTGCACTGCACACTGCCCTATCCAATCTGGACAAGAGGAATACCTATGTAAGAATTCAGTTCATCGACTACAGCTCAGCCTTCAACTCCATAGTGCCCTCCAAGCTCATGAATAAGGTCGGGGCCCTGGATATGAACCTCGCCCTGTGCAACTGGGTCCTAGTCTTCATAACAAGCCAACCCCAGGTGGTGAAGATAGGCAACAACACCTCCACTATGCTGATCCTCAACATGGGGGCCCCACAAGGGTGCGTGCTTAGCCCCCTCCTGTACTACTTATTCACCCATGACTGCATGGCCACGCACATCTCCAACTCAATCATCAAGTTTACAGACGACACAACAGTGGTAGGCCTGATTACCAACAATGACGAGACAGCCTACATGAAGGAGGTGAGGGCCCTGGCGGAGTGGTGCCAGGAAAATAACCTCTTCCTCAGGAGGCTGAAGATATTCGGCTTGGCCCCTAAGACCCTCACAAACTTCTACAGATGCACCATTGAGAGCATCATGTCGGGCTGGGACCGAGAGACTGAAAAACAGCTTCTACACTATATATGTGACCCGTTTCAGGAAACTAGGCGTATGTCGCAAGTCACGACTTCACAGGAGAGCCATTTGAACATTTATAGTTTTTTTTCAAAATGCGTTTTTTGGCAGAAATGCGTTCTGGAACACTTGAACTTTCATGTGCCTTAATAACAAACATGTATGCCATCTGTAAATTACGAATAAAGTTGTTAAATTAGAGCCTAGTCGGTTTAGCCACAGAAATAGACAGGAACCTTCCCTTTAAAAAGAAATGTTATTTAAATTTTACCTTTATTTAACTAGGCAAGTCATTTAAGAACAAATTCTTATTTACAATGACGGCCTAGCCATGATTAGCTGAGATAATGAGTGGGCTGGACATGCCAAGAGAGGAGTTTCAGATTGGTCTGCGGTGTAGCAGCTTGTATCTATAAAATGAGTTGCTCGTTATGCGTAGATACTCCTTTCTACTGCAGTTTAAAAAAAAAGATATATCGTTAGCCATGGAGAACCGCAAATATGTTTCTACTGCACTCAATAACATTGCTGCCCTGAATTTATCAGGCACTATCAACAAAGGTCAGTGGGGAAAAGATGTGATGGACTACTTTCTGGAGGACGATCATGCCATGCTGACTGACTCTGAAAATGAATCAGGTGATGAGGAAATCCCTGATTGAGGTCGAAACATTTTCATTGAAGAAGACATTGTAGTCTTCTGATGACAGTGATGGGGAATAAATGGCAATCAACAGTGTTGTTGTCACGGAAGAAGTTGACTGAGTTTTGAAATCAGTGGAAGCAGAGTATGATAAGGAGATGAATAGAATTCTGCGGTTTGATTACAAATGCACCAGTCATAAAAGGAGAATGGTCTAATGCCTCCCATCAAAAAGAGAGCTGGCCCAAGCAAGCTCAGGTTACACCTGAAGCATGAGGACTTGCAGCGAGTGGTTAACTTCATCAACAACTACACAGAGGATAATGCAATAGTATTACCAGGACGCCACCCAGGACACAAACACTTTGGTGGAAAGCTCAGATCAAGCAGTACCAGCACTTCAGGTGAATATCATTTTAATTGAATTGTATGAGGTTATTCTACTTATCTAAACTTGGGAGGAGAATTGATGTTGAGCAAGGTTGTAATGTCTAATCAATTTTTATTGTTATTTCCTGTTTTACAGCTTCGACGCTCTGGAGCCTGGTGTTGTCGCCAAGGAGCGTTCGGACTCAGTCGGGACCAGGTTTTAGCTGCTGTGCAACGCTGACATTCTTCCTCCCATAGGTGGTCTGCCTGTACAAGCACCACCTGGACTGCACACAGCTAGACAAACTTATATTTTTGAGAAGATCAGGGAGTTTTGCGACAAAGAGGCTATGGACATCACTTGCCCTGCACCAAAGTCAAGGGCAGGACAGAAACAGGCTCTCCGAGTATAGATTCCCTTGTTCATGCATGGTTCGGACGGACCAGTCATCAGCACTATCTGCAGTGCCTCTATTTTTCCATTTTTCCATTTGTAGTAATTTATCAAGAGCGACATTTTTCAAACTTTCTATTCAAATGACTCTCTCCTAACATGCCATACATTGCTGCTACTATTATAAAAAAATTATCCTGCTGCTCAGCCACTTTACCCCTGATTGTATGCATATAACTACCTCATCTATCACTGATATCGTTATTGATATTGTTCTTGTACATATACTGTATATTATTTTATTTATCTTGACACTATCTATTTCTGATATTGCTACAATGCAAATCAAATCAAATTTCATTTGCCACTTGCGCCGAATACAACAGGTGTAGACCTTACAGTAAAATGCTTACTTACAAGCCCATAACCAACAATGCAGTTTTTGAAGAAGAAAAAAAAGGTGTTAAGTAAAAAATTTAAAATAGCAAATAACTAAAGAGCAGCAAAAACCTCCCCTCGATTTCCCCAACTCCACTGTCCTGTCCACCCAGTGAATGGAGAATCCATTGAGTTGGATAGCCATGGGGGGTATCTTGTCCGAGAGCCATGTTTCAGAAAATTAAATAATATTGCAATTTTGAGAGTCCTGTTGGTATCAAATCCGTGATCGGAGGTCATCCATCGTATTATCAAGTGACTATGCAATTTGGCCAGGAAAATGGAGGGAAGAGGTGGACGGTTTTCCCTATGAAATAATAGCGGATACATTTCGTGAAAACAAAGTAAAAATAAACTACAAAATAATCACAAAATAGCAACGTTGGGTCGGAGATTGCAAAACGGCGGCCATCCAGTACGGCGCCACTTATCAAGAATAGCCAACCAACCAAAGGACAATATTAGGAAGGTGTTCGTAATGTTTTGTACACTCAGTGTATATTTATATTCCGGACACTGACATTGCTCATTCTAATATTTATATATTTCTTAATTTTCCTTTCTTTTTGTCTTTGGGATTTGCATGTATTGTTTTGTATTGTTAAGTATTACTGCAATGTTGGAGCTAGGAACATAATAATTTTGCTACACTAGCGAAAGCATCTGCAAAATATGTGTATACGACCAATAAAATATGATTTGATTTGATTTATGTGGGCCAACCTAAACACGTACCTTTTGGGTCATTGCTTTTAGCTGGGAAGCTACCTTTTCGTTGCTGTTTTGCTTCTGTATTGTTTCTGATTACTTTCCTGTCGTTACCCAGTTACTTCAGCACTGTACTTAAGTAAATCATATGTACCTTACCTGTTACTTCATGTGTAGTTTCACATTTACATTTACATTTACGTCATTTAGCAGACGCTCTTATCCAGAGCGACTTACAAATTGGACCATAGTCTCAGTGTACTTATGGTGCCTTGACACTGTATTCTAAAGCAATGGTCTGTTCCTCTGATACAGTATAAATTGCCATTACTTTCTTCCTCCATAATTTCTGTCTAACTTCCTGTATAGTTTCAGTGTACCTATGGGGCCTTGGCACTGTATTCTAAAGCAAACATCTGTTCCACTGTAAATTACTATTACTTTCTTAATAGTTTCACCATAGTTTCTGTGTACCTTACTGTTACTTTCGTTATAACTTTACTTTTATGGAAATCAGAATTCATTCCATTACATTTCTCTCCAGACAGATGAACACAATCATAGGTAATTAAGCTACTATGTTCATTAATAAGATTAGCATCTACCATTGAAAGTTATATACAGTGGGGAGAACAAGTATTTCATACACTACCGATTTTGCAGGTTTTCCTACTTACAAAGCATGTAGAGGTCTGTAATTTCAGAAATCCAGAAAATCACATTGTATGATTTTTAAGTAATTCATTTGCATTTTATTGCATGACATAATTATTTGATACATCAGAAAAGCAGAACTTAATATTTGGTAATGAAACCTTTGTTTGCAATTACAGAGATCATACATTTCCTGTAGGTCTTGACCAGGTTTGCACACACTGCAGCAGGGATTTTGGCCCACTCCTCCATACAGACCTTCTCCAGATCCATCAGGTTTCGGGGCTGTCGCTGGGCAATACGGACTTTCAGCTCCCTCCAAAGATTTTCTGTTGGGTTCAGGACCTTGAGATGCTTCTTACGGAGCCACTCCTTAGTTGCCCTGGCTGTGTGTTTCGGGTCGTTGTCATGCTGGAAGACCCAGCCACGACCCATCTTCAATGCTCTTACTGAGGGAAGGAGGTTGTTTGCCAAGATCTCGCGATACATGGCCCCATCCATCCTCCCCTCAATACGGTGCAGTCGTCCTGTCCCCTTTGCAGAAAAGCATCCCCAAAGAATGATGTTTCCACCTCCATGGTTCACGGTTGGGATGGTGTTCTTGGGGTTGTACTCATCCTTCTTCTTCCTCCAAGCACGGCGAGTGGAGTTTAGACCAAAAAGCTATATTTTTGTCTCATCAGACCACATGACCTTCTCCCATTCCTCCTCTGGATCATCCAGATGGTCATTGGCAAACTTCAGATGGGCCTGGACATGCGCTGGCTTGAGCAGGGGGACCTTGCGTGCGCTGCAGGATTTTAATCCATGACGGCGTAGTGTGTTAATAATGGTTTTCTTTGAGACTGTGGTCCCAGCTCTCTTCAGGTCATTGACCAGGTCCTGCCGTGTAGTTCTGGGCTGATCCCTCACCTTCCTCATGATCATTCATGCCCCAAGAGGTGAGATCTTGCATGGAGCCCCAGACCGAGGGTGATTGACCGTCATCTTGAACTTCTTCCATTTTCTAATAATTGCACCAACAGTTGTTGCCTTCTTACCAAGCTGCTTGCCTATTGTCCTGTAGCCCATCCCAGCCTTGTGCAAGTCTACAATTGTATCCCTGATGTCCTTACACAGCTCTCTGGTCTTGGCCATTTGTGGAGAGGTTGGAGTCTGTTTGATTGAGTGTGTGGACAGGTGTCTTTTATACAGGTAACGAGTTGAAACAGGTGCAGTTAATACAGGTAATGAGTGGAGAACAGGAGGGCTTCTTAAAGAAAAACTAACAGGTCTGTGAGAGACGGAATTCTTACTGGTTGGTAGATGATCAAATACAATGTGATTTTCTTGATTTTTGTTTTAGATTCCGTCTCTCACAGTTGAAATGTACCTATGATAAAAATTACAGACCTCTACGTGCTTTGTAAGTAGGAAAACCTGCAAAATCAGCAGTGTATCAAATACTTGTTCTCCCCACTGTATACATAGTTGTTTCTACATAACAACCATGAAAAAAAAAACATGGGAGGAGCGGACTGGAGCTTAGTGACTTCAGTGATAGAAGAATCAAGAGGAGTGGATGCGATTGCATAGGATATTTCTAAGAGCTTCAATGAAAGCGTGTATCTTTGAAAATATGTGCTGTTTTCATTTCTAATTCATTAACACGACATGTGTTGGCTTCAGAGCCCATACCCTTTCAAGCTAACACAAACGATTATTCTCCATCTCCCTCTCTTTCTCTCCCTCCCTCTCTTTCCCTCTCTCCCTCTCTTTCCCTCTCTCCCTCTCTTTCTCTCTCTCCCTCTCTTTCTCTCTCCCTCTCTTTCTCTTTCTCTCTCTCCCTCTCTTTCTCTCTCTCCCTCTCTTTCCCTCTCTCCCTCTCTTTCTCTCTCTTTCTCTCTCCCCCTCTCTTTCTCACATACAGGAGCAACTGTAGGAAAGGTGTTCTTATTTTTCCAAGCCTTGCCTCACCAACAAGCACATTTCAGATCAGAGAACCGATCTTTTCGATCTGGATTACACCATGACATGAAAACTAGGGGTGGGGGTTAACCTTCAGACAGGCCAAACATTGACCTTTGGTGCCAATCTTTAGGCAAAACAAACATGTTCTGCAAAAGAAACATGCATAGCCCCGGGATTCAATCCAAGGCTGCAACGCCTTTGAATGAATCCCAGCCATAGATATGCAGCACAACATGAAGCACAAACTCTATACATAAACAGCAGGAATATATTTTCAAATGTCTTTAAATGTTCACGGAAACATAAAAACATAAAAAGTCTTAAACCTCTCAGATCCTCATTGATGCTCCACTTTCATGACCGTCTCTCTAAGAAATGCTTGGGTGACTAGATAAACCGAGATTTGTTTCAACCCAGAGATTTGAAACATTTAAGGCATTTCCCTCACAACCGTAGCTTGGCAGGGCAATCCTCAGCTGTATAAAATTTCAAACGCATTAGTCTGTGTCTTTGGGTAAGATTCATTTTTTTATTTGATTCAATATTGTCTGCTGTGAAGACTGGAATTTAAAGGGAAATAGCTGGATGTGCTAGTTTAGTCTGTCAATTGTCACATGTCGATAACAAATCGCATATAAACTAATCTCTGCCTTTTTCACTTGAACAGCTCCATTTCTTTCTTTATGTGTTTGGATAAGAGGCCATATACAAATCTATGAGTCAGTCTCTTGAATAAAATATGTGCACATGCCATGGAGTCAAACCTGTGGGGAGAAATGAAAGGCAGAAATTAAAAGGACTGTAGAGCGGTTTCAACAGTGAATTGAAAAGGGGAAATATGTGTACATTTTGCAGATATGAAAAAGAGCTTCCATCGTCAAAATGTACCATATCCCTTCAGCCTTCAAGTATCCTACTCTCTGTGGAATTTCTCTTGTAAGGGGGTTTTGAATGCGACAGTTTTGTGACTGTATTGGGTGTCTTCTTTATACACAGTTACATTCTAAATGTAATACATTGCATTGCACATATAAAGTAATGATGATATGGTAATGGTGTTGATTATGTAGAATCTTCATTGTATATGATAATTATGATGGGGATGATGATGATGGTGTTGAAGATGATGATGTAATGTTGAGAGGAAAGTGTGGTGATGTTGATCAGATCTAGGCCTTGTTATCTTCACTAGTTAATGTAAGGTTAATGTAATGCTCCTTGGCAATATTATTATTTTCTCTAAACCCTGTGGATTTGAGTTAATGCAGGGAAAGTTAATTGCTAAAATCAATAAACCCCAAATTCAAGGCAAAAATGCATTCCATTTCAGCCTCTTTAACACGGTGAGTTAAATGTAATCCTTCACAGGGGAGGGGAAAAAAGCATTCCATTTGCCAGTGGAACACTTAGCGAGATGAAAACCCTTCCTAGCAGCCTTGTTGCGGGGCTGCTCTGCCTGTATTAATGTCTTTGTAGATTACACCCAGTGAGGGGGCTGCAGGCGTCAGTGCCAGAAGCAGGTTAGTACAAGCAGATTTCTGCCTGTGCCCTGCAGCCCAGAGCCCCGGCCCGGCCCGGCCCTGCCAAACAGCTGGCTCTACAGCGCACCACTGGCCCTGGTGATTAAATAAAGTGCCCCTGTGCAGCTTTCGACTTCCTCAACTCTGACTGCCATTCACAGAGCGTGTTTATGTGCCAGACAAACACTTGGCTGACGCAATAAAAAACAACCGGAAAAGAACCTGAACCTTAACCTCAACTCAGAGGTGGTGATAGATGCAAGCATGTCATCTCTCTAGTGCATCTCATCTCAGGATAGTGGAGGAGAGGGAAGAGAAAAGGAAAAGAACGTCAAGAGGAGATGAGAGGAAACGTAAGGGGCAACACTTCTCAACAACACTTTAACACTTTGCTCAGAGGTCTGATGTTATGTGGTAAGAGTGAGGTAGCTGAAAATGTTTCATTCAAGGCAAACAGGAATAACTAATTGTACATTTCGAATGCAAAGCCTTAGGCAGGGAGGGTTGCGTGTAAAAGGATTTAGACGTCTGTTCCACGGAGGGAAGCCAATGCATCGGCTTGCCAAGCCGTAGCTCTCTCTCTCGCTCTCTCATCAGACACGGAAGCAAAACAAAATGATAAAATGGGAACCATTATGTTCATCTCCCAGAGGCATGCAGAGTCTGATAATACCTGCCATGGCACGTAAGCAGCCTCATGTGAAGGGAATCGTACTGTAGCCCTTCTCACACACAGCCACGGCAGCCAAAATACTGGGAGACATTTAAATGTCACTGTATTGTCACACACACAGTGCTATATTTTTCATGCTCACTCTAAACTGGAAAAGGAACTGTAATACCCTCATTCTTTTTTAGTAGTATTACAGGCTCCATTATGAGGTCATATAGAGTAGTATGGCCTGTCGCTGTCGGAAGTTATTCTCTTAGCCCCTTACTCCTAGACACTCCTGGTAGATCTGAGAGGATCAGATATTGCTGGCACTATAATTCTGTCAGGTAAAATAAATCTCCAGAACATGCTAATCTGCAGTTCTATCCAGGTCTAGGAACCAGGTCTCTGTCCTTTTTCACTCCCTGATGACGTTCAATGACGAAACGCATCAGATTGTTTATTCAGTTCATTTGAGCTTGGCTATATCAATAAAAACATGTTAACCTACAGTAGCTGTCTCTATTCGATTTCAGTGTTGATAGACTGAAACAGGCCAGACAGGTGCTACATCCTCTGAGACACCTTGGGTGGTAATTGGGTGCACCTGTGTGTTTTTTTCTTTGAGGAGAGCAGTCACACCTCTATGTAAACCTTTATGGTCTATCGACCAAAATGTTGGGTTTAAGATCCTTAAAATAAAACGCTGTGGAAAATAGAAAAATGCCAGTGTGTTAGTGAGTTTCTTTTTCATAACAGATGGGATCCTGTGAAACACTAGCCAGCTAGCTCAGTAGTGGATGCTGATAGACTGAGAAGGGATCAGGAGGCTGTGCTGTGTGTATACACACTACAGTATGATTGTTTTACCTTCCAGAGACGAGAACCAGATACATGGAACAGCCAGGGGATACATTCCCTTTAATATTGAAGAATTCAGTCCATGGTCTCCCTCCCTACCTCCCGCAGAATTCACACAGGGAACCTGAATTTCAAAGCCATTGGAAATTGATTAATGTATTCTCTTTGAAGGCCAGTATTAAACAAGGGCTATTTGCACCAATATCTATTTTTAGACGCAAGCCTAGCTAGCTACGGTACTGTAAAGGGCCCAGTCACCAATTTATGCAGATTGAATGGGATGGATGGATATGTAAAGCTTGCATAATTTCTGTGACAACATCAGACATGGTTTGAGAAGGAGGATGAGGAGAGAACATGAAGTACAAAGCTGCATGTGGTGACAGACACACTCCCGTCAGCATAATTATATCGTAAGTGATGAACTCTAAAGTATGGCATGTTTAGAACCATTTCAGGGCGTATGTAAATGTTCTCCTATGAATTAACCATTTCTGTTTAGTGTAAGACTGATTTGTGTTAACATACATATTCATTTTCACCTTGAATAATGTCAAAACACTTGTGTTGATTTTGTACAATATTGACAGTGCAATTTAGTGTTGGAAAAGTGGAAAAGTACAGGTACAGTACTGAATAGACAATGAGATATTTTGCTCCCCAGAGCAACAAAAGAAAAAGGAATCTCATTGGAAAAGAAAGAGCTAACATTGAACAAAAAGACAAATGAAGAAGCAAAACTGTTCAGATTAAAATTGTAGGCCATTATATACAGTGGGGAGAACAAGTATTTGATATACTGCCGATTTTGCAGGTTGTCCTACTTACAAAGCATGTAGAGGTCTGTCATTTTTATCATAGGTACACTTCAACTGTGAGAGACGGAATCTAAAACAAAAATCCAGAACATCACATTGTATGATTTTTAAGTAATTAATTTGCATTTTATTGCATGACATAAGTATTTGATCACCTACCAACCAGTAAGAATTCCGGCTCTCACAGACCTGTTAGTTTTTCATTAAAAAGACTTCCTGTTCTCCACTCATTACCTGTATTAACTGCACCCGTTTGAACTTGTTACCTGTATAAACGACACCTGTCCACACACTCAATCAAACAGACTCCAACCTCTCCACAATGGCCAAGACCAGAGAGCTGTGTAAGGACATCAGGGATAAAATTGTAGACCTGCACAAGGCTGGGATGGGCTATAGGACAATAGGCAAGCAGCTTGTTGAGAAGGCAACAACTGTTGGCGCAATTATTAGAAAATGGAAGAAGTTCAAGATGACGGTCAATCACCCTCGGTCTGGGGCTCCATGCAAGATCTCACCTCGTGGGGCATCAATGATCATGAGGAAGGTGAGGGATCAGCCCAGAACTACACGGCAGGACCTGGTCAATGACCTGAAGAGAGCTGGGACCACAGTCTCAAAGAAAACCATTAGTAACACACTACGCCGTCATGGATTAAAATCCTGCAGCGCACACAAGGTCCCCCTTCTCATGCCAGCGCATGTCCAGGCCCGTCTGAAGTTTGCCAATGACCATCTGGATGATCCAGAGGAGGAATGGGAGAAGGTCATGTGGTCTGATGAGATAAAAATAGAGCTTTTTGGTCTAAACTCCACTCGCCGTGTTTGGAGGAAGAAGAAGGATGAGTACAACCCCAAGAACACCATCCCAACCGTGAAGCATGGAGGTGGAAACATCATTCTTTGGGGATGCTTTTCTGCAAAGGGGACAGGACGACTGCACCGTATTGAGGGGAGGATGGATGGGGCCATGTATCGCGAGATCTTGGCCAACAACCTCCTTCCCTCAGTAAGAGCATTGAAGATGGGTCGTGGCTGGGTCTTCCAGCATGACAATGACCCGAAACACACAGCCAGGGCAACTAAGGAGTGGCTCCGTAAGAAGCATCTCAAGGTCCTGGAGTGGCCTAGCCAGTCTCCAGACCTGAACCCAACAGAAAATCTTTGGAGGGAGCTGAAAGTCCGTATTGCCCAGCGACAGCCCCAAAACCTGAAGGATCTGGAGAAGGTCTGTATGGAGGAGTGGGCCAAAATCCCTGCTGCAGTGTGTGCAAACCTGGTCAAGACCTACAGGAAACGTATGATCTCTGTAATTGCAAACAAAGGTTTCTGTACCAAATATTAAGTTCTGCTTTTCTGATGTATCAAATACTTATGTCATGCAATAAAATGCAAATTAATTACTTAAAAATCATACAATGTGATTTTCTGGATTTTTGTTTTAGATTCCGTCTCTCACAGTTGAAGTGTACCTATGATAAAAATGACAGACCTCTACATGCTTTGTAAGTAGGAAAACCTGCAAAATCGGCAGTGTATCAAATACTTGTTCTCCCCACTGTATTTTCACGTTGAGTGAAGTTTACCTACAGTACATTTAGCAAAGGATTATCCTTATAGTTAGAAAAATGTGAGACAAAGTCAATAATACACCATGATATAGGTGCACCTGTGTGTTTTTTTCTTTGAGGAGAGCAGTCACACCTTGCCATCTGAGAGAACATTTAAATAAAGTATTTTTCTCTCAAGGCACAGAAGTGCCCTCCTGCCCAGCCCTGACCGTCTTAGTTGGATCCATTTCATAAATGTTGGGTAAGACCACCTCTATCCATCCTACTCCAGCCAGACACAACCCACAGACACAAAACCCCAAAACCCACCCAGACAATAGGGAGGGAAGTAAAATGCTTACTAAGGCAGTAAGTGTGGTGGGACTATAACAGTATAGATTTCACAGAGTAGCAGCGGTCCGTTCAGGAGATGCCCAAGCAGGTTTTATGTTGATTCATTACTCTATTAAGGCCCATGACAGAGATAAGGACCAGCATGTTTCAAAGTGATAGCTGACCTCTTCGTTCTTCCCATCACGCCACAACCACACCTAAGGAGAGGGCTCCGTTAGTCAGACACCCAGAACACTGCTCTGTTTATCTGCCCACCCCCCCCCCCCTTCTTCTCAAGTCAATTACCAATAAAATGGATTTCCTTCATCGTCTCACAAAGAAATGGGAGAGAAAGAGATAGACTGGGTTGGAGAGTGTGGTAATGGTGAAACTGAGAAACTGAAAATATATCCTGTGAGGCCATTGCAAGTGTTATGAAGTGTAACTTCTAACACATTGTGTACCTTTCCCAATATATTGTTTTTCGGAAACATATAATGAGTGATGGGGACTGCGGTAACAGGAAACATGAGTCTGCGATTCCTCTAAAAGGAAGTTGAGAAATGGTTGAGCAAGAAATAAGAAAAAGCAAGTAAAGAAAACATAAATCCCAGTGCTGACAGATATTTAGGGATTTGTTTGATTTGAAATGAGAAAAATATGGATTCTACATTATGACTAGGGAAAAGTCAATAATAATAAAAAAATACCATTTATTTAATCATATCAACAAATACAAATGACCACGATACACTACCTCTGGGATATAGTCAAAAGTCTGAGAAAAGGGAGAAAAGGATTTGTCACATTGATACCGCCATACAATAGTGTTGTGGACGTGTTATTGTATCAGCCTGCTAACACTATGAGTTGCTGGCACCCGCCCACCCGACTAGAATCACTACTCACTACTCTCGACGGGTCTGACCTTGAGTATAAGGACAACTACAAATACCTAGGTGTTTGGTTAGACTGTAAACTCTCCTTCCGGACTCACATTAAGCACCTCCAATCCAAAGTTAAATCCAGAATCGGCTTCCTATTTCGCAACAAAGCCTCCTTCACTCATGCTGCCAAACATGCCCTCATAAAACTGACTATCCTACCGATCCTTGACTTCGGCGATGTCATTTACAAAATAGCCTCCAACACTCTACTCAGCAAATTGGATGTAGTCTATCAGAGTGCCATCTGTTTTGTCACCAAAGCCCCATATACTACCCACCATTGTGACCTGTATGCTCTTGTTGGCTGGTCCTCACTACATATTCGTCGCCAAACCCACTGGCTCCAGGCCATCTATAAATCACTGCCAGGCAAATCCCCGCCTTATCTTAGCTCATTGGTCACCATAGCAACACCCACCCATAGTCTGCGCTCCAGCAGGCATACCTCACTGGTCATCCCCAAAGCCATCACCGCCTTTGGCCGCCATTCCTTCCAGTTCTCTGCTGCCAATGACTGGAACGAACTGCAAAAATCTCTGAAGCTGGAGACTCTTATCTCCCTCACTAACTTTAAGCATCAGTTGTCAGAGCACCTTACCGATCACTGCACCTGTACACAGCCCATCTGAAATTAGCCCACCCAACTACCTCATTCCCATATTGTTATTTATTTTGCTCATTTGCACCCCAGTAGCTCTATTTACACATCATCTCTTGCACATCTATCATTCCAGTGTTAATGCTAATTGTAATTATTTTGCACTATGGCCTATTTATTGCCTTACCTCCATAACTTACTACATTCGTACACACTGTATATATATTTTCTATTGTATTTTTGACTATATATTTTGTTTTACCCCATATGTAACTCTGTGTTGTTGTTTTTATCGCACTGCTTTTCTTTATCTTGGCCAGGTCGCAGTTGTAAATGACAACTTGTTCTCAACTGGCTTACCTGTTTAAATAAAGGTGAAATAAAAATGAGATGTGGTGCTGCACTGTGTTCTGTCCTGCATCTGCACATGTTTCTATTTGTATAATATAGTCTATCCGTCTTCTTTCATCTCTTCTCTTGATGTTAAAAACCCCCATGTGACAGAGACTGAAAGGAAGGTAGAGGTGGGGAATAAAAGAATGCAGTCCATAGAATTGACAGCAGATAGCTACAAATACTGATCCAATATGTTTTTCAACACTTGCTATTGATATACACATCCTATAGTACCGTTTATTTTTTAAATCAAAATCCAGACAACAGTAGCAGTTTGAATGGTTCTGAAGCCAGACATATAAATAATTGTGGATTTGCTACGATAACATACATTAATTAATTTTCACCAAAGAACCCAGGTACCGAATCCACACAACGCACCTGGAAGCTTTGAAACTCCAGCCAATTAGTGTATGATTATGGTTGAAAAAGGTGTTTCTGTATAATTAAAGACTCAAATCTGGATATTTTCTAAGAATTTACATAGACTTTATTCCTCTTGAGTCACTGTATTATTTCGCAAAACAAACATTGGTTTATTGATTAGGCTAAATTAATCAAATTTACATTTTGCAAGAGAACATTTTTAAACGTTTTCTCTTGCATGGCAATGCTCAAGTAGAGTCTCTGATTAAGAATCTACAGTAAGGCATACATCTGAGGACACAGAGATTCTGAGACATCACCATACTTGAGGCTGTGCTACAGGATATTGCTTCTGCACTCAGAGGGAATAGATAACATCTCCCATTTCATCTGCAACTGCACCTCCTGAAAGACCTAGCATGGAGATGAGATAATTGTCTTTGGTCCTTAGGCAATGTCTGAAATAGAGAGAAACAAACTGAATTCATGTAAAGTTTATTTTAAAAAATACAATAAAAATAAAGGCACTTTGGAATTAAAACAAGACAATAATTGAAAAATACAAATTGGGCAAAATGTCAATGTACTGTATAAAAAAAAAAATAGGTCGCTAGAAAAAAGTCATCATTCGCTGTGTCATTGGACAGTCCTTTTCAGCCTTCACCAATATGGAGAATGGGCTATGACAGAAAGCATAGAAATGAGAAATTATTCAAATGGAAAGGTGCTTTCAAATTTCTATGCTAATGTGGGGGCTATTTGAACTTATTGCTTTGCACAGAAAAGGAATGGCTGTGACTGAAACAAGTATTTAAAAAACAGATGTGTCTATATGTGAACTGTTTGTGAACTAGCTATAACATTTGGTCCCTGGCTGGCGCTACTTTTTTTTTTATTGACAGTGTGGGGCCTTATTGTCTGAACTGAGCCAAAGCACACCTACTTTTACCTTCTGTTAGTAAACACTATGTTGCTGCTTCTACACAGCAAGACACAAGGCTTAAACAGAGCTCCACAGGAAGATAACACTAAAACAAGAAGTGAATCCTACTAAAAGCTATTGTATCTATGGTTCTTCATACAATCCCTCAGAGGTGCTAAAGTGGTCAGAGTTCAGTATTCAACTACATTAAGACATTTTTCAATCTAGATTAACTGTAGATTCACTTTAGCTAATTGTAGATACTGCATAATGCACATTTAAATATGTAGGCTAATGTTGATTGTAACTGAGGCAGCTTCATATGTATTTTTTATGATAAGATCAATCATTCAATCAAATCAATGACCATAGCCTCTGCAGAGTTGGTGTGTCTTCCAATCTACAATATGTGAGGGTTTATGTGAAAGACACAAGGGATAAATAAAGTGAGCGAGAGAGAGAACCTGTGAGTGAGTATACTCCCCCAGCGCCGACAATTAATGATGACAATTTTAATTTTTATATGCTAGCTGTTCCTTTGGCCAGCCAGGCCTGATGCGTCCAGGAAGTCACCTATCTAATAGATGCCACATGATATTAATGTGCCGATGCACCGCCTGTAACCTGGCAGCTGTGGGTGAATCAATCACGTACTCAGCGTTACTTTCTACTAACATATACTCTCTCCCTGGCCTAGTAGCAGAGGTAATGGCCTCAAAAGCAGTTCTGTCAACCAGAGGCCTCCTATTAATTATGTAGTCCCTCACCTGTGCCGCGGAGATACCTTCCAATGTTTACAGTGTTCCTCTGGCCCAGCGGCTCCGCAGGAGGCTGCTCCTAGTGGCCTAATGTCCCTCTGGCAGCTCAGTCACTTTACATGGAGAGGACCCCATCTGCATCACATAGCTCTAGTCAGCTAGTAGGCTACTTTACTGAACCATAGAGTTACTGTACATGAAGAATCAGACACAGGGGTTTCATTCAAAAAATATGTGTTCACCCACCAAGCCCACACAGAGTTAAATCCCTTTAGGTGAGGAGGGGAGGATGGTAGAGGAGGAGGGGGAGTGAATCTAAATGGGTCACGTGGACCCCCCCCCCCCCCACTAAGTATGCAGTGACGTTTGAGAGCTCAGTCAGTGTAGCGGTGCCTGTCAGCCTGCCTGCCTCTGCCTCTGCTTCCACGCTATAGCTGCTGCTTCTCCTCCCGCTACAGAACAACGGAGCCCAGCCGAGAGGTGAGGAGCTGGACAGAGAGAGGGAGATAGAGAAAGAAAAAGAGGGATGAGTGCTTTCTCCTCGAGACTCAGGATCATGTTCCTCTGCAGCTATCCTCAGAAACCCTGAGTGGAGGGGTTTTTCTCTTTCCCTTTCCCCCTCTCTCAGTCAGACTGCCTAGCAACATGAGGGACTAGACGCAACACTACCACCATAGCTCGGCACATTGAAGGCTTCTATTTTATTTTCGGACACATTGCATAAGGAAAGTGGGGACAGGAGGAGAGAGAGAGAGAGACCGTTGGAGAGATAGGAAATGAGAGACGGGGGAGGGGGGGAGGCTGTTGTGCTGAGACAAGGGTTGAAAAGAGGGGAGAAAGAAACCTGAAGTCTTGGTGAGGCAGAGGAGGAGAGGAGAAGACACAGGCTGTGGAACGCACTGTGACAGATGGACGGGTGTGACGCCAACAATAATACATCCAGACCCGGGCGAGGGGGATGTGTGTTGCGTGATTAGGCAGACAGGGTGGAAGTGGACATAACCCCAGATTTCGGAGGAGTGGAGCAGTGATGGCGTGCCGATTGTGTCGACAGACGGCACCACTGATCACACAGTCCGTTTGCCAGCCACAGGAGGAGGTACAGTACTATATGTCTCATCAGCTCTTGCACTCAACCTCTCCCCATGCTCATTATTAATTTACCCACCCCTCCATTCTCCTCTTTCCATCATCCTCCTCTCTCTCTCCCATCCTCCTCTCTTGCTTCACAGAAAAAGTGTGGGTGTTAAAATCTCAGTATTGAGGTAAAAAGTGTTGTGAGCGTTATATCTGAGTGTTGATTCCAGTGGGATTGAAATTGACGCCACCTTTGGTGAATAACTGTAGCTCAGTTGGTAGAGCATGTCGCTTGCAATGCCAGGGTTGTGGGTTCGATTCCCACGGGGGGCCAGTATGAAAAAATTAGTGCACTCACTAACTGTAAGTCGCTCTGGATAAGAGTGTCTGCTAAACGACTAAAATGTAAAATGTAATAAATGAAATGTTATTTGAATCAAAGTGGAATACTCGACTGTATTGAGTTAATTTCCATTAACTCCCTGAGTGAAAAATACATGGGAGAGGCCTCATTATTATATTTGCAGGTTGCTTTTTAGAATATTTTTTTGGTGTATGTTTCTGCTGGACATTGATTGATTAATTTATCGTATACTACACAAAGTAACATTACACCGAATAACTATGGAGGACTAAAAGTGCCACAATTAAATAAATAAATACACCATTAAATAATTACTTAAATGTGTCATTAATTAATTCAAATTAGAATTAAATACATAAATGTGTAATTAAATGTATCATTAATTAATTCAAATACCGATTCATTTTATGTAAAATACATATATAATTATTTCACTATATACATTTACATTTCATGATCCTGCATTGCAGTGATTCATGAATTACTTAAAACTGTCAAACTGACCCATCAAAGTCAGTGGGCGGGGCTAACGCGAATCTAGTCTGATCCATTGCTTTGGTCTGAAGTAGAGTAGGCCAACCTGGATAGAGACAATGGAGGATCTCCGTGAACTTTCCAGGGAGTTGGTTAGAGACATTTTAAACTTAGCAGAGGATGTAGAAGCAGGACCTGCTGACATTATCCGGAATTGATTTGTCTTGGCTTGATGCAGAGGGTAACCAATCAGGCGTTAGGTTCCGCCTACCAACTTTTGATGGATCAGTTTGACAGTTTTAAGTAATTCAGGAAGCACTCCAACGCAGGACCATGAAATGTAAATGTAAATAGTGAAATTATTATATATGTATTTTACATAAAATGAATCGGTATTTGAATTAATTAATGACACATTTAATAACACATGTATGTATTTAATTCTAATTTTAATTAATTAATGACACATTTAAGTAATTATTTAATGGTGTATTTATTTATTTAATTGTGGCACTTTTAGTCCTCCATAAATAACATACACTTTTCTAAACTAATCCAATCTGTAAGTGATTGAACTTATTTCACTAATCATTGAGATGGTTTCTCCAGTTTAGATGGTTTAGGTAGTCTCATTTATCATTCCCTACCTTGGTAGTCATTCTAACTGCAGATTGCAGGTGATTAAAAGTTCCAATTGTTAGATAACCTATAGGAATTATATAACACTTTGCAAGCTAGCATTATGTGACTTGTCAATGTGGCCTGCAAACCAGGAGTTTCAGGCTACTGTGTTAGGGTAGAACTAGGCTGTCGAAGTATGGTATTGACAAAATAAGTTATGTATTGTCATAAATAATGTAATTTTAGTTGGTAAACGCTACAGGACTGAAAGCCATCAAATGCAACAAGCTTGTCTCTGTCACTAGCAAACACAGTCATGGGTGGTACTGGTACCTTTAAAATTCACTTGAAAGGCACCCTGGCAAATAAATATGCAAATAAGGCTTTACACCCTATAATGTTAAAACAACACCCAAAAAGTAGTTACTGTAACACCCCAGGTGTTAATTCCCTGACAATGAGAAAGTGTAAGCATCAGCTCTAATAAAGTGTTAATTTAAGTCAGAATTTGCAACACCCACGTTTTGGACGAAACACTCCTGGGGTGTTAGTTTATCAACACTTTTAAAAGTTTTAGTTTAACACTATTTGAGATTGTCACATATAATTTCTAAGAAAGTGTTACATTGAAAACTGTGGGTGTTAAAATCCCGATAGCAAATTTGCTGTGTTCTATTCCTCAGTGAGGGAAAAAAGTATTTGATCCCCTGCTGATTTAGTACGTTTGCCCACTGACAAAGAAATGATCAGTCTATAATTTTAATGGTAGGTTTATTTGAACAGTGAGAGACAGAATAACAACAAAAAAATCCAGAAAAACGCATGTCAAAAATGTTATTAATTGATTTGCATTTTAATGAAGGAAATAAGTATTTGACCCCCTCTCAATCAGAAAGATTTCTGGCTCCCAGGTGTCTTTTATACAGGTAACAAGCTGAGATTAGGAGCACACTCTTAAAGGGAGTGCTCCTAATCTCAGCTTGTTACCTGTATAAGAGACACCTGTCCACAGAAGCAATCAATCAATCAGATTCCAAACTCTCCACCATGGCCAAGACCAAAGAGCTCTCTAAGGATGTCAGGGACAAGATTGTAGACCTACACAAGGCTGGAATGGGCTACAAGACCATCGCCAAGCAGCTTGGTGAGAAGGTGACAACAGTTGGTGTGATTATTCGCAAATGGAAGAAACACAAAATAACTGTAAATCTCCCTCGCCCTGGGGTCCATGCAAGATCTCACCTCGTGGAGTTGCAATGATCA
Organism: Coregonus lavaretus; assembly: GCF_964263955.1. Taxonomy (NCBI): domain Eukaryota; kingdom Metazoa; phylum Chordata; class Actinopteri; order Salmoniformes; family Salmonidae; genus Coregonus; species Coregonus lavaretus. Next base: position 43,822,029 of record NC_140008.1, on the reverse strand, counting down.
TGAGAACGGTGAGGAATCAGCCCAGAACTACACGGGAGGATCTTGTCAATGATCTCAAGGCAGCTGGGACCATTGTCACCAAGAAAACAATTGGTAACACACTACGCCGTGAAGGACTGAAATCCTGCAACGCCCGCAAGGTCCCCCTGCTCAAAAAAGCACATATACAGGGCCGTCTGAAGTTTGCCAATGAACATCTGAATGATTCAGAGGAGAACTGGGTGAAAGTGTTGTGATCAGATGAGATCAAAATCAAGCTCTTTGGCATCAACTCAACTCGCCGTGTTTGGAGGAGGAGGAATGCTGCCTATGACCCCAAGAACACCATCCCCACCGTCAAACATGGAGGTGGAAACATTATGCTTGGGGGTGTTTTTCTGCTAAGGGGACAGGACAACTTCACCGCATCAAAGGGACGATGGACGGGGCCATGTACCGTCAAATCTTGGGTGAGAACCTCCTTCCCTCAGCCAGGGCATTGAAAATGAGTCAAATAATTATTTCCCTCATAAAAATGCAAATCAATTTATAACATTTTTGACATGCGTTTTTCTGGATTTTTTGGTTGTTATTCTGTCTCTCACTGTTCAAATAAACATACCATTAAAATGATAGACTGATCATGTCTTTGTCAGTGGGCAAACGTACAAAACCAGCAGGGGATTAAATACTTTTTTCCCTCACTGTATATCCTCTTCCCTCAGTATAGCCAGGCTCACAGCTCTGTCGTTTACAGCCCTCTCAGACCTCTCAAAAACATGACCTGCCTGATCCAGTGATTCATGCTGGCACGCCAGGCAGATCTCATTGATCCAATTCAATTAACACTGGCTCTATCCCCATGCATCATGTCCATCCCACTGACTGGGGAAATTGGCACACTGGCCCAGATGCTTAGGGACAGCTAATTGCTGAGGTGTCCATTTAAAATGCATGGGGTTTGGCTCTTCATCTGGACCTGTACTAAGAAACTTAAATAGGATCACATTTGTTAAGCACCTCATAATTTATTGCAGCAGATTAACCTGCGAGCACACACAAAACCCAACACAGCAGCTTAACCGATGAGACACACACACAACCCAGCACAATGACTTAACGCACAAGATACACACACAACCCAACATAGTGAATTCACCTACGACACACACTCAGACACAACTTAATACAGTGACTCAACCTATGACACACACACAACCCAACACAGCAGCTTCATCGTCAACAAAGATCACGTATTCTCTTTTATTGAAACTATTCTTACCAAGCTGCACCCATTCTGAGGGTTTGCTGAATATCTCACAAATACTAATACAGTATCTGAAAATGCCTCTGAGTTGCTACGCCTGAATGTGATTCGCAGGCATCAGATATGGCTGTGTGTACATCAGATATGGGTTTGTGTACAAGGGGTCTCGGGTGGCCTAAAGTTGACCAGCGCCTAGGCGATGAAATGAAGAAACACCCCGTCAATCCAGTAACATTAGCCCATACACACACAATTTTTCAAGGCCTGCCTTTCCTGCTTGTACTCAAGATTATCCAGATAGACATAGACCAAACAAGCCACAATTGAATCGAGAGAGTGAGAAAGAAAGAAAGAAAGAAAGAAAGAAAGAAAGAAAGAAAGAAAGAAAGAAAGAAAGAAAGAAAGAAAGAAAGAAAGAAAGAAAGAAAGAAAGAAAGAAAGAAAGAAAGAAAGAGAAGGTGTACGTTTACCAGAAACCAATGTACAAATAGGCTGGACACATTAAATCTTTAAAAACTATTTTTCAGATAAAAACTAGTTCATTGCATCCGCCGTGGAGCCCAGTTTCATAATATTACCATATGTCCCAGCTGCTTGCCGTAGTTTTGAAGTAATCACGAAAAAACTGGCCTTATTTTAGGGCATTTTTCACCCTCAGCTCCTATTAGTTCTATTGAGCACCGTGGCACCAACGCGCCTTCCGAATGTTTTATTCCCAGCCCATTGTTCTACGTCACAATGCCTGCTTCGCTATTGATGGCAATGAGACCTGCCCAGGATGAACCAATTGCTGGTAGTTAAAACATCAACAACAACAAAAAATTACTCATGGAACTCTGAGGTCGTCTCATTGTTTCCTAAAGGGGAAATATAGGTATGTCTCTATATTTCACCAAATATCTCGCAATGTGTATATTTTATTTTTTTGAAGTCGGGCACCATTTTAATAATGAGAATCTCCTCTTTCTAATCATGTGTCCAGCCTATTTGTATATTGGTTTCTGGTAAACGTACACCTTCCCTCCTCTTTCTTTCTTTCTTTCTTGGGAGCAATTTCCAAACGCCTGAAGGTACCACGTTCATCTGTATAAACAATATTGCGCAAGTATAAACACCATGGGACCACGCAGCCATCAGGCCGCTTAGCAAGGAAGAAGCCACTGCTCCAAAACCGCCATAAAAAAGCCAGACTACGGTTTGCAACTGCACATGGGGACAAAGATCATACTTTTTGGAGAAATGTTCTCTGGTGTGATTAAACAAAAATAGAACTGTTTGGCAATAATTACCATCGTTATGTTTGGAGGAAAAGGGGGACGCTTGCAAGCCGAAAAACACCATCCCAACCATGAAGCACGGGGGTGGCAGCTTCATGCTGTGGGGGTGCTTTGCTGCAGGAGGGACTGGTGCACTTCACAAAATAGATGGCATCATGAGGAAGGAAAATTATGCAGATATATTGAAGCAACATCTCAAGACATCAATCAGGAAGTTAAAGCTTGGTCGTAAATGGGTCTTCCAAATGGACAATGACCCCAAGCATACTTCCAAAGTTGTGGCAAAATGGCTTAAGGACAACAAAGTCAAGGTATTGGAGTGGCCATCACAAAGCCCTGACCTCAATCCTGTAGAAAATTTGTGGGCAGAACTGAAGAAGCGTGTGCGAGCAAGGAGGCCTACAAACCTGACTCAATTACACCAGCTCTGTCAGGAGTAATAGGCCAAAATTCACCCAACTTATTGTGGGAAGCTTGTGGAAGGCTACCCAAAACGTTTGACCCAAGTTAAACAATTTAAAGGCAATGCTACCAAATACTAATTGAGTGTATGTAAACTTCTGACCAACCGGGAATGTGATGAAATAAATAAAAGCTGAAATAAATCATTCTCTCTACTATTATTCTGACATTTCACATTCTTAAAATAAAGTGGTGATCCAAACAAATTGTCAGGAATTGTGAAAAACCAAGTTTAAATGTATTTGGCAAAGGTGTATGTAAACTTCCAACTTCAACTGTGTATGTGTATATATACAGTGGGGAAAAAGTATTTAGTCAGCCACCAATTGTGCAAGTTCTCCCACTTAAAAAGATGAGAGAGGCCTGTAATTTTCATCATAGGTACACATCAACTATGACAGACAAATTGAGAAGAAAAAAAAATCAGAAAATCACATTATAGGATTTTTTATGAATTTATTTGCAAATTATGGTGGAAAATAAGTATTTGGTCACCTACAAACAAGCAAGATTTCTGGCTCTCACAGACCTGTAACAACTTCTTTAAGAGGCTCCTCTGTCCTCCACTCGTTACCTGTATTAATGGCACCTGTTTGAACTTGTTATCAGTATAAAAGACACCTGTCCACAACCTCAAACAGTCACACTCCAAACTCCACTATGGCCAAGACCAAAGAGCTGTCAAATGACACCAGAAACAAAATTGTAGACCTGCACCAGGCTGGGAAGACTGAATCTGCAATAGGTAAGCAGCTTGGTTTGAAGAAATCAACTGTGGGAGCAATTATTAGGAAATGGAAGACATACAAGACCACTGATAATCTCCCTCGATCTGGGGGTCCACGCAAGATCTCACCCCGTGGGGTCAAAATGATCACAAGAACGGTGAGCAAAAATCCCAGAACCACACGGGGGGACCTAGTGAATGACCTGCAGAGAGCTGGGACCAAAGTAACAAAGCCTACCATCAGTAACACACTACGCCGCCAGGGACTCAAATCCTGCAGTGCAGACGTGTCCCCCTGCTTAAGTCAGTACATGTCCAGGCCCGTCTGAAGTTTGCTAGAGTGCATTTGGATGATCCAAAAGAGGATTGGGAGAATGTCATATGGTCAGATGAAACCAAAATATAACTTTTTGGTAAAACTCAACTCGTCGTGTTTGGCGGACAAAGAATGCTGAATTGCATCCAAAGAACACCATACCTACTGTGAAGCATGGGGGTGGAAACATCATGCTTTGGGGCATTTTTTCTGCAAAGGGACCAGGATGACTGATCAGTGTAAAGGAAAAAATGAATGGGGCCATGTGTCGTGAGATTTTGAGTAAAAAACCTCCTTCCATCAGCAAGGGCATTGAAGATGAAACGTGGCTGGGTCTTTCAGCATGACAATGATCCCAAACACACCGCCCGGGCAACGAAGGAGTGGCTTCGTAAGAAGCATTTCAAGGTCCTGGAGTGGCCTAGCCAGTCTCCAGATCTCAACCCCATAGAAAATCTTTGGAGGGAGTTGAAAGTCTGTGTTGCACAGCGACAGCCCCAAAACATCACTGCTCTAGAGGAGATCTGCATGGAGGAATGGGCCAAAATACCAGCAACAGTGTGTGAAAACCTTGTGAAGTCTTACAGAAAACGTTTGACCTGTGTCTGTGACACTCTGGCTCTATGGACGTTTATATTGAGCCAGGGTTGTTCATTTTCATGTGTTTGGGTGTATTTCATTTGGTGGTGTTGGGGATGGGTGAGTTTCATTTTGTTTGTGTCATGTGGTGATTGGTCGATGACTCCCAATCGGAGGTAACGAGTGTCAGCTGTCGGCTCGTTATCTCTGATTGGGAGCCATATATATTCTGTATGTTTTCTCCTTTGTGTTGTGGGTTATTGTTTCTTTGTTGCTGTTTGTCGTAATGCAGTATAGAACTTCACGTATCGTCTTTTGTTGTTTTTCGTGGTTGCTTTGATTAATAAAGTCATCATGTTCACTCGCAACGCTGCGCATTGGTCCAATCCTTCAGACGATCGTGACAGAATAACCCACCACAAGAGGACCAAGCGGCGTAACAAGCGGCAACAGGACCTACCTACGCAGGATTTATGGAAGCCTCCTAAGGACTTTTGGACATGGGAGGAGATTCGGGCTGGAAAGGGTCCTTGGGCACAACCGGAGGAATATCACCGCCCTCGTGAAGAGCTGGAGGCAGCTGCAGCCGAGAGGAGGTGGTATGAAGAGGAAGCGCGGAGTCGAGGCTGGAAGCCCGTGGTTACTCCCCAAAAAATTTTTTGGGGGGGGCACATGGCTTGGGCGCCTGGGCAGCAGGAGGCTGCCACAGGTAGAGCTGGAGAGAAGGCTATCGGATTACGGGAGCCATTGGCGAGTAGAGGGAGGGAAGTTGTTGTGGCACGGCATGAGAGACTGAAGTGTGTTCCCAGTCTGGTCCGGTCCGTTCTTGATCCCCAGTTAAGGCCAGTGGTGGGTGTTCCCGGTACGGACCGGTCTGTTCCTACTCCACGCACCAGGTCCACGATGTGCGTCGCCAGCCCGGCCCGGCCTGTTCCGGCCACTCGCACCAGGGATAAGGTGCGCGTCGCCAGCCCAGCCCGGCCTGTTCCTGCTCCACGCACGAATCCTACGGGGTGCGTCACCAGTCGGCCAGAGTCTGCCGTCTGCCCAACGGCGCCTGAACTGGCCGTCTGCCCAACGGCGCCTGAACTGCCTGTCGGCCCTATGGCGTCTGAACTGCCCGTCTGTCAAGCGCTGCATAAGCCGCCCGTCTGTACTGAGCCTGCAAAGCCGCCCGTCTGCCATGAGCCTTCAGAGCCGTCCGCCAGACAGAATCATACACCTGCTATGGAATCAGCAGGAGCCGACGCAGCCCATATCAGACTGGAAGCTCAGGTTCGGAACCAGAAAGAGCAGCTCCTGCAGATGGGAGCCGCCCTGCTGGAGGTGATGACTGCAATCCGAGGCTGGGGTCCGCCTCCACCGCCAGCCTCCCAGCCAGCACCATCAGCCAGCCATGAGCAGCCAGATCTGTCAACCAGCCATGAGCAGCCAGACCCGTCAGCCAGCCATGAGCAGCCAGACCCGTCAGCCAGCCATGAGCAGCCAGATCCGTCAGCCAGCCATGAGCAGCCAGACCCGTCAGCCAGCCATGAGCAGCCAGATCCGTCAGCCAGCCATGAGCAGCCAGATCCGTCAGCCAGCCATGAGCAGCCAGATCCGTCAGCCAGCCATGAGCAGCCAGATCCGTCAGCCAGCCATGAGCAGCCAGACCCGTCAGCCAGCCATGAGCAGCCAGATCCGTCAGCCAGCCATGAGCAGCCAGATCCGTCAGCCAGCCATGAGCAGCCAGACCCGTCAGCCAGCCATGAGCAGCCAGACCCGTCAGCCAGCCATGAGCAGCCAGATCCGTCAGCCAGCCATGAGCAGCCAGATCCGTCAGCCAGCCATGAGCAGCCAGATCCATCAGCCAGCCATGAGCAGCCAGATCCGTCAGCCCGCCAGGATCCGCCAGATCCGTCAGCCCGCCAGGATCCGCCAGATCCGTCAGCCAGCCAGGATCCGCCAGAGCCGTCCAGCCAGGATCCGCCAGAGCCGTCCAGCCAGGATCCGCCAGAGCCGTCCAGCCAGGATCCGCCAGAGCCGTCCAGCCAGGATCCGCCAGAGCCGTCCAGCCAGGATCCGCCAGAGCCGTCCAGCCAGGATCCGCCAGAGCCGTCCAGCCAGGATCCGCCAGAGCCGTCCAGCCAGGATCCGCCAGAGCCGTCCAGCCAGGATCCGCCAGAGCCGTCCCGCCAGGATCCGCCAGAGCCGTCCAGCCTGGATCCGCCAGAGCCGTCCCGCCAGGATCCGCCAGAGCCGTCTCGCCAGGATCCGCCAGAGCCGTCCCGCCAGGATCCGCCAGAGCCAGCCAGCCAGGATCCGCCATCTAGTCAGGTACTGCCCCTTAGCCCGGTGCTGCCCCTTAGTCCGGTGCTGCCCTTTAGCCCGGTGCTGCCCCTTAGTCCGGTGCTGCCCCTGAGTCCGGTACTGCCCCTTAGCCCGGTGCTGCCCCTTAGTCCTGTACTGCCCTTTAGTCCGGTACTGCCCCGTAGTCCGGTGCTGCCCCTTAGTCCGGTGCTGCCCCTTAGCCCGGTGCTGCCCCTTATCCCGGTGCTGCCCCTTATCCCGGTGCTGCCACTTAGGCCGATGCTGCCCCTTAGTCCGGGGTTGCCCCTTAGTCCAGGTGGGGTTAGGTGGAGGGTGGTCATTAGGAGGAGGCTACCGAAGCAGGTTGTGACTGTGGTGGGGTGGGGATCACGACCGGGGCCAGAGCCGCCACCATGGACAGACGCCCACCCAGACCCTCCCCTAGTCCTGATGTTGGTGCGCCCGGAGTTCGCACCTTTAGGGGGGGGTACTGTGACACTCTGGCTCTATGGACGTTTATATTGAGCCAGGGTTGTTCATTTTCATGTGTTTGGGTGTATTTCATTTGGTGGTGTTGGGGATGGGTGAGTTTCATTTTGTTTGTGTCATGTGGTGATTGGTCGATGACTCCCAATCGGAGGTAACGAGTGTCAGCTGTCGGCTCGTTATCTCTGATTGGGAGCCATATATATTCTGTATGTTTTCTCCTTTGTGTTGTGGGTTATTGTTTCTTTGTTGCTGTTTGTCGTAATTCAGTATAGAACTTCACGTATCGTCTTTTGTTGTTTTTCGTGGTTGCTTTGATTAATAAAGTCATCATGTTCACTCGCAACGCTGCGCATTGGTCCAATCCTTCAGACGATCGTGACAGTGTCATTGCCAACAAAGGGTATATAACAAAGTATTGAGAAACTTTTGTTATTGACCAAATACTTATTTTCCACCATAATTTGCAAATAAATTCATTAAAAATCCTACAATGTGATTTTCTGGAGAAAAAAAATCTTGTTTTGTCTGTCATAGTTGACGTGTACCTATGATGAAAATTACAGGCCTCTCATCTTTTTAAGTGGGAGAACTTGCACAATTGGTGGCTGACTAAATACTTTTTCCCCCCTCTGTATACATATATATATATATATATATATATATATATATATATATATATATATATATATATATATATATATATATATACATACATATATATACATATATACATACATATCCTTTAAAAAAATATATTTCCCTTTATTACTTTCCAACTCCACCACCCCTTCCCTAATTGGAGTAAACTAGTGAACAACAATGCTTAGGCCTCTACTTCAACCTTATACATACTATATACATTTTATGGACACAGTCAATTTTACAATTATTTTATTTTGTTTGTATTTACTCCTGAACTTCCTCTACCCTCAACCTCTCCGCTCATTTTCATGATGTCCATCCGGTTTGCTTCTATATACCATATCTTTCTAACTGTGTTCTTTCACAAAAGCTCTCAACCTATAACCAACAGTATGTACTAATTATGGACACAGTATGCTTACATTATTAGTTAGGCAAGTTTATTGCTTCTTTAATCAGCACAATCGTTTTCAGCTGGCTAACATAAATTGTTTTCTAATGATCAATTAGCCTTTTAAAATGATACACTTGGATTAGAAACACAACGTGCCATTGGAACACAGGACTGATGGTTGCTGATAATGGGCCTTTGTACGTCTATGTAGATATTCCATGAAAAATCTGCCATTTCCAGCTACAATAGCCATTTACAACATTAACAATGTCTACACTGTATTTCTGATCAATTTTATGTTATTTTAATGGTAAACAAAAATGCTTTTCTTTCGAAAACAAGGACATTTCTAAGTGACCCCAAACTTTTGAAAGGTAGTGTATATATTGTTTAGCTGGAATCGAATGTTCTTATACTGTATATTTGACTGTGATATGTGGTTGTCTCACCTCGCTCTGGATAAGAGCAACTACTAAATGAATAAACAGAAATACTTTATTTACATAAGTATTCAGACCCTTTGCTATGAGACTCTAAATTGAGCTCAGTTGCATCCTGTTTCCATTGATCATCTTTTGAGATCTTTCTACAACTTGACTGGAGTCCACCTGTGGTAAAGACAATTCATTGGACGTGATTTGGAAAGGCACAAACCTGTCTATATAAGGTTCCAAGTTGACAGTGCATGTCAGAGCAAAAACCAAGCCATGAAGTTGAAGGAATTGTCCTTAGAGCTCCGAGACAGGATTGTGTCGAGGCACAGATCTTGGGAAGGGTACCAAAACATTTCTGTAGCATTGAAGGTCCCCAAGAACACAGTGGCCTCCATCATTCTTAAATGGGAGAAGTTTGGAACCACCAAGACTTTTCCTAGAGCTGGCTGCCCGGCCAAACTGAGCAATCGGGGGAGAAGGGCCTTGGTCTGGGAGGTGACCAAGAACCCGATGGTCACTCTGACAGAGCTCTAGAGTTCTGTGGAGATGGGAGAACCTTCCAGAGGACAACCATCTCTGCAGCACTCCACCAATCAGGCCATAATGGTAGAATGGCCAGATGGATGCCACTCCTCAGAAAAAAGCCACATGATAGCGCACTTGGAGCGCTCAGGACCTAAGACTGGGGTGAAGGTTCACCTTCCAAAAGGACAATGACCCAAGCATACAGCCAAGACAATGCAGGAGTGGCTTTGGGACAAGTCTCTGAATGTCCTTGAGTGGCCCAGCCAGAGCCCGCACTTGAACCCGATCGAACATCTCTAGAGATTCTGAAAAAAGCTTTGCAGCAACGCTCCCCATCCAACCTGACAGAGCTTGAGTGGATCTGCAGAGAAGAATGGGAGAAACTCCCCAAATACAGGTGGTCCAAGCTTGTAGCGTCATACAAAATAAATCTTGAGGCTGTAATCGCTGCAAAAGGTGCATCAACAAAGTACTGAGTAAAGGGTCTGAATACTTATGTACAGGCTTGCGAAATTATTCACCGCCCTTGGTATTTTTCCCATTTTGTTGCCTTACAACCTGCCTTGGGGGGGGTTGTATCATTTGATTTACACAAGGGGTCTGAATACTTTCCGAATGCACTGTATATAGTATTTTGCAAACATGATTATTTGTCTCTCTGAAATGAAATTATCAAGTGATAGATTTCAAACAAATACATGTCTGTCATTGAACAACCCCATGCAATGATTAGATACTGATAAAACATCACCAATCTTTAAACAATAACATCTAATTTACCTACATTTCTGAAAATTGAGATATAGTGGTTTGGAAAGAAACTCTTCATTGAGACATTTAGGCCTTGGTGTTCTATTAGATATCACCATTTAATGGTGTCTATCATTAGGTGTGATTTGAGGCGCATCAGTCGTTAGCTGGATTCAAATATTCTCATGCAGTCTTTGATATTTTTCAATGCGGTGGAACCGCTGGGGCCTCAAATAGCACCACTGTAACTAATTGGCTGGTGTGGAAGTGACAGTGATGGGAGACAAGGAAATACATTAATGAAGCACCACGTTCGGCAGAATCACTGAAATATCAAAAGGGATGCCGGCCTGATACCTAATCCGACGGTGTGAAATTGTCACTTGATTAGACAACAGTGTAATCATACCACATACAACACGTCAACATCTCCTCTCCTGCGGATAAACTACATGTGTGTGCATGTGTGTGCGCTCCCATGTGTGCATACTGCACTAGACTTACGAGCATTGGATTTGCTCTGATGTAAAGTGTGTTAACCTTTAAAGCAAAGCCAGCCTTGGCCTCTCTCATTCTGCTGTAATTGCCTGCCCAGGGTAAGCACATTCTGCTCAAAAGGTTAGCATGCTCCCATCCAGTTGTCGTAACGAATGAGTAAACACTCTCTCCCTCTCTCTCCCCCTCTCTCACTCACTCACCAACTCACTCACAGCATTACACATCATATAACACAAAATAACACACTGCATTTTTTGTTGTGCCGGAACACAACAAGCGCTAATAAACAAACAAACAAACTGAAAATAAAACAGAAAGAAAGGGAAGAAGAATTTCAGGAACTGAGCTGTTTTGTCTCAATTATATGGAGAGAAATGTAGCCCCCTCAGCCTGCCAATATCTGTCAGCATGTTTGTGTGTGTGAGTGTGTGTATATGCCTGTGTATCTGTGTGTACACAGAGAGAGAGAGCTGGCAGGGTGGCCTCTCTCCAGGCAGGCAGAGAGGCAGGCAGGCTAGGTATTGATAAGCTGGAGGCGCAAGGTGAATGGCGGATGAAGGCTGATATCACCGGCGGCTGGCTGGGTCTCCTGCAACAGTGCTTGCTGGGGCCTGAAAATTCATTTTGACAGATGCATCTCCGCCCCGGCTGATGAGGCATGGAGTGGCAGGGGGCTGATGGCACATGCTCACCAGAGCGGCGCAGAGCGGAGTTAGCCAACGTCATGTTGTGCAAACCTGCAATTTATACTTCCGCCCCTGGCATTAAAGCAGGCTGATGATATGCAAGAGGCGCCCCCTACCATCCTACCATCCCATTCTACCTCCATCATCACCAGCCCACAAGCCCTAAGGAGTTTACATACAGTACTAGAAACAGACATATGCTTCATTTTACTGCCCTGCTATACACGATATATACAAAAGCATGTGGACACCCCTTCAATGTAGTGGAATCGGCTATTTCAGCCACACCCATTGCTGACAGGTATATAAAATTGAGCACATAGCCATGCATTCTCCATAGACAAACATTGGCAGTAGAATGGCCTTACTGAAGAGCTCAGTGACTTTCAACGTGGCACCGTCATAGGATGCCTGTCACGCTCTGGCTCTGGGACTGTGTAGTTTGAGCCAGGGTGTATTCATTTGGTTGTGTTGGGTATAGGGTGTGTTCATTTGGTTGTGTTTGGTTTTGGTTGTAGTGTCTTGTCTCGTCATGTGACTCCCAATCGGAGGTAACGAGTGTCAGCTGTCGGCTCGTTATCTCTGATTGGGAGCCATATTTAAACTGTCAGTGTTCACCTTAGGGTTGTGGGTTTTTGTTCCATGTTTCAGTCTGTGTACTGAGGACTTCACTATCCGTCATTGTTTATTGTTTTCTCGTTCGTGCACTTTAACTTTAATAAAGTCATGTTCGCTACAAACGCTGCGCTTTGGTCCACTCCTTCCGTAGACGGCCGTGACAATGCCACCTTTCCAACAAGTCAGTTACTCAAATTTCTGCCCTGCTAGAGCTGACCCGGTCAACTGTAAGTGCTGTTATTGTGAAGTGGAAACGTCTAGGAGCAACAAAGGTTCAGCCGCGAAGTGGTAGGCCACATAAGATCTCAGAGCGGATCGCTGAGTGCGAAGTGCGTAGCGCGTAAAAATCGCCTGTCCTCGGTTGTAACACTCACTACCGAGTTCCAAATTGCCTCTGGAAGCAACATCAGCACAAGAACTGTTAGTCAGAAAAGATTTGCTTACAATTCCGTAGCATTATTTTATATTAATTTTATAGTATGAAGAATACCATTGAACATAGCTGAATAAAATAGAAAGGATATTTTCTCCAAACGATTTGAGGGAGTGCGCACATGCAGCTATTCTGTGTTGAGCGGTTAACAAAGAAACAGGTACTCCTATATGCTTAATTTAGAGTTATTTATGTAACTTCAGTTGTGATATAAATGTTGGGCTATATGTTTAGATTTTTAATACATTCTAAGGCTAATGATGATTTGAAAAAAGTTGCGTGAAAGGCATGAGCTCTTCTTTGTTTTTTGCGCAGGCTGTACAGTCTTCATCACAATTTGACAAGCACTTGATAATGCCTCGGATTTCCCAGCAGCATCCCCTTTGTGTGGCCATAATCCCCCTAGAAAACCAATGCCTTTTGTGTCCAGCGGCCGTTATGCCCTTGGGCTGAATTTATAATTCCCTTCTCCCCGCTGCATGCCGAAGCACCTCTCACTCACATGGCTCTCAGTCCCGTGATCGGGTCTTCCTCACAGGATACAAGTGAAGACAGACACATCTGCGACTCAGCTGCACACGTCCTTATCCAATTCCGAGGAGCATATTGACCATATTGGAAGAATTGTCCACATTTACTTTTCGTCAGCCAACAAGATGAGTAGGCTTAACGAACAGCAAAAGCACTATCCTATGTCAATCTACCATACCCCATAGTTAAACAATTGACCTATTCTGTGCGATAAATAAATATTCCAAACATAGTCCAGGACAGTTGTGGGATGCGATCCCAAATTAATACAACCACTAGCATCAAAAAACCTGTTTTAAGCAATAAGCCTGATGCAACAGATGAGAAAGTTTAGCTTAAAATGTTGATGAACTATTAGGCTATTTCTTCACATTATACGCGTAGCAATGCACAAACGGCAGTAGGCTATGAGCCAGAATGTTCCATTAGCAGGAAAACACCATTATCAAAAGTGACCACAAATGCGATTATGCATTTAATGCTTATATTGGTGCATTTTTATGGTGAAAATGAACTGCGACGTGATTCTTCGCCCATGTAGGCAGCCTAGTCTATTTAAATGAGACAACACATACTAGGTGCACTTGAACGTTCACACACAACTGGAGAGTAGAGGTAGGTTACTGAAGTTGATGTTGACATGCTTTTTATGCTACTGAGACAGTTTGTGGAGACAATGGCCTTGTTGGGTCGGCTGTTAATATGTAAGAGCCTCCCTACCACCTAACTCTACTTTCACCATCCCTTTTCACCAGTCTAGCTCTCTGGAGTTTTCACGCATAAAGCTATGCTTTGTTTCACAGTCCTGCTCAGTTGTTGGTTACCTAGTTATTGAGAAATTACATAATAACAAAGTAGTTGGTTCTTCAAACAATTCAGCATAATAGAGAACTAATTGATGTCGAATGGAACATAGCACTGGTTGTTTAAATGACTCCCAAAGAAAGAGGACAGCTGGTCATTACGTAATTGTTAAGTAATTACTGTTTTACCGTGCAATTTTTACTATGGGCATACCAGGAAGTAGACTGCAAAGCAAAACACAACTGACATAAAATTCTCAGAAGGCCCCTGCATAACATTATACTGTAGACATAGAAATATAATATATTCTATTGGATTCTATTTCTTTGACTGTACATTACTCATGCAGTGCAGCAGAGGGGTTTCATATTTGAATAGATTAGTCATTCTGATTTAATTTGATCATCCGCCACTAAGAATAGATGGAAAATGCAAAGAAACAACAAAACACAAATTCAAAGCTGAATAATTTTAAATAACCTTTGCTCCTCCTCATGAGGATATAGTAAAATCTCTACAATTTAAACAGTTGACATACGAATGGCTCAACGCCATACAATTCCACAGTAGTAGACAAAATTCTGAAAATTTTCCAAGCCTGTTTCTCTGTTCTGTCTTCCCAGATAAGAGAGGTGATCCACTGAGGAGGCGACTCCAGTCTCTGATCTGAAGGAGCCCGTACCTGGAGCATGATCCTTGGTGTGTCTGCAGAGCCAGTGAAGAGCCTGGGACCTGCCTCTATGGCCACTGAGTCAGCACCCTCCTAGCTCTGCCAGGGGACCCAAGAATCCCCCTGCTAGCTCCGCAAGGGGGCTCACATATCACCCTACTAGCTCTGCCAGAGGGCTCAACCATCCCACTCCTAGCTCTGTGTGGGGCCTCAAGCAACCCCTTTCTAGCTCTGCCAGGGAGCCTTGTACATCCCCTACTAGGTCCGCCAGGGGGCTCACTCCCACCCGTCTGCCAGCTCAGATAACCCTCTTGCTGTTGGCAAACACATGTTTGACGTGATCGAATGTGACCGCCGCCGCACCATCCAGAGCAGCAGCAGCCCTCTGATCCCCCTGCCAGCTGATCCACCATGCAGTGGAGACGGCGACACTGCTGCCCCATCAAGATGACCTGGACCATGAAGCGCTCGCTCTTCCGGACCCATGTGGCAGGTCTCCTGTCCCTGGCCCTCCTCTTCACCCTCTTCCTCTTCTTCAGCCACCAGGACTGGCTGCAGGGCCGGACCGGGCCCCGTGACAACCCCCTGGCCTACACCGTTAGGGGCTTCCGCACGGCCAAGGCCGAGGCAAACCAGAGCCTGAGTCTGAAGAGCCTGTGGAGGGAGACAGGTTTTGTGCCTCCCAAGCCCCAGCTTAACCTCAGCTCCCAGCAGGCTGAGGGTGGCGGTGGTGGGGGAGCCATGGTGGGCGTAACGGGTCTGGAGAACTCGATGAGCGCCAACAACAGTTTACAGCAGGAGATGGGTGTGGGAGGGAGGCTCAATGCCCAGCCCTACCGCTACATCCTCAACGAGCCCTTCAAGTGCCGGGACAGCACCCCGTTCTTGGTGCTGCTGATCGCTGCAGAGCCAGGCCAGGCAGACGCCAGGAACGCCATTCGGCAGACATGGAGCAACGAGAGCGTGGCCATGGGCCTAGGTTTCGTCCGACTCTTCCTGCTGGGTCTAGGGCGGAGCTCGGACAGGTACACCCAGACCGCCATCGAGGAGGAGAGCCAGGTCTACCATGACATCATCCAGCAGGACTATCAGGACACATACTACAACCTCACCATCAAAACCCTGATGGGCATGAACTGGGTGGCCTGCCACTGCCCGCAGGCACACTACGTCATGAAGACAGACAGTGACATGTTTGTCAACACGGAGTATCTCATCCAGAAGTTGCTGAAGCCCGAGCTCCCGCCCAGACAGAGCTACTTCACTGGCTATCTAATGAGGGGCTACGCGCCCAACCGCAACAAGGACAGCAAGTGGTACATGCCTCCAGAGCTGTACCCTAGTGAGAGGTACCCCATCTTCTGCTCGGGAACCGGGTATGTGTTCTCTGGGGACATGGCGGAGAGGATCTATCAGGCGTCTCTGAGCATACGGAGGCTGCACCTGGAGGACGTTTACGTGGGCATCTGCCTGGCCAAGCTCCGCATCGACCCCACGCCGCCGCCCAACGAGTTCCTCTTCAACCACTGGAGGGTGTCCTACTCCAGCTGTAAGTACAGCCACCTCATCACCTCGCACCAGTTCCAGCCCAACGAACTGGTCAAGTACTGGAACCACCTGCAGACCAACAAGCACAACGCGTGCATCAACATGGCCAAGGAAAGGAACGGGAGGTATAGACACAGGAAGTATCATGCAGAGACACCTCAGTGATGCTAACTCTACTTACTGTTGGAAGTCTGGACAGGAAGACAAAATGGAAAGGAAGCAGACTAGAGGAAGGGCTGGATCTAGAAAGGGCATGTTAAGAGAGCTCAGCACTATACACTGTCTGGGAAAGAGCACAGTGTTTTTGGTATTGTGTACAGTCGATTAAAACTATTTTTTTAATTTGAGAGAGATGTTAGTTATTGTAAACCTGTTAAACTCTTTTTAAAAGGGCAGTGATGTTCCATGTTTACGTGCAATATGAAGCATGCACACAAAAAAAATCTAAAAAACAAAGTGGGGATTCTGCCACTTTCAGGTGCAAATACAATGATCAGAAGAGACATGGCCAGTGGTTGATGAGGTTTTGTTACACAACAGGTAGGTCACTAACTGTGGGGACAATTCTATCAAAGAACTATAAACAATTAATAATATAAAGACTATTTACATGGGATGGGAAAAGCGAAAGAGAAAAATGTATCACTACCTACAAAAAATTATGAATATATTTATGATGTGGACCAGTAATGCTGCCCTTATTCTCAATGTTTACTTTACAGAATTATCATAAAATATGAATTAAAAGGGTTTACCTGTCAGTATATTTTATTTACAACCAAGTTGAAAGCACTCAGAATCACAGCTGAGATTGTATTTTCTAAAGCTTTACATTGATTATGACGAGTCTGCACATGAGCAGATGTGCAATGAAATGAATAACAATTAAATGTATTGAATTTTTCAGGTTTCTTTTGCTTTTGTTGTTTGTAATTTTGGGCCTCACTTGAAGCGGTCTATCTTCCATTCAACATTATACACCAACTCCTAATTTTGCCATTCCGCAGTCACCATCCATTTGACAGATACAGTGCAAAATGTGAGTCAAAACTTTCCAGGATCTGAATCAGACGGGATATGTGAAAACCTACTCACTGATGAGAGAGAAATATATGAGTACCATACTGTTTTCTCTCACACGGAGGGAATGATGAAAAAAGTTTGAGTGATAACACTTTGATTAGATTTTAATTAGAAATTAATTCTCATAACTTTGAAGGGTTGTTTAGTGTTTACTCCAGATGTGTTATGTATTAAATGTCTTCACACTCCACTGCTCAGGGTCAGCAGTTAAAAGATCATACATAACTAGTTGAATTGGTGGACGATTCGGAATGGCCCCGTATAACTAGACAGTAATCAAATTGAATTTATGCATAGCGAACTGGAGCCACTATATCGGCAAAGTTTATTGCACATCTGTCCTTCTCGTTTTAATCAGCCATACATTTGGGTCATTTTGTTTATTGAGCTGTGTAAAAGTTAAAAGTTCACAACGCAACATACATACAGTGGGGGAAAAAAGTATTTAGTCAGCCACCAATTGTGCAAGTTCTCCCACTTAAAAAGATGAGAGAGGCCTGTAATTTTCATCATAGGTACACGTCAACTATGACAGACAAATTGAGGAAAAAAAATCAAGAAAATCACATTGTAGGATTTTTAATGAATTTATTTGCAAATTATGGTGGAAAATAAGTATTTGGTCACCTACAAACAAGCAAGATTTCTGGCTCTCACATACCTGTAACTTCTTCTTTAAGAGGCTCCTCTGTCCTCCACTCGTTACCTGTATTAATGGCACCTGTTTGAACTTGTTATCAGTATAAAAGACACCTGTCCACAACCTCAAACAGTCACACTCCAAACTCCACTATGGCCAAGACCAAAGAGCTGTCAAAGGACATCAGAAACAAAATTGTAGACCTGCACCAGGCTGGGAAGATAGAATCTGCAATAGGTAAGCAGCTTGGTTTGAAGAAATCAACTGTGGGAGCAATTATTAGGAAATGGAAGACATACAAGACCGCTGATAATCTCCCTCGATCTGGGGCTCCACACAACATCTCACCCCGTGGGGTCAAAATGATCACAAGAACGGTGAGCAAAAAGGACGACTGATCCGTGTAAAGGAAAGAATGAATGGGGCCATGTATCGTGAGATTTTGAGTGAAAACCTCCTTCCATCAGCAAGGAAATTGAAGATGAAACGTGGCTGGGTCTTTCAGCATGACAATGATCCCAAACACACCGCCCGGGCAACGAAGGAGTGGCTTCGTAAGAAGCATTTCAAGGTCCTGGAGTGGCCTAGCCAGTCTCCAGATCTCAACCCCATAGAAAATCTTTGGAGGGAGTTGAAAGTCCGTGTTAACCAGTGACAGCCCCAAAACATCACTGCTCTAGAGGATATCTGCATGGAGGAATGGGCCAAAATACCAGGAACAGTGTGTGAAAACCTTGTGAAGACTTACAGAAAACGTTTGACCTGTGTCATTGCCAACAAAGGGTATATAACAAAGTATTGAGAAACTTTTGTTATTGACCAAATACTTATTTACCACCATAATTTGCAAATAAATTCATTAAAAATCCTACAATGTGATTTTCTGGAGAAAAAAAATCTCATTTTGTCTGTCATACTTGACGTGTACCTATGATGACAATTACAGGCCTCTCTCATCTTTTTAAGTGGGAGAACTTGCACAATTGTTGGCTGACTAAATAATTTTTTTCTCCACTGTACGTTGGGGTCTGAAATTATTGACAAATAAAGATGAGTAATAATGACTATATAAAATTAATACATTAAATACTGTATTGTCAGAACGCTGAGTGTGGATGTGGTGCAGGGAATCAAGCGCAGGAACAAGGGTGTTCGTCAACAGACTTTAGTAATCCAAAATAGTAACTCCAAACAGGTGAATAGCCAACCCAACCGGGAGGCATGAACAAATTACGCACACACACAACAGTGCGTAAAAACAAGAAAAGGCGCACGCAGTGCGGACTCTCGACACAAACAACACGAGAGAGAAAACCCATCAACAGCAACAGCTGACATAACAATCACACATAACACCTGACCCAACACACGATAACTAAATAGGAAACAAAATCAAACACTAACAAGGGACAGGTGTACAAACAGACAAAACCAAACAAACATGAAACATCGAACGGTGGTAGCTAGTACTCCGGGGACGACGACCGCCGAAGCCTGCCCGAACAAGGAGGAGGAGCAGCCTCGGCCGAAACCGTGACAGTACCCCCCCCTTGACGCGCGGCTCCAGCCGTGCGCCGATCCCGGCCTCGGGGACGACCAGGACGACGCGGAGCAGGGCGCGTAGGATGACCCCGATGGAACTCGGTCAGCAGGGACAGGTCTAATATGTCCCTCCTCGGCACCCAGCACCGCTCCTCCGGGCCGTACCCCTCCCACTCCACGAGATATTGGAGACCCCCCATCCGGCGTCTCGAATCAAGGATGGACCTCACAGTGTACGCCGGAGCCCCCTCGATGTCCAACGGGGGCGGAGGAGTCTCCTCTATCTCATAGTCTTGGAGTGGACCAGCTACCACCGGCCTGAGGAGAGACACATGGAACGAGGGGTTAATATTCCTGTAATCAATAGGCAGTTCTAACCTGTAACACACCTCGTTCAACCTCCTCAGGACTTTGAATGGACCCACAAACCGCCGACCCAGCTTCCGGCAGGGCAGGCGGAGGGGCAGGTTTCTGGTCGAGAGCCAGACTCGATCTCCAGGTGCGTATACAGGCCCCTCACTGCGGTGGAGATCGGCGCTCTTCTTATGCCGACGGATGGCCCGCTGCAGATGGACGTGGGCAGCGTTCCATGTCTCCTCCGAGCACCGCACCCACTCATCCACCGCAGGGGCCTCGATCTGGCTCTCGTGCCAAGGTGCCAGAACCGGCTGGTACCCTAACACACACTGGAAAGGGGTTAGATGGGTGGAGGAGTGGCGGAGAGTGTTCTGCGCCATCTCGGCCCACGGAACGTATCTCGCCCACTCCTCCGGCCGGCCCTGGCAATAAGACCTCAGAAACCTACCCACATCCTGGTTGACACGTTCAACCTGCCCATTACTCTCAAGGTGGTAACCCGAGGTAAGGCTCACCGAAACCCCCAACCGTTCCATAAAGGCTCTCCACACTCTGGAGGTGAACTGGGGGCCTCGATCAGACACTATATCCTCGGGTACCCCGTAATGCCGGAAGACATGGGTAAACAGAGCCTCAGCGGTCTGTAGGGCAGTAGGGAGACCCGGCATGGGAAGGAGACGACAGGCCTTCGAGAACCGATCCACAACGACCAGGATGGTAGTATTCCCCTGTGAGGGGGGAAGGTCTGTAACAAAGTCCTCCGACAGGTGGGACCAGGGTCGTTGTGGAACGGGCAGGGGTTGTAGCTTACCCCTGGGCAAATGTCTGGGCGCCTTACACTGTGCACACACCGAACAGGAGGAGACATAAACCCTCACATCCCTGGCTAACGTTGGCCACCAGTACTTAGTGCTAAGGCAGTGAACTGTCCGGCCGATACCTGGATGTCCAGAGGAGGGGGACGTATGAGCCCAATAAATGAGGCGATCGCGTACCTCGAGCGGAACGTACGTCCGACCACGGTGCATCGACCTCCCATACCACCGGTGCCACCAGACAAGACTTTGGTAGTATGCGAGTGGGCTCAACGGACCTCTCCTCCGTGTCATACCGCCGAGACAGGGCATCTGCCTTCCCGTTCTGGGACCCAGGGATGTAAGTGATTTTAAACACAAACCGGGCTAGAAACATAGTCCAGCGGGCCTGGCGAGGATTCAGTCTCCTAGCTGCCCGGATGTACTCCAGGTTACGGTGGTCCGTCAAAATGAGGAAAGGGTGTTGAGCCCCCTCAAGCCAATGCCTCCACACCTTTAGGGCCTGTACCACGGCTAACAGCTCCCTGTCCCCTACGTCATAATTCCGCTCCGCCGGACTGAGCTTCTTAGAATAAAAGGCACAGGGGCGGAGCTTAGGTGGTGTGCCAGACCGTTGTGAGAGGACGGCCCCAATACCGGCCTCGGACGCATCTACCTCTACCTGGAATGGTAAAGCGGGATCCGGATGCGCCAACACCGGCGCCGAGGTAAACAGGTCCTTCAGTCTCCCAAAAGCCCTGTCCGCCTCAGCTGACCACCGCAAGCGCACCGGACCCCCCTTCAACAGAGACGTTATGGGAGCTGCCACCTGTCCAAAACCCTGGATAAACCTCCGGTAATAATTTGCAAAACCCAAGAACTGTTGCACCTCTTTCACAGTGGTTGGGGTTTTGCCAATTACGCACAGCTGACACCCGGTCAACCTCCATCTTCACCCCTGACGCAGACAACTGATAACCCAAAAAGGAGACCGACTTCTGAAAGAACAGACATTTCTCTGCCTTGACATATAGGTCATGCTCCAACAGTCTCCTCAACACTCGGCGCACCAGGGCTACATGCTCAGCTCGGGTAGAACTGTACACCAGAATATCGTCTATGTACACGACTACTCCCTGCCCCTGCATGTCCCGGAAAATCTCATCTACAAAGGATTGGAAGACTGAGGGAGCATTCATTAACCCATATGGCATGACGAGATACTCGTAATGACCGGAGGTCGTGCTAAATGCTGTCTTCCATTCATCGCCCTCTCTAATGCGCACCAAGTTATATGCGCTCCTGAGATCCAATTTTGTGAAGAACTGAGCACCGTGTAATGACTCCGTCATAGTCGCAATCAGAGGAAGTGGATAACTGTACTTCACCGTAATCTGATTGAGACCGCGGTAATCAATACACGGGCGCAAACCTCCATCTTTTTTCTTCACAAAAAAGAAGCTCGAGGAAGCGGGTGAAGTGGAGGCCCGTATGTATCCCTGTCTCAGAGACTCGGCGATGTAAGTTTCCATCGCCTTCCTCTCCTCTTGAGACAAGGGATACACATGGCTCCGCGGGAGTGCTGCTCCTAACTGGAGATCTATCGCACAATCCCCCTGTCTATGAGGCGGCAGCTGCGCCGCCCTTGTCTTACTAAACACCAGTGTCAAATCCTCATACTCGGGGGGAATATGCAGTGCGGGCATTTGATTTGGACTCTCCACCGAGGTCGCCCCTATGGAAACACCCAGACATAGCCCCTCACACTGAACAGACCACCCTTTAAGAGCTTTCTCTCGCCACGAAATAGTAGGATCATGGGTAATCAACCAGGGAAGTCCCAGCACCACCGGATACGCTGGAGAGTCAATCAGATAGAGCTGAATCGTCTCCTCATGACTCCCCTGCGTCTTCATCCTAAGGGGCGCTGTGACCTCCCTAATTAACCCAGATCCTAACGGACGGCTATCTAGGGCATGTACAGGGAAAGGCTTATCAACGGGAAGGAGAGGAATCCCTAACTCTACACAGAACTGGCGATCTACAAAATTCCCAGCTGCGCCTGAATCTACTAGCGCCTTATGCTGGGAACGAGGTGCAACCTGTGGAAAACAAACAGGCAAGGTTATGTGAACGACAGAAAGCTCTGGGTAAGTAGGGCGCCTACTCACCTGGGAGGACTCCCCAATGCATGGCCTGCCTTCACCTCCACCGGGGGACCTTCCCCAACACCTAGCCGCGGTGTGCCCTCCACGGCCACAGTTGGTGCAGGGAACGGCCCCCCTCGGGTTCCTACTCCTCCGTTCTCTAGCGCCAGCACCTCCGAGCTCCATAGGGCTCGGCTCGGAGGTGCCGGAAGGTGGAATGGGCAACCCCCACCCGGGACGTCCACGGGTGGCGAGCAGGGTGTCCAGCCGAATGGCCATGTCGACCAGTTGGTCAAATGACAACGTGGTATCCCTGCACGCCAACTCTCTCTGGACGTCCTCCCGGAGGCTGCAGCGGAAGTGGTCTATGAGGGCCCGCTCATTCCACCCTGCATCTGCCGCTAGAGTCCGGAACTCCAAAGCAAAATCCTGTGCGCTCCTCATCCCCTGTCGGAGGTAGAACAGACGCTCCCCCACCGCCTTCCCTTCTGGTGGATGGTCAAACACGGCACGGAAGCGGCGGGAGAACTCCGCATAGGTAATAGTAGCGGCGTCTATTCTCCTCCATTTGGCGTTGGCCCACTCCAACGCCTTGCCGGTGAGACAGGAGATGAGGGCGGAGACGCTCTCGTGTCCCGAGGGCGCCGGGTGTACGGTGGCGAGGTAGAGCTCCACTTGCAGCAGGAACCCTTGACACCCGGCAGCGGAGCCGTCGTACGCCCTCGGGAGCGAGAGCCGAATCCCGCTGGGTTCCGGAAGGGGGACAGGAGGACTGACCGATGGGGATGGTCCGGTAGGTGGGGGCGTGGGTACCCCGCTGCTTTCCCATCGGTGGAGAGTGTTCATCACCCGATCCAGGGCATGACCGATCTGGTTGATCCTGTCCTCCTGCCCACGAAGACGGTCCTCCATAATGTCCGTTGGCGCGGTTGCTCCTGCTGATTCCATGGGTTGATGTGTGATTCTGTCAGAACGCTGAGTGTGGATGTGGTGCAGGGAATCAAGCGCAGGAACAAGGGTGTTCGTCAACAGACTTTAGTAATCCAAAATAGTAACTCCAAACAGGTGAATAGCCAACCCAACCGGGAGGCATGAACAAATTACACACACACACAACAGTGCGTAAAAACAAGAAAAGGCGCACGCAGTGCGGACTCTCGACACAAACAACACGAGAGAGAAAACCCATCAACAGCAACAGCTGACATAACAATCACACATAACACCTGACCCAACACACGATAACTAAATAGGAAACAAAATCAAACACTAACAAGGGACAGGTGTACAAACAGACAAAACCAAACAAACATGAAACATCGAACGGTGGTAGCTAGTACTCCGGGGACGACGACCGCCGAAGCCTGCCCGAACAAGGAGGAGGAGCAGCCTCAGCCGAAACCGTGACATGTATGTTCAAAAAATTTGGGTAATACTTTATTTTTATTTTTTTAAGGTAGTGGTCAAAATCATTGACATCCTTAAAGATTCTTATAAATAAAATAGTCAAAAGTTTAGTATTTTGTCCCATATTCTTAGCATGCAATGAACACATCAAGCTTGTGAATGTGGATGCTATCATAATTATGCATAATCCTGAATGAATCGTGAATAATGGTGAGTGAGAAAGTTGCAGAGGGTAAATGATCATACCCCCAAGACATGCTATTCTCTCACCATTACCAGTAACATGGGAGGTTAGCATGTCTTGGGGGTATGATCTGCAAATGCATCCAACAATTCTGTAGTCACAAGCTTGATGTAGTCATTGCATGCTATGAATATGGGACCAAATACTAAACTTCTGACTACTTTATTCACAAGAATCTTGAGAAAAAAAAGTTTTACTTGTTAAACAAAATCTCTTACTGTATTGTATTAGTATAAAACAATATAATTTCCCTTTTATTTGTATATAACATATCTAATATATTGAATTATTACTGTAATTCCGGACCCCACTGTATGTAATAATAATGCTTTTTATTTTAAGTTAAGTAATGTTAAGTAATGTGACCAATAAAACCATGTTTAAACAAAAATCCTAATTCTGATCATAACGGGAAAAAATGTGTGCATATTTGGTGGTCACTGCATCCAGAATTAATTAGCTATATACTAATCGTACCAGACATCTGATCACCTGGTATGTATATGTTTGTAAACAAATGTGTTGTAAACCAGCTACAATATCACACACGAAAGACAACATATAACGCATCATGATATTAAACATCATTCCCTTACAGATTCTTGTGATCTGCAGAATGCCTGAGCAACAATTAAAAGCAGCCGTCCTTTGAGCTGGCACAATAGACAAGAAAGACCATCCTCATCTTAGAAAGCATGTCATACCATTGCTTTGCAATTCCTTAAACACTCAATTGGCCTAAAGTACTCATCAGCCTCAATTAATAATAATGAAAGTCATGGCTCAAAGCTAGAGGATATTGGGATCCAGGTCTGCTCTCATTCATCCATGGCCAAGGCAATCAAACAGTCCAGATTACCAGTATCTGGTGGCACTTCTCCCCTCTGAAAATATGATGAGGCAGAGAGGGGGAGGGAGAAGAGGGGAAGGGAAGACAAAAAGGTAGAGAGAGGGATTAGAGGAGAAAAAAGGGGATAGAAAAGGAAGGAGAGGGATAAGTGAGGGCTGAGACAGTCAGAGGGGGAGGCAGAACAAGCAAGAGGAAGGAGGGCATAAGGGTTTGGGGAGAGGAGGAGGAAGAGAGGGGAAAGAGAAGAGTAGAAGAAAGGAGCTGGTGATGAATGAAAAGGAAAGATGCTGTGACTGATCAGTATTGAAAATCTGTGATGCCGTAAACGTGGTAGAAGTGAACCGGGGGAACGAATTGAGATGTCAGCCATGATGAAGTGGGGGCTGTGGCCTCAGCCTGGACTCTACCACCGCAGCTCAGCACTACCACAGAAACCAGAGAAGTAAAATACACTTGAGGAGGAGACATAATTCCTGACCTTTCCCCGGCAGAGTTGTAGTAGACCTCCTGAGTAATGCCTCTCCCTGATGGGCTTAAATGTACTAAGATGAATTCTAAGTTAAAGCTTGAGCATGGTATGTTCTCTGTTAATAATGAAAACACAGTAAATGGCATTCATTACAAGAAAAAGGTTGTGAAAAGGTTTCATTCTTTTCTAGGACATCCTGAAAATATAACAGGGGACTTCTCTCCCATCATGCAGGCCAATAGCTAAATCTCAGTCAAATCGGCCTATGTTGTATTGATTTCATTTAAACAGCAGCATATTGTTGTTGTTGCTTTTAATGATATAGACAGCAGTGGTATATTAATAAAGCGTCATTGCCTGAGTCCCCTCAATATCCTTTTTTGTTATCAATTTCCTGAGCTGCGGTCTATCATCAGACACAGATCTCATTAACGTCTTCTAACAGATGGTGGATTCCAACCAAGCCTCAAGGACTCAACAATGGGGAGCAGATAGCATCGAGCCAAAATCTATTTATAAACATAATTTGAGGGTGACAACAATCCTGAATGGCCCATACAGGAGGAGCGGTTGGACATCCCGCTGCCAGTTCTCAGTTAACAAACCTTACCATCATATCAACACCAACCCTGAGCCCCTCTTCAGCCATGTAGGGGCAAAGTGAGGGCTGTTAATATTTTTTTTACATTTACGTCATTTAGCAGACGCTCTTATCCAGAGCAACTTACAGGTGCAATTAGGGTTAAGTGCCTTGCTCAAGGGCACATCGACAGATTTTCCACCTAGTCAGCTCGGGGATTAGAACCAGCGACCTTTCGGTTACTGGCACAACGCTCTTAACCACTAAGCTACCTGCCGCCCCAAGAGCAGTCAAGGGTGATGTGATGTCAGCCATTTTGTCGAAAGCAAAACAAATCCAAGAGGTCACGGAGGTGCTAGGGCCACACAGATTGTTTAACTCCCCAGAAATCTATTAAAATGAATAAATACCTAGTGCGTGTAGAACTGATTTACATTATAATAAACCAAATATTGATAGACCATTTTGGTAGGCTCTTGTATCAGTTCAATATGCAGATAACGCTCTTCAGGTATTTGTTAGAAAACATTCCCATAACACATAAACCAGATAACCTTTGACCCCAGTCATGTGTGCATACAGTACATGCTGTAGGTAGAGGAGTCCTGACCATTGTACTGCAACAATGTCTAGGGTCAACAGAAATAGCATCAAACTTTTTTTTAAAGTGCATTAATCCTCTATAAATCGATACCTGGGGCAGTAATTATCCTCTCCCACGTTGTCCACCTTTTGTGATACGCAGTGTGGTGTGTAAAACTGATTCAACTCCTCCGGCATGGGATCACCTTTCAGCGCAGTTGACAAACGAGGACAAATCGCAGCCCAGGAGTGCATTAGCAATTGTATAACATGTTGGTAAAATACACACCTGACAAAAAACTTTATCCTGCACAATCTCAGAGGTGTCACAGAAAAGGTGTCTAACACATATGGGGAGGCGGGGCATCTAAAGTAATAAGGGTATGGGGTTTAGACGCACATGTGGATTTTCAATATGGACAGTTCATTATTGCCCCATAATTGTAAGACTTCAAAAGAAAAGGAGATTATTGTAATGAATACTCAGGGAGAAAAAGGTGTAGATTCACGCGCAGAGCACGGTAGGTGTTTATTTCGCCTTCGCAAAAGGCAGGAATCGCTGTCACAGGCAGGAGAATCAAAAACAAGGACTGAAGGCTATAACTGGTTCTCACAAACGTGCTATAAAAAGGCTTGGTAGAGTGAAAACAAACAATACCTCACAAGGCACAAACAGAATGAACTGAACTAAATAAGGAGCTGATGAGACCAGGTGAGTAACTAACACAGGTGAAATCAATGATCAAAAATGAAAGACAGGGCTACGTTCAAGAACACAAAGAAACAGGGCTACGTACAAGAACAAAAGGTGAACTAAGAAAACAAATACAGAACCTCACAATTATATGTGCTTTCTGTGAGTTTGTTCAGTCAAAATAATATACTGAAGAAAAATATAAATGCAACATGCAACAATTTCAACGATTTTACTGAGTTACAGTCATATAAGGAAATCAGTCAATTGAAATAAATAAATTAGGCCCTAATCAATGGATTTCACATGATTGGGCAAGGGCACATCCATGGGTGGGTTTAGGAGGGCATAGGCCCACCCACTTGGGAGCCAGGTCCAGCCAATCAGAATGTGTTTTTCCCCACAAAAGGGCTTTATTACAGACAGAAATACTCCTGAGTTTCATCAGTTGCCTGGGTGGCTGGTCTCAGACGATCCCGCAGGTGAAGAAGCCAGATGTGGAGGTCCTGGGCTGGCGTGGTTACACGTGGCCTGCAGTTGTGAGGCAGGTTAGACGTACTGCCAAATTCTCTAAAACAATGTTGGAGGTGGCTTATGTTAGAGAAATGAACTTTCAATTCTCTGGTGACAGCTCTGGTAGACATTCCTGCAGTCAGCATGCCAATTGCATGCTTCCTCAAAACTTGAGACATCTGTGGCATTGTGTTGTGTGACAAAACTGCACATTTGTGGCCTTTAATTGTCCCCAGAACAAGGTGCAGCTGTGTAATGATCATGCTGTTTAATCAGCTTCCTTATATGCCACACCTGTCTTGGAAATGGAGCAATAATCACTAACAGTGATGTAAACAAATTTGTGCACAAAATTTGTAGACAAATGTGCTTTTTGTGCAAATATTTTAGGGATCTTTCATTTCAGCTCATGAAAAATGGGACCAACACTTTACATGTGTCACGATCGTCAGGGAGAGACCAAGGCGCAGCGTTGCAGGCAAACATACTCTTTATTTAGCGACACGATCAAAAACAACAAAACGATATCGTGACAGTTCGCGGTCTAACACAAACCGACTGGAAACAAAATCCCACAAACACGAATGAAAAACAGACTGTTTAAATATGGCTCCCAATCAGAGACAACCAACGACAGCTGACACTCGTTGCCTCTGATTGGGAGTCACTCTAGCCAACATAGAAAAAGAAGAACTAGAACCACCAACATAGAAATCTAACACATAGAATGAACACATTGAATTTACACACCCTGGCTCAACATAACAGTGTCCCCAGAGCCAGGGCGTGACAGTACCCCCCCCTAAAGGCGCGGACTCCGACCGCGTCAACCAAATACCACAGGGGAGGGAGCGGGTGGGCACTCCGCCTAGGCGGCGGATCCTGCTCCGGGCCTGATCCCCGCTCCCTCTCCAACCCCCCAAAGTACCCCTGGTCCGGTCTGGCCCCGCTGGCCGGAGCTGGACTGCACACTGATGGAGCGGATTGCTCTAGCTCCGGCGTAAAACATCTGACCAGTGCCGAACCAGGCACCAGTGGAACAGGCACGGGCCGTGCCTGACTGACGACGCCCACCACTGGCTTGGTGTGGAGAACAGGCACGGGCCGTGCTGGACTGACAACGCACACCACTGGCTTGGTGTGAGGAGCAGGAGTGAGCCGAACCGGGCTGACGAAACGCACCACTGACTTGGTGCGGGGAGCAGGAACGGGCCGAGCCGGGCTGACGAAGCGCACCTCTGACTTGGTGCGGGGAGCAGGAACGGGCCGAGCCGGGCTGACGAAGCGCACCACTGACTTGGTGCGGGGAGCAGGAACGGGCTGAGCCGGGCTGACGAAGCGCACCACTGACTTGGTGCGGGGAGCAGGAACGGGCCGAGCCGGGCTGACGAAGCGCACCACTGACTTGGTGCGGGGAGCAGGAACGGGCCGAGCCGGGCTGACGAAGCGCACCACTGACTTGGTGCGGGGAGCAGGAACGGGCCGAGCCGGGCTGACGAAGCGCACCACTGACTTGGTGCGGGGAGCAGGAACGGGCCGAGCCGGGCTGACGAAGCGCACCACTGACTTGGTGCGGGGAGCAGGAACGGGCCGAGCCGGGCTGACGAAGCGCACCACTGACTTGGTGCGGGGAGCAGGAACGGGCCGAGCCGGGCTGACGAAGCGCACCACTGACTTGGTGCGGGGAGCAGGAACAGACCGGACCGTACTGGGGACACACACCACTGGCCCTACACCGGGATCTGGAACGGGCCGGACCGGACTGGTAACACACCCCAGTACCTCTCGCCGTGCCTCTACACCTTCCATCCCCTCTTCGACCAGTGGCCCCCGTAACCTGGCGGCCTCCTCTGCCAACCCGCTGGACCGCTCTATCGCGGCCTCCTGCTGCCCCGACGTCGTGAGCCCCCCCTAAAAATTTTCTGGGGGTCTCTCCTCCCCGTGGGCCAGGCCTCTATAGTTCTCGCCCAACTCTCGCTCTTCTGCCTCCAACTCCCGCTATTCAGCTCCTCAATTGGCTTGACCCAGTCGAAGCTCTTCCTCCATTGTTCCCAAGTCCACTCTCTCTGCTCTTCACTCGGCTTGACCCAGTCGAGGCTGCCACGGAGATCTGCTAGGGATTTCCCTGGCGATGGCTCCTCGACTCGCTGCTTGGTCCAGTTGTGGTGGGATTTTCTGTCCCGATCATCAGGGAGAGACCAAGGCGCAGCGTTGCAGGCAAACATACTCTTTATTTAGCGACACGATCAAAAACAACAAAACGATATCGTGACAGTTCACGGTCTAACACAAACTGACTGGAAACAAAATCCCACAAACACGAATGAAAAACAGACTGTTTAAATATGGCTCCCAAACAGAGACAACCAACGACAGCTGACACTCGTTGCCTCTGATTGGGAGTCACTCTAGCCAACATAGAAAAAGAAGAACTAGAACCACCAACATAGAAATCTAACACATATAATGAACACATTGAATTTACACACCCTGGCTCAACATAACAGTGTCCCCAGAGCCAGGGCGTGACAACATGTTGCGTTTATATTTTTGTTCAGTATATAATCTATGCATTTTTCATGGGAAATTGTTATGTGCCACTTCCGTCTCAACACATAATACGATTTAATATAAATTCACATACAGCTGTGGAAAAAATTAAGAGACCACTGCAAAATTATCAGATTCTCTGGTTTTACTATTTATAGGTATGTGTTTGGGTAAAAATAACATTTTTTGTTTTATTCTATAAACTACTGACAACGTTTCACCCAAATTACAAATAAAATGTATTGTCATTTAGAGCATTATTTGCAGAAAATGACAACTGGTCAAAAGAACAAGAAATATGCAGTGTTGTCAGACCTCGAATAATGCAAAGAAAATAAGTTAATGTTCATTTTTAAACAACACAATACTAATGTTTTAACTTAGGAAGAGTTCAGAAATCTGGAGATTGGGCTGGCCATGACAGGGTCTTGATATGGTGGTCCTCCATCCACACCTTGATTGACCTGGCTGTGTGGCATGGCGCAGTGTCCTGCTGGAAAAGACAATCCTCAGAGTTGGGGAACAATGTCAGAGCAAAAGGAAGCAAGTTTTCTTCCAGGACAACCTTGTACGTGGCATGATTCATGCATCCTTCACAAAGACAAATCTGCCTGATTCCAGCCTTGCTGAAGCACCCCCAGATCATCACCGATCCTCCAACAAATTTCACAGTGGGTGCGAGACATTGTGGCTTGTGGGCCTCTCCAGGTCTACGTCTAACCATTAGACGACGAGGTGTTGGGCAAAGCTGAAAATTGGACTCATCAGAGAAGATGACCTTACTCCAGTCCTCTACTGTCCAATCCTTATGGTCTTTTGCAAACCTCAGCCTGGCTTTTCTTTGCTTCTCATTGATGAAGGGCTTTTTTCTAGCTTTGCACGACTTCAGCCCTGCCCCTAGGAGCCTGTTTCGAACCGTCCTCGCCGTGCACTTCACCCCAGCTGCCGTTTGCCATTCTTTTTGTAGGTCACTTGATGTCATCCTACGATTGTTGAGTGACTTTGTTTTTTAAATCCAAGATGGCGTAGTAGTGCAGTTCTGTTTTTGTCGTGTGTCTGTAAATAGCCTGTAAATACCCTGTTTTTTATTTATTTTTCGTACATATTTCCCTATCAGACTTTTCATCCTTCTACAAAATATACTTTCCTGCAACCCGCCTCACTCAATGTGGAACGGATTCTATTATTGACTTACCTTTTATCTAGAATCTCCAGTTGAAACTAGCTAGCCAGCTAACTAGCTACTTGCTATTAGCCACAGTTAGCGGTATTTCACCCAGAACATTGGATTTTTAAATTTAATCACTGGACATTAATCACCGGATCGCAACTAGCTAGCCACAACCGAATGGATGTTGCTGTCTGGCTAATCACCACTGCCCCCGATGCAAGCACTAGTTAGCCTCGAGCTAGCCTAGATCCAGGCTCATATCTACCTCTAGGTCTACCGGACGGGAGTGGCCAGCTAACTAGCAACTTGCTATCAGCTACCGTTAGCGGTTTTTCACCATTGTCCATGGCCTGCACCACTCACCAGCCAGCTCTAGTCTGGACTATTATTCGGCCAGTCTGCACAGCGCGTTATCGACCCAGAACATATCAGTTTTTCTGCTGGAATCACTGAATCACTGGACCTTTAACTCCGGATTCATCGCTACCAGCTTGCTGCAACAAAATGGACGCTGTGGTCTGGCTAATCATCCTGAGCTAGGCCCGTCTCCCGGCTATCTACCTCTCTGTCAACCGGACGGGACCACCTAGTGTTGACACGGAGCCCCGCCGATCCTACACGACTGGTCTGCCGACGAAATCGTCTGATGTGGTTACGACGTCGACCACGAAGATTCCATCTGCTAGCCCCGGCCCGCTAGCACACGCTAGCCGTGGCCTCTTACTCGCTAGTGCTTTAGCAGCCTCCGAACTATCCTATTGCTGTTCACCGGACCATATGATAACTCAGGTATACAGCTGATGTCTGCTGGACTGTTCCTTTTTACAGTACTACATCCTGTTTATGTTTAGCCTCAGCCCAAACATGGTTAGCTTATTGTTGTTTCGGTTATTTCTAATTGTACTATTTCACTGTAGATCCCCCAGCCCAGCTAAACCTGCCTTAGATAACTCCTTTGTCCCACCCCCCATACACGCGGAGACCGACTCAATTGGTGCCTCCAGTGATGCTATCTCTTTCATTGTTACCCAACGCTTAGGTTTACCTCCACTGTACTCATATCCTTCCATATCCTTGTCTGTACATAATGCCCTGAATCTTTTCTACAACCCCCGGAAATCTGCCCCCTTTATTCTATGTACCCAACGCACTAGAAGACCAGTTCTTAAAGCCTTTAGTCGTATCCTTATTCTAGTCCTCCTCTGTTCCTCTGGTGATGTAGAGGCTAACCGAGGCCCTGCAGCCCTCAGTATCACTCCTACTCCCCAGGCGCTATCATTTGATGACTTCTGTAATCGCAAAAGTCTTGGTTTCTTGCACGTAAATATCAGAAGTCTACTTCCTAAGTTTGAGTTATTCACTGCGTTAGCACACTCTGCCAACCCTGATGTTCTAGCAGTGTCTGAATCCTGGCTCAGGAAGGCCACCAAAAATTCTGAAATTTCCATCCCCAACTATAACATTTTCCGTCTAGATAGAACTGCCAAAGGGGGTGGAGTTGCAATCTACTGTAGAGATAGCCTGCAGAGCTCTATCATACTATCCAGGTCTGTGCCCAAACAGTTTGAGCTTCTACTTCTAAAAATCCACCTTTCCAGAAATAAGTCTCTCACTGTTGCCGCTTGCTACAGACCCCCCTCAGCCCCCAGCTGTGCCCTGGACACCATATGTGAATTCATTGCCCCCCATTTATCCTCAGAGTTCGTACTGCTTGGTGACCTAAATTGGGATATGCTTAATATCCCGGCCATCCTACAATCCAAACTAGATGCCCTCAATCTCACGCAAAATATCAATGAACCTACCAGGTACAACCCTAAATCCGTAAACATGGGTACCCTCATAGATATCATCCTGACTAACATACCCTCTAAATACACCTCAGCTGTCTTCAACCAGGATCTCAGCGATCACTGCCTCATTGCCTGCGTCCGTAACGGGTCCGCGGTCAAACGACCACCCCTCATCACTGTCAAACGCTCCCTAAAACACTTTAGCGAGCAGGCCTTCCTAATTGACCTGGCCCAGGTATCCTGGATGGATATAGATCTCATTCCGTCAGTAGAGGATGCCTGGTTGTTCCTTAAAAGTGATTTCCTCTCAATCTTAAATAAACATGCCCCATTCAAAAAATACAGAACTAAGAACCGATATAGCCCCTGGTTCTCCTCAGACTTGACTGCCCTTGACCAGCACAAAAATATCCTGTGGCGTACTTCATTAGCATCAAATAGCCCCCGCGATATGCAACTTTTCAGGGAAGTTAGGAACCAATATACACAAGCAGTCAGGAAAGCAAAGGCTAACTTTTTCAAACAGAAATTTGCATCCTGTAGCACTAACTCCAAATGTTTTGGGACACTGTAAAGTCCATGGAGAATAAGAGCACTTCCTCCCAGTTGCCCACTGCACTGAGGCTAGGAAACACTATCACCACCGATAAATCTACAATAATCGAGAATTTCAACAAGCATTTTGCTACGGCTGGCCACACTTTCCATCTGGCTACCACTACCCCGGCCACCAACTCTGCACCATCCGCTGCAACTTGCCCATGCCCCCCCGCTTCTCCTTCACACAAATTCAGACAGCTGGACCCCTACAAATCAGCTGGGCTAGGCAATCTGGACCCTTTCATTCTAAAACTAGCCGCCGAAATTGTCGCAACCCCTATTACTAGTCTGTTCAACCTCTCTTTCATAACGTCTGAGATCCCCAGAGATTGGAAAGCTGCCGCGGTCATCCCCCTCTTCATAGGGGGTGACACTCTATATCCAAACTGCTACAGACCTATATCCATCCTGCCCTGCCTTTCGAAAGTATTTGAAAGCCAAGTTAACAAACAGATCACCGACCATTTCTGTCAAGGCTGAGGTGTATGATGTGTGGAAGTCAGGCGCAGGACATCGAAGCTTAGTCCAACAAAGTTTACTGTGAAAAACCACCAGGCAAGGATACAGTAAACGGCCTCAACAAAACAGAGGCGAGCAATACGCAAACTATGCGTATAACAAATAAACAAAGAAACAGATACAAAAACACGCAGCACTACGGACAGGCGAAAAACAACACACAATCTAACCAATGCAAAACAGGGAACTTATAGGACACG
The DNA here is from genome assembly GCF_964263955.1 of Coregonus lavaretus. Taxonomy (NCBI): domain Eukaryota; kingdom Metazoa; phylum Chordata; class Actinopteri; order Salmoniformes; family Salmonidae; genus Coregonus; species Coregonus lavaretus. The sequence goes on along the minus strand of NC_140008.1, from coordinate 43,787,376 downwards.
TAATCAGACACAAACGGACACAGGTGTAAAAGACAGACCAAAGCAATCACACCAAGAAACATTCAACGGTGGCAGCTAGTACTCCGGGGACGGCGAACGCCGAAGCCTGCCCGAACTAGGAGGAGGAGCAGTCTCGGCAGAATCCGTGACAGTACCTCCCCCTTGACGCGCGGCTCCAGCCGTGCGCCGACCCCGGCCTCGGGGACGGCCAGGAGGACGCGGACCCGGGCGCGTGGGATGCCCACGGTGGAACTCAGTCAGGAGGGACGGATCTAGGATGTCCCTCCTAGGCACCCAGCACCGTTCCTCCGGACCGTACCCCTCCCACTCCACGAGATACTGGAGACCACTCATCCGGCGCCTCGAGTCCAAGATGGTCCGGACCCTGTACGCCGGGGCCCCCTCGATGTCCAAAGGGGGCGGAGGGGTCTCTCCTATCTCATCTTCTTGGAGTGGGCCAGCTACCACCGGCCTGAGAAGAGACACATGGAACGAGGGGTTAATATTATTGTACTCAATAGGCAGTTGTAACCTGTAACACACCTCGTTCAATCTTCTCAGGACTTTAAAGGGCCCCACAAACCGCCGACCCAGCTTCCGGCAGGGCAGGCGGAGGGGCAGGTTTCGAGTCGAGAGCCAGACTCGATCTCCCGGTGCGTACACCGGTCCCTCACTGCGGTGGCGATCGGCGCTCGCCTTTTGTTGACGGATGGCCCGCTGCAGATGGACATGGGCAGCGTCCCACGTCTCCTCCGAGCGCCGAATCCACTCGTCCACCGCAGGGGCCTCGATCTGGCTCTCGTGCCATGGTGCTAGGACCGGCTGATACCCTAAAACACACTGGAAAGGTGTTAAATTGGTGGAGGAGTGGCGGAGAGAGTTCTGGGACATCTCTGCCCAGGGGACATACCTAGACCACTCCTCCGGCTGGTCCCGGCAATAGGACCTCAGAAACCTAACCACATCCTGGTTGACTCGTTCAACCTGCCCATTGCTCTCTGGGTGGTACCCCGAGGTAAGGCTTACCGAGACCCCCAAGCGTTCCATGAACGCCCCCCAAACTCTGGAGGTGAACTGGGGACCTCGGTCAGACACAATATCCTCGGGGACCCCATAGTGCCGGAACACGTGGGTAAATAGGGCCTCAGCGGTCTGTAGGGCAGTAGGGAGACCCGGCATTGGGAGGAGACAACAGGCCTTGGAAAACCGATCCACAACGACCAAAATGGTGGTATTCCCCTGGGAGGGGGGTAGGTCGGTCACAAAATCCACCGAGAGGTGGGACCATGGTCGTTGTGGAACGGGCAGGGGATGTAACTTACCCCTGGGCAAATGTCTAGGCGCCTTACACTGGGCGCACACCGAGCAGGAGGAGACATAAACCCTCACATCCCTAGCTAACGTTGGCCACCAGTATTTCACGCTAAGGCAGTGCACTGTCCGGCCAATACCTGGATGTCCAGAGGAGGGTGATGTATGAGCCCAATAAATCAGACGATCACGAACCTCGAGCGGAACGTATGTCCGCCCCACAGGACACTCGGGGGGAGTAGGGTCGGTACGCAGTGCCCGCTCGATTTCCGCATCGACCTCCCACACCACCGGAGCCACCAGACAAGACTCCGGTAGTATGGAAGTAGGCTCAATGGACCTCTCCTCTGTGTCATACCGCCGGGACAGGGCGTCTGCATTACCGTTCTGGGACCCTGGGATGTATGTGATCTTAAAAACAAACCGGGTCGGGAACATGTTCCACCTAGCCTGACGAGGGTTCAATCTCCTAGCTGCCCGGATGTACTCCAGGTTACGGTGATCAGTCAGAATGAGGAAAGGGTGTTGAGCCCCCTCTAGCCAATGCCTCCACACCTTTAGGGCCTGGACTACAGCTAACAGCTCCCTGTCCCCAACGTCATAATTACGCTCCGCCGAGCTGAGCTTCTTGGAGTAGAACGCACAGGGGCGGAGCTTAGGTGGCGTGCCGGACCGTTGCGACAGGACTGCCCCAATGCCGGCCTCGGACACGTCTACCTCTACTTGGAATGGTAAAGAGGGATCCGGATGCGCCAGCACCGGGGCCGAGGTGAACAGGTTCTTCAGTTTGACAAATGCCCTGTCCGCCTCAGCTGACCACTGCAAATGAACCGGACCCCCCTTTAGCAGGGACGTAATGGGAGCTGCAACCTGTCCAAAGCCCCGGATAAACCTCCGGTAGTAATTAGCAAAACCCAAGAACTGCTGCACCTCTTTTACAGTGGTTGGAGTTTGCCAATTACGCACGGCCGACACACGGTCTACCTCTATCTCCACACCAGACGTTGAAAACCGATAACCCAAAAAGGAGACGGACTCCTGGAAGAACAGGCATTTCTCTGCCTTGACATACAAGTCATGCTCCAACAGTCTTCTCAACACTCGGCGCACCAGGGCTACATGCTCGGCTCGTGTAGAAGAGTACACTAGGATGTCGTCGATGTATACTACCACACCCTGCCCATGCATGTCCCGGAAAATATCGTCAACAAAGGATTGGAAGACTGAACGAGCATTCATTAACCCGTATGGCATGACGAGATACTCGTAATGACCCGAGGTGGTGCTAAATGCAGTCTTCCATTCATCCCCCTCCCTAATGCGCACCAGATTGTACGCGCTCCTGAGATCCAACTTTGTGAAGAACCGCGCTCCGCGTAATGATTCTGTCATAGTCGCAATCAGTGGAAGAGGGTAACTGTACTTAACCGTGATCTGATTGAGACTACGGTAGTCAATACACGGGCGCAAACCCCCGTCCTTCTTCTTCACAAAGAAGAAACTCGAGGAAACCGGGGAAGTGGAGGACCGTATGTATCCCTGTGCCAAGGACTTGGCTATGTAAGTCTCCATAGCCGCTGTCTCCTCTTGAGACAGGGGATACACACGGCTCCGCGGAAGTGCCGCTCCTGTTTGGAGATCTATCGCACAATCCCCCTGTCTATGAGGTGGTTGCCGTGTTGCCCTCGTTTTGCTGAACACAAGTGCTAAATCCTCATACTCAGGGGGAATGCGCATTGCGGGCACTTGGTTCGGACTCTCTACCGAGGTCGCCCCTAAGGAAACACCTAGACATCTCCCTACACACTGGGCAGACCACTCCATAAGAGCCCTCTGTTGCCACGCAATGGTAGGATCATGGGCGCTTAACCAGGGAAGCCCCAGCACCACGGGATACGCAGGAGAGTCAATCAGATAAAACTGAATGATCTCCTCATGACCCCCCTGCGTCGTCATCTTAAGTGGTGCTGTGACTTCTCTGATAAGCCCCGACCCCAACGGCCGGCTGTCTAGGGCGTGAACAGGAAAGGTGGCTTCTACCGGCCGAAGGGGAATTCCTAACCTATAACAAAATGCACGATCAACAAAATTCCCAGCTGCGCCTGAATCTACTAGCGCCTTATGCTGGGAATGAGGTGCCACCTGTGGAAATCTCACAGGTATACTCATGTGACCAACAGAGAGCTCTGGGTAAGTGGGGCGCCTACTCACCTGAAATGACTCCCCAGTGCGTGACCTGTTGTCCCCTCTCCCAGGAGACCCTCCCCAGCACCTGGCCGCGGTGTGTCCTCCACGGCCACAGTTGGTGCAGGGGATGGCCCCCTTCGGGTTCTCTCTCCTCCTCTCTCTAGCGCCAGCACCCCCGAGCTCCATGGGAATCGGCTCGGAGGTGCTGGAGGGTGGAATGGACGACCACCACTCGGGACGTCCGCGGGTAGCCAGCAGGGTGTCGAGACGGATGGAGATGTCCACCAACTGGTCGAAGGATAGGTTGGTGTCCCTGCAGGCCAGCTCATGACGAACGTCCTCTCGTAGGCTACACCGGTAATGGTCGATGAGGGCCCTCTCATTCCACCCCGCATCCGCCGCTAGAGTCCGGAACTCCAGGGCGAACTCCTGTGCGCTCCTCTTCCCCTGTCGGAGGTGGAACAGACGCTCCCCCGCCGCCTTCCCCTCAGGTGGTTGATCGAAGACAGCCCTGAAGCGACGGGAGAACTCCGCGTAGGTGATGGTAGCGGCGTCTATTCCCCTCCATTCGGCGTTGGCCCACTCCAACGCCTTGCCGGATAGACAGGAGATGAGGGCGGTGACGCTCTCGTAGCCCGAGGGCGCTGGGTGTATGGTAGCCAGGTAGAGTTCCACCTGCAGGAGGAACCCCTGACACCCGGCTGCAGAACCGTCATATGCCCTCGGGAGCGAGAGCCGTATGCCACTGGGTTCCGGTGCTGAGAGAGGAGGACTGGACGTTGGTGATGTGATGGTGTGAGAAGTAGTGGGCACCTCTCCAGTAACCAACCGGCACCTCGTTCATGGCGGCCCCAAGTTGCCGGATCATGGTGTCTTGGTCGCTGATCCGATCCTCCAGCGACTTGGGTGCCGCCACTGCTCCTGCTGACTCCATAATGGTGTGTTGTTCTGTCAAGGCTGAGGTGTATGATGTGTGGAAGTCAGGCGCAGGACACCGAAGCTTAGTCCAACAAAGTTTACTGTGAAAAACCACCAGGCAAGGATACAGTAAACGGCCTCAACAAAACAGAGGCGAGCAATACGCAAACAATGCTTATAACAAATAAACAAAGAAACAGATACAAAAACACGCAGCACTACGGACAGGCGAAAAACAACACACAATCTAACCAATGCAAAACAGGGAACTTATAGGACACGTAATCAGACACAAACGGACACAGGTGTAAAAGACAGACCAAAGCAATCACACCAAGAAACATTCAACGGTGGCAGCTAGTACTCCGGGGACGGCGAACGCCGAAGCCTGCCCGAACTAGGAGGAGGAGCAGTCTCGGCAGAATCCGTGACAATTTCGAATACCACCGTACCTTCTCCGCTATGCAATCCGGTTTCCGAGCTGGTCATGGGTGCACTTCAGCCACGCTCAAGGTCCTAAACGATATTATAACCACGATTGATAATAGACAGTACTGTGCAGCCGTCTTCATCGACCTGGCCAAGGCTTTCGACTCTGTCAACCACCACATTCTTATTGGCAGACTAAATAGCCTTGGTTTCTCAAATGACTGCCTCGCCTGGTTCACCAACTACTTCTCAGATAGAGTTCAGTGTGTCAAATCGGAGGGCCTGTTGTCTGGACCTATGGCAGTCTCTATGGGGGTGCCACAGGGTTCAATTCTTGGGCCGACACTTTTCTCCGTGTATATCAATGATGTCGCTCTTGCTGCTGGTGACTCTCAGATCCACCTCTACGCAGACGACACCATTTTGTATACATCTGGCCCTTCATTGGACACTGTGTTAACAAACCTCCAAACGAGCTTCAATGCCATACAACACTCCTTCAGTAGCCTCCAACTGCTCTTAAACACTAGTAAAACTAAATGCATGCTTTTCAATCGAACGCTGCTGGCACCCGCCCACCCGACTAGAATCACTACTCTCGGCGGGTCTGACTTAGAATATGTGGACAACTACAAATACCTAGGTGTAAACTCTCCTTCCAGACTCACATTAAACATATCCAATCCAAAGTTAAATCTAGAATCGGCTTCCTATTTCGCAACAAAGCCTCCTTCACTCATGCTGCCAAACATGCCCTCGTAAAACTGACTATCCTACCGATCCTTGACTTCGACGATGTCATTTACAAAATAGCCTCCAACACTCTACTCAGCAAATTGGATGTAGTCTATCACAGTGCCATCCGTTTTGTCTCCAAAGCCCCATACACTACCCACCACTGTGACCTGTACGCTCTTGTTGGCTGGTCCTCACTACATGTTCGTCGTCAAACCCACTGGCTCCAGGCCATCTGTAAATCACTGCTAGGCAAATCCCCGCCTTATCTTAGCTCATTGGTCACCATAGCAGCACCCACCCGTAGTCTGCGCTCTAGCAGGTATATCTCACTGGTCATTCCCAAAGCCAACACCTCCTTTGGCCGCCATTCCTTCCAGTTCTCTGCTGCCAATGACTGGAACGAATTGCAAAAATCTCTGAAGCTGGAGACTCTTATCTCCCTCACTAACTTTAAGCATCAGTTGTCAGAGCACCTTACCGATCACTGCACCTGTACACAGCCCATCTGAAATTAGCCCACCCAACTACCTCATCCCCATATTGTTATTTATTTTGCTCTTTTGCACCCCAGTATCTCTATTTGCACATAATCTCTTGCACATCTAGCATTCCAGTGTTAATACTATTGTAATTATTTTGCACTATAGCCTATTTATTGCCTTACCTCCATAACTTGCTACATTTGCACACACTGTATATATATTTTCTGTTGTATTTTTGACTTTACGTTTTTTTACCCCATATGTAACTCTGTGTTGTTTTTATCGCACTGCTTTGCTTTATCTTGGCCAGGTCGCAGTTGTAAATGAGAACTTGTTCTCAACTGGCTTACCTGGTTAAATAAAGGTTAAATAAAATTTTTAAAAAACATTAGAATGAGTTGGTGGCCCAGTCAGTCGAGAGTTGTTTTCGCCCTCTGCCGGTCTATAGCTTTGTTGTCCCCAATGTCTGCTGCTTGACCTTGTTCTTATGAACCGCCGTCTTTGAAATTTTAAGGATGGAAGCAACCTGACGCTCACTGTATCCCTCTGCCAGTAAAGCCAGAATTGAACCCTTCTTTTCCTCACTCAAAACATTCCTTTTCAACTTTTTTGGCATGGTCAATAGTTATTTTTTGATTAATATTACTTTTGAGGTACTATTAGCACTGTTTTTGCCATCCAGCTGGTCCTATTGCAAGAGGATAGTGATGACCACAGCAGTGGTTTTTATACTTTTTCTCATTAAATAACATTTGGTTCAGGTGATCACCTAATCAGTACCTAATTCAGTAGAATGAGGTGTGCCTGTGTTGGAATTCAACAGACACTGGAATGGAATGGCTGTCATACATGTAGAGATTTGCAGTGGTCTCTTAATTTTATCCACAGCTGTATATTACCATTTGAGACGTTTTCTCAATCAGAATACCTCCATCCCAGCAGGGAAATCAACAGTGTATCTCTAAGACATTTATAATACAGTAGGAGGTTTCATTTGTGTCAAATGAAGAAAGTAAGCACACTGTGATCAGGAATGTTGGCCACCATCACTACTAGCATTAGTTGTTCGATCAGGTCCCAATGCTGCTCTCCCTTTGGCAACAAGTCTCTCTCTCTCTCACACACACACGCACATACACACACATTTTATCTCTCTCTCTACCTTTGCACTCTTTCGCTCCTTCCCTCTCTCCCTCCCACCCCCTACCGTAGCTTTAATATTGTCTCCGAGACCCCTACAAGGCCTTGCTGGTGGGAACTGATTGCTGTATGGAACAGAACAGAGAGGGTTGCAGTCATCTGCACAAATCCAGATATATGACAAAGGCTAGGGATTGTGACAAGGCACCTTGCAGATGGCAGGCAGGTCTGGAAATATCACAATGAGGTGCTAGTCCCTGCATAGGGAATGACCTTGGCACGCAGGGAACAGAGAGAAAGACACATGCAGGCGGACATAACCTTGCCATGAAATGGGTTGTATAGCTAGGCTGGAGAAAATGTTAATCAATGGCAGGAGTACATTATGTAATCTCTGTAGAACAATTATAACTATGATTGTAATTATTACTATAAGTCATGAAATGCCAAGAAACAGTGTTTTTGAACTTCCTGTGTACAAAGGAAATTGAAGGACGACTTGTAATTCTAATCCATTTGTTTTGTATGCTTTTTCACTTAATCTTGTGGGTTTTAAAGTGATGTTGAATGCACGCACACACACACATACACACACACACACACACACACACACACACACACACACACACCCTCTTGGCTAATAGAAGTGATTGATGTCGTGGGCTAACTTGTAATGTCCATGTTTCATTAAAACAAAATGCAGGAATCAAGATAAAGGGAATGAAAGCCTAAATAAAAGTGACAGGACTGAAATTGGAACAGATATATAACCTGATTCTTAATTCCTAAAACAGTCCATTTGAAAAAAGCCACAAATTCTTGAGGCCTTCGTCGGTTGCCATTATAATTACTTTGGTATTATCAATTGGCAGGAGGAAAGACAGGACTCCTGATCATTAGCGCAGGCTATTTCTACTGCAGGACAATCTATGAGCTTCAAGGCCCAATTCAATGTGCATGAAATGTCTTATTTATTAACAGCTCTTTACTCATCATGTTCAATTGCAAACAGCAGGCTACCTAATCGTGGCTTCAGATAATTCATACACAAAGATGTCAAAAGGGACCTGTAGTATACATACAGGACATGCAGCATAAACATTGTTGTTGTTCAAATACATGGTAAAAAAAAAATATATTCAGTAGCTAGGTTTCCATCCCATTAGCGATGGATTTTCATGCAAATATTCTAATATATGCATGAAGAAAATATGCGGGAAACATTTTCCCACCAATGGTGTTTTTCTACCAAACTGATTTGTTGCGGATAGAAAGCAGTGCATGATGACGTAGTACACATAAAATATACTTTTTCGCTTAAGTTTTCATGCACCTAATAAAAACTAATGTTCAATGTGTTTCCATCACATTTACAACTCCATCAATGGTTTTGTCACAAAAACTAAAATAGTAAATGTGCCCACTCTGGTCTTGGCACATGCGCTCTAGCTAACAGCTTGCCGATACATTGCGGGTAGGCTAGCCTACATGATGAGATTATTATGAGTAAGAGCGAGATTATTATCATCACCGTGTAATTTCACCACTCTCTTTAAAGTTCATCATAACTTATTTCATCTGTAGCCTAATAAACGTAATGCTTTCCCGAGTCGTAGTGGAAGGACCACACAACATAGCCTAGCATCGCGGGACTCCAAGTTTACTTTAATATGACGGTTATTATATCAATATTTGTGCATAAAAGCGTTTCCACCGCCATTTCTCGCTAAATTAATTTTACAGACACAAAAAGATCCCACCATGTCGAACGAACAAATTGTCATTTGACATTTATGAAACTGTACCGAAATGTCCTGTTTTCATCAGCCCGGTCGTGACTTTTTTTTAATGCGTCAGGTAATTAATCCGCATGAAATGGAAACCTGTTTAGCTTCTAGTGACAATTGCCAGTTTAGCATATTATTTTGGCATTAATAAGTGTCACATATCAGTTTGCAAACAATGTAAAAAATAAATAATTGAGGTAAGAAAGGTAATAATTGAGGTAATAAAGCTGCATACAAACATGGTCTGTTTTTTGCTTTCTTGAGTAAGGACAGCTCCAAAATGCAGGTGTTTCAGCCTAGCTCAGTGCTTTCTATGGTGGTGTGGCAGCCAGCATTAGTTGTAGGTGTTGGTAATGTTCTCTAGTTGCACCGTGATTGGCTCAGTGTTCTGTCAATCATGGGGACACTACGTCCCCGCAATCTACGGGTAGAGCTCTAAAATTCAATCTCCTTGGGTAGATAGATTTACAATATATAATGAGGTCACATCACGTTATATCTCCCTTAGCTTTGATTGGACTGATCATGTCAACATCATACTTCCAAAATCTTAGCTAGCAAGCTAGACAAGCAGTCATGATCATGAATCAAGTCGACAATCTACTGGCAAATCCTTTTCAATACTTGTCATATGAAGAGAAATTATAGATAAAACATATCGGTGCTCATCGGCCATTGGACATAAACATTACACAACAAGTTGGAAATCGCAAATTCAACAATGAGTGGTTTGGAAGGAATCAGTGGCTAACTGCAAGCTTTGCAAAGCAATCACTAGCCTGGTGTTCGGTGGAGAGGGTGTGTGGTCCAAGTCTGGGTTGAAGGGTCTCTTTTAATAATAAATAATAATAATATGCCATTTAGCAGACGCTTTTATCCAAAGCGACTTACAGTCATGCGTGCATACATTTTTGTGTATGGGTGGTCCCGGGGATCGAACCCACTACCTTGGCGTTACAAGCGCCGTGCTCTACCAGCTGAGCTACAGAGGACCACAAGCTTTTCCAAGCTTAAAAGGATAAACATTCACATGCAACACAATGGGCCAGAAAATGTTAAATAAATTGGTCATGCTGTCAATCCAGCATGACTTCTGCCGTGTTCAAAACAACTGTAAACTCGGAACTGGGAAATCTCAGACTTCAGTGAGTTCAAGAGAACTGGGAACTCAGAAAAAAATGAGTTCCGAATGGGAAAATATGTTTCGAACGGTCATCCAACTCAGAATTCCAAGTCGGGAACTCGGGCCTCTATCTAGAGCTCTGACCTAAAGATCACTGACGTCATCATGATTCGACCTTGTTTTTTTCCAGAGTTCCCAGTTGTCTTGAAAGCACCATAAATCCAGAGAATGCCAGACTTTGATGACAAAGTTTGATGACAAAATTTGCCCACAAGAAGGACCACCGCTCCACCGTCCTGTTCAAGTGAGCACAGCACAACAAGGTGAGTCCAAAAATGTATTGTATACGGCTGCATAAACGATGTAATATACCAGGGAGATATGTATACTGTAGCTAAGAAAATAATACTAAGTGTATGTTGTGTAGTAAGCAGTTAATAGCCCATGTGCCTCACCCTAATAATTTGGTCCCTTTCCCACTCACAACTTAGCCTACTGTTCTGAGTTGGTGGTGAACATGTAGCCTATAGCCTGTTTTAGAGAAATGTCATCATCGAATATTGTAAGAGATTTCATTGTCTGCTTATATGCCCCCTTTATTTATCCTACGGTTCTGACTTGGTGTATAGGGAGAATACTGTCAGAACGGCCCATGTTCTGAATTCCTTAACAAATAGTTATATTGACTACGTCCGTCTTAGCTCGCTCATTAATGTCTTAATCGAAATTACGGATTGCCTCTCATCAGCTCATCTTTCTCTTATGCCATAGTTTGTACATCTCAATTGTCAGTAGAAACCACATTTGTTTAAGCAAGTCAGCCATATCACCTATGTTTTTTTTAATTAAATGAGGCTGAATGAACTGTTTCGCTGACAGACAAGGCTCCGCTGATAGCCAGGTGTAGCGGTGGTAAGGATTCACGCCATGGTGCTGAAAAGAAAGCTCTGCTGTTGGGACAGCTTTATGTAGGCCCTAACAGTTTGTGAGCACCGTTTGTCCCTGTTACAGTGCAATTAATGTATTGTTTAGTGTTGTGTTTGCCCCACCAAGATGTACATGCTAAAATCGCCACTGCAAATGTAACTATGACATGATGCACCAAAACACATACATTACAGTCACTCCACAGGTCAGTGCACACTGCAACATAATGTTGTTTGTTTACTTTTTCTGGCAGGTCAAAATAGGAACTGTACATTCTCAGGATGCAATGAGTGAACTCAGGGGAATCTAAATACTGAGACAAACAGAAGGTCTCTTTTCTGGGCTAAACCAAAAACAACCTCTGTTCTTCTGCAGAAGACTGGGACGAGGGAAGGGATGTGTTGATTTGACATGCTTTCAGGCACTGTGGAGGTGGCTATAGTCATACTGCTAGCTAGCGAGATTATGTGTATTTGTCAAACGGCAGGTGTCATGAGGGCAACAAAAGTCCTAGCCTTCCCTACACCACTGAGTGGATATTCAGTCACACCTTGTACCTGGCAATGCTGCAGGTAAGACAAAATGACATATTCTGATTAATAAACCTATGCACTCAAATTCCACTGAACAACAGTTAATGCTAAATAACTAATTTATTCTGGACAGACACCACCTTTCTGCATCTGTAAGACATAGAACTGTATCAGTATTTTTTTTTTTACTTTGCAAAATAGTAATTTCTCATGCGCCCAATCTGAAGTGCTACACTTTTCTGGGTACATGGGGAACATGGGAAATTATTAAAAACCAAGGCTGGAGGTTTCTGAACATCCTCTGAGGTAAAACAGTCCATCTGAAAATGATAAGAATGCAACTACATCAAATCAAATTGTATTTGTCACATGCGCAGAATACAATAGGTATAGACCTTACAGTGAAATGCTTACTTACAAGCCCTTAATCAACAATGCAGTTTTAAGAAAAATAAGTGTTCAGTAAAAAATACATACGTTTTTTAAAAACAAAATTAAAGAAAAAGAAAAGACAAAGAAACTAAAATAAATATTTAAAAAATTAGAAAAATACCTACTAATTAAAGAGCAGTAGTATACTAACAGTATCAAGGCTATATACAGGGGGTACCGGTACAGAGTCAATGTGTGGGGGCACAGGTTAGTCGAGGTAATTGAGGTAATATGTACAGTACATGCAGGTAGAGGTAAAGTGACTGTGCATACATAATAAACAGAGCAGCGTAAAAGAGGGGGTGGAGACAATGCAAATAGTCTGGTTAGCCATTTGATTAGCTGTTCAGGAGTCTTATGGCTTGGGGGTAGAAGCTGTTAAGAAGCCTTTTGGACCTAGACTTGGCGCTCCGGTAAAGTTTGCCGTGCGGTAACAGAGAGAACATTCTATGACTAGGGTGGCTGGAGTCTTTGACCATTTTTAGGGCCTTCCTCTGACACTGCCTGCTATAGAGGTCCTGGATGGCAGGAGGCTTGGCCCCAGTGATGTACTGGGCCGTACGCACTACCCTCTGTATCGGAGGCCGAGCAGTTGTCATACCAGGCAGTGATGCAACCAGTCAGGACGCTCTCGATGGTGCAGCTGTAGACGTTTTGAGGATCTGAGGACCCATGCCAAGTCTCCTGAGGGGGAATAGGCTTTGTCGTGCCCTCTTCACGACTGTCTTGGTGTGTTTGGACCATGATAGTTTGTTGGTGATATGGACACCAAGGAACTTGAAGCTCTCAACCTGCTCTACTACAGCCCTGTCGATGAGAATGGGGGCATGCTCTGTCCTCCTTTCCCTGTAGTCCACCATCATCTCCTTTGTCTTGATCACGTTGAGGGAGAGGTTGTTTTCCTGGCACCACACGGCCAGGTCTCTGACCTCCTCCCTATAGGCTGTCTCATCGTTGTCGGTGATCAGGCCCACCACTGTTGTGTCGTCGGCAAAGTTAATGATGGTGTTGGAGTTGTGCTTGGCCATGCAGTCATGGGTGAACAGGGAGTACAGGAGGGGCCTGAGCACACACCCCTGAGGGGCCCCCGTGTTGAGGATCAGCATGGCAGATGTGTTGTTACCTACCCTTACCACCTGGGGGCAGCCCGTCAGGATGTCCAGGAAACAGTTGCAGAGGGAGGTGTTTAGTCCCAGGGTCCTTAGCTTAGTGATGAGCTTTGAGGGCAGTATGGTGTTGAATGCTGAGCTGTAGTCAATGAATAGCATTCTCACGTAGGTGTTCCTCTTGTCCAGGTGGGAAAGGGCAGTGTGGAGTGCAATAGAGATTGCATCATCTTTGGATCTGTTGGGGCGGTATGCAAATTGGAGTGGGTCTAGGGTTTCTTGGATAATGGTGTTGATGTGAGCCATGACCAGCCTTTCAAAGCACTTCATGGCTACAGATGTTAGTGCTATGGGTTGGTAGTCATTTAGGCAGGTTACCTTAGTGTTCTTGGGCACAGGGACTATGGTGGTCTGCTTGAAACATGTTGGTATTACAGACTCATGAAAAAGAAAAGGAAAGCCGCACACTCTAGGAGCTCAGATGCAGTAACCAACGTTTCAACAGACAAGCTGTCTTCATCAGGGTATTACAGACTCAGTCTGGGACAGTTTGAAAATGTCAGTGAAGACACTTGTCAGTTGGTCAGCGCATGCTCGGTGTACACGTCCTGCAAATGGAGGGCAAGGGAGAGCTTTGTACGCGTCTCTGTGTGTGGAGTAAAGATGGTCTAGAGTTTTTTTTCCTCTTGTTGCACATTTAACATGCTGGTAGAAATTAGGTCTAATGGATTTAAGTGTCCCTGCATTAAAGTCCCCCACCACATGCTTATGGTATTATACAGTGGAAGACCCGAATTAGGTTGGGGTCCAGAACGTCCCCAGTCAGAACCCAGCTCCTCTCCTCAGGACCATACCCCTCCCACTCCACCAAGTAACGGAGCCGTCCCCCACGGAACCTGGAGTCCAGCAGCTCCCTCACCGTATATGCCTGACTCCCATCAATGTCCAGAAGCGGAGGGGGCATACCCCGAGGGACGGCATCCGCCAGAGGACCAGGAACCACCGGCCTGAGGAGAGACACATGAAAAGTGGGTGAGACACGGTAGTGAGGGGGAAGGAGCAGCCAGTACGATACCTAATTTCTTCGCCGGATGACCTTAAACGGCTCAGTTTCTTGCAGGGCAGGCGGAGAGGGAGGTTTTTAGTGGGCAGCCAGACACGATCACCAAGCTGGAATACGGGGGCCTCACTGTGGTTGCAGTCGGCTTGGTCCTTCTGCCGACTAATGACCCTCTGGAAATGGACAGACCTGTCCGGCTCTGTGGAACCACTTGTTCGACAGTGGGCGCATCTGTCTGGCTGGGTGTCCAAGGGGCCAGGGCCGGCTGGTACCCCAGGACGCACTGTAAGGGAGTGAGCCCCGTGGAGGAGTGAACGAGTGAGTTCTTTGCATATTCTGCCCAGGGAAGAAACCTCGCCCACTTACCCTGCCGGTCCTGACAGTGGCAACAAAGAAACCGCCCAAGCTCCTGGTTCATGCGCTCCACCTGCCCATTAAACTGAGGCCTATACCCGGAAGTGAGGCTGGCTGTGGCCCTGATCTTCTCCAGGAAAGCCTTCCACATTCAGGAGGTGAATTGGCGACCACGGTCCGAGACGATGTCCTCCGGAAGGCCATAATGCCGGAAGACCTGTTGGAACAGGACCTCAGCGACCTGGAGAGCAGAAGGAAGACCAGTTAGATGCAAAAAACGGCATGATTTGGAGAACCGATCTATGACCACCAGGACTGTGGTGCAGCCGTCAGAACGTGGGAGGTCCGTGACAAAGTCTACGGACAGGTGTGACCAAGGTTGCTGAGGCACTGGGAGAGGAACTAGTTTGCCTGCTGGGGTGTTCCGAGGTGTCTTCGTTTGGGCACATACGGAACATGAGTTGATATAGCGGGAGACATCAGTAGCCAAGGTGGGCCACCAGTATTTTTGTGAGAGAGAATGTAGGGTGCGCGTAAAACCGGAGTGCCCTGCCGTAAGGGTGGTGTGCGTACCCTGGTGGGTACATACACGCGCCCCGGAGGGGCCTTGGCAGGTGCTGGGTTCTCCTGAGCCACCAGGCGGATGTCTTCATCCACATCCCAAATGACAGGTGCCACGATGAGAGACGGTGGCAGGATCCCCCAGATCCTTCCTTTCTCCTGTATGGTGCATCCTGGAGAGTGCGTCGGCTTACACATTCTGGGATCCTGGGCGGTAAGACAGAATAAACTGAAAGCGAGTAAGAAATTGGGCCCACCTGGTTTGACGAGAGTTCATCCGTTTCGCTGCCCGTATGTGCTCCAAATTCCGGTGGTCAGTGATAATCCAGAATGGATGGACTGCGCCCTCCAGCCAGTGTCTCCATTCCTCCAGAGCGAGGACCACCGCCAACAGCTCCCTGTCTCCAACTCCATAGTTCCTCTATGCGGGGGTAAGCTTTTTCGAGAAAAAGGCACAGGGATACATTTTTTCTGGCTGACCTTGCCGCTGGGAGAGGACCCCTCTCACGCCCTCCTCAGATGCGTCCACCTCCAGGTTGAAAGGACGAGCTGGATCTGGGTGTTTTAGGAGGGGTGCTGTGGTGAACCACTCCTTCAGCCTCTTGAAGGCAGCGTCAGCATCAAGGTTCCAGGCCAGCTTCTGTGGCCGTAAAAGCATTGTTTTTTTGCATGTTAATATCAGAAGCCTCCTCCCTAAGTTTGAGTTATTCACTGCGTTAGCACACTCCACCAACCCTGATGTTCTAGCAGTGTCTGAATCCTGGCTTAGGAAGGCCACCAAAAATTCAGAAATGTCCAATCCCAACTACAACATTTTCCATCTAGATAGAACTGACAAAGGGGGTGGAGTTGCAATCTACTGTAGAGATAGCCTACAGAGCTCTATCATAGTATCCAGGTCTGTGCCCAAACAGTTTGAACTCCTACTTCTAAAAATCCACCTTTCCAGAAATAAGTCTCTCACTGTTGCCGCTTACAGACCCCCCTCAGCCCCCAGCTGTGCCCTGGACACCATATGTGAATTGATTACACCCCATCTATCCTCTTAGCCATCCTACAATCCAAACTAGATGCCCTCAATCTCACACAAATTATCAAGGAACCTACCAGGTACAACCCTAAATCCGTAAACATGGGCACCCTTATAGATATCATCCTGACCAACTTACCCTCTAAATACACCTCTGCTGTCTTCAACCAGGACCTCAGTGATCACTGCCTTATTGCCTGCGTCCGTAACGGGTCCACGGTCAAACGACCACCCCTCATCACTGTCAAACGCTCCCTAAAACACTTTAGCGAGCAGGCCTTCCTAATTGACCTGGCCCAGGTATCCTGGATGGATATCGATCTCATTCCATCAGTAGAGGATGCCTGGTTGTTCTTAAAAAGTGCTTTCCTCTCAAACTTAAATAAGCATGCCCCATTAAAAAATGTCAGAACTAAGAACAGATATAGCCCCTGGTTCTCCTCAGACTTGACTGCCCTTGACCAGCACAAAAACATCCTGTGGCGTACTGCATTAGCATCGAATAGCCCCAGCGATATGCAACTTTTCAGGGAAGTTAGGAACCAATATACACAAGCAGTTAGGAAAGCAAAGGCTAGCTTTTTCAAACAGAAATTTGCATCCTGTAGCACTAACTCCAAAATGTTTTGGGACACTGTAAAGTCCATGGAGAATAAGAGCACCTCCTCCCAGCTTAGGCCAGGAAACACAATCACCACCGATAAATCTACAATAATCGAGAATTTCAACAAGAATTTTGCTACGGCTGGCCATAGACAATCTGGACCCTTTCTTTCTAAAATTAGCTGCCGAAATTGTCACAACCCCTATTACTAGCCTGTTCAACCGCTCTTTCGTAACGTCTGAGAACCCCAAAGATTGGAAAGCTTTCGCGGTCATCCCCCTTTTCAAAGGGGGTGACACTCTAGATCCAAACTGTTACAGACCTATATCCATCCTGCCCTGCCTTTCGAAAGTTTTTGAAAGCCAAGGTAACAAAGATCACCAATCATTTCGAATCACACCGTACCTTCTCCGCTATGCAATCCGGTTTCCGTGCTGGTCATGTGTTCACCTGAGCCACGCTCAAGGTCCTAAATGATATTATAACTGCGATCGAAAATAGACAGTACTGTGCAGCCGTCTTCATCGACCTGGCCAAAGCTTTCGACTCTGTCAACGACCGCATTCTTATTGGCAGACTAAAAGCCTTGGTTTCTCAAATGACTGCCTTGCCTGGTTCACCAACTACTTCTCAGATAGAGTTCAATGTGTCAAATCGGAGGGCCTGTTGTCTGGACCTATGGCAGTCTCTATGGGGGTGCCACATGGTTCAATTCTTGGGCCGACTCTTTTCTCTGTGTATATCAATGATGTCGCTCTTGCTGCAGGTGATTCTCAGATCCACCTCTACGCAGACGACACCATTTTGTATACATCTGGCCCTTCATTGGACACTGTGTTAACAAACCTCCAAACGAGCTTCAATGCCATACAACACTCCTTCCGTAGCCTCCAACTGCTCTTAAACACAAGTAAAATTAAATGCATGCTCTTCAATCGAACGCTGCTGGCATCCGCCCACCCGACTAGATTCACTACTCTCGGCGGGTCTGACTTAGAATATGTGGACAACTACAAATACCTAGGTGTAAACTCTCCTTCCATACTCACATTAAACATATCCAATCCAAAGTTATATCTAGAATCGGCTTCCTATTTCGCAACAAAGCCTCCTTCACTCATGCTGCCAAACGTGCCCTTGTAAAACTGACTATCCTACCGATCCTTGACTTCGGCGATGTCATTTACAAAATGGCCTCCAACACTCTACTCAGCAAATTGGATGTAGTCTATCAAAGTGCCATCCGTTTTGTCACCAAAGCCCCATTTACTACCCACCACTGTGACCTCTACGCTCTTGTTGGCTGGTCCTCATTACATATTCGTCACCAAACCCACTGGCTCCAGGCCATCTATAAATCACTGTTAGGCAAATCCCCGCCTTATCTTAGCTCATTGGTCACCATAGCAACACCCAACCGTAGTATGTGCTCCAGCAGGTATTTCTCACTGGTCATCCCGAAAGCCAACACCTCCTTTGGCCGCCATTCCTTCCAGTTCTCTGCTGCCAATAACTGGAACAAACTCCAAAAATCTCTGAAGCTGGAGACTCTTATCTCCCTCACTAACTTTAAGCATCAGTTGTCAGAATACCTTACTGATCACTGCACCTGTACACAGCCCATCTGAAATTAGCCCATCCAACTACCTCATCCCCATATTGTTATTTGTTTTGCTCATTTGCACCCCAGTATCTCTATTTGCACATAATCTCTTGCACATCTATCATTCCAGTGTTAATACTAATTGTAATTTTTTTGCACTATGGCCTAGTTATTGCCTTACCTCCATAACTTGCTACATTTGCACACACTGCATATGTTTTCTGTTTTATTTTTGACTTTATGTTTTGTTTTACCCTATATGTAATCTGTGTTGTTGTTTTTATCACACTGCTTTGCTTTATCTTGGCCAGGTCGCAGTTGTAAATGAGAACTTGTTCTCAACTGGCTTACCTGGTTAAATAAAGGTGAAATAAAAATTGCCTCAGTCTCCGCTATGGAGAGGGAGTAAATGCGACTCTTCGGGGGTTGTTGTCCCTCCAGCAGGTCAATGGTGCAGTCCCAGGGCCTGTGAGGAGGGAGACACGTAGCCTTGTAGGCTGAGAAGACATCGGAGATATCTGTGTACTCACGTGGAATGTTGGGCTGGAGGGAGGACTCCGGCATGAGGGGGACCAGGAAGTGATCCTTTTGGTGATCCAATTGATGGTGGGGTTGTGTAGTCTGAGCCAGGGCAATTCCAAGATGATCCGGTGAAGGGGTGACGTGACGATGTGGAAGGACAGCTCCTCGTGGTACTCCGGTAGTGTGGAAAGGTGATGGGGAGAGTGACGTGTGTAATGGTGCCTGATCCAATTGGTTTATTGTCCAGCGAGGTGACGTGTAGCGGAGAAGGCAGTGGCACCGTGGGGAACCACATTCAGAGACCAGCTCCCTATCTATAAGGTTCCCCACTGATCCGGAATCTATCATTGACGTGGAAAGCGAAGAGAAGGAAGAACCATTCACCGTTAGGGGAACTAAAATCAATTGTTTGGTGACAGATGATGACGGAACACTCACGGAGCGGCGGCAGGAGTCATACCGCCTAGATAGGGAGTCACCAGGAGATATGTGGACCATGGTGGTGTAGGGGGTGCTTCCCACCTCCATGGGTGAGGACTCGGAGGCAGGGTGGCTTCCATAGCTCAGATGGGGTGACCGTCGACACTCCGGGAGGTGTTGGGAACGCCGTCGGTCTCTCAACATGTTGTCAAGACGAATGGACATGGCGATGAGGGTATCGTCATCCCGACATGCGAGTACCGTCGTTATGACCTCCCATTAGCCTCTGCTGAAGGCCGTGCACAAAGCACACTCATTCCAGCCGGAAGACGCCGCCACCGTGCAAAAGCTCAGGGCGTACTCGAACGCGGCCCCCTCTCCATGTTTTAGCTGGAGGACACGCTCACCCCTGTCCTATCCCTCCGTTGGAGGATCGAACAATGCCCTGAACCGAGCAAGGAAGGTGTAGTAGGGAAGCGCCACGACCTCACCTCCTTCCCAGACTGCCGTCGCCCAATCCAGCGTTTTTCCCTTCAGTAGTGAAATCACCAGCGCTATCCTGGCTTGGTCCGATGGAGATGCCCCACGCTGAAGCGCCAGATACAGTGAAACCTGTATCAGGAAGCCTCTACATTTCATTGTTTTCCCATCATAGCGCTCCGGCAGGTCGAGGGGTCCCTCAGACGTTGGTGATAGCACGGGAGGATGTGGACTGGGTGCACTCGCCGGTCCCTGAGGTGGAACCCGGAGCGATGGTCAGTTTATGCAGCGTATCGAGCACTTCCTGCATGGCGCCGTTCAGCTGGGCAATCTACTGCTGGTGCTGGTCGAGGCGCTGGGAAACTCCAGGAGGAATACCTGCTGCATCCATTTTCGTGATTGGTGTTTGATTCTGTGACGAGTAATGAGGATACGAAGTAGCAGGACGCAGACGCAGGAATCAACAATGTAAAGGTTTACTTAACACTGAACAAGAGAACAACAAAGAGCAAGTACACGACAAGACACTAACAATCACACACAACACAACACTGAACAGTCCAGTGCTATATAGGGGTGGTGATGAGATTATGAGGTGCAGGTGCGCTGGAGGTGATTAGGGTGCATTGGGTTTCCATTCCGGTGTTGCCGAGGTGGTGCCCCCAGACCGGTGGCTCAGTAGACCGGCGAATAAGAGCACCGGAGGGTAGGAACGGGAGGAAACGTGACAGTGGTCTACAGCTTATCATGAGATACTCTACCTCAGGCGAGCAAAAACCTTGAGACTTCCTTAATATTAAATTTTGTGCACCAGCTGTTATTTACAAAAATACACATACCTCCACCCCTTGTCTTACCGGAGGCAGCTGTTCTATCTTGCTGATGCACCGAAAACCCCGCCAGCTGTATGTTATCCATGTCGACGTTCAGCCACGTGTTACAGGAGGGTGTTGCAGTTCCGGAGCGACCCACTAGGTGTCATCCTCCAACAACCTTAGGCACCTCCTTACTCACAGTCTGGACTAATCATGATCCTATTGGTGTCACCTGTGTCTACCGGTTCACCTGTTTATTTATGCCCTCACTTCCCGGTGTTCCCTTGCTCAGTTTTCTCTGCCAGTTTCTCTATGCTCAGCAGTACTAATCAGTGTCTGATCGGAGAAGTACGTACAGGTAATCGAGAAGTGTTCTCCCTGTTTCTTTATTATTTCAGTCATAGTTACTATTTTGTATTTTGGCTGTCAGCTTGTTTTTGGAGACTGATTTGCTCCACCTTTCTTTTATCGTGTTTAGTCCGTTGTTTTGTATCCTGGCTTTGGGACCACCAGTAAAGATCCTTGTTTCACCATCTCTGCCTACTGCCTAATGTCTATCCTGCACCGCACCTGGGTCACACCTCACACCAACCCTTACAGCCACGACTCGATGAAACATAAGATATTACAGTTTTTAATTTCCCGTTGGGAGGATATTCTTGATCGGAGCTCATCCATTTTATATTATTCAATGATTGTAAGTTGGCTAATAGGACTGATGGTTGAGGCAGATTTCCCACTCATCGTCGGATCCTTACAAGGCACAGGGATTTGGGCCTTGTCGGGTGTCTGAAGTAAATCCTCCGTGTCCGACTCGTTAAAGAAAACATCTTTGTCCAGTACGAGGTGAGTAATCACTGGTCTGATATCCAGAAGCTCTTTTTGGTTTTAAGAGACGGTGGCAGAAACATTATGTACAAAATAAGTTACAAATAACGCGAAAAAACACACACAATAGCACAATTGGTTAGGATCCCGTAAAACGGCGGCCATCTCCTACGACACCAAAGTTCTGTTTGCCAAAGGTCCAACCCACTGTAAATAATAAACTCACTTTAAAACACTATTTAGTAAGTATTTCATAGCATAATGACATACTATTGATGTTTATCCCCCAGTTATATGACTTTTTCTGACAGTCTGCTGGAGGTTAGGCCTATGAATGCAGTACTATCTGAAGCCACCTCTTCCTCTCCAAAATCCTGCTTTCCCTATCACTACCCAGGTTACATCACCAGGAGAGAATTCATGCAGTGCCTTGCCCATTCCTCTGAGAGAGAGAGAGAGAGAGAGAGAGAGAGAGAGAGAGAGAGAGAGAGAGAGAGAGAGAGAGAGAGAGAGAGAGAGAGAGAGAGAGAGAGAGAGAGAGAGAGAGAGAGAGAGAGAGAGAGAGAGAGAGAGAGAGAGAGAGAGAGAGAGAGAGAGAGAGAGAGAGAGAGAGAGAGAGAGAGAGAGAGAGAGAGAGAGAGAGAGAGAGAGAGAGAGAGAGAGAGAGAGAGAGAGATAAGGCAACTACAAATTATCCTCCTCTTCCTAGCCTTACCTTGAGTCCAGGGTCTGCAACAGAGTCATACCTACAGTGAGGGAAAAAAGTATTTGATCCCCTGCTGATTTTGTACGTTTGCCCACTGACAAAGAAATGATCAGTCTATAATTTTAATGGTAGGTTTATTTGAACAGTGAGAGACAGAATAATAACAAATAAATCCAGAAAAACGCATGTCAAAAATTTTATAAATTTATTTGCATTTTAATGAGGGAAATAAGTATTTGACCCCCTCTCAATCAAAAAGATTTCTGGCTCCCAGGTATCTTTTATACAGGTAACGAGCTGAGATTAGGAGCACACTCTTAAAGGGAGTGCTCCTAATCTCAGCTTGTTACCTGTATAAAAGACACCTGTCCACAGAAGCAATCAATCAATCAGATTCCAAACTCTCCACCATGGCCAAGATCAAAGAGCTCTCCAAGGATGTCAGGGACAAGATTGTAGACCTACACAAGGCTGAAATGGGCTACAAGACCATCGCCAAGCAGCTTGGTGAGAAGGTGACAACAGTTGGTGCGATTATTTGCAAATGGAAGAAACACAAAAGAACTGTCAATCACCCTCAGCCTGTGGCTCCATGCAAGATCTCACCACGTGGAGTTCCAATGATCATGAGAACGGTGAGGAATCAGCCCAGAACTACACGGGAGGATCTTGTCAATGATCTCAAGGCAGCTGGGACCATAGTCACCATGAAAACAATTGGTAACACACTACGCCGTGAAGGACTGAAATCCTGCAGCGCCCGCAAGGTCCCCCTGCTCAAGAAAGCACATATACAGGGCCATCTGAAGTTTGCCAATGAACATCTGAATGATTCAGAAGAGAACTGGGTAAAAGTGTTGTGGTCAGATGAGACCAAAATCGAGCTCTTTGGCATCAACTCAACTCGCCGTGTTTGGAGGAGGAGGAATGCTGCCTATGACCCCAAGAACACCATCCCCACCGTCAAACATGGAGGTGGAAACATTATGCTTTGGGGTGTTTTTCTGCTAAGGGGACAGGACAACTTCACTGCATCAAACACGGACGATGGACGGGGTAATGTACCGTCAAATCTTGAGTGAGAACCTCCTTCCCTCAGCCAGGGCATTGAAAATGGGTCGTGGATGGGTATTCCAGCATGACATTGACCAAAAACACACGGCCAAAGCAACAAAGGAGTGGCTCAAGAAGAAGCACATTAAGGTCCTGGAGTGGCCTAGCCAGTATCCAGACCTTAATCCCATAGAAAAGCTGTGGAGGGAGCTGAAGGTTCGAGTTGCCAAACGTCAGCCTCGAAACCTTAATGACTTGGAGAAAATCTGCAAAGAGGAGTGGGACAAAATCCCTCCTGAGATGTGTGCAAACCTGGTGGCCAACTACAAGAAACGTCTGACCTCTGTGATTCCCAACAAGGGTTTTGCCTCCAAGTACTAAGTCATGTTTTGCAGAGGGGTCAAATACTTATTTCTCTAATTAAAATGCAAATCAATTTGCAAATCAATATGTGTTTTTCTGGATTTTTTTGTTGTTATTCTGTCTCTCACTGTTCAAATAAACCTACCATTAAAATTATAGACTGATCATTTCTTTGTCAGTGGGCAAACATGCAAAATCAGCAGGGGATCAAATACTTTTTTCCCTCACTGTACCTACTCTTTACAATAATTACCCCTATCTTAAAGCTGC
The DNA here is from genome assembly GCF_964263955.1 of Coregonus lavaretus. NCBI lineage: Eukaryota > Metazoa > Chordata > Actinopteri > Salmoniformes > Salmonidae > Coregonus > Coregonus lavaretus. The sequence goes on along the minus strand of NC_140008.1, from coordinate 43,763,594 downwards.
CTGTCAGCTACACATCAGAGTGTATGTTATTACAATTACTAATAACTGTCCATAACACACTCAACACAGCTCTACATGTCATCCAGATGTCAACAGAGCCTTCTAGAATAGCACATATGGGACTACATATGGGTCGTTCCATGTCATTTCATCAAGCCATGACACCCACCATCTCAGAATGTTCTGAAATCATTTATGTAGTTAGAAACAGAGAAGATTATCATTCCTGCAACATTATTTTGTTGAAATATAATTTGATCTCTGAGAAATTAAGCTAATTGCTTGCACCCAAATTGGCCATGTATTAAATTGGTTCTGACCACTAGTGTGTGAGTGTCTGAGTGTGTGTGTATGTGCATGTGTTTCTGAGTATGAGGTGTGTGTATGAGATAACTTGTATTGTGTGAGTGAGTGTGCATAACCTACAAAGGGTTGCTGTCATACCTGGTCCATAGACTGCTTACAAGGTAAGAAAACCAAAATGTAATTTGGTAATTTGGGTGAACTATCCCTTTAACAAAAAAAAACAAAAAGATATCTAATAGCAGGAACACCACCATCTAGTGGTCAGATCCTGGTAATATCAGGATGTAGGATGGGAAATAAACCATAACTCCAATTACTAATTTTTCTGAACAGGGGTGAAAAAAACATCACCAAATTCACTGAGAATACATTACATAGGATGAAGAAACAATAGTCCAAACTGCAGCTCCATACTACTTGTTAAACATAGAGAACTGATACTATATAGTCATTGTTGGGGTGGGATTGGCGTGGAGTGTGGGGTTGTGTGGGTGGCTGTTGACAATTTATTTGGATTCCCTGTCTAAGTCATTGTTGTAAAAAAGTTTGGTCCAAATCGGATATTAGGTACTGTATTTATTTAATGTTAAATAAATCCTATTAATTAAAATGGCCAATTTGGGTACAATCAATTAGCTTGGGGGGTTTGTATCATTTGATTTACACAACATGCCTACCACTTTGAAGATGCAAAATATTTTTTCTTGTGAAACAAACAAGAAATAAGACAAAAAATACTTAAAACTTGAGCATGCATAACTATTCACCCCCCCAAAGTTTGCAGAGCCACGTTTTGCAGCAATTATAGCTGCAAGTCTCTTGGGGTATGTCTCTATAAGCTTGGCACATCTAGCCACTGGGATTTTTGCCCATTCTTCAAGGCAAAACTGCTCCAGCTCCTTCAAGTTGAATGGGTTCCGCTGGTGTACAGCAATCTTTAAGTCATACCACAGATTCTCAATTGGATTGAGGTCTGGGCTTTGACTAGGCCATTCCAAGACATTTAAATTTCCCCTTAAACCACTCAAGTGTTTCTTTAGCAGTATGCTTAGGGTCATTGTCCTGCTGGAAGGCGAACCGGCTTCCTGGTCTCAAATCTCTGGAAGACTGAAACAGGTTTCCCTCAAGACATTCCCTGTATTTAGCGCCATCCATCATTCCTTCAATTCTGACCAGTTTCCCAATCCCTGCCAATGTTCTCGGGGTGATGACGGGTGTTGAGTTTGCGACAGAAATATAGCAATTTTCTTGATGGCCAGAAAGCTCAATTTTAGTCTCATCTGACCAGAGTACCTTATTCTATATCGTTGGGGAGGCTACCACATGGCTTTTGGCGAACACCAAACGGATTTGCTTATTTTTTTCTTTAAGCAATGGCTTTTTTCTGGCCACTCTTCCGTAAATCCCAGCTCTGAGGAGTGTACGGCTTAAAGTTGTCCTATGGACAGATACTCCAATCTCCGCTGTGGAGCTTTGCAGCTCCTTCAGGGTTATCTTTGGTCTCTTTGTTGCCTCTCTAATTAATGCCCTCCTTGCCTGGTCTGTGAGTTTTGGTGGGCGGCCCTCTCTTGGCACGTTTGTTGTGGTGCCATATTCTTTCCATTTTATAATAATGGATTTAATGGTGCTCCGTGGGATGTTCAACGTTTCTGATATTTTTTTATAACCCAACCCTGATCTGTACTTCTCCACAACTTTGTCCCTGACCTGTTTGGAGAGCTCCTTGGTCTTCATGGTGCTGCTTGCTTGGTGGTGCCCCTTGCTTAGTGGTGTTGCAGACTCTGGGGCCTTTCAGAACAGGTGTATATATACTGAGATCATGTGACAGATCATGTGACACTAAGATTTCACATAGGTTGACTTTATTTAACTAATTATTTGACTTCTGGAGGTAATTGGTTGCACCAGATCTTATTTAGGGCCTTCATAGCAAAAGGGGTGAATACACATGCACGCACCACTTTTCCATTATTTGTTTTTTTGAATTTTTGAAACAAATTATTTTTTTCATTTCACTTAACCAATTTGGACTATTTTCTGTATGTCCATTACATGAAATCCAAATAGAAATCAATTTAAATTACAGGTTGTAATGCAACAAAATAGGTAAAACGCCAAGGGGGATGAATACTTTTGCAAGGCACTGTACTCAGTCTGGCAGTTTTCTCTAAATGCACATTAAAACATTATACTCTCATCGTCATCTAAAAGTGGTGATAAAAGGAAAGGACTGTGATTGGACCATTAAAATTCAGGGAACATCTGCTGTTTGTCATGTGATTGGTGCAGGATGCCATTAAGGTTTGTTCATCCTGTCGCTCTTCCCTCTCTCTTGATTAAATATTTTGAAAAGATCATCAAAGCACATATCATCAACACCACCAAACACCTCTTTGACCCCCTCCAATTTGCATACTGGTTGGAAAGAGGAAAATATGCCCACTGGGCACAAACAGCTTGAATCAACATTGTTTCCACGTCATTTCAACCCGCCAAAAATATCTGTGATGACGTTGTATCAATGTGGAAAATAGTAATCAATTTAAGGGCATTTCGTATTTTCTTAACGAAAGAAGATGCGTAGGCCAGCCAATACGTAGCAATAAACTATTAACAGAAAATATTTACAAAATAATAAATACAGTATAGGAACAGATCAGCATTGTACATTAGGACGCACAACTGCAATGCGTTTCGACTTCTGAAATCTTCCTCAGGCAGTGGTGTGGACGGAAGCTGGCCTGACGTGTCTCTAGAAATAGAAGTGGGGACATGATAGGAAAATAAACTATATGCAAAATATATACTGTATACCACATTATCACATCAGTGTATGTATAGAAGCAAGATGAAAAATAACACATAGGAATATAAACAAAGGAAAGGAATAATCTGAGTTGCGTGTGTTAAGGACAGTATATGAACTGGTGCATAAAACACGTTATATAAAAAGAGACGCACAACATAGCGATTATCAAAAACTAAGAAAAACAAGGAAAATACACAAGAAGACTATATACTAGTCAGTCTAAGAAGGGCTAGGTATACTAGAGAAAACAGTTTAGCTCTAGCTGTTCATTTAGTCCGTGGGGAGCGACAGTATCTAGGAGGTGGATCCATTGAGACTCGTTTTGTAGTAGGAAATGGTCAAAATCCCCCCTCTCATTCCTCTGCATTTTCTCTATTTCCCAGAACTTTAGTTCATTGACTGTGTGTTGGTGCTGGATAAAGTGGGCTGCTAGAGGGTAGTTCTCGTCCTTGCGTCTAATAGAGCTTTTGTGTTCTGGTATCTGTGTTCTCAGCGCACGTGTGGTCTTCCCGATGTATAGTTTAGGGCACAGGCACTGGATAGATTACATGACTCCTTCGTAGATGACTCCTTTGTAGATGACTCCTTCGTAGGCGCAAGTAGTAAGGCTCGTCAGGGTGATGGGCATGTGGGTTTTTGGATGGTGGAAATTGTTTCAGTTTTTGTGATTGTGCGCAACAGGAACAGTGTGTGGACGGTGTCTTGAATGAGCCTGGTCAATATGACCTGAGGACTTCTCCAGTCTTCCAACAGGACTCTGGTAACACTGAAACAAGGAAGAATAAAAAGAAGAGGAAGAAAGACAGGAAGAGGCCCCACCCACAAGCAGCTAGAGAGCAGCGCAACCTAGTCAAGGGCAGGGAGACTGTATGCAGATGTTCCTCTGCCGGAGGGCGGAGGTTAATCTTATATGGAGACGCCCGTCGAACTCAAGCCCTGGGTTAGATCTGTTGGAGCTGCCTGATGGCACGTGGGCCATGAAGCAGATGACACCACGGATTGTTGTCAAGTACGAAGGAAACAATGTGTTCAAATCAAATCAACATTTATTTGCCACATGCGCCTAATACAGCAGGTGTAGACATTACAGTGAAATGCTTACTTACACTGTAAGTTTTTTTAAAAGAAAAATGTAAAATAAAAAAGCGTTAATTAAAGAAAAATTGAAAATAAAAGCAAATAGCTAAAGAGCAGCAGTAAAATAAAATAACAGTAGGGAGGCTAAATACAGTGGGGTACCGGTACAGAGTCAATGTGTGGGGGCACCGGCTAGTCGAGGTAATTTAGGTAATATGTACATGTGGGTAGAGTTAAAGTGACTATGCATAAATAGTAAACAGAGTAGCAGCAGCGTAAAATAGGGGGATGGGGTGGGGTGGGGGGGCAGTGCAAATAGTCCGGATAGCCATGATTAGCTGTTCAGGAGTCTTATGGCTTGTGGGTAGAAGCTGTTGAGAAGCCTTTTGGACCTAGACTTTGCACTCCGGTACCGCTTGATGTGCGGTAGCAGAGAGAACAGCCTATGACCATGGTGGCTTGAGTCTTTGACAATTTTTAGGGCCTTCCTCTGACACCTCTGTGCCCTAACATTGTGTAGACATCACCTGTAATGGAGTAAATGTGTTATGTAACTTTGCTTTGATGTCACGTGTAAGAAGGGATGTGCTGTGTGACTGTAGTTTAGGAAGCATGGGCTTGGGCAAAAATGTATAAATACCAGTGTAAAAGATAGGGGAAGGGAGATGATGCTGAGGAAGACAGAGCAGGAGTTGATTGATGTATTAGAAGTTTGATGACTTTGAGGCAAGGTAAGCACAAAGCTTAATTATTAGTGTTAGAAGTGCAATTGCTATAAAACGTCAATAAAATCCATGAGTTGTGAAACTGTGGAACAAAAAAAGAAGTGTTACTGGTTTTCTAAACCCAGTTAATTAATTTGTTGAATAAAGTGTTAAGAAGTAAAGTAACAGTGTAACAACTACAGGCTTCACCTTAAGTGGCCCGCAGCCAGACCATATTGTGGGCTCGAGCATGAAACCAAAGGGGAGCTTGAGGGTTACTGTGTAAAAGGCACACTAAAGGAGTACTAGGAGTCTAGCTATAGGGCTTTTTTTTCTTCTACCCAGATGACGTGCTGAACCCGTTTCCATTTTAGCAAGTGTGACTCACCTGTGAGGGTGCTGTCTGGTCAATAAGAAAGGGAGGACCACCTGCTAGCAGGAGTGTCTGAGATTATGCGGCGCTTATAACAAATAGTGTAACCCTGTGGCGGTACGTATCCTGCACGAACGGCCAGAAACCACACAGTAAGAGCCGTGTCACGTATTAAAATATTACAGAGTGGACTATAAATAAATATTGATTCCTCGTTGGTGTTGTACACAAAAATAGCCCCCGCTGAAGCGTAGTATACCGTGTCACAAAACTACCCATGAAGTGTAATCAGTAGGAAAGAGTGAGCTAACCTCTGTGGCAATCAGGGATAGACCAAGAAGGGTGACCCAGTTGTTAAAGTGGAGCTCAGAGGTCTACTGTTAAAAACAGCTTAGGGTAGGAAGACAGGGAGGCCCCCTTACTTGGAAAGAGGCTCATACCATGGGATAATCCAGCCCTACACAACGCATGGTGGGAGTTGACCCACCCCGTGAGGTCAAGAGAAGATCCACAGGCAAAGACAACCCACGTGGGAGTGAAGCTAGTAGGTCCATCGGGGAGGTGGTCCATACTATGGTCTATAGGGGGTGGGAGGCCATCGACAGTGTTTTGTGTGGGTACGTACATTTTGTGTACAGAGTGCACCAGTTTGTCTATAAGATTAGTGTTCCTTCTGAGAGCCACAAATCCAATGGCATGGTGAAGTTTTGTTGTTGATTTCACGTTGAATTCATGTTCGTTGACAACTCAACCAAATGTCAATCAAAACTAGACGTTGAACTGACCTCTGTGCCCAGTGTGTGATGCCATTGTCTCGCTCTTAAATCTGAAATCTGGTGTACATGCATTTGTACGACAACAAAACCCATGTGCGTATCATGTCCGCAGATTTCTCCTCGGCATTTAACATTTAACCATAAGTTTGTCCTCATGGACAGACGGAGAGGAGACTGGACTTGATGCTTATCACATCACTTCCTAACTGATAGGTCTCAGCAGGCACGAATTGGCAACACACTGTCGGAGGTGCGCACTACTTCAATTGAAACCCCACAGGGCAGCGTCCTTTCACTGGTACTGTACATACTGTATACAGACAGCTGCCGGAGTCAGTTCCCAGGGTGCCACCTGATCAAATATGCTGACGACAATGCTTTGGTCAGTCTCCTCAAAGGGGATGAGACCAAGCACGGACTGGTTCTGAATGATTTTACTGTCTGGTGTGAGTCGTCCCATCTAAAACTAAACACATCAAAAACAAGGGATAGGGTGGTTAACTTTCGAAGGAACACTACCATGCACACACCATCACTGATAAAAGGTGAGGCCATCAAAATATTGGAGTATAAATACGTTGGGCTAGTCATTGACAACAACCTGTCTTGGGATCAGTGTACTGATGCTATTTTTAAGAAAATACTTGCAGAAAAATCCTGGGGCAACAACAGCAAGAGCTATCGTCTCTCTACCTGGGCAGAGCCCTCCCAAAGGTGAAGAACATTTTACGTTTTAGCAGACGCTCTTATCCAGAGCGACTTACATTTAGTGAGTGCATACATTTTTCATACTGGCCCCCCGTGGGAATCGAACACACAACCCTGGCGTTGCAAGCGCCATGCTCTACCAACTGAGATACAGGAGGCCTTCCCACTTACTCCACCCCGAATTCTACACTGTAAAACTTTTCCTTGTAAATGTACAGCATTATACTGGCACCAGAGTTGCCAGATTAATACTGTAATATTGTTTTACAGCAGAGATTCTGTAATACATTGTACAGTTCTATTTTCCCTACTGTAAAACATAGCAATGTTTTAGAGTAAGGTAAATAGTACTGTGAAATATATTACAGCATCTGTGCTGTAAAGCAAAATTACAGTATTAATCTGGCAACTCTGGTGCCAGGATAATGCTGTAAATTTACAGCGAAATTCTGACTGAAATCGAAATGTAAGAAAAACAATACATTTGAACACAAAATAAGAGCATCATTACAACACTAATTTTAAAACTATATTGTGTGCCTGTGTGTGTGGGGTGTGGGGGAGAGAGCAACAAAGAAAGAGGGAGATGGGGTTCAAATTGGGATTGGGTACAACCCTAGATCTACATAAATGACCAAAAGTATGTGGACACCACTTCAAATTAGTGGTTTTGGCTATTTTAGCCACTAACGTTGCTGACATGTGTATAAAATTGGGCACACCGCCATGCCATCTCCATAGACAAACTTTGGCAATAGAATGGCCTTACTGAAGAGCTCAGTGACTTTCAACGTGGCACCGTCATAGGATGCTACATTTCCAAGAAGTCAGTTGGTCAAATTTCTGCACTGCTAGATCTGCATGTATGTATGTATGTATGTATGTGCTGTTGTTGTGAAGTGGAAACGACAAGGTGCAACAATGACTCAGCCGCGAAGTGGTAGGTCACACAAGCTCACAGAACGGGACCGCCGAGTGCTGAAGCGTGTAGCGCGTTGCGCGCAAAAATCATCTGTCCTCGGTTGTACCACTCACTACCGAGTTCCAAACTGCCTCTGGAAGCAACGTCAGCACAATAACTGTTCGTCGGGAGCTTAATGAATTGGGTTTCCATGGCCAAGCAGCCGCCTGCACAGAGCCCTGACCTCAACCCCATCGAACACATTTGGGATGAATTGGAACGCAGACTGCGAGCCAGGCCTAATCGCCTAACATCAGTGCCTGACCTCACTAGTGTCTTGTGGTTGAATGGAAGCAAGTCCCCGCCGCAATGTTCCAACATCTAGTGGAAAGCCTTCCCAGAAGAGTGGAGGCTATTATAGCAGCAAAGGGGGGACCAACTCCATGTTAACGCCCATGGTTTTGGAATGAGACGTTCGACGAGCAGGTGTCCACATACTTTTGGGCATGTAGTGTATTATCAGGGGCAACTCTATTCTGGTTGAGGGGTTTCAGAGGAGGTGAAACACACAACGGGACAGTTTGGGCAGGAAAGCATCCAAGAGAGAAGTCAGTGCAGCATCAGATGTTCCTCATGGGTCTCCGTAACAATCCTCCTCAGTTCTGATTGAGCTCTTCTCACCCCTAGGACAATCATAGAAAAAGAAAGAATGAGAGACAGAGAGCACCAGGGCTGTTACTCTGTGACAAGGGTCAAGCTGGTGTCTGTGAACTCACCTCACTAGAGGTCTTCATTCAAACTTAGTGAGCTCTTGAAAGAAATTGGGCAAAGTAAGGGATGAGAACAGATAGGATGCATGGGGTGCAGTGGTGGAAAAAGTACCCCATTGTCATACTTCAGGAAAAGTAAAGATACCTGAATAGAAAATGTGAAAGTCATCCAGTAAAATACCAAAAGTCTAAAAGTATTGGTTTTAAATATACTTTAGTATCAAAAGTAAATATAATTGCTAAAAGATACTTAAGTATCAAAAGTCAAAGTAAATGTATTAATCATTTCAAATTCCTTGTATTGAGCAAACCAGTAGGAACAATTTTCTTGTTTTTTTATTTATTTACGGATAGCCAGGGGCGCGCTCCATCACTCAGACATCATTTATAAACGAAGCATTTGTGTTTAGTGAGCCCGCCAGATCAGAGGCAGTAGGGATGACCAGGGATGTTCTCTTGATAAGTGTGTGAATTGGACCATTTTCTGTCCTACTAAGCATTCAAAATGTAACAAGTACTTTTGGGTGTCAGGGAAAATGTATGGAGTAAAAAGTACTTTATTTTCTTTAGGAATGTAGTGATGTAAAAGTTGTTTAAAATATAAATAGTAAAATAAAGTACAGATACCCCAAAAAAACGACTTAAGTAGTACATTAAAGTTTTTTATTTAAGTACTTTACACCACTGATGGGGTGTGAGTAGCTCCGTTTTGTACTGACGAAACTGTGGTTATATAACCAGACAACAAAGTTTAAATCAAGCCTCTAAAATTGGTCCATTCGATTCGTCCACGACCTGTCTGCTAGGCTGAGAGAGAGACGCAAGGAATACATTGTTATCAGACAGTCACTGGAGGAAAAGGGGATCAAGTCTCAGCTCCACTTGCCGGCAGTGCTGTGGGTGTAGAAGGGAATGCAAAGGATGGAATTCACAAGTGCCGATGAAGCCCTAATCAAGCTACAAGAAACCTTTTCAGTTGAAAGAGGAGAGCCCCCTGCTCTGAGAAGAGGACGAAGCAGAAAAAAACAATGAGTGCACTAGGCTACATACAGTTAATACAGCTAAGACCAGCTTATCATAAGTTGAGACAATATCCTTTCCACCTCCCCCAATACAAACTATACTCTACTTTCCCCAAGTAACTGTTCTTCTGTATGAAGATAGAAGTAGCCGATGCCAATGGAATACATGGACACAGAAAATACTATTCAAAGGGGGAAATATAGCATGTACAGTGCATTTGATAAGTATTCAGACCCCTTCATTTACATTACAGCCTTATTCTAAAATCCTCATCAATCTACACACAATACCCCATAATGACAAAGCGAAAACAGAAATACCTTATTTACATAAGTATTCAGACCCTTTGCTATGAGACTCGAAATTGAGCTTTGGTGCATCCTGTTCCATTGATTATCCTTGAGATATTTCTACAACTTGATTGGAGTCCACCTGTGATAAATTCAATTGAATGGACATGATTTCGAAAGGCACACACCTGTCTATATAAGGTCCCACAGTTGAGAGTGCATGTCAGAGCAAAAACCAAGCCACGAGGTCAAAGGAATTGTCCGTAGAGCTCTGAGAAAGGAACGTGTCGAGGCACACATCTGGGGAAAATTTCCGCAGCATTGAAGGTCCCCAAGAACACAGTGGCCTCCATCATTCTTAAGAGCTGGCCGCCCAGGGGGGAGTGCTGCAGAGATGGTTGACCAAGAACCCGATGGTCACTCAGACAGAGTTCCTCTGTGGAGATGGGAGAACCATCCAGAAGGACAACAATCCCTGCAGCACTCCACCAATCAGGCCTTTATGGTAGAGTGGCAAGACAGAAGCTACTCCTCAGTAACAGGCACATGAGAGCTCGCTTGGAGGTTTGCCAAAAGGCACCTAAAGGACTCCCAGACAATGAGAAACAAGATTCTGTGGTCTGATGAAACCAAGTTTGAACTCCTTGGCCTGAATGCCAAGTTTTACGTCTGGAGGAAACCAGGCACCGCTCATTACCTGGCCAATACCATCCCTATGGTGAAGCATGGTGATGGCAGCATCATGCTGTGGCGATGTTTTTCAGCGGCAGGGTCTGGGAGACTAGTCAGGATCGAGGGAAAGAATGAGCAAAGTACAGAATATTGATGAAAACCTGCTCCAGAGTGCTCAGGACCTCAGACTGGGGTGAAGGTTCACCTTCCAACAGGACAATGACCCTAAGCACACAGCCAAGACAGGGCAGGAGTGGCTTCGGGACAAGTCTCTGAATGTCGTTGAGTGGCCCAGCCAGATCCCGGACTTGAACCCGATCGAACATCTCTGGAGAGACCTGAAAAAAGCTGTGCAGTGACGCTCCCCATCCAACCTGACAGAGCTTGAGAGGATGTCCAGAAAGGAATGGGAGAAACTCCCCAAATACAGGTGTGCCAAGCTTGTAGCGTCATACCAAAGAAGACTCAAGGCTGTAATCGCTGCCAAAGGTGCTTCAACAAAGTACTGAGTAAAGAGTCTTAATACTTATGTAAATGTGTTATTTCCGTTTTTTTGCAAATAAATATCTAAAAATAAATTTTTGCTTTGTCATTATGGAGTATTGATTAGGGGGGGGGGGAAACAATGTAATCCATTTTAGAATAAGGCTGTAAAGTAACAAAATGTGGAGGGGTCTGAATACTTTCCGAATGTCAATAACTGATGTGTGTGTGTGTGTGTGTGTGTGCGTGTCTGTGGGAATGTAGGTCTGTATGTGTGTGTGTGTCTGTGTGTGTGTGTGTGTGTGTGTGTGTGTGTGTGTGTGTTTGTGTGTGTGTGTGTGTTTGTGTGTGTGTGTGTGTGTGTGTGTGTGTGTGTGTGTGTGTGTGTGTGTGTGTGTGTGTGTGTGTGTGTGTGTGTGTGTGTGTGTGTGTGTGTGTGTGTGTTTGTGTGTGTGTGTGTTTGTGTGTGTGTGTGTGTGTGTGTGTGTGTGTGTGTTTGTGTATATGAATGGGAGTGTGAGGGAAGAGTGAGGGATGGTGAATATGAATATGTGTGGTTGATGGATGGATGGGTGTAAGTGTATCTGAGAGTTAGGGAGGGTGGGAAAAGATGGTAGGTTGGGACAAGCTTGGCTTGGGTGGTTAAGGGTGGGCAAGGAGGACAGGTAGGAACAAGCTTAGCTTGGGTGGGCAAGGATAGGAAGTTGGGACAAGCTTGGCTTGGGTGGGCAAGGGTGGGAGAAAACTGGGAAAGGGGAAGTGGAGAGGGATGGGTTTGGCTTCGGAGAGAGAGAGAGAGAAGGGATAATTTAACTATACTACAATGTAATTGTATTTATTTTTGTGACTTGCAAACCTGCTGTAAAATGTTATAAGAGTTCTGGACAGATTAGGAGAGGATGTCAAGTCATTATTATTCCTTGTTTGTCATCATAGCTAAGATTCAATAGTGGTATTACGGTATTTTTTATTGGTAAATTTACAAATATATATAATGATAAATAGACTTGAAACTTGTATATCATTATGGTGTATGGTGAAATAAGTATAGCCAGTTATAATTGTAATGGTTTAGCTGATAATAACAAAAGAATAACAATATTTACATGGCTCAAAGAGAAGGAATATAATATCTATTGTATACAGGAAACTCATTCAACAATTCGAGATGAAGTTGCGTGGAAAAAGGAATGGGGGGGGAAATATACTTCTCCCATGGGCAAAGAAATTCAAAAGGGGTGATGATATTACTTAATAGTAATTTCGATCCGAATGTGCAAATAGTCCAAATAGATACGCAAGGTAGATGGATTATTTTAGATATGTTATTGGACCATAAACAGATATGGCTCATTAACCTTTACGGACCAAATAATGATGATCCACAATTCTTTGACAATATATATAATAAATGATCAACCCTGCAAGCAATTCAAGACAATATTATTATGGTGAGGGATTATAATACTGTTTTAAATAGCTCAATGGACCGTAAAGGAAATCACACCACAAACAATCACCCACATGCTCTTAAGGAAATGGTGAATGTCATGGATACATTAGAACTAGTAGATATATGGAGGCTTAAATATACTGATCTAGTGAGATATACATGGCGGAGACTGAATCAAGCTAGTCGTCTTGACATCTTTCTTATCTCATTCTCGTTGGCACCAAAAGTAAAAAAAAGTGTTGATAGGGGACAGAATACGGACGGACCATCATATAATTGGCATATACATTACTCTTACTGAATTTCCACGTGGGTGAGGGTATTGGAAATGTAATCAAAGCCTATTGGATGATAATTTATTTATAATTAGAACAAAGGAATTTATAACTGACTTTTTCCGACATAACATAGGTACAGCAAATCCCCTTATTGTATGGGACACCTTTAAATGTGCCTTTAGAGGCCATGCAATTCAGTACTCATCTCGAAAACAAAAGCAATTTAGGTCAAAAGAGTTTATACTAACAAAAGAAATAGAAAGTCTAACAGAACAGATAGATGGCAATAAAAACTGTAACATAGAGGCTCAGAATAAATTAGAGGAAAAAGAAAAATAAATGGAGAAACTTATTCAAGAAAGATCAAGTGTAATATATTATAAAAATAAAGCAAACTGGATGGAATATGGGGAAAAATGCAAAAAAATATTTTTTAACCTTCACATAAGAATGCTACCAAAAAGAACTTAATGAAACTGGTTACAATTGACGGAGTCACCCATGATTCACCAAATGATATTTTGAAGGAGGAAACAAAATACTTTAAGCATATGTTTTATTTTCAGTCGCCTCCATCTCCTCTAACTGAAGCTAATTGTAGAGGTTTTTTTTCTATTGATAATGTCAAATTAACAGCCATACAGAAAGACTCATGTGAAAGTGAAATTACAGAGGAGGAACTTCTGGATGCAACTCCAGGGTTGGATGGCATACCAGTCGAGGTATACCAAACCTTTTTTGATATACTAAGAGGACCGTTATTAGCATGTTTTAACCACTCTTGTGTAAATGGAAGATTATCTGACACTCAAGAAGAAGGTCTGATCTCATTATTACTGAAACAGGACACAAGTGGAAAATATAAAGATCCAGTCCATTTAAAAAATTGGAGGCCCCTTACACTTCAATGTTGTGATGCTAAAATTCTAGCAAAATGTATAGCTCATAGAAATAAAAAGGCATTGTAGGATATTATTCATTCTAATCAGACAGGTTTTTTACATGGAAGATACATTGGAGATAATATAAGGCAAGTATTGGAAACAATAGAACACTTTGGAAAATATGGGAAACCAGGCCTGCTATTCATAGCAGACTTCGAAAAGACATTTAATAAAGTACCACTGGGGTTTATATATAAATGCCTGGAGCATTTCAATTTTGGAAAATCTCTTATAAAATGGGTCAAAATCATGTATAGTAACCCTAGGTGTAAAATAGTAAATAATGGCTATTTCTCAGAAAGTTTTAGACTGTCAAGAGGAGTGAAACAAGGCTGTCCACTCCAATCTATTTATTTTGGCCATCGAGATGTTAGCTATTAAAATCAGATCCAATAATAATATCAGAGGATTAGAAATCCAGGGCTTAAAAATAAAGGTGTCATTGTATGCTGATGATTCATGTTTTCTTTTAAATCCACAACTAGAATCCCTCCACAGCCTCATAGAGGATATACATATATTTTCTAACCTCTCTGGATTACAACCAAATTATGACAAATGTACTATATTACGTATTGGATCACAAAAAAAAAAAAACTTTTACATTACCAATATAGTTTACCAATAAAATGGTCTGATGGTGATGTGGATATACTCGGAATACATATCCCAAAGGAAATAAATGATCTCACTTCAATACATTTTAAGAGAAAGTTAGCAAAAATAGATAAGATCTTACTACCATGGAAAGGAAAATACCTGTCAATTTGTGGAAAAATCACCCTGATTAAGTCTTTAGTATTATCCCAGTTTACTTATTTGCTTATGGTCTTGCCTACGCCTAGCGAACAGTTTTTTAAATTATATGAGAAAAAAATATTCAATTTTATTTGGAACGGCAAGCCAGGCAAAATTAAAAGGGCCTATTTATATAATGAATATGAATTCGGAGGACAGAAATTATTAAATATTAAAGCATTAGATCTATCACTAAAAGCTTCAGTCATACAAAAGTTATACTTAAATCCGAACTGGTTCTCAAACAAATTAGTAAGATTGTCTCACCCAATGTTCAAGAAAAGCCTTTTTCCCTTTATTCAGATTACAACAACTCATTTTCAGTTATTTGAAAAGGAAATCATCTCCCAAATATCACTATTTCTAAAACAAGCCATAGAAAGTTGGTTGCAATTTCAATTTAATCCTCCAGAAACGATAGAACAAATAATGCAACAAATATTGTGGTTAAATTCAAATATACTAATTGACAAAAAACCTTTATTTTTTGACAGAATGTTTAAAAAAGGTATAATCTTCGTAAATGATATCATCCGTAGGACTGGTGGAGTTATGTTGCACATGCCGCTAACAAACACATATGGAAATGTCAGCCCTACCCAAAATTACAACCAAATAATTGCAGCCTTACCGCAAAAGTGGAAGAGGAATGTGGAAGGGGGAGAAAGTAAGGAACTTGTCTGTCTGCCTTGCATTAAAGAACATAATTGGTTAAGGAAAACTGTGATAAATAAAAAAGTATATCAGTTTCACTTAAGGACCAAAGGATTGACAGCCGTCCCATATAGATTGCAAAATAGTTGGTAAGAGATTTTTGACTTACCGATCCCATGGCATAGTGTTTATGAACTGACACGCAAAACGACACCGGATTCAAAAATGTGAATCTTTCAATTTAAATTATTATACACAATTCTTGCTACCAATAGAATGTTATTTACATGGGGGATACAATCTTCCCAGCTCTGCAGATTTTTCTGTGAAGAGACAGAATCATTAGATCATTTGTTTTGGTTCTGTCCATTTGTAGCTTGTTTTTGGACACAGGTCCAGGAATGGCTAAAGGATTGCAATATTTACCTGGAGCTAACCTTGCAGATAGCATTATTGGGTGATCTGAAAAGTCATAGTCAATCGATCAATAATATAATAATACTTTTAGCAAAAATGTTCTGTAGAAGCAATGAGAATAGAAAGGTTCAGAACTTTTGTAAAACATCACAGTACGGTTGAAATATATATGGCAAATATAAATCCTATATGGATGGTGTTAAGAGATAGATGTGAGGTATTGAATGGAGTTGAAGGACGGGACTAATAACTAATAACAACAAACAATAACAAGATAACTAATAATGTAGGCACGCTGTGTCCATAATAAGTGTTTGGATTGTAGGTTGGGAGCTTTTGTGAAGGAGCACAGTTAGAAAGATATGGCATATAGAAGCAAACCGGATGGACATCATGAAAATGATTGGAGAGGTTGAGAGTAGAAGGAGTTCAGGAGCAAAAAAAAAAAAAAAAAAAAAGATTCAATAGTGGTTATTGGTGAGAGTGGAGAGGGACTCTATCCGAGGGATTGGTACGGGGTGACTGAGAGGGCATCAGACACTTCTCTGAAGTATGTGTGGGGCCACTCATCTCACTTCAGTCTCTTGTTGGACCCACTTTCCCCAAGTAGACCCCCTCCAGCCACTATACCTTAATTTAATACAAGGTAATACAAACTGACCACAGCACTTAAGTGGCAGTCTTCCTCAAATGTATGTACAGTGACATAATCCACAGACTTTTGGTACATTAGGAGAGGAGCTGGAGCTTAAAAGCCCTAAAAAGGCATAGCGCATCAAAGTACAAAGAAGTACTTTACTTTCTTTTTTTGTGAGTTCTCTGTTGTCTGCTCAGCCCACATTCTCAAACGCTCTATATATGTAATGTATACAATAACTATGTATTTAGCTGTGGAGATTTTAGCATGTAAATCTTGGTGGGGCAAACTCCCCAAACATTCTTTAGATGCATGCCAGCAAAGCCACTACACAACACTAAAGAATACATTAATTGCACTATAACGGTGACAAACGGTGCCCACAAGCTGTTAGGGCCTGCATAAAGCTGTCCCAACAGCAGAGCTTTCTTTTCAGCACCATGGAGTGAATCCTTACCACCGCTACACATTGCTATCAAAGGAGCCTTGCCTGGCATCGAAACAGTTCATTCAGCCTAATTTACTGCCTTTAAAAAAAAAACATAGCTGATATGGCTGACTTGCTTAAACAAATGTGGTTTCTACAGACAATTGAGATGTACAAACTATGGCATAAGGGAACGATGAGCGGCAATCCGTAATTCCGATTAAGACATTAATGAGCGAGCTAAGACGGACGTATTAAATATAACTACTTGTTAAGCACTTTTGAAATGTAAAGCGACAGAATTCAGAACATGGGCCGATCTTACAGTTATCTCCCTGTACACCAAGTTAGAACCGTAGGATAAATAAAGGGGGCATATAAGCAGACAATGAAAGCTCTTACAATATTCGATGATGACATTTCTCTAAAACAGGCTATAGGCTACATGTGCACCACCAAGTCAGATCAGTAGGCTAAGTTATGAGGGGGAAAGGGGCCAAATTAATAGGGTGATGCACATGGCCTACTGTTGCATGTGAATGTTTATCCTTTTAAGCTTGGAAAAGAGACCCTTAAACCCAGACTTGGACCACACACCCTCTCCACTGAATTGCAGGCCACTCATTGTTGAATTTGCGATTTCCAACTTGTTGTGTAATGTTTATGTCCAATGGTCCATGAGCACCGATATTTTTTATGTATAATTTCCCTTCACATGACAAGGATTGAAAAGGATTTGTCAGTAGATTGTCGACTTGATCCATTATGATGACTGCTTGTCTAGCTTGCTAGCTAAGATTTTGGAAGTATGATGTTGACATGAACAATCCAATCACAGATACGGTAGATATAACCTGATTTGACATCATTTTATCTGTGGCCAATGACCTTGAGACTTCTTGGATGGGCACTTCTAATGTAAATCTGTGGAAGCACCCAAAGGGCTTGAATTTTCAAGTTCTCACTGTAGATTTTGTGATGACATAGTGTCCACATGAGTGACAGAACACTGAGACAATCACGGCACAACTAGAGAACATTACCAACCCCTGCGCTCGGTATTTTCTGCTGGCTGCCCCACCACCACCACAGAAAGCAATGAGCTAGGCTGAAACACCTGCATTTTGGAGCTGCCTCAAGAAAGCAAAAAAGAGACCATGTTTGTATGCGGCTTTATTAACTAAATGATTTTTTAAAAACATTTTTGAAAACGTATATGTTACACGTATTAATGCCAAAATAACATGCAAAACAGGCAAATATATATATAATAATATATATATGTATATGTAATATATATATATATATATATATATATATATATATATACAGTGGGGAGAACAAGTATTTGATACACTGCCGAATTTGCAGGTTTTCCTACTTACAAAGCATGTAGAGGTCTGTAATTGTTATCATAGGTACACTTCAACTGTGAGAGACAGAATCTAAAACAAAAATCCAGAAAATTACATTGTATGATTTTTAAGTAATTCATTTGCATTATATTGCATGACATAAGTATTTGATACATCAGAAAAGCAGAACTTAATATTTGGTACAGAAACCTTTGTTTGCAATTACAGAGATCATACGTTTCCTGTAGGTTTTGACCAGGTTTGCACACACTGCAGCAGGGATTTTGGCCCACTCCTCCATACAGACCTTCTCCAGATCCTTCAGGTTTCGGGGCTGTCGCTGGGCAATACGGACTTTCAGCTCCCTCCAAAGATTTTCTATTGGGTTCAGGTCTGGAGACTGGCTAGGCCACTCCAGGACCTTGAGATGCTTCTTACGGAGCCACTCTTTAGTTGCCCTGGCTGTGTGTTTCGGGTCGTTGTCATGCTGGAAGACCCAGCAACGACCCATCTTCAATGCTCTTACTGAGGGAAGAAGGTTGTTGCCAAGATCTCGTGATACATGGCCCCATCCATCCTCCCCTCAATACGGTGCAGTCGTCCGTTCTCTTTGCAGAAAAGCATCCCCAAAGAATGATGTTTCCACCTCCATGCTTCATGGTTGGGATGGTGTACCACAGGCTTGGTGTGGGGAGCAGGAACAGGCCGGGCCGGGCTGGCGACGCGCACCACAGGCTTGGTGCGAGGGGCAGGAACAGGCCGGACCGGGCTGGCAACGCGCACCACAGGCTTGGTGCGAGGGGCAGGACAGGCCAGGCCGGGCTGGCGACGCGCACCACAGGCTTGGTGCGAGGGGCAGGAACAGACTGGGCCGGGCTGGCGACGCGCACCACAGGCTTGCTGCGAGGGGCAGGAACAGGCCGGGCCGGGCTGGCGACGCGCACCACTGGCTTGGTGCGAGGGGCAGGAACAGGCCGGGCCGGGCTGGCGACGCACCACTGGCTTGGTGCGAGGGGCAGAAACGGGTCGGGCCGGACTGGGAACACGCACCACTAACTTAGTGCGGGGAGCAGGAACGGGTTGGGCCGTACTGGGAACACGCACCACTAACTTAGTGCGGGGAGCAGGAACGGGTCGGGCCGGACTGGGAACACGCACCACTAACTTAGTGCGGGGAGCAGGAACGGGTTGGGCCGTACTGGGAACACGTAGCACTAACTTAGTGCGGGGAGCAGGAACGGGTCGGGCCGGACTGGGAACACGCACCACTAACTTAGTGCGGGGAGCAGGAACGGGCCTGACCGTACTGGGAACACACACCACTGGCCTTGTGAGGGAATCAGGAAT
The DNA here is from genome assembly GCF_964263955.1 of Coregonus lavaretus. Taxonomy (NCBI): domain Eukaryota; kingdom Metazoa; phylum Chordata; class Actinopteri; order Salmoniformes; family Salmonidae; genus Coregonus; species Coregonus lavaretus. Next base: position 43,744,392 of record NC_140008.1, on the reverse strand, counting down.
GGGCCGGACCGGACTGGTGACACACACCACTTGCTTGGTGCGAGGAGCGGGACTGGGTTTCCTCATAAACCTCCGCTCCCTCTGCTGCCTACTCAGTTCCTCTCGCCGTGCCTCCACACTCTCCTTCTCCCTCCTGACCAATGGCCCCCGTAACCTAGTGACCTCCTCTCCTAGTCCACAAACTCGCCCTGTAGCTGCCTCCAGCAGCCCCGTCGTCCATGCCGTGTGCCCCCCCCAAAAAAAATTATTGGGGTTGCCTCTCGCCTCTCCGACGACGGCCCGGTTGGCGCCGCTTCTCCTCTCCTGCCTGGACATCCTCCCTCATCGCCCTCCGGTAGCGGACGGCCTCCTCCTCGGTGATCTTCCCCCAACCGAGGAGGGCATCCACTAGCGTTACCTCCGGCGTTTGCTCCTGGACACGCTGCTTGGTCCTTATTTGGTGGGATCTTCTGTCACGATCGTCGTAAGAAGCAGACCAAGGCGCAGCGTGATATGCGTACATCTTTTAATGAGTACTTTAAACATGAACAACAAAACAACAAAACAATACTTGAAGTCCTAAGGGTAACAAACACAAACCTCTCCGGAACAAGATCCCACAAATGACAAGTGCAAAACAGGCTGCCTAAGTATGTTCTAGTTCATGTGTTTCTATGTTGGCCGGGGAGGTTCCCAATCAGAGGCAGCTGTGGCTTGTTGTCTCTGATTGGGAACCACCCCGGCCAACATAGAAACACATGAACTAGAACATGAACATAGAACACTAAACATAAAAACTAACACCCTGGCTCAACATATAAGAGTCCCCAGAGCCAGGGCGTGACAAATACTTGTTCTCCCCACTGTATATATATACATACAGTGGGGGAAAAAAGTATTTAGTCAGCCACCAATTGTGCAAGTTCTCCCACTTAAAAAGATGAGAGAGGCCTATAATTTTCATCATAGGTACACGTCAACTATGACAGACAAAATCAGAAAAAAAAATCCAGAAAATCACATTGTAGGATTTTTTATTAATTTATTTGGAAATTATGGTGGAAAATAAGTATTTGGTCAATAACAAAATTTTCTCAATACTTTGTTATATACCCTTTGTTGGCAATGACACAGGTCAAATGTTTTCTGTAAGTCTTCACAAGGTTTTCACACACTGATGCTGGTATTTTGGCCCATTCCTCCATGCAGATCTCCTCTAGAGCAGTGATGTTTTGGGGCTGTCGCTGGGCAACACGGACTTTCAACTCCCTCCAAAGATTTTTTATGGGGTTGAGATCTGGAGACTGGCTAGGCCACTCCAGGACCTTGAAATGCTTCTTACGAAGCCACTCCTTCGTTGCCCGGGCGGTGTGTTTGGGATCATTGTCATGCTGAAAGACCCAGCCACGTTTCATCTTCAATGCCCTTGCTGATGGAAGGAGGTTTTCACTCAAAAGCTCACGATACATGGCCCCATTCATTCTTTCCTTTACACGGATCAGTCATCCTGGTCCTTTTGCAGAAAAACAGCCCCAGAGCATGATGTTTCCATCCTCAGACGGGCCTGGACATGTACTGGCTTAAGCAGGGGGACACGTCTTGCACTGCAGGATTTGAGTCCCTGGCGGCGTAGTGTGTTACTGATGGTAGGCTTTGTTACTTTGGTCCCAGCTCTCTGCAGGTCATTCACTAGGTCCCCCCGTGTGGTTCTGGGATTTTTGCTCACCGTTCTTGTGATCATTTTGACCCCACGGTGTGAGATCTTGCGTGGAGCCCCAGATCGAGGGAGATTATCAGTGGTCTTGTATGTCTTCCATTTCCTAATAATTGCTCCCACAGTTGATTTCTTCAAACCAAGCAGCTTACCTATTGCAGATTCAGTCTTCCCAGCCTGGTGCAGGTCTACAATTTTGTTTCTGGTGTCCTTTGACAGCTCTTTGGTCTTGGCCATAGTGAAGTTTGGAGTGTGACTGTTTGAGGTTGTGGACAGGTGTCTTTTATACTGATAACAAGTTCAAACAGGTGCCATTAATACAGGTAACGAGTGGAGGACAGAGGAGCCTCTTAAAGAAGAAGTTACAGGTCTGTGAGAGCCAGAAATCGTGCTTGTTTGTAGGTGACCAAATACTTATTTTCCACCATAATTTGCAAATAAATTCATAAAAAATCCTACAATGTGATTTTCTGGAATTTTTTTTCTCAATTTGTCTGTCATAGTTGACGTGTACCTATGATGAAAATTACAGGCCTCTCTCATCTTTTTAAGTGGGAGAAATTGCACAATTGGTGGCTGACTAAATACTTTTTTCCCCCACTGTATGTGGGCATAAGCAGACATTGCAGTTGGAGGGAGCATTTTATGCATATCCTATAATGAGATTCAATAGGTTACATCTGCTGCCCAAAAATAATTAATGTAGGCTACACTGTCCCGCGAATGTCCCACAAAATCAACCTGTTGTCCCGCATTTGGGTATTTTAAATGTGGTCACCATACGTGGCCTATATGCCTATTTGTTCAACACTTTTGAAATGGACAGCCACAGAACTCAGAACATTTTATTTTCCGTTCTTACAGTATTCTCAATGTACACCAAGTCAGAACAGTAGGCTAAATAACAAGGGCATGCAGTATAAGCAGACAATGAAAGCTCTTACTCCCCTCCATGTCTCCGACCACTACTTTGTATCCTTTTCTCTCTAGCTCTCCTCCCACACTACTCACACTGCCCCTAATCAGATGGTAATGCGCCGTCGCAACCTTCGCTCTCTCTCTCCCGCTACTCTCTCCTCTTCCATCCTATCATCTCTTTCCTCTGCTCAATCCTTCTCCCTCCAATCTCCTGATTCTGCCTCCTCAACCCTCCTCTCCTACCTTTCTGCATCCTTTGACTCTCTAAGTCCCCTATCCTCCCGGCCGGCTCGGTCCTCCCCTCCAGCTCCGTGGCTTGATGACTCATTGCGAGCTCACAGAACAGGGCTCAGGGCAGTCGAGCGGAAATGGAGGAAAACTAAACTTCCTGCGGACCTGGCATCTTTTCACTCATTCCACTCTACATTTTCTTCATCTGTTTCTGCTGCTAAAGACACTTTCTACCACTCCAAATTCCAAGCATCTGCCTCTAACCCTAGGAAGCTCTTTGCCACCTTCTCCTCCCTGCTGAATCCTCCTCCCCCCCCCCCCCCCCCCCCCCCCCTCTGTGGATGACTTCGTCAACCATTTTGAAAAGAAGGTTGACGACATCCGATCCTCGTTTGTTAAGTCAAATGACACTCACACTGCCCTACCCTATGCTTTGACTTCTTTCTCCCCTCTCTCTCCAGATAAAATCTTACGACTTGTGACGGCCGGCCGCCCAACAACCTGCCCGCTTGACCCTATCCCCTCCTCTCTTCTCCAGACCATCTCCGGTGACCTGCTCCCTTACCTCACCTCGCTCATCAACTCATCCTTGACTGCTGGCTATGTCCCTTCCATCTTCAAGAGAGCGAGAGTTGCACCCCTTCTCTAAAAACCAACACTCTGATGTCAACAACTACAGACCAGTATCCCTTCTTTCTTTTCTCTCCAAAACTCTTGAGCGTGCGGTCTTTAGCCAACTCTCTTGCTATCTTGCTATCTCTCTCAGAATGACCTTCTTGATCTAAACCAGTCAGGTTTCAAGACTGGTCATTCAACTGAGACTGCTCTTCTCTGTGTCACAGAGGCTCTCCGCACTGCTAAAGCTAACTCTCTCTCCTCTGCTCTTGTCCTTCTAGACCTGTCTGCTGCCTTTGGTACTGTGAACCATCAGATCCTCCTCTCCACCCTCTCCGAGCTGGGCATCTCCGGCACGGCTCACTCTTGGATTGCGTCCTATCTGACCGGTCGCTCCTACCAAGTGGCGTGGCGAGAAGCTGTCTCCGCACCACGTGCTCTCACCACGGGTGTCCCCCAGGGCTCAGTTCTAGGCCCTCTCCTATTCTCGCTATACACCAAGTCACTTGGCTCTGTCATATCCTCACATGGCCTCTCCTATCATTGCTACGCAGACGACACACAACTAATCTTCTCCTTTCCCCCTTCTGATAAACAGGTGGCGAATCGCATCTCTGGCAGACATATCAGTGTGGATGACGGATCACCACCTCAAGCTGAACCTTGGCAAGACAGAGCTGCTCTTCCTCCCGGGGAAGGACTGCCCGTTCCATGATCTCGCCATCACGGTTGACAACTCCGTTGTGTCCTCCTCCCAGAGTGTGAAGAGCCTTGGCGTGACCCTGGACAACACCCTGTCGTTCTCCGCTAACATCAAGGCGGTGACCCGATCCTGTAGGTTCATGCTCTACAACATTCGGAGAGTACAACCCTTCATTACACAGGAAGCGGCACAGGTCCTAATCCAGGCACTTGTCATCTCCCGTCTGGATTACTGCAACTCGCTGTTGGCTGGGCTCCCTGCCTATGCCATTAAACCCCTACAACTCATCCAGAATGCCGCAGCCCGTCTGGTGTTCAACCTTCCCAAGTTCTGTCACGTCACCCCGCTCCTCCGCACACTCCACTGGCTTCCAGTTGAAGCTCGCATCTGCTACAAGACCATGGTGCTTGCCTACGGAGCTGTGAGGGGAACGGCACCTCCGTACCTTCAGGCTCTGATCAGCCCCTACACCCAAACGAGGGCATTGCGTTCATCCACCTCTGGCCTGCTGGCGCCTCTACCTCTGCGGAAGCACAGTTCCCACTCAGCCCAGTCAAAACTGTTCGCTGCTCTGGCACCCCAATGGTGGAACAAGCTCCCTCAATATGCCAGGACAGCGGAGTCACTCACCACCTTCCGGAGACACTTGAAACCCCACCTCTTTAAGGAATATCTGGGATAGGATAAAGTAATCCTTCTACCCCCCCCCCCCCCCCTTTCCCCACCTCACCCCCCAAAAAAAAAAAATTATAATAAATAAATGAATAAAAAATAATAAACATTGTAAAGTGGTTATCCCACTGGCTATAAGGTGAATGCACCAATTTGTAAGTCACTCTGGATAAGAGCGTCTGCTAAATGATGTAAATGTAATGTAAAATTTGATGATGACATTTCTCTAAAACAGGCTATAGGCTACATGTGCACAACCAAGTTAGAACAGTAGGCTAAGTTATGAGGGGAGAGGTACCAAATTCTTAGGGTGAGACACATAGGCTACTAACAGCTTACTATTCAACAACCACCACCACAGAAAGCACTGAGCTAGGCTGAAACACCTGCATTTTAAGGAGCTGCCTCAAGAAAGCAAAAAAGAGACCATGTTTGTATGCGGCTTTATTAACTAAATGATTATTTTTAAACATTTTTTAAAACTTATATGTTACACGTATTAATGCCAAAATAACATTAAAAACAGGCAAATATACAGTGCGGAGAACAAATATTTGATACACTGCTGATTTTGCAGGTTTTCCTACTTACAAAGCATGTAGAGGTCTGTAATTTTTATCATATGTACACTTCAACTGTGAGAGATGGAATCTAAAACAAATATCCAGAAAATCACATTGTATGATTTTTAAGTATTGAATTTGCATTTTATTGCATGACATAAGTATTTGATCACCTACCAACCAGTAAGAATTCCGTCTCTCACAGACCTGTTAGTTTTTCTTTAAGAAGCCCTCCTGTTCTCCACTCATTACCTGTATTAACTGCACCTGTTTGAACTTGTTACCTGTATAAAAGACACCTGTCCACACACTCAATCAAACAGACTCCAACCTCTCCACAATGGCCAAGACCAGAGCGCTGTGTAAGGACATCAGGGTTAAAATTGTAGACCTGCACAAGGCTGGGATGGGCTACAGGACAATAGGCAAGCAGCTTGATGAGAAGGCAAAAACTGTTGGCGCAATTGTAAGAAAATGGAAGAAGTTCAAGATGACGGTCAATCACCTTCGGTCTGGGGCTCCATGCAAGATCTCACCTCGTGGGGCATCAATGATCATGAGGAAAGTGAGGGATCAGCCCAGAACTACACGGCAGGACCTGGTCAATGACCTGAAGAGAGCAAGGACCACAGTCTCAAAGAAAACCCTTATTAACACACTACGCCGTCATGGATTAAAATCCTGCAGCGCACGCAAGGTCCCCCTGCTCAAGCCAGCGCATGTCCAGGCCCGTCTGAAGTTTGCCAATGACCATCTGGATGATCCAGAGGAGGAATGGGAGAAGGTAATGTGGTCTGAGGAGACAAAAATAGAGCTTTTTGGTCTAAACTCCACTCGCCGTGTTTGGAGGAAGAAGAAGGATGAGTACAACCCCAAGAACACCATCCCAACCATGAAGCATGGAGGTGGAAAAATCATTCTTTGGGGATGCTTTTCTGCAAAGGGGACAGGACGACTGCACCGTATTGAGGGGAGGATGGAAGGGGCCATGTATCGCGAGATCTTGGCCAACAACCTCCTTCCCTCAGTAAGAGCATTGAAGATGGGTCGTGGCTGGGTCTTCCAACATGACAACGACCCGAAACACACAGCCAGGGCAACTAAGGAGTGGCTCCGTAAGAAGCATCTCAAGGTCCTGGAGTGGCCTACCCAGTCTCCAGACCTGAACCCAATAGAAAATCTTTGGAGGGAGCTGAAAGTCTGTATTGCCCAGCGACAGCCTCGAAACCTGAAGGATCTGGAGAAGGACTGGAGGAGTGGGCCAAAATCCCTGCTGCAGTGTGTGCAAACCTGGTCAAGACTTACACGAAACGTATGATCTCTGTAATTGCAAACAAAGGTTTCTGTACCAAATATTAAGTTCTGCTTTTCTGATGTATCAAATACTTATGCCATGCAATAAAATGCAAATTAATTACTTTAAAATCATACAATGTGATTTTCTGGATTTTTTAGATTCCGTCTCTCACAGTTGAAGTGTACCTATGATAAAAATGACAGACCTCTACATGCTTTGTAAGTAGGAAAACCTGCAAAATCGGCAGTGTATCAAATACTTGTTCTCCCCACTGTGTATATATATATTTATACAGTACCAGACAAAAGTTTGGACACACCTACTCATTCCAGGGATTTTCTTTATTTTTACTATTTTCTATATTGTAGAAAAGTAGTGAAGACATCAACACTATGAAATAGCACATATGGAATCATGTAGTAACCAAAAAAGTGTTAAACAAATCAAAATATATATATTCTTTTTTGAGATTCCTCAAAGTAGCCACCCTTTGCCTTGATGACAGCTTTGCACACTCTTGGCATTCTCTCAACCAGCTTCATGAGGAATGCTTTTCCAATAGTCTTGAAGGAGTTCCCACATATGCTAAGAACTTGTTGGCTGCTTTTCCTTCACGCTGGTAAACCATCTCAGTTGGGTTGAGGTCGGGTGGTTGTGGAGGCCAGGTCATCTGATGCAGCACTCCATCACTCTCCTTGGTCAAAAAGCCCTTACAAAGCCTGGAGGTGTGTTTTGGGTCATTGTCCTATTGAAAAACAAATGATGGTCCCACTAAGCGCAAACCAGATGGGATGCAGAATGCTGTGGTAGCCATATTGGTTAATTGTGCCTTGAATTCTAAATAAATCACAGACCGTGTCACCAGCAAAGCACCCCCACACTATCACACATCCTCCTCCATGCTTCACGGTCAGAACCACACATGCGGAGATCATCCGTTCACCTACTTGACATTTCACAAAGACACGGCGGTTGGAACAAACAATCTCAAATTTGAACTCATCAGACCAAAGGACAGATTTCCACCGGTCTAAATTCCATTGCTTGTGTTTCTTGGCCCAAGCAAGTTTCTTCTTATTATTGGTGTCCTTTAGTATTGGTTTCTTTGCAGCAAATCGACCATGATGGCCTGAATCACAAAGTTTTACTCTGAACAGTTGATTTTCAGATGTGTCTGTTACTTTAACTCTGTGAAGCATTTATTTGGGCTGCAATTTCTGAGGCTGGTAATTCTAATGAACGTATCCTCTGCAGCAGAGGTAACTCTGGGTCTTCCTTTCCTGTGGCGGTCCTCATGAGAGCCAGTTTCCTCATAGCGCTTCATGCTTTTTGCGACTGCACTTGAAGAAACTTTCAAAGTTCAAAGAAAAACCATGGAATGAGTAGGTGTGTCCAAACTTTTGACTGGTACTGTATATAGCCTAGATAAATTGAAATGGTGCTGGAATAGCGGATGCAGTGCTCCTGTTTTCTTTGGGATGACTTGCTGTTACTCTCTGTGGTTCTAAATCAGCAGTTGTTTAGTAAACTATCAGAAACATTAACTTGTTTTACCATGCTGTAGGTCATGTAACTGTTTTTTACATGCAATATTTGCTTTGTGGACTTCACTGGACAGGTGTTCCTCTCCGGTTTTGTGATGAATCAAACGTATGTGTGGTTCAATTTATTCCACCACTGTGTGACTGGGGGGGTGGTGTTGAGAGAATGCTTAGCTCCCCGCGCTGCTGACGGCTATTTTTGTCCGCTTTTTTAATTCTGATTTATCAGGGGGTTCTGCAGCACCCTCAGCACCCCTACTTCCCACAGCTATGGGTGTATGAAGGAATGGGTTATAGAGCAAACAACACAATATTAACAACATAAGTTGTAATCTGGCTTTTTTTCCTGGCTTGGCTTCCCCAGTGATTTTCCCTACGCACCGCTACTGACAATACTGGATGTCCATAATTTCTTGTTATTTTCGGAGTGAGATTCTTACCAAGTAGAGATGGCAAGGGAGCCATTTAGCTTCGTTCATTCATTCGCTCCTCCTCCCCACCTGCTCTCTCTCTCTATCTCTCTCTCTCTCGCTCTCTCTGTCATTTCTCTCAGAGCATTGATCAGGTTTATTTATGATGACAGATTGGCTAATTATAATAAAGCAGGAATGATGGCGTGCATGGCATTTCTCCTACTGCAAAAAAAACAGTTGACTTTATTATCTATCTGCGTGAATGGGAAGGGGAACGACAAACTGTAGCTTCAACTACGTTACCTCTGCAACTTGACCTTGTAGGACATGATAATGAGTTAGCACAATAGAGGGATGGAAGAGAAGGGGGCAGACAGACTGCATCCTATTTATCAGGTGGCTGGATGTGCAGTACAAAGCGTCTTCCAGGTAAATGAATCAACTTTTGTAATTGCGTTTCAGGAAGGTTATCCCGCGGTCAGTGAGGGAGGGAGGGAGGAAAGGAGGAAAGAGCCTGCCCTGAAGAACAACAGAATGATGCTCAGGTGAGAAGTAGGAAGACTTAAAGCACTTCAATGTGTTGAGAGGAAGGCAATGTTAGTCTGGCGAGGGGAATTTGAAGTCGTACATTTGGAATGACTTCCTAATAATTTTTAATCTGGGGGTCAATTAACGAATGGTGAGCAAATGAATCAGCTAAAACAGCTAGTTGGCCGACAGCCCAAAGTAATGTGGTCTATCTATGGAACCAATTTCAGAGACTACTCATAATATTCTAGTTCGGAGTAGATCCCATATAAAATATAATCCCAGTGAACCTCAGATTTCAAAGAGAAACGTCTGAGTCATTCTATCTAAAACTCTGTTTCTCTCTCTGACAAAGAACATCTGAATGATAGTTTGTGTTTTGTTTTCTTTGTTCAGCATCCTCATCCTGATTCTGGTCCGACCACTTGACAAAACCCTCCTGAGTTCTTTCCTCCCCTCTCCTTGCCGAGGCCTTGAAAGAACTCCCTGACCGCAGCAAATCGGTGGGTCAACGGGCAGATTGCAGACTTGACTTCTGCCAGACGGCTGAGAGAGATTGATATCCCAGCTGTCCAGAGGGTATTATCACCCAGGACAGCAAGCAGCCCACCTTGAATCCCTGCATCAGCTCCTTATGTGGAAAGTTGTGTTGGTGGTGTATCGCACCAGTTCATAAACCGTTACGGTCACTGGGTCTCCACTGTTGAAGGAGAGTGCTGAGTGAAAATGTTGTGAGGTGCTACAGGATCTTTTATGATCTCCATCAAAACTGTCATCCACACATTGGATGAACACAATGGATGACATAGAGATGAGCTCTCTATCTGTTTAGGCTTAGGCAACGGATTGGACTTTGGGCTGCGGTATTAGGCTAGGTCTTGCTTGTATCTCAAGCATGGTAATTCAGTGAATTAGTATGGGATAAGATAGAAACACAAGCATATCCAGTTCTTCTGGGTAGATACTGGAGATCAAATTAGCCAACATTCAGAAATAATACAATAAATATTCTGCATACTGTGACCTATGCTCCCAATTTACAGTAGATTTTTTGTCATAATGTAAGTTAGAGTGTTTGATGACACATTGGCCCTTAGCGTTTATGATTCCTTTCAGTTGGCAAGATGTGATTTACTTGTTAATCCAGTACAGCATTGGCTGTAAATACATTCAGAAGTTATTTAGACCTAGTCATTCTGTGATTAAACACAGCAGCGGTAAACAAAACAGAATATTCAGCACATCTTTATTTAATTGGGCCAATGAGTCAGCGTTTGAGCATGAGAATGTTGGTTTCCATGGACAACACAGGCAATATCACCTGTTGGTAACGATTTACTTTGACTACGTAGCCATAACGCATTTATTACACATCCATAAGCATTTCATGAATGTGTTATAACAGGTCCCAACCACATTATTAAAGGTTAACGAAATATATCCATAGCATATCTATAGCGCATTCATGTCATGCTATGCAAGAGTTCATATTTAGGTATCTTCATAGATGCATCATTACAATGACAGCGTAGTGTCATCATTATGGCTGTTTTCAAAAGAGTGCTTCTGCATTACCAGTGTTAGTGAATATGCCAAAAGGCTAAACCAAGTTTTGAAAATGATGCTGATATATTGCCTGTACCAGCCCCATTTCCCCCACTGGCCGTATAGACCTGTGACTTCCCTACTGTTTTTTCTCCTCACTGAGAGAACTCACTGACTAGCTAGCTAAATTAGCTAAGCCCCCGGAACAACGTCGACACGTTTTACACCTCGGTCATTAAACATTACAAAATTGCAATAGAACTCATGAAACATTTAGTTAACAATGTTAGCTATTTCACTATTTACATTGTACTTCTGCACATTACAAACCTTTTAATAATAATATGCCATTTAGCAGACGCTTTTATCCAAAGCAACTTACAGTCATGTGTGCATACATTTTTATGTATGGGTGGTCCTGGGGATCGAACCCACTACCCTGGCGTTACAAGCGCCATGCTCTACCAATTGAGCTACAGAGGACCACATTTTAATACACGACAAATTAAGAGACAGACAGAAACCAGTTGCTTTTGTTTTGACTGCAGACAGAGAGGAAGAGGCGACGTGAGAGGTTTCAATGCGTTTCTATGGGCTTATTTTGGGCCTAAACTTGTCACCTGCCTTCCCGCCTTTGGGACGACGAATCCCATTGTTAGGGCAGAGACATGAGCATCTCATCATTATATACAGGTCTCTGCTTCAGATGAGAGATCAGTCTGACATCACTTCCAGGTGACAGTCCAGTGTTCTTCTGGCTTCTTATTAGCTATGTTTGATATTTAAAATGTACAAATGTACACTTTCAGTCATGAAATAGTGAAACAAAAAGGTTAACTAAATGTTTTATTCAGTTTTTTTGTAAACAATGTTTGTAGAAGTGAGAGGTCACCAGGAAGTGATATTTTAATGACCTCTCACTTCTCACTCGCTCCTCCTGTGGCTTTGCGGACTAAAAGGAAAGAAGGTCATGATGTTTATGTCTCCTAATAATGTGCAAAAGTACAATGTATGTCTTCAAATAAATGTTTTATGAGACATTATGACATTTTTGTACATTTACTGACCGAAAACATGTTGACATTGCCAGGAGCTTAGCTAGCTGCTAGGGGAAAATGCTAGCTAGCTAGCTTTACCACCCTGTGTTAGTATATTTTACTCACTAAAATAGTTTATTTTTTATTTTTATTTTTTTTCACCTTTATTTAACCAGGTAAGCCAGTTGAGAACAAGTTCTCATTTACAACTGCGACCTGGCCAAGATAAAGCAAAGCAGTGCGATAAAAAACAACAACACAGAGTTACATATGGGGTAAAACAAAACATAAAGTCAAAAATACAACAGGAAATATAAATACAGTTTTTTCAAATGTAGCAAGTTATGGAGGTAAGGCAATAAATAGGCCATAGTGCAATAATTACAATTAGTATTAACACTGGAATGATAGATTTGCAAGAGATTATGTGCAAATAGAGATACTGGGGTGCAAATGAGCAAAATAAATAACAATATGGGAATGAGGTAGTTGGGTGGGCTAATTTCAGATGGGCTGTGTACAGGTGCAGTGATCGGTAAGGTGCTCTGACAACTGATGCTTAAAGTTAGTGAGGGAGGTAAGAGTCTCCAGCTCAAGAGATTTTTGCAATTTGTTCCAGTCATTGGCAGCAGACAACTGAAAGGAATGGCGGCCAAAGGAGGTGTTGGCTTTGGGGATGACCAGTGAGATATACCTGCTGGAGTGCATACTACGGGTGGGTGTTGCAATGGTGACCAATGAGCTAAGATAAGACAGGGATTTGCCTAGCAGTGATTTATAGATGGTCTGGAGCCAGTGGGTTTGGCGACGAATATGTAGTGAGAACCAGCCAACAAGAGTGTACAGGTCACAGTGGTGGGTAGTATATGGGGCTTTGGTGACAAAATGGATGGCACTGTGATAGACTACATCCAATTTGCTGAGTAGAGTGTTGGAGGCTATTTTGTAAATTACATCGCCGAAGTCAAGGATCGGTAGGATAGTCAGTTTTACGAGGGCATGTTTGGCAGCAAGAGTGAAGGAGGCTTTGTTGTAAAATAGGAAGCCGATTCTAGATTTAACTTTGGATTGGAGATGCTTTAAGCATTCTTTTCCATCTCCTCCTCACCCTCTGAATAATGATTAATGAAAGGAATTATTTTCCAAAAAATAAATAAAATAAAAATTAACTAACGCATAAAACGATCAGTGCGAAGGCCAAATTACAGAAGAATAACTTTTTGAGGTTATTAAATCCTTTCAGTCTGGAAAAACCCCAAGCCTTTTTTTAAATACTCAAAGCTCCATTATTAGCTTATTTTAACAACTCCTATAGAAATGGTAGTCTGTCAGGTACTCAGCAGGAAGGTCTGATTTCACTATTATTAAAACAAGACCCGGATGGCAAATAAATAAATAAATAAATAAAGATCCAGTCCGTCTAAAACACTGGAGGCCTCTTACACTTCAATGTTGTAATGCAAGGTTTTACCAGGTATTGTTCATCCTGATCAGACAGGTTTTTTACATGGACGATACATTGGAGATAAACTGCTAGAAATAATAGATTAACATGAAACATCTAAGAAGCAAAGCCTGGTTTTCATAGCGGATTTTGAAAAGGCCTTTGATAAAGTAAGACTGGGTTTGATATATAAATGCCTGGATTTTTTCAATTTTTGTGCCTCTTATTTAATGGGTAAAAGTAATGTATACACCAGGAGTAAAACAGTAAATAGCAGCTACTTCTCAGAGAGTTTTGAACTGGTCAAGAGGATTTTAACAAGGGTGTCCACTTTCACCATTATGGCCATCGAAATGCTAGCTATTAAAATCAGATCAAAAAACAACATTAGAGGATTAGCAATCCAAGGTTTAAAAACAAAGGTGTCCATGTATGCTGATGATTTTTAAATAAATCCGCAAACTAGATCCCTGCAATGTCTCATTGAAGATAACTTTTCAAGCCTCTCTGGACTAAAACCTAATTATGATAAGTGTACCATTTTATGTATTGGATCTTTAAAAAATACAACTTTTACATTACCCTGCAGTTTACCTATAAAATGAGCTGACGGTGAAGTAGACAGACTTGGTATTCACATCACAAAATATATGAATGAGCTCTCCACAATGAATTTCAATAGAAACTAGTAAAAATAGACAAGATCCTGCAACCATGGAGAGGTAAATAACTGTCTATTTATGGAAGATTCTGGTGTGTGGAATATAGAGGAGGTTGTTGATGTGTGGGTGGGATGTTCTGCCCGTCACTTGTTCTCAACAGGCAGCCAGTCTCGGAAGGGGGACTTGAAGAGGGAGACTGCAAAGTCCAGGCACTGCTGCTCCCTTTGTTCTGAGTGTTTGCAGTGCTCGTGTTTTTAGTTAATCTGTGTATCTCATATTATGTGCCCAGTATGATAGAGCAAGAAAACGTTCTTAGCAGATAATGACAACATGACAATAACAGTAGCTGTAGATGATGTAATGACAAGTTGGAGGGTGGTTGGTAATGGAGGACATCAGGTGGATCCTCGTCTGGGTGTTGGGCAGAACCCCTAGGTCCTGGAGAACAGGAGTAGAGTTAAAGGGAACAGGGTAGGAGACAGAGACGTAAACAAGCAAACACACCAGCCAAACTTTACTGTGAGAACATTTGATGGATTAGTGCAGTGTTGTGGGAGATGGGAGATATGTACTTTTCAACAGTTTTGGAAGGTATAGCCTACCTCAAGCTGATCCCCCTCCGACTCAGAGCACAGAGAAACAGATTGATCCGAACTCACTGGCTCTGGTGGATGGGATACCTCCTGGGGGGCTCGGACAGTCAATGGTCCTAAAGTCCTTTAGAGAGGTAAATTGAAGAGGTACATCTTTAGAAGCTCAGCATAACTACCATTACTTGCTTTCTTAAATATCAAACAAAGCTTAACATACTTTGTCTATTGGGCTTCTCCAAAGTGTAGGGCGTCAGGGCATTCAGTGGTCGACCATCCAACTGCTCCAACTGGAGAAGATGGTTGGCTTCCATCGAGGTAACCCTAGGAAGACAAATAGAAAAATATCAGTGCAAATACTTATTATCTGAGATTTTGATATTCACCTTAACAGATGGTGACCCCAGCTAGGAGAGCAGCGAGGTTTCCCAGGTCTCGCCTTCCTTTCGTCCTTCTTCCAAACCAAGTACTTCGCCTGGATGTTGAAGCACTTGGTCCCCTTCTTGATTCTCCTCCGTTAGCTCTCCTTCTGTTTCTACTGCACCTTGTCGATGTTCAGTCTCAACTTGACTGATAACAGGGATAAATGCAATTATATTTCATATTACAAATACATTTGTTACATATCTCTTGGAGGGCCATAAAATAAATTAACAGCAGACAATCATTTTTACCTGGTCAAAAACCTCCACATCCTTCTAAGTCCGTGCCTAAAGGTGGCCCTCGAAGGCGTTCTGATCTGGTTCGACAACTTCCACCACATCAGGTGGGGTTTCAGTGATCTGAAAGTACGTTATACAAAAATAGTAATAGACAAACAACAACACCAAGTCAATCACAAATTTGAAAGACTACAGTATATGCAATAATAGTATATACAATTGCATTGTTTACCTCAGTATGTCTCCCTATCCTCGCCGCCATGTGAGGATATGACAGAGCCAAGTGACTTGGTGTATAGGGAGAAAAGGAGAGGGCCTAGAACTGAGCCCTGGGGGACACCAGTGGTGAGAGCACGTGGTGCGGAGACAGCTTCTCGCCACGCCACTTGGTAGGAGCGACCGGTCAGGTAGGACGCAATCCAGGAGTGAGCCGCGCCGGAGATGCCCAGCTCGGAGAGGGTGGAGAGGAGGATCTGATGGTTCACAGTATCAAAGGCAGCAGACAGGTCTAGAAGGACAAGAGCAGAGGAGAGAGAGTTAGCTTTAGCAGTGCGGAGAGCCTCCGTGACACAGAGAAGAGCAGTCTCAGTTGAATGACCAGTCCTGAAACCTGACTGGTTTGGATCAAGAAGGTCATTCTGAGAGAGATAGCAAGAGAGTTGGCTAAAGACGGCACGCTCAATAGTTTTGGAAAGAAAAGAAAGAAGGGATACTGGTCTGTAGTTGTTGACATCAGTGGGATCGAGTGTTGGTTTCTTGAGAAGGGGAGCAACTCTCGCTCTCTTGAAGACGGAAGGGACATGGCCAGCGGTCAAGGATGAGTTGATCAGCGAGGTGAGGTAGGGGAGAAGGTCACCGGAGATGGTCTGGAGAAGAGAGGAGGGGATGGGGTCAAGCGGGCAGGTTGTTGGGCGGCCTGCAGTCACAAGTCGCAGGATTTTATCTGGAGAGAGAGGGGAGAAAGAAGTCAAAGCATAGGGTAGGGCAGTGTGAGTAGGACCAGCAGTGTCATTAGACTTAACAAACGAGGATCGAATGTCGTCAACCTTCTTTTCAAAGTGGTTGACGAAGTCATCCACAGAGAGAGAGGAGGGGGGGGCGGGGGGGGGGAGGATTCAGGAGGGAGGAAAATGTGGCAAAGAGCTTCCTAGGGTTAGAGGCAGATGCTTGGAATTTAAAGTGGTAGAAAGTGGCCTTAGCAGCAGAAACAGATGAAGAAAATGTAGAGAGGAGGGAGTGAAAAGATGCCAGGTCGGCAGGGAGTCTAGTTTTCTTCCATTTCCGCTCCGCTGCCCGGAGCTCTGTTCTGTGAGCTCGCAATGAGTCATCAAGCCACGGAGCTGGAGGGGAGGACCGAGCCGGCCGGGAGGATAGGGGACACAGAGAGTCAAAGGATGCAGAAAGGGAGGAGAGGAGGGTTGAGGAGGCAGAATCAGGAGATTGGAGGGAGAAGGATTGAGCAGAGGGAAGAGATGATAGGATGGAAGAGGAGAGAGTAGTGGGAGAGAGAGAGCGAAGGTTGCGGCGGCGCATTACCATCTGTGTAGGGGCAGAGTGAGTAGTGTGGGAGGAGAGCGAGAGAGAAAAGGAAACAAAGTAGTGGTCGGAGACATGGAGGGGAGTTGCAGTGAGATCATCACCTTGGAGGTGGCCTCGCCAGTCTCGCCCTTGATGGGTATCATACAAAACAAAAATACATGTTTGTTTTCAAGCTTTTTTAATGGGTTACAGAAGAACATTTAGAGTTAAGCACATTCTCTTCCTTTACTGACCTTAATGGGTATTGCCTCCACCCACTTGGTAAAGTGATAAGTCGCCTTCAGACACCAGCTGTTGCCATTGCTGGATTGTGTGAATGGTCCGATGAGGTCCACCCCTAACATTTAAAGTGTTAGGGAGAATATGACTTTATTCTTACCCGCATCTGTGTCATACAGTACACAGATTTTCATATTTGTAAGGATACTGACACACACACACACACATTCAACATTTGAAATTGTGTTTTTTACATTGGATAAAAGTAAAGACTCAGAGCTAGAAAATGGTATATCATACACACCAGTTAAAGAACAATGGGAAAGTAATTCTGCTTTGAAAGTTGATAAACTTGTAACCTCACTTTTGAGAAAATGGCCCTTGAATGTTTTGGTACACCTAATGGAGTGCTCTTCTTTGTCTACACCCATTCAGCATCGTTCACACCCTCTTAAGCTTTAGCCCCACCCATCTCTTTAAGGATTCACATGTGAGGCCATGTAATAAACAACCAAAGAGTTCAAGACTAAAGGCTGGTTTATATTACGGGTGTCACTAAATGTAATCTGGATTGCCAGAGTGTGCTCTGGGCGATCGTAAACTCAGAGTGTTGTCAGATTGTCAGTTCGTAAATTTAGAGCTGTTTCACTCTCGGAGCTTCAGAGAGCACACTGGACGCTCTGGCCAAGGAGTAGGGTTGATCCAAGTGTTCTGACCTAACAACAACAGTCAAGCACCCAAGCTAACTGGCTAACGTTGCCTAGCTTGCGAGCTACTTCCAGACACAAATGAGAGAACAGCTCACTCTGACCATTTTACTCGCCCTAGCAGAGCTGGTTAGGCTGTTTTTATGTTATCCAGAGTGTTGGTGACTGCAACTGTGCTGCTAATTACGCTTTTAATTACGCTTTTTTGCCAACGTTTTCTGACACCGGCCATATTCAACGGGTGTTGAGCGTTCGTAAATTCATCAGTTATTCTGCACTCTGGCACACTCAGACGAGAGTGCTCTGAAATCAGAGTAGATAGCCAGAGTGAATTTACCAGCTACGTCTATCGACAGATGTCACAGTGACATCGTGAACATTCTATTGAAATAGTTACTTGCATAGTGGAGTCTTTTCTTTAGACATGTAGCTAGCTAAACAATAAATCATAATCCCAACTCATAATGTTACTACCCTGCATGAATCTGCAGGTAGCTAACCAACCAGGTTCAATGTTAGCTAGCAAACATTAGGCTATATCTAGTAATGCAAATGGCTCTGAGATACGAATAATATTACTACACCGATCATACACGTAATGTTAGCTACAGAGCCAGCCAGCTAACGTTAGCTAGCTAGCTAACAGTACACTAACTTGAAACGAAAACGACTTTCTGACAAAATGAGAAGCGTGTATTATCTGAAAATGTAGCTAGTTAGACTATCTTACCCGTATACATGGATGGACGCTTCTCCCTCTCTGTCACGGATTCCATGGTTGCCCTTAGTTTGAAGATGTAATCCAGAGACAGGTGTTTTATACAACAGCCTTCTGTGTGTTCTCTTTTCGACTCCGTCTGCATATTTGCAATCAAACGCTAGAATTTTCTCCATCAACTTAGCTATTATACTCTAATTCCACTGATTTCAAAACTCGGTCCTCCAGAAAGTGGAGAGCAACACTTATGCAGTTCTACTACGTGATATCTTTCAAAAAAGCTGTGTTAGAAAGGATTACCAAACATACTGACCAGCTAATGTTATAGACAGAAGCATGCTACATGGCAGACCAATCCGAACTCATCTCTCAGCATGTACAGCCCACTCATTATCTAAGCCAATCATCGCTAGCGGGAAGGTTGCTAAACCAACTCGTAATTTAACAATTGTATTCATATTTACAGATGGCATACAAGTTTGTTATTAAGGCACATGAAAGTTCACATGTTCCAGAAGGCATTTCTGCCAAGAAACGTATTTTGATTTCAAAAAATAGTTTACGTTCAAATGTCTCTCCTGTGAAGTAGTGACGTGTGACATACACCTAGTTGCCTGAAATGAGTCACATTTTAGTAAATAATCTTCTTGAAGCAGCTGTGAAGTGGAAGAATATTTTCAGCAGCTGATGGTTAGATACCTTGACTTGTTTATAAGTATCTTTATTGCTAGCCAATGTTGAATTACTACATGTTTCTTAGCTACCTAGCTATCCATTTAGGTCTGCTCTAAAATGCTCGTAAATATCTTCTTGTGCAACCTAGAAAAAAATTGCCCAGATAATACTGGGAGGGAAAAAAGTATTTGATCCCCTGCTGATTTTGTACGTTTGCCCACTGACAAAGAAATGATCAGTCTTTAATTTATATGGTACGTTTATTTGAACAGTGAGAGACAGCATAACAACAACAAAATCGAGAAAAACGCATGTCAACATTTTTATAAATTGATTAGCATTTTAATGAAGGAAATAAGTATTTGACCCCCTCTCATTCAGAAAGATTTCTGGCTCCCAGGTGTCTTTTATACAGGTAACGAGCTGAGATTAGGAGCACACTCTTAAAGGGAGTGCTCCTAATCTCAGCTTGTTACCTGTATAAAAGACACCTGTCCACAGAAGCAATCAATCAATCAGATTCCAAACTCTCCACCATGGCCAAGACCAAAGAGCTCTCCAAGGATGTCAGGGACAAGATTGTAGACCTACACAAGGCTGGAATGGGCCAAAAGACCATCGCCAAACAGCTTGGTGAGATGGTGACAGCAGTTGGTGCGATTATTCGCAAATGGAAGAAACACAAAATAACTGTCAATCTCCCTTGGCCTGGGGCTCCATGCAAGATCTTCTCTCGTGGAGTTGCAATGATCATGAGAACAGTGAGGAATCAGCCCAGAACTACACGGGAGGATCTTGTCAATGATCTCAAGGCAGCTGGGACCATAGTCACCAAGAAAACAATTGGTAACACACTACGCCGTGAAGGACTGAAATCCTGCAGCGCCCGCAAGGTCAACCTGCTCAAGAAAGCACATATACAGGCCCATCTGAAGTTTGCCAATGAACATCTGAATGATTCAGAGGACAACTGGGTGAAAGTGTTGTGGTCAGATGAGACCAAAATCGAGCTTTTTGGCATCAACTCAACTCGCCATGTTTGGAGGAGGGAGGAATGCTGCCTATGACCCCAAGAACACCATCCCCACCGTCAAACAAGTAGGTGGAAACGTTATGCTTTAGGGATGTTTTTCTGCTAAGGGGACAGGACAACTTCACCGCATCAAAGGGACGATGGACGGGGCCATGTACCGTCAAATCTTGGGTGAGAACCTCCTTCCCTCAGCTAGGGCATTGAAAATGGGTCGTGGATGGGTATTCCAGCATGACAATGACCCAAAACACACGGCCAAGGCAACAAAGGAGTGGCTCAGGAAGAAGCACGTTAAGGTCCTGGAGTGGCCTAGCCAGTCTCCAGACCTTAATCCCATAGAAAATCTGTGGAGGGAGCTGAAGGTTCGAGTTGCCAAACGTCAGGCTCGAAACCTTAATGACTTGGAGAAGATCTGCAAAGAGGAGTGGGACAAAATCCCTCCTGAGATGTGTGCAAACCTGGTGGCCAACTACAAGAAATGTCTAACCTCTGTGATTGCCAACAAGGGTTTTGCCACCAAGTACCAAGTCATGTTTTGCAGAGGGGTCAAATACTTATTTCCCTCATTAAAATGCAAATCAATTTATAACATTTTTGACATGCGTTTTTCTGGATTTTTTTGTTGTTATTCTGTCTCTCACTGTTCAAATAAACCTACCATTAAAATTATAGTCTGATCATGTCTTTGTCAGTGGGCAAACGTACAAAATCAGCAGGGGATCAAATACTTTTTTCCCTCACTGTATACTGAGATCATGTGACAGATCATGTGACACTTAGATTGCACACAGGTGGACTTCATTTAACTAATTATGTGACTTCTGAAGGTAATTGGTTGCACCAGATCTAATTTAGGGGCTTCATTGCAAAGGGGGTGAATACATATGCATGCACCACTTTTGCGTTATTTATTTTTTTGAATTTTTTGAAACAAGTTATTTTTTTCATTTCACTTCACCAATTTTGACTATTTAGTGTATGTCCATTACATGAAATCCAAATAAAAATCAATTGAAATTACAGGTTGTATTGCAACAAAATAGGAAAAACACCAAGGGGGATGAATACTTTTGCAAGACACTGTATTTACTCTGTTCCATCTGACTACGCAATCCACTGTCTCATCAGCTCAGTCAGGACATTTATATACTAGATCTACACTGTAAAAAGCATCTAGACATTATCTGCCATTTCTTTTAGACTAGCATTTGGTTTTCAACAGTGAAGATTTGTAATAACCTTGCTATCTGTCTCCGACATTTGCAACATTGTTTCAATATTGAAACTCCATCTACAGCTGTCCTATGGTAATGAATGTGTCGGGAGTTGGGACGAGACAGACAGGCTGGCAGCTTTTCTCAGCCACTCGAAATCATGAATCAGCATCATTCTTATGGATATACAGTATACAAAAAAAAAATTATACAAAATTTAGGAGGAGCTGGATCAGATGGCTTATGCATGGTACATCCACCGAATAAGGCCATCCCACAATGCTCAGGCTCCCAATAGTCGGCCAATAATGATTTATGCTTTCCCCAATCTGTACGGAGACAATAACTACTTACAACCTGTCATCAAAGACATCAACCACCCGAGCCACCCCCTGTTCACCCCGCTGTCATCCAGAAGGCGAGGTCAGCACAGGTGCATCAAGGCACCGAGAGACTGAAAAAACACTTCTATCTCAAGGCCATCAGACTGTTACAGTTTTTCTCCATTGCTAAAACACAATTTCTGAAACCTTGCTCCATTTCCTGAAAACATTCAACACAAAACCTCATCTTCAAGCACTATTTACAAAACCTCTGACTCCTCTCGCAAAATGAAACGTTCGCCTCAAAACAGTTTTTCCTGTGTTCAAAATCAAACACTGCTCTCAAATCATAAACAAAGTGATCAAAATGATATACACTCTCAAGCAGTCAGTAAACAATACACCGACATTTTTTAAACACATTGTTCAAAACATACAGTTCTCAGGGAGAAGTACATTTTTAATCTCAAAACAAATTTCATATTTTTCCATCATTGTCTTTTGATGAACGAAAACATGTTCTATCATAGTAGCTCAAAATGGAGAAGAAATTACTACTCTGCTTTGCTCTTTGCAATTTTGTTTTTTGTTCTTCCTCCTCCTTGTACCCCTATTTTTACAGTACTGTACCCTGCATCTCACAAACGTGTCCTTTGTCTCTGTGATACTTTAATTCTTGTTCTTTGTTGATATGAACCTGCAACCAATCAAAATCTATTGAGCAGTCAGTAC